>NC_140582.1:853977970-854692970 GCF_964204655.1 Triturus cristatus
AATCGGTTCAAAAGGGGCTCCCATCAACTTAGAGAGAACAATGTTGAGTTCCCAGGAAGGGGAAGGAGACCTCACTGGTGGAAATACTTTCTTAAGCCCTTCTAAGAAATCTTTGACTACCGGCATCTGGAAGAATGAGACCTGGGTAGTAGATTTCCTATAAGCTGTGAGAGCAGCTAAGTGGACTCTGATGGAAGTGTACTTCAACCCAGACTTTGCCAAGTACAATAAGTAGGGGAGAATAACCTGTTCTTGACCCCGGATCGGATCAAGGGCGTTATCTCTGCACCAAATGCAGAACCTCTTCCACTTGAAGGCATAAGACTTCCTAGTGGAGGGTCTTTTTGCCTCCCGGAGGATGTTCATACAGTCCGCTGGAAGATCTAAGTGTCCGTATTGGATGAATTCAGGAGCCATGCCGTCAAGCGAAGAGAGGGGAGGTTGGGATGGAACACCCTCCCCTGGTCCTTGGTCAGCAAGTTCAGTAGGCAAGGCAACCTCCGGTGTGGCACCTCTGACAGCTGGAGTAGATCCGGATACCACCACTGACGGGGCCCCTCCGGAGCAATCAGGATCATCCGAGTTCTGGTCCTATAGAATTTCTGTATTACAGCTGGGATGAGAGGGAGAGGAGGAAAAGCGTACAGCAATGTCCGTGACCAGCTGATCAAAAGTGCGTTCCCCTGAAATCCCTGTTGGGGGAACCTGGAGGCGAAGACGGGGCATTTTTTGTTTGCTGCTTCTGCGAAAAGATCTATGTCCGGTACTCCCCACAACCGGAAGATCTCTCGAGCGACGTCTTCGTTGAGCACCCAGTCGTGCGCTTTGACGAAGTCTCTGCTGAGACCGTCTGCCTGTACGTTCAGGGTCCCTGGCAGATGAACAGCAATGATGGACAGGTCTCTCGCCAGAAGCCATCGCCAGATGGACTGAGCTTCCAGAGATAGGACTCGTGATCTGGTGCCTCCTTGCTTGTTCAGATAGAACATAGTGGTTGTGTTGTCTGTCTGAATCTGAACATGGTTGGTTTGGAGGGACGGATACAGGGATTTGAGAGCTAGATGGACTGCTCGTAGCTCCAAGAAGTTGATGTGATAACTCTGTTCGGTATTGGACCAGAGACCTTGTACTTGAAGCTAGCCCATATGAGCACCCCAGCCCTGCATGGAGGCATCTGTGACCACTGTCTGTGTCGGAGGCGCCTGATGGAAAGGGACGCCGTGAAGTAGATGGGAGTGTTTCATCCACCATCTGATGGAGTCTTTGGCAGCTTGGTGAAGACAAATGCGATCCTCCCAGCGGCCGGTCCTCTGCGACCATTGATCTTCTAGTTCTTGTTGCAGAGGTCGCATGTGAAGACGTGCATTGGGTACAATGTAAATGCACGACGCCATCGACCCCAGAAGTGACGACACTTGCCTGGCTGTGGGAAGTGCTGCGTTGAGAAGCGTGTGACATTTCTGAAGCATGGATAATAACCTCTCCTCCGAAGGACACACGCTTGCCTTTGCGGAGTCCAGAGAGGCGCCCAGGTAGTGAATCCTCTGAGTGGGATTGAGGACCGACTTTTTGTAATTGACCTGTAATCCCAGCGAGTGCAGAAGATTGAGGCAAAACGAGAGATGGCTCTGGAGTCGAGCATGAGCGGAACTCTTCAGGAGCCAGTCGTCTAGATAAGGGTAGTCGAATATCTTCCATTTGAGTAGGAATGCAGCTACCACCACCATACACTTTGAGAATGTCCGTGGAGCAGATTTGAGGCCAAATGGCAGAACCCTGTACTGATGGTGCCGACGAGAGATCTGGAACCTGAGAAACTTTCGGAGTTTCACTGAGACAGGAATATGGAAGTAAGCATCCTGTAGGTCGATGGCACACATCCAGTCCCCTTGGTGAAGATGCGGGAAGATCTGATGTAGAGCCAGCATCCTGAACTTTTCTCTCCTGACAAATCCTTTGAGCAGACGGAGATCGAGAATGGGTCTGTACTCGTTGACCGCTCCTCGTTTTTGAACAAGAAAGTACCGGGAGTACACTCCTTGATTTCTCTGCCAGAGCGGAACCTCCTCTATGGCAATTTTGGAGAGGAGAGTGGCTACTTCGTCCAGTAACAGTTGTTTTTGGATTTGAGGGAGGAACTGCCTCCGTGGGGGTACCTGCGGAGGGGGAAGACTTGAACCTCAGCAAGTAGCCATGCTGAACAATATTCAGCACCCATCTGTCTTTTGTAATAGCTTCCTACTATGCCAGGTGAACACTGATACTTCCTCCTACCCGAGTGGCGAACAAGCGCGGAGGAAGTAAATCTCACTGCTTTGAGGGCTGTTTGGTGGAGGACTGTTGCTGCTTTGCACCTCCCCTCCCTCTGCCACGGCCCCTTTGTTGAAACTGGGACCTCTGTTGATTTTGAGAGGACCATTGGGGTTTTTGAACGCGCTGATGAAAGGCACGCTTGTCGCCCTGCCGAAAGCGCTTGCGATATTCCTTGCGCTTTTCCAGTCCCACGGCTTTAACGGTGTCCAACTCCGCCTTCATTTTGGTCATTTGATCATCAGCGTGAGCCCCAAACAAAGATGACCCGTTAAAGGGCAGATTAAGAATCTTCTTCTGCGCATCAGGCTTGAGGCCCGTTAGCCTTAGCCAGGCTGAGCGCCAAGAACATACGCCATGCGAATAGCCATGTGCGGCGAGATCGGAAGCATCAGCAGCCGCACTGATGATTTGATTGGCTACAAGCCCACCTTCCTGGAGGATTTCAGTAAAATCCTGCCTGTCTTCCCTTGGCAGTTTCTCAGCAAACCTGGAGAGGGAATCCCACAGAGAGATGATGATCGACCTCCAGAAGATCTAGATCTGACTCCTCTCTCCGTGGCCACTGCCGCTGTATCCTTGTTTGTGTCACCATCGGTGCCAATTGCTGAGAATGGCGATCAGCCCTCAACGGCGGTCTCGACGCCGATCGCCTACGGCGTTGTGGAGACAAAGACGGCGATCTTTGTCGCCGAACAGCTGCTTGAGGTCGGCCTGATGACTTCGACGTCGACCTTCCATGCCGTCGACCTGGTGACTTCGACGTCGACCTCTCACGACGTCGACCTGGTGACCATGACGTCGACCTTTCATGTCGCGGAATGGGGGTTTGTCTTGATGTCGAACGACCCACTCGCGGCGAGACGTACGTCGCCGCATCTCTCGACGCCGACCCCCTCGAGGGAGGCGGAGAGTGTCTCGACGTCGACGGAAGCCTCAACGTCGACGGAGACAGTCCAGATCTCACCGGACTAACAGCCTTCGAGCCCGAAGGACTGCGCCTCGACGCCGACTTACTTCTTCGCGGCGGAGAATCTCGGCGTCGAGATGAATCCCTAGACGTAGAAGTCGTCCTCTGCTTCTTCGACAGTAACTTCGACGGCGAATCTCCTGGAACCTTGGTCCTTCTGTGGCCGTTTTTGAGATTGTGAAGCTGAAGAAGGATAGTTTTGAGGATGAATGATCGCCTTCACGACGACTTCTCTCCTTCTCCAGCTGGGCATGTAGCTTAATGCGCTCTCTATCTCTCAGAGTGCGCTTGGAAAACTTCTGGCAGTGGGGGCACCGGTCAGGCTTGTGTGAAGTTGGCAAACACACAATACACACAGAGTGTGGATCCGCCAGTGCCATCTTATTGCCACATGAAGGGCATTTCCTGACTAAAGCAGGCATTCTGACTGGAAAAAATATGGAATTCTTCAGGAAACCAGCAGAACACACCTTCAGGAGCCAGAAAATGTCAAAAATTGTGAAAAAATCTGAATTACCAAACTTTCAGTCAAAAAAGTGAAGAGCTCAAGCTCCAGGATCCTCACAGAAGGAGCCGGAAAAAAGAACTGGCCCAACTGCCACCTGTGGTGCATCATGGGAGCAGGGGGTCTCCTGCAGGTCTTAAAGGCACGGTCCCCCTACTCTAATGCCTTAAAGGCAAGGTGTCAGTTTTCTTTGTTTCTTGATACTCTACTGCAGCCTACAGGCAAATGCCTGCAATTACAGGTTTGCTTTATGGCAATAAAGCATTGTTGTGTGACAATTGGCTTGGTGCTTCAGTGTTTCCTTATGGGTTAGGGGGCACTGCAATGCAAACCTATGTAATTCACAGCTTTGCCATGTTTGAAACATTCTTAGGCTGCATATATATGTTTTCACATATGCATATATATGTATATATATGTATTTTCTATATGCTCCGGGATCCCACACGTGGGCGGGGATTATTCATAGATTATGACTATTGATGAGTATCCCCTGGATGAGAAATATATATACACACACATACATATATACACACATATATACACACACATATATATATATACACATGTACATATATATACATACACACACATATATATACACACACATATACATATATATATACACACATATATACATACACACACACATATACACATACACACACACACATATACATATATATATATATATACACACACACACACATATATACATACACACACACACATATACATATATATATATATATATACACACACACACACACACACACATACACACACACACACGCATATACACACACACACACACACACACACACACACACACCCATACACACACACACACACACACATATACATATATATATATACATATATACACGCCCAGGTATTATATATTCATAAAAAACTTGTCTTCAATCTCACACAAGTCTGAGAATAATTTAAGGTGAGCACCGATTTACCTGGGTGCCCTTACTTACCGGTTCCGGATAGACCATTTACATGCACTTTATGATATTCAAGAGATTTCCTCCTTTAGTTTGTTGGTGGGAATAACAATACCATGCAAGCCTTAAAAGTATGGCTAGACCAACTGAACCCTTTTCTACAATTCACTATGACCAGTAACAAAGAAAAAATCCCCTTTCTTGATATAAACATTCTAGCAAAAGGTGGAAAACTGAAATGCACCCTCTATACTAAACCAACCGTCAAGGGTCACTAAGAGAGAACCTCCTGATAGGACAATTTCTACGCATCCGGCGAAACTGCTCAGAACTACGATATTTAAAAGAAGAATCGAAAAAACTTGCAATCAAACTTAAGGAGAAGCAAAACCCATTGAAAGTAAATCAACAAGCACAGAAAAGGGCACGAAATACCCCATGATCAGCAGTACTTAACACCAATGTCAAACCAGAATCGGATTCCCTGATCTGTGTAACGACATACAATGCATGCTCCAATGCAGTCAAGTGAATAATCTCCAGAAATTGGAGAATACTTACATGAAACAAACTCACCTTCAAACCTCCGTTTTTTTTACTTCTGAAAAATAGGAGCATTAGGGACATGCTGGTACATAGTGTTGTGGGAAAACCCCAAAGGGAACAACAATTGACCCTATGCAATCAACCCCGAGTCATGGGACACTACCCGTGTGGATCATATACGGCATGCGCATTCACAAAACAAAGCAAATTAATTGACCTTGACCTTCCTTCTCCATGGGAGTAGAGACATCATACAAATTGCAACAGTTGAAATGTAATATACACTATCACATGCCCGTGCAACCCGCGCTACATAGGAATGACGACAAGAAAAAGAAAAATCAGAATCAACGAACATAGGAGCGCCATTCGGTGCAAAAGAAGTGCTACAAAGCGAACTACACATTTCTTGGCAAAAGGACACACTGACATGGACCTGAAATGGACCATAATAGAAACGATGGATAATACCAGGGCCTTAACGAAAAAATGACTAACTAAAGAACAACACTGAGTGTACAAACTGGGGACACACAGAAAGGGATTACATGATGAAATTCCGTGGGGCCAACTGAGATGTTAATCAATCGATGTTGAGATCTGTATACATTCCCACACCGACAGGCACATACCTAACCCCATCGACAGTCGATATCGGCTGATAGACCCTAGGTATATGTCCCCTCTTCTCAGTCTTGCATATCTACACATTAACAGAGGACCTTATCGCCGCCCCCTTATTTGACACCGTAGAGGGAATAAAATTATGAGTACATCTAGGACTCGACTAATGTACCCCTACTGTCAAGAACGGAAATTTCATAAAGACACAGTGTTAAATGCTTGTGCCTGATGTACCTGTATCAGGTTATCTATAGGCTGATAACATTTAATGAGCATCACGCACGCCCCCTTTTGAATACACAATGAATGTCATCCCGGCACCCTGAACATACGTATGCTATACAACGGACACCGTAGATACTAACATCTACCAGGTTTTGCATCTTTAAACAAACAGGCATAGATGACACTGTATAAAACTTTACTAAGGTTGGGGTTCGCTACTACATAAATCACTTCACATGACTTGACTGACACCTTTAATTCTATCCTAAATTCCGTACAGGGAACACTTTAAACTACATTTCCCATTAATCCACGGGTTATCGTGCAGTTTAACGTGCACGTCGATCACGCTACACATATCCCACGTTATACCGAAGTAACAAGCACCTATGGGGGATGAACACGTAAATACCAGCATTCTCCCAGGACCATTCCATCAAAAGCTGGGAGCGAACGAGGGCAGTATTAGGCAAGTAGCCGGGGTAATCCTTGACGATGTAAGAAATTTTACCACATTTGCTGTCCGGAGTTGGGACTAACCTTGAACTCTAGTATGATATACCTTTGATTACTAATTCTCCCCCGCCTATTTCATCAATCTTTGCCCGCATTGTGTGACTAAAGGGAGCTTCACCCTCGCTCCTGAGATATATGATACCTGTCAGATGTGGGCGGGTATCATTACATGATCTAGAATTACCGGTTTACAATACGCACAATACATAGAGACCTATACTATAGAAGTACAATTTATTTTATGTTTGTGTGGTGTGTCTCTGCATTTGGGGGGATAGGTATGTTTCCCACCTTGTATAAATATGCATGAAAGAAAAATATATTGAAACAATGAAAGATTATCACTAGTGCCACTAATTTATCCCTCTAAAAAACTGTCCACACAAGTTGTTTGGGTGAATGAAGTTTGTTAAGGGAATGAATAATCGTTCCACAAATTTAACAGCAATGTGCACAGAGAATATATACATTTGTCTCGATTTTGAGACTGTGTAATATACACGCATGCAGTAGGATATGCATGCTGCTCTTCCTCTCATGATTGTGGCATGTACATCACCTTATCTAAATGTTAGATTAGAACTTTACGTAATGTCTGCCATGGATTCTCTACAGCCGGTGACGAACCAGAAAGACAAATGACGGGCAAGTATTAACAATGGCCGCACAATAGTGCATGACATTACTCTGCAAGTTACATTTGTGACTTAACTTACCAGGGAGGTATTTATTTAATACCCTGATGAAAGCCCCAGACATTGTTAGGCCTTAGAGTAGGGTTGAAACATGTTGGTCAAAAAAATGTAGGGTCATAGGACCATAAAAGTCCACATTACCCATATCTTATTTTAGCTTTCCCCACCCTCTCCAAGAATAAAGAAATAACTCGGAGAAAGTGAGAGACTTCTAATCTCTTGTTAAGCCCCCTGGTCACCCCCTATTTCTAAGTGCTCCCTGAAACACAGTCAAGCCCACCTTGACCTTTAGGAGTCCGGGTGAACTTAATTATGAAGCATGACACTACTAGAGTGTGTGAGTGTTATATATAAAAAAGGAATTTGTTGCTTCCCCGCACTAGTCATGCAGAGTTAGCATATCCACACCCTAACCCCCCCAATCCGTGTCCCGTGTACTATACACCACAAGCCCCACAACCCTTGGCGGGATACTACATTGTTGAACTGAGTTTATAAGGGCTGACGTATCCCCCATCCTCTTCATATTTGAAGAGGCCTCTCTACCCTTCAGGTCACACAGGTTGCTCCTGTGTGAGCCTTGTTTGTTTAATATGAAATCAAGAATGAACTTATTCACATTCCTCAACCCATTTCTGTTAATGAGGGAACAAAGTCAGCCTTGTACATCAAAAACCGATTGCATGAAAGAAGAAAAGAAAGGAAGGGAGTTTGCAATCAATCCTCTATCTCCTCTCATAGAATGCCTCCATTTCGAAAAACCGAGAGCCAAACTCAGATATCGGCTGAAGAACCAATGCAAATCGGGATCACAAGAAGCTCAATATCTGAGGAAGAAAGCCGTAGATGGCGGGCAAAGGGATTATGCCTATATTTAAGGAATGTTATGCCAATGTTGAGTGAGGCCGGCAAAGCCATCAAGAAATGAGAAATCCCATTCCTTGGCAGCCAGGAAGGTTTAGGTGAAGCATAACTTCCTCAAATAATGTCTTCTGAACCTTCTTCAAATACCAAATATTTTCAATTGTTTCTGCTACCAATCTCCATAGGAAACACGTCCCCCTTAATTTCAGTTTTTACTTTACTGAATTCCGGCGATACCGGTATGTTCATGGATAAGAGCTGGGCTCTCAAGAACTACTTTCCAATTCAAGCTAAGGCACATGCAAACATTGTTCAAACGGTGGATGGAACACCTATAGGTTCCAGTCCTGTCACCCAGCGCACTGAGTCCCTTTAAGTGAAGTTATTTAATCATCAGGAATGTTTAGAATTTGATTTTATAACATCCCCTAACCTCCAGGTGATTTTTGGTGTTCCATTGTTGGTCCTGCACAACCCTTACATTAATTGGGTAACCAGGGTGTTATCCTCCAGTTCTAAATATTGTGCCCACAATTGATTATGCTCTAAATGAGTGAAGAGCATGGAACTCTAATGCCGCATGAAAAATCTGAGACAACATTGACTAACTTTTTATCAGCTCCTGAACAATACCATGCATTCAGCGAGGTATTCGAGGAATTGAAAATAAAGACCTTACCTCCATATCACAATTGTGACTGTGCCATAAATTCAGTAACAGGATCAGAGATACCTTATGGTAGGATGTAACTGCTTTCTGAATCAGAGAAGAAGGTCTTTTGACAGTATTCGGATGACAATCTGGCTCATGGTCTAATTGTTCCCTCTACATCTCCTGCTGGAACTCCTCCTTTTTTTGTGCCAAAGAAATCAAAGGACTTAGGACCCTGTAAAGACTACAGAGGGCCCAACAAGATCACGTTCAAGGATCGGTAACCTTTTCTGCTGATTAAAGACATCTTGGAATTAAGAAGAGCCCAAGTGTAAAAGAAGCAGGATCACAGAGGGCAATTTCATTTACTAAGAATAAAGCCTGGGAACAAATGGAAAACAGCATTTCGGACTCCATATGGAAATTTCAAATATAGGTTGATGCCCTTAGGCTTGTTTAATCCCCCCATCATCCTTCAAAGTTTCATGGATAACATTTTTCAACTTATTGAATCTAAACGTAATTGTCTATTTGGATGATATCTTGATATTTTCTAGGTCTTTGGAATAACATTGTCTATGTGTCCAAAATATTTTGCAACAATTAAGAGACCATTCCCTAAATTGCAAACTGGAGAAATGTTTATTTGAATAAACTGAAGTGGAACACCTGGTGTTCATTATTTCTCCTAGTGGACTTTCAATGGATCATAAAAAGATTCAAGCAGTACTAAACTGGCCTCTTCCTTCTTCTGTTAAGGAAACCCAAACTTTCCTCGGATTTGCCAATCTCTATAGGCAGTTTTCCGGATTATTCTTGCACGATCTCTCGATTACTAAAGAAGGAAAACCAGAGGTCAGGCTTCCACTGAGATCATCAAGCTTTGAAAGGGGCTTTTACCTCGAATCTGGTTGGCAACCAGAATCTATGAAGAAGTTAATCGTACAGATCGATGCATCTGAGAAAGCACTGAGGGCTGTTTTGTTGCAATTCCAGGAAAATTATGGGTTAGAGCACCCAATCTTTTACTAATCGAGCACCTTATGCTCCTCGGACCAGAATTATTCTGTGATAGAAAGAGAACTAATACCATGAAAGAAGCTTGCAAGGTATGGAGGTACTTTCTCTAAGGTAGACCGAACAGATCACCGTAATCTCCAGGTGTTGCAAGAATTTCAGTATTGGAACAGTCGACAAGCAAGTTGGGTATATGTTCTTTCTCAGTACAATTGTGTGGTCACCTATATTCCTGGATTCAACAATACTCTTGCTGAATTTCTGCCCCCTCAGAACTTTTCTCTTCAGAAAACTCATCCTTAAACCCTTTTGCTCCAGAACAGATAATATCTGTAGCCATCTCTTTTTTAGAGGAGGTCAAACAGGCTCATCTATCACTGAAGAAGGAACACCTGAAGGAGGTATGTGAGCGTTTTAAACTGAAGAAACAAAGTGACTTATACTACTTCAATAAAACTCTGTTTATTCCTGTTCCAGTTATACAATGGGCACTATTAAATTTGTGTCATGACACCTTAAGTATTGGTCATCGCGGAAAGAAGAATACAATGGATCTAATCTACAATATTTTTGGTGGTCCACTGTACAAAGAGATGTGGTAAAACAGGTTTTTTCATTCCCAATTTGTAATTATTTCAAGGCTTCTCATTCCAAAACCTATGGCCTCCTATGCCTGTGGCCAGTAGCTCCCAGAGTCTGGCATACCATATCAACAGATTTTATAGTGGATTTGCCTAAATACAGGGAATTTGCAGTGATCATGGTAACTATTGATAAACTTTTCAAGATGGCTCTTTTTTCAGCCTTTAAGACAGTACAGACAGCTGCAGATATGGCACTAAGGTTTATCTCTGATATGTTTTGCTTGTATGAACTCCCGTCAACCAACCTTTCTTAAAGAGGGCCACAATACGTTTCAAAGTTTTGAAAAGAAATTTGCGCTGCCCTTTGAATTTCCAGAGCTTGATCTTCAGGTTTCCATCCCCAGACTAATGGTCTCACAGAACATACCAATCAAACTTTGGAATCAATACCTACAGTGTTTTTGTATTGCTACATATGATAACTGGCCTTTTTTGTTGACCTACGCAGAATTTACCTACAACATTATACATAATGCCACTAGAGCTTTTCCTTTTTACTGTTTGCAAGGTCTTCATCCTCGAACAAGTCCTGAAATGATTCCTACTGACTATCTGGTGCTAGCAGACTCCAAAGTTTTGAAGCATAAGAGATAATGTTAGGAAGAACCTGTCTTTGGCAAAAGACAGTATGAAAACACATGATGACAAGCATTGTCGCCCTGCCCCCAACTCGTCTGTGGGAGAGAGGGTCTCGCTATCTTCCAGTTTTTTGCCACTCCATTGTAGGCACCTTAAACTTGGCCCATGGTGTCTTGGTCCTTTCTCTATTGTTAAACTTGATAATCCTGTTGCTGTCCAGATTTAATTGCCTCCTTCCTGGAGAGTTCATCCCTTGTTTTACAGCTGAAGCCCTATGTTCCTGATCATTCTTCGAGTTTGAGGTCTCTGATATTTGTGATTCCTGTATTTATCTTAGGAAATTACAGTTTTTGGTGCATTGGAAAAGGTTACCCCATCAGCGATCATTCATGGAACAAGCAACCTCTGTCCATGCCACTAGGTTGGTACGCAGATATTTCAGATTGCATCCTCCTAAACCTGGAGCCTAAGAAGAGGGTATGATTTCAGATACACGCTTTTTGGAAAGTAGGGGGTGCCTGCCGAGTGTGTCCAATCTGTTGGGTTACTGATCAGTAGGGTGGGTCTTTAAGAAATGCATGGGTGGGCAACAGACCGCTCAGGCCCGAATTGAGAGACAGTTGTCACACTGACACACGAGGAGCTGAGCAAGAGGGACGGGATGGGGAGGTTAGTTACAGAGCTTCTTGCATTGGAGCGAGGGGGGACTAAGTTCAGGCGTATGGAGGGGACTAGAGGTACACAGACACAGGAGGGGAGAATGTTGAAAATGGTGATCCGACACCGATAACACATGCAGATGGGCGGGCGGAAGACGAAGAAGGTGAAATCTATTCCATATTTACCTAGAACGTCAACGGGCTAGGCAACATAATAAAACATGGACTAGAAGGCCATTGCCGACTGGATGAGGAACAGCCGTCTGAAGCTGAACTCGGACAAGACGGAGGTCCTCATTCTTGGTTCCACCCCCTCGGCCTGGGACGACTCCTGGTGGCCGACGGCACTAGGAGCACCCCCTACACCCACCAACCACGCACGAAACCTGGGGGTCATCCTCGACTCCACACTCTCCATGACAAAGCAGGTCAACGCCGTCTCCTCCTCCTGCTTCAACACCTTTCGCATGCTTCGCAGGATCTTCAAGTGCATCCCCACTGAAACTAGAAGGAGGGTCACCCAGGCCCTCATCAGCAGCAGACTGGACTACGGCAACGCACTATGCAGGAGCCCAGGCCAAACTCCTGAAACAACTCCAACGCATCCAGAACGCCTTGGCACGCCTGATCCTCGACATCCCCCGCCGCAGCCACATCACACCCCACCTTAAAGACCTGCACTGGCTCCCGAACAACAAGAGGATAACCTTCAAGCTCCTCACCCACGCACACAAAGCACTCCACGACACTGGACCAGCGTACCTCAACAGCCGACTCGGCCTCTACACCCCCGCCTGCCAGCTCCGATCACAGACCTCGCTCTCGCCACCGTCCCCCGCTTCAGAAGAGTGACCGCCGGCGGCAGATCATTCTCCCACCTCGCCGCCAAGAAGTGGAACACCCTCCCCATCCACCTACAGCAGACCGAAGACCTCCTAACCATCAGGAGACTCCTCAAGACCTGGCTCTTCGAACAGTAGCAGCATCCCCCCCCCACCCCCTCGCCAGCGCCTTTAGACCCTCACGGGTATGTAGTGCGCTTTACAAATGCTATGATTCATTGATTGGCTGCTACTCTTAGGAGAATGAAACCAGACATGGTACTATTACTCCTGTCTCCCACCTATGGATCACCCATTATAAAAGCGCCCACCTTCCTCTTTACCTTCTGCGGCCAGGTTGCTTCTGGGTCTTCCTCTTTGGCAGCCATCCGGGGTGGGGATTTGGGTTCCTGGGAGCACCATGCCTCCGGTAGGGAACGTCTTAACAAGAAGTGATGGTGCCATGATGGGCGGAACATCCTTTTCCACATCCCAAGTCATCATGTCCTCGTTCCCACTGATTCCTATGGAGTTTTCCGAACCCAAGATGTAGGAAATTACTTCCCCAACTCATTCTTTTCCTCCAGGTCATTTTTCCCTACATAAACTCACTGGGGCTGATGGCCTGATGCATCCTGTGGGTTGTATGCGGGCTCTGCAGTGCAATCGGAGGTCCCAGTGAGCCCAACATCAAGAGGACCTCTCAGACCACATTCAAATTTCAGAGGAGACCACAAAAGACCTGTAGTGTTGGCTGCTGAACCGTGGTTGTGTCAGTGGCAGATCCCTCTTTCTAGCCCATTAAGAGCTCACAGTGGTGACTGATGCATCGCTTCTGTGTGGGGGCGGCCATCAGCGAGTAATGGAGATCAGAGGACTACGGTCTCTAGCGGAGTTCCAGCTTCACAACATTCTGCTAGAGCTGAGGGCCATCTGCTTGGTGCCGAAAGCACCCATCTATCAAGGGGAGGCAGGGCCAGGTGCACATGGATAACACCACTATGTGTTATTCCAACAAACAGGGTGGAGTGAGATACCGGACCGTGTGCCAGGAGGCGCTGTGTACCTGGAAATGGCTGGATCGTCAGGGAATTTTCCTGGTGGCGAACCATCTGGTGGGCTCTTTGAATGCCAGCATGGGGAAACTCATTGTCTAGTAGATCACAAGTGGCAATTAGACCCAGAGGTGGCACAAGGCCTCTTCTGTGAATGGGGAGCGCATTGGCTTGATCTATTTGCCACCCACATGAATGTGCAATGTCAGTGCTTCCGTGTGTTGGAGTTTCGAAGGCGTATCATACTCAAAGATGAGCTTCACCTTTCCTCTAAAACCACTCCTGCCCCAAATTCTCAAGAAGATCAAGACAGACTGGGACCGAGTAATCCTCGTGGCTCTGGATTAGTATTAGAGACTATGGTATCCAGAATTCCTGGGCTTGAGCATATGTCCTCTGATCAGGCTGCCCCTACAGGAGGACATGCTATTGCAGGAAAAAACAGGGGTGTTACCTCTGGGCCTTCGTAATCCCAATCTTCATGCTTGGAGTTTGAGCAGCAGCGACTGAACACCTTCATCCTACCTCAGGAGGTGGTTGATGTCATCTTGGTAGCCATGTGTCACTTGACAAAAACTGTATAGGCCTGTTGTGGGGACACATTTGTGGTTTGGTGTAGCACACAACAGATTGATCCCTTCCAGGCCAAGTTATCTGACTTTCTTTTTGTTTGTTTTGTCTCTTGCCCGGTTAAAGGTTATCTTTCATCCCTTTTAGCCTTCTTACAATTGCCAGATCAGCCCTCCTTGTTTAATCCACCAGTTGTAACTCAATTTTTGAAAGGACTGCACATATGGTTTACCATTCCCCTTTTGCAATGCCCCAATGGTATCTTAATCTGGTCCTCGTTTATTTAATGCGCAATCCGTTCAAGCTGCTTCACATCTGTCCCTTGCGGGTCCTTACTTTTAAGATGGTATTACTCATTGCAATCATCTTGGCACAGTTCTTTGTGTCAATCTACCATACACTACCTTCTTCCCATACAAACTGGTTCTGTAAACACGAGCATCATTTCTACCAAAAGCCGAGATGTCGTTCCATATCACTTAAATTATTATCTTGCCAGTGTTCTATGCTCCTCCTCACCCCTCTAAGGAGGTGGAGAGGCTCCATCGCTTGGATGTCAAAAGAGCATACTACTTTTACATTGATTGTACCAAGGGACACCAGGAGGACGATCAGCTCTTTGTGGGTTTTCTCTGAAATTAATAAAGGCAAGACAGTGCAGAAGAGGACCATCTTCCACTGGATGGTGCTCTGCATTAAGATCGGTTTATGCACTGGCTAGGAAGCAGCCTCCGGAAGGTCTACTTGCTCATTTTACCATGGCACAAGTTTCTGCAACTGCATTAGCACACATGTCCCTGTCCTAGACATATGTTAGACAGGTACATGGGTGTCCCTCCATACGTTCACAAATCACTATTGTCTGGACAGTCAGGTTTACCAAGAGGGGAATTTTGCCCACTCGGTCCTGCAGGACTTTCTGGTTTGAGTTAATTCACAGAGCCGCCTGCAAATAAGTACTGCTTTGGTATCTATCCAAAAGGTGATTAATCTGCGTCTAAACGTCTCAGAAGATCAAGTTACTTTCCTTCGGTAATGCTGTTTCTGGTAGAGACGCCGCCTAACTGCAGACTGCTCACAACCCCCCCATCCTCTCTGTTCTATGAATGTATTTTATCCATTAATAAGTTCCCAAGTCTAGAAATTTGCACACTGGTCACAATCAATTCACTCTTGAGGCTCTGCATCTGGAGGCGTCCAATGCAACTGATGTCAACGCACAGAATTGGGGCCTGCAAGCCACCACCTGATGGCGCTCTGAGGTACTCCTGAAAAGTTTCAGGATCCAGTCTGATGCCTGGGGAATATCCAAAAGGTTAGGAATCAGCAATTAGATACAGTCTCTACCAGAAAGTGTGTTACCATAGGTAATTAAATTGTTTGCCTCAACACCCGAGGTTAGTTCCTAAAGAACCAGGTAACTAAGATGGGTAACTGAAAGGAGTGGCCGATCCTCCCACTGTCTATTGGTGGCAAATCTTTCCTTAATGGGAGACAGACAGCCTCCATGTGAAGGAGATACTGTGGCATGGTTGTGCACAGAGTAAAGAATTATTTCCTATATCACCAATGGCTCAACATATTACATCATTCGTAAACAATATATGATAACTCACTTTCTAGGTTATGGTGCCCCAATAACGATCTCCTACTAACTCTCTCCTAGGTCATAAATCATTAGGCGCTAATAATACAAATTTGACTCTGCCTATAATACCACAAGTTATTCACTGAGGCTGGGATCAGGTGAAAACTCTCTCAACTAAGGTAGTTGCCATACTACCTTGCCCAGCAAAGGGTTACTATGGGACCGGCCAAGCAACCGATTACTAAGTTCCCTCATGCAGCAACAGGTTGCTAAGCCCCTACACTTTGCAATGGGTTGCCATGCCATCCTCACTAGGCAATCAAGATATTCATTAAATATATAAACTCAACTACTGAGAAGGGGAAATAACTACTGGTGTGGGAGCCCTTTAAGCCTGGGATCCAAGTCATCCAATAATATCTCTGCTTGTAAATCGTCTTCCTAGTCATATGGGCTGTAACAAAGCTTGTGGGATCGATATGATTAGCTCAGTAGATCTGTGTCGAGAAAGGAAGGTTCCCTACACTGTGAACAGGCATGTGCCCCTACCTTGAGTTCCCCACTGCGTGAGACTGGTACTGTGGCTTTATTTTGGCCCTAACGTCATACTAATCTCTTGTGTGCAAAGAAGGATAGGCCTGTGTCTGGTAATGTGAGGTCCAAATCCTTTTCTGTTTCTTGGAGAGGCAAACCAAGTGACAGTCACTCTCCTTTGGAGAATTGGTGACATGATCTGTCTTGACCCTATGGCAGTGGACAAAGCAAATGCAGATGGAAACCATCAGTCGGTCCATTGTTTTTGATTGTGACTGGAGGGCTTTAGAATTTGAGCTGTGAGGTTAGCTCTGTGATGTTGATGCATTAGTCTAGTTGGTTGGCAGCTGATCTGTCAGGAGGAGTGTGTAGTGAGAGTGTGGGTGTCTGGCTCTGATCACACTGAAGAATTGTGCACAGCCCTCATTGATTAGCCACAGCGGTCAGACCTGGCACTAGGCCTGAAAGAGGGTGGCTGGAAAGAGACAAAGGGAGAGTTGAGGGTAACAAATCAGCCTGGCCATAGGCCTGGCTGCACATGGAGGTGGTGGGACACTGGCTACTGAAATGGCTGAGAAGGTGTAAAAGTGGGCATAGAAAGATTTTTTCAACTGTCAATGCAGATACTCTGGCAATGTTGATTAAACTGATGTGCTGTCGATGAAGGATCTGGCCTGGGGAAGATAGGTGTTCAGAGCTCTGGACACATTAACAAAAAATTGGATAAAGATCAGCAGTCCATGTAATCTATGGAAACCAAACTAGAAGCAACGGAGTAAAGCGTCAAGAGAATCAAAACTACAGTGACAACTCTGTAATCTAAGGAGGGTTGTCTGGAAATTAAATTTGAGGCATTGGAGATATGACTGCGAGAGGGTGAGCACTTCTAAGATACAGTGGTAGGTGCATGGCGCACTTTGGAAGATACAATGGAGATCTCAGACTGTACAAAGATGGCAGCCACTGTTCATGGTTCTGGATTTTCCCCAAGTAACTGATAAGAGACTGCTACTTGAGGTGAGGTGCTCCTGTTTCAGAGACTATTTGTTTCTTCAGGATGCCATAAATGAGAAAATGGTGTGTAGGGCATACTGGCTCCCTTGAAAAGGTGACAAGATGGTGAAGATGAGAGAGACCGCGACCATTTCTGCTACTGAGGGATCCAGTACTATAGAAGGAGGCATCATGTATAAAGTGTCTCTCAAATAGAGGGCAAGCGTATATCTAGGCTTTCCCGTTTTCAGTTTCTGTTTTTGGTAAATTCTGGTGGGGTTTTTTCAGTGTCTTAAAGTGATTTCAATGCCTTAAAAACAGTGGTCATCAGTGTTTATACATTTTTACGCCATTAAAAACAACAGAAACAATGTTATTTTCTGGTGTTTATGGAACGTTTTGCTTTTACAATTGCTTTCTACACTGATAGTGCATGGTATATAAAACAGTGTAGGTACAATGTATATGAGGTCCAAATACATTTTTACAAATGAAACTTATTGTTGTACACCAAACAATACTTCTTCAGTGAGTCTTTGGTCATGCACGCTTGCTCTCTCCTTCCCATGTAAACTTTTATCTGTGAAAAGGCCCTCTCAACATTTGTACTTGAGACAGGCAACCCCAAAACAGCCAGCACACAATTTGCAAACTCTGGCACTGACATCCCTTTCCATGCCAAAACTGGTGCACCTAAAGATTGCGATTCTCTGGGACAGGTTTTGCAACAAATGCATTGAACTGGGCGCATATGCTCTCAGAGTTATTGAAGCGGTCAAAAATAAAGAAGCACTTTTGAATGTCTTGTGAAAATACCCTTTTACTGAAGAGATCTAGAACATTTCTATGCATCATTGCAAGCCATGTATCATGCAATGTAAAAAAAAAAAAACCTGAATTGCACCTTAATATTTCTTTGCTATCCAAGTGGGAAGAACATGTTGCAGTGCCAAAGTCACTAAAAGTGTTGCCCAGCCTACTCTCAATGAGATGTTTCACATCTAAACCAATTATGCTGAACACTTGGTAGACAAGGGTGTTTTCAGACTCTAGTTCTTTATTATGTCCACTACAGCAGTCATGTTTACCTGTAAAAATATAAGGATGCAATAGTGTTCTTTTTTCACATCGCTATCAATATGCGACCAAAGATCCTCACATTTCTTGCCTTTGGCATCATCCCTGAACAAAATCTTTATAAACGGTTGTCACATGGATAATATAGCATTCACTGTCTCTAGGACTGAGAACCACCAGCTAAATCACACAATTGGGATGACCCTTTCTTTGATGCCACACAAAGTACAAAATAGGAAATATTTGCGTTTTAGTTACTGTGCATAACAAAACAGTGCACCAGAATGGAACGAAAAGTACATTGCGATTCTTCATTAACTCTGAAGATTGTAAAGATGCTTTCAATGTAACATCCATCAAGTATCAAGGATCTCTTACAGGGAAGCACTTCAGCTCAGGTATCGATTTTGACAGGTCATCAAACAACATTTTCATATACGTAGCTGAATCACTACAAATACAAACAAACTATTTGTTGAACTTGGCAAGAACTTTTTGCAGCAGCGTTCCAAGTGACACTGCAGTCCATATTTGACAGAAGTCTGGTATCATGTTTTCACCACAATCCCAGATGCTTGATGACAGCACTCTTTTCACAAATAACTGTCACTACACCCTACATTGAATGTTTGAAGCCTGAGGCAATTCACCTGCCATCAATACTGACTGGCTAGAAAAGGGGGCTGATGTATTAAGAGATTTTACCCATTCCCTGTGAGTAAATGTGATGGTACATATTCAGAAAGATTCATATGAAACCAGCCCTTTTACCCATCAGTGAAAGAATCAAACATGATTTTGATATTTTATGATTCTCTACAGTTCATAAAATAATTAAACAAGACCAAAAATATGCATCTAAACCCTGCATCTTTAGACCAAAGACCACAAAACTGAGTAAAGCAAAAGTAGGAAGAAACAATATTTTAGTGACATCCCTAAACAACAAAGCTCAAGCAGAATAATGTTAGCTCAGTCTTTCTTGCTGCTACCTTGAATAGCAAAGCTACATTGCATTGGCCACTTCAGGAAGAAATATAAATGACTCTTTCACTCTCCTTTTCCTTTTTAGGTCTCGCCTGAGCCAGCGCATGCGCTGTCTCAGTTGAGACATTTAGTAAGCGGGTTTTCTAAGTGCTACTCACCGGCTTTTGCTGGCCTAAAGCTTGCGTTCACGCGAGCGTGAACGTGCACAGCTGCCAGCTTTTGGCGCCCGAGGCGCCATTTGGCGCTCGCTGCGCTTGATCGCGATCGCAATCACTTTCACTTTCGCGGCCGCGTTGCTTTTACTGCTGTGCGCCTTCTCCTCGTGTTATCCCTGGCGCGAGCGGCGCCCCGTTTCTTCTTATTAATCTGGTATTCAATTAGCAAACACCGGCGCCCATAAATAACGCGGCGCCTTCTCCTCATGTTATCCCTGGCGCGAGCGGCACCCCGTTTCTTCTTGTTAATCTGGTATTCAATTAGCAAACACCAGCGCCCAGAAATAACGTAGTTAGACTCCAAAGCACCGCCGCCCACCAACACAGCACACGCAGCGCTAGAGCAACAATGAACTCTTATTAGGAAATGCGGGCAGCTCGCTGTGACTGGTTATTAGTTGTGTTCATTCACTGTATGAGGAAACCATGACACCTACTGTTGTCAGCCCGGCTGGAGAGGAAAGAACACAGCAACAATACAATAATGGACCGAGCAGCTGTTTATCAAGCAACACGAGGCGGTGAAACTTTCTCTGGCACGACCCAAAAAAGCCACAACAGAAAACAGGCCTCTGCTGGCCCTTTGAGCACAAAGTATGCTGTGATATACTTTTTCTGATATACTCGTGGTAACAATTCAGGCGCATGAACCGACCTGCGTCCACGGCCGTGCTGCCTTAACGTCACTTGGAAAAGTTTAGTGTTGTTGAAAGACAGGTCTGTACATGCGGGCCGTGTCTGCGGCCTGCCTTGGGTAATGAGAGGCTGCCGGCTACGGCATAACTCGTCTTTTATGGTCTCGGCCACTTTAAAACAGTACCCTTGTGGTGTCTAGGGATTGCGGAAGGTTGTCTGTGAACAGCTTCTTTTGAATGTTACAAGCCCAGGTTTGCGAGGTATGTCTACCCGTTTTACATTCCTCAGTTTTTAAGCAAGTCTTTTTCACTTCACTCATAAGGAGACATCATGGAAGATGAAATTTAGTCCGATAAATTCTTTGTATTTGAAATCATGTATTATTTCATATGGATGACAGAGAAGTGACGTTTCAAACTTGAGCTGAGATTGAAGAATGCTAAAAATACAGCTGGTTGCAGAAAATATCTTCAATATCACAACTACTAATGGAATTAGTCCAAATAATGAAAAGTAGAGTTAAGGCAGCAGTGTGAAAATAGTTTTTTTGAATTGTTTATCTTTTATTGCTAGCTTTATATTCTTAAAGCTTAGGTTTGCAAAAAAATAAAGGAAGTGTAATCGAGTTTACAGAAGAGTGAAAATGCATGAGGTCATACTGAGTACCAAACTGTAAAGAGCTACTTAAGGGGAATCACACAAACTGGCAGCATCATTAAAACAAGCATTGGCATAGCCAATAGGTCTCACCTTTGGGACCGTATAAGTGTTTAGTTATCCAGCACAATATCCTTGGTGCAACAACATCAAGTGTCGCATGGCTTAACACTTATAAGGTACCAAAGGCAAGACCTATTGGCTATGCCAATGCTTGTTCTGTATGCCATTTAGTTTGTGGTTGTGTAGGTGTTTTGTCAGTGTTTATATGTTTACACTGGTGAGAGCTATTTCCCTTTTGGTGGGGGTTTATCAGTTATCATAGATCTAAACCTAAAACAGGATAGCCTACTTATATCCCTTTTCCCTGACTTCAGTGATCACACTTAACAAAGGAGACTACACCAGTAGACAGTACAGAGACGCTTCTCAACAAGCACCTTCAGACAGCATTGCTGAATCCTTTAAGACTAAGTCTGGCATTAAGACAAAAGTCTACTTTTGACAGGTGGAAGAAGGAAATTCTTATCTGGATAGCCTTGAGAACTCTTCTTGCTTATTTTTGCTTTGAATATGTTGAGCAACATGAAATAGCAGCCGTAGCTTTAGCAATCTGATCTCTGATATTATGCTGATGAATGTTTGAGTGGGAATGCATCTTTCTTTCCCCACGATCCTCCTTCTTTGTTTCCTTCTTTTTTTACTTTTCTCTATCCACCCTGTCTGTTTTCTTTCTTTTCCAGTGTGGATGCCTTGGAGACACTGTTGTGTTAACGTATTACGGAAATGTTTCTGTTGTATACATTGTGTCTTGAATGCTATAAAAATGGTAAAACTTTAGTAAGCTCTAAAATCCCCTAAGAACGAGGACAGACAGACCTCAAAGCTGCACATGCTGATTTTGGTCAGCAAGCCTATTATTCTAGTGTCCTGTCCCATTTTAACAGGTCGGGTTCACTGGGCAATGTAACAAACAGGCATTGACAGATCTATGCGCTAGTGCATTGACTTGATTTTAAAAGCACCTCTGGCATAATCTTGGTTAGACTACATTGCAGGATGGCATGAAAATGGTAGACTGGTCAGGGAAGTAAATGTTTATTAAGTATTACTATATACAAATTGCTCACTGTTGATAAGTACACTTTGGAAATGCATCACCCTCAGGATAGACATTGTTTAGAATACAATCTGGGTTTTACTAATGACATTGAGTGGAAGCCAGTATTACACCAAACAAACTTGGAAATGTTTTCCAATGAAATTAGGAGTGTTAAAAGATGTTTGTGAAATTAACAACCAGTTCATTATACAAACAAGAGTGGAGCTGGACGATGGGGGGGTGGGGGAGTCGGCGTGGTCAGCTACTGAATAATCTTTGTCCTGAGTCAGCTATCCTCCAAATATAAGTAAGACACAGCACAAGCATACCTTGAGCTTCATAAGTGTGGACATTTGACTACATGTGTTTTCTCTGTTTACATGTCTGTATATGTGAACAATGTGAACTTTAGATTTTTCATGTGATATATGTCAGTTCAGTTCAATTTACTGTACTGTATGTATTCTGTGTGTTGAGGACAGCATAGAAATACAGGTGCTCTTTGTGTCATGTTTTATGAACAATAGGAAGTACATAGTGTGGAGGGTTGTAAGAAATTATATAAGCTCTCGTAATCTGCTTGATAGGGATCAATGCTTGACACTTAAAATTCAAGCTTATTAATCCTGGTATCAGCACATCATCTGACCCAGTAAAAGTACTCGTGGAGTGCGGCAACAAAGAGTGCTGGCGACTGGATTCCTTGCCAACTCCACAGACTGTATAATCGTGGTACTGCTCCAATGGTACTGAGTTTAGGGGCCTCCCTCAAAATTATGGCGGTAGGCAGAAGACCAGAGTCTCCGAGCCTGAAGTGAACAGGGTGAGGCAATGGACCCTGATGGCGGCGAACACCATGACCCCCCTACATGGGCCTAGTCACATCGCTGATCGACCCTGGGCCAGAGACCAGCACAGGGGTTAACACCCGTAGCATTCCCTCTGCCGGGTTTGGCAGCGACTGACCGGAGAGAGGCTGAGAGAAGAAGCCTTGCTGTCCTGGCAGTATCCAGGTGAGGGACCTGAACTCATCCAAGCGGTATGCTTGGAGAGACACTAGTCCCAGAGGCTGAGCTGGAGCCTAGCCCAGGGCCCCTGCTCCATGGAACGACAGGACAGGGGAGCAGCAAAAGGAGACTGCACCAGGCAGCGTGGGCGAGCAGAGGCTGAAGCTGGGCTCCAGCAGTGAGCGCACGCTGCTGAGAAGCAGGTAAAGACCGGCCCAGAGGGCAGACAGCAGTGGGAGCACTGGCTGCCTCAGCGCGGAGCACCAGGAGACCCTCCCGGGGTATAGACAGCCTGCGAAGCCATAACTAACAGCCACCGGGGCGTATCAGGGGTGCCTGCCCCCAAGGTACCTGTAAGGCCCCCGGGTAGAGGTGAAAGGAGCAAGATGTGAAGGGGAGCACCCCAGTCAGCAAAGTTCCCAATAGTCTCACTGAGACAGATTCAACAGAGGCCCATACAGAACGTTAACCGGCTTACTAGAGACCCAGAGCCCCTCAGATGGATTCCCATGACACACAAGCCGAGAAAACTCAGAGGGGAGAGAGGTACATCGGCCCCACACAAAAAGGATGCATTAACAGACTTGCTGGCAGCAAACAGGTAACGCTCAATGGAATCACAGGGGCCTTACTGATATTCACCATAATCCTTCAGCGAGCCGGGCCACGGTGCTCTTGCAACAACACTGACAACAAGGGAGTGGGGACTCCTGCTAGATGGTCAAGAGATGGTAAACTTGCCCCCAACGCCCACACCCTAACCAGTGATCACTTGTCCTTCCTGCCCGATCTTGCGAGATCCTCACCACAATGTGGAGGGGTGCAGCCAGAGACCCAAATAAGTGAGAAGCTTGGAAAGACACCACAGAGGAGAGACACTGTCCACTCACTCAGGGAGAGATGGGGGGACTGTGGTAATTGAGGTGGGGCAGACGAGGGGGCAAAGAGGGAAGACTTCAATTCCACACCTGTAATGGGTAGCAACTTTCATAACCCTGGGGCACCCCTTCAAAGCGGGGGATAAAAGGTACAACGCCCCAACTAGAGGTGGGTAACAAAGCAGCAAACTTCACGTCGCACTGAATTGAAACTGTGCTGTGCCACAGGCCCAAGTACGGATAAGAGAGAGGACAAGCTTAACGCATAACATGGATTCCAGGCCTCGTCTAGGTCTCTTCACCACTGCCACCCTCCTACAATTGTCAATTGCCAGGAGGATCCTCACCATGCTATCATGGAAAAGAACAAGGACTCTAGACCTCCAAAACAAGGAAAAATTGACAAATACACAAAAGTTGTGGCTCCTCACTCTGAGTCAAGTGAAGGGGCATCCAATATTCCCAACAACGCAGAACGTTTACCAGCTATCAGTGCCGCAAGAGAAGACCTTGAAGGGCGAATAGAAGAGGTGCGTTTCAGAAGTCGCTCCGTCAAGACTTGTGTATTGTCTCAGAAAGGGTCACTAATGCAGAAACTAAAATATTTGAAGTAGAAGATGTGTCACCTTGTAAGGAAGTTACAGACCTGCGAGAAACATTGAAGGATGTGACTTGGAGAGCAGATGACAATGAAAAACGCCCAAGAAGAAACAATCTACGTTTTTTGGACTTTCTAGAGGGAGCTGAAGGCGCATACATGGGTATCTTCTTGGAGAAGTGGCTGAAGGTTGCCCTTCCCGAGGCACTTTTCTCCTCATGCTTCATCAGAGAACGTGCCCATTGGGCCCTGACAGCAAAACCTCCGGCAGGAGCATTATCAAGGCTGGTAATTTCTCTCTTCTTAAATTATCAAGATAGAGACATGATGCTGCGTGAGGCACGGAAAATGGGATAGGAGAGCTCCAAAATTATGAACTTTCCCGACTACTCCATGGAGGTGCAGAAGCAGTGATGCACCTTCGATTCAGTGAAAGCAAAATTAAGGGCCCTTTACATGCAGTACGTTACTATTTCCGGCAAAGTACTTTATGAAGGCAAAGCCCTCTTCTTCCAATTCCTGGATGAGGCATGGATATGGCTGGAGGGACAGGAGGAAAACGCTGCACTGCTCCGACAGGAAGACCAGCCTCCACAACTTCAAGATGGGGGAAGAGGCTCAGAGCTGAAACTGCAAAGAGGAAATTTCAGAGGACTACCCTCCCTGGTAGGAGGTGAGACCTGCGCGCTGGTCGCCCTACAGATACTGAAGGTAAACCGACCCACTTAACAACTACAAAAAAAAGGGGGTGGCGAGGGGCAAGGGGAGGTAAGTTAGAGGGGTTCTTGCATTGGGGCGAGGGGGGACTACCTTTCCGGCATATGGAGTGGACTAGAGGTACATATAGACACAGAGATGGAGAAGGTCAGGAACGGCAATCAGACACCGATAACAAGTGCAAATGGGTGAGGCGGAAGACAAAGAAGGTGAAAGATATTCCATATCCACCTGGAACGTCAACAGGCTAGGCAAAAGAATAAAACGTGGGCTAGTGGATGCTTACCTTAGGAGAATGAAACCAGATGTGGTACTATTATAGGAGACCCATCTAATGGGCAACCATTGTACATTTCTGGGTAGAGCGGCTTAGGTAACACTAGCACATGCTGGGTTCACCACAGATGCACGAGGGGATACCATCCTGATTAGGAAGACACCCTCTTTCCACGTAGAAAAATTCTGGTTAGAACAGAACGTCACATACACAGCAGTACAAGGGATATGGGGACATACAAGTGTGACCCTCATTAGTGTATATGCTCCTCCGAGAATACAAACACACACCTTGGACAAAGTAGAGGTGATACTACTAGAAGCTGACTTCTATATGCACATTGTAGTGGGAGACTTTAATGACGTACTCAATCCAGACCTAGATCGCCCTGGCCCTGCCCCAGCAAACACGAGAAAGACACCACTGGCCAAGTTTGTGCAGTTCCTGGGACTTTCTGACTTCTGGCATCGCTCATACCTGGGAAGTGAGGATACTCCTACTTCTCTGCAACCCACAAGGTGTTCTCTAAACTGGATTACATTCTCACCCCGGCAGGGGAGGAAGGGAGGGTGGAAAACGCACAATACCTAGCAAGAGGCTTACCAGACAACTCACCCCTCTGGAGTATACTGGACTCGCGGGGTCATAGTCCGGGTATGGGTTGGAGGTTGAAGCATGGGAATTGAGAGACGAGACAGTCGCCCGCAAACTCAGAGTAGACTCAGAATTATACTTTATGGAAAAGACACAGTGGAGTCAGCCGTTATGCTGTGGGAGGCTTACAAAACAGTACTAAGGGAAAGGGTGCAAAACATTATAGCGCACAATAGTAAGAGAGAAACAAGAGACATGGAATCCCTGGAAAGACGCCTCTTAGAGCTAGAAAATCACCCTAGGGTAAAAACGGACCCAACCACTCTACACAAGGCAGCGATACTCTGCAAGGAGTATTGAATGCTTGCGCTTACTCTGGTAATGGGGCCCCTGATTGACTGTACCATATTTTACTGGTCCTGCTACGGGCTGGGGGACCGAGGACGACGGGGACATCGCGCTGTGGAGGATGCGAAGCGAGTCCCGGAGGGCCCTGGTGATCTCAGACTTCTTGAGTGGTACCCTCCAGTGCCCCCTCCCCCCCCGGCCTCTATCGAGCTCCGCCGGTTGGATCCTGGGAGTAGTGGCTCTGGTGATCAGGGTGGGGTGCGGCCGATGGTCCTCTTCCAGCTCTGCACCCTGTGGCCGCACAGTGGTGCCTCCATTGCTTTGACTGCCACGCACAGCTGCCGCATAGCCACATTTCCACCTACGCTGCTATCCTCCACTGGGAGGCAAGACTGTGACCCCTGCGGCCCTGCTCCAATATCCGCCCACTGCTACATCCTTGACAAAGGCACCCGGGTGTGGCGAGGAATATTCACTGCCTGTGTGCCGCTGGACGGATGCACTACGTGTGCTCCACGCCCGCGCCCTTCTGTAATTGACCAGTGGACATCTTGTCACGGCGACTCTGACATTTGGTCTGACTCCCCTTACTGTCGCAGGGGCCGCACCCCTCCTGGCGCCAAGGTTTAGATACAGACCCCACTCCTGAGATACTGGATCCAGTGACACGGATCTGCCTCCCTCATGCGCCAAGTTGGGCCGCGCTTTGGATCCTGACACCACGCTCTTCCATTGGTTGCTGCCCACAGGCCTCACCATCCTATGCCGTGGACATCCAAATGTGCTATGCTCTGGCTTCTTCTCCCTGCAGCGCCTGCCCTGACGCGGCGGCCTCTTCCGTGCTGAGCAGGTGCTTCTGCTCCTTGACCGGATTGTATCAGTAGACGCCACGCAACCGCGGCCTCAGCCACATGTCCCACGGCACTCGCGCTAAGGTGAGTGCGGGAGGTGCCCTAACCTCGCCTCTGTCCTTTAGGAGTAAAGCTCATAAGATGGCGGCGCAAACTGTCACAGACTCCACCTCTGGCAAATTGGATGCTGTTCTGGCGGCAGTCGAGAAGCTAGGTGAGACCCTCCAACAAGTGCGTACTTCCTTAGAAAATAAAATCGACTGGGTAGCTATAGACCTTACACATTTGTGAGCAGATCACCGCAAGCTGACGGACCGCACCACTGCCACAGAAGCTGACATCGCCGACATCGCTCCGCAGGTTGCGGCCGCAGACCAACAAATACAAAACCTGCTCAACCGCGTCGAGTTCCTGGAGGATAGGGTCGAGGATGCCGAAGGGCGGTCAAGACGCAACAACGTGCGAGTGGTGGGCCAGGCGGAGGTCCAGGAGGGGAAAGATCCAGCTGTGTACACCGAGACCTGGCTCCGTTCTTTGCTCCCCGAAGGCACTCTCTCATCTCATTTTGTAGTGGAGCGGGCTCACAGGGTGCCTGCGAGGCCTTTGCCAACAGGCTTTAACCCACGACCGTTCCTGATCCGCCTCCTCAATTACAGGGACAGAGACGCCATATTGCAGGAAACGAGGAAGCTATGGGACATTCAGGTCGATAACCATAAAATAATGTTCTTTCCGGACTACACGATACAAGTCCAAAAGCAGAGACACTCCTATATGGCAGTCAAAACTCGCCTCAGACAACACAACTTGCAATACTCTCTCCTATTCCCTGCACGCCTTTGTGTAGTTGCCAATGGAAAGACTCACTTCTTCCAAACCCCAGAGCAAGCAGCAGAATGGATGGACTCTTATGCCCCCACAAACACTGGAGAGGCACCCGCTGGCCGGCAACGGCAGTTACGCACTACACCCTCCCGTCGCCACCGTGCTGGCAGACAGCGGAGGCATTCTCAGACCTCGCAGTCGGCTGGACCAGATCAAAGCCAGGCGCTGAGCGAGCACCGTGAAGATATCACAGGCTCCCAGCTGGAGGACCATGCTTCTGTCTCGAGCCGTCAAGACCGGGACCCAACCAGTGACAATGATTTTTCTGACGACCAGCAGGCCTCCCAAGACTCTTATGAACTGCCTAACGTAACTCCACAGACGTCCGACACCATTGTCTAACAAAGCTGTATTGGATCATCGCTTATCTGACATGTCTCCACTGACTGCTGGGGCCGGCGGACCTGGCCTGCCCTGCCCTGCGCCGTTTGGTGCTGCAGTCCCCTGGGATCTCTGACACAGTTGCAGCCTGGCTGTGCCTTGAACTCTGCTCCTACGATCGTCCTGAGGCTCCTCTCCCTCCCTGAACTGCCCATTCACCCGTTATTCCTGAGTCAGCATGGACCACCGGGCTGCGATGTTGTTTGATCGGTCGATCGCCCAATCATGATTGGCCGGCAGTCGGGGAGCTCCCGAGACTTTTTTCAAGATACTCACATATCCTTTGCTCATCACGTAGTGCTTAGCACACCCCTTAGTCACTGTGTGAATGTTGTCTTGGTACAAGGTTTGGACGATTGCCTGTTGCAAATTCGCCCTTTTGGAATTATTTGTTGATTTTTTTAAAATGTTTATATTGCCATCTAACATGCGTGGAAGCTTAATTATTTTTTACCACTCAGGGCCATGGGTATCAATAATGAGACTATACTCATTGCTTGCGGGGTCTGCATGTGTGTGTGTTCTTCCTCTTCTGCTCACATTCTTCTCACACTATGGCCTCCGTTAAATTAGGCACATGGAACGTGCAGGGCATACACACTCCATCACAACGCTATCAAATATACTCCTACCTCAAGCGACACCATATACAGATAGCACTATTACAAGCAACCCATTTGTCCAAAACTGAGCTATCGTGCCTGCACCACCGATGGTGGGGTCAATTATACGCCACAGGATACTCAGCATTTGCCCGAGGAGCGTTAATTTGGGTCAGACCGGTGGTCCCTTTTAAAGCCACGGATGTCAAAATAGATACTGAGGGTAGGTATGTAGTGGTGCACGGCGCATTAGATGGCAGACAAGTAGTGCTCGCCTCGCTGTATGTCCCTAATACAGAACAAGGGGCGTTCCTTGATCATATCTCACAAGTTATAGCGCCCTGGCATGACGTCCTTATGCTGCTAGGTGGTGACTACAACAGTGTATTAGATGCAGGGCTGGACCGGTCGTTTCCCCCCCTCCCAGGCACGAGCACAGTACATGCCATGAGAGCGTTAACCGGCTGGGCGTCACAATGGAACCTGATTGATGCATGGAGACACTCACACCCGACTGACAGGGTATACTCCTATTACTCGGGGGCCCACAGGCTGCATGTTCGCCTTGACCGTTTCATGACGTCTGCCGCCTTGTTGCCTTATGTAGTCTCGGCGCACTATCTGGGCCGAACTCACTCAGATCATAATCCCCACACCCCAGACCTGCAGTGGGCAGACGCCCGTCCCCCGATCCCCACTTGGCGGCTGTAGCCGGATGTCTTATTAGATGCCCCTTTCCGTGGCTCCTTGGCCACCGCCATCGATCAATATTTTGATGATAATGCAGGCCCGGCATCCGCTGTCCAAATAGAATGGGATGCTTTCAAGGTGGTGATGCATGGCCACTGCCTACACACACAAGCGGGCATGCGCAAACAGCTGGAGAAGGACTTGCTCAGACTATAACAGAGCTTAGCTATGCTTGAACAGGGTGAGGACATGGATGCCAAGGACACCTTGTCCGATGTGCGGGAGGCGCACTCGGCTCCTGGATAGATTGCGCTGTTTAAATTATACGGCGCACTCTGCGAGGACTCACCACCAGCAGGACAAGGCAGGCAGGTTGCTTTCGTGGCTGATCCGACAGGATCTTCTGACTCCGCCAATCACATCTGTGCGTACTCCGCAGGACACTGTGGTGTACACCCAGGCAGCCATTCATGATGAGTTTACTTCACATTACGCTCATCTATATCTGTCCCAAGCTCAATCTACACCCGCCGAGCTTCAATCCTTCCTGACAGGAGCCGAGTTGCCGCGGCCCACCCCCGAACAGCAGGAAGAGCTCAATGTCCCTCTTCTGGAGGAGGAAATACGTGACAGCATCTTTTCGCTATCTAATGGCAAATCCCCGGGCCCCGACGGTTTGCCCGCGGAATTTTATAAGGCATACTCAGATATCTTGCTTCCACACTTATTGACCCTGTACACGGCCACTATAGAGGACTCCTCACTCACGACTACACAAAATGAGGCGACCCTTGTCTCCCTGCTTAAGCCGGGCCGAGACCCCCAACTCCTCTGCTCCTATCGCTCCCTGGCACTCCTCAATACAGAATACAAAATATTTGCATCTGTGTTGGCTAAACGCTTAGCTCCACTGGTGAAGACACTGATCCACCCTGACCAGAACGGCTTTGTCCCTACTAGAAGCACCTCCGTAAAAATACGGCGGCTATTCCGCGTGCATACGTATGCCCCCCATGACTGGCCATACTCCGGATGCTTAGTTCTTGATTTGGAAAAGCTTTTGACTTCCTAGAATGGCCCTACCTGGCGGCGGTCTTGCGCAAATATGAGCAGGGGGACGACTACATACAGATGGTAGGCCTCCTTTACCAACGCCCTACGGTACGGGTCAAGACGGGGAAGCTAATCTCTGATGCCTTGAGAATCAGATGAGGGACGCGGCAAGGATGTCCGTTGTCCCCACTGCTCTTTTCCCTAGCTATGGAACCGCTGGCGAAATTACTCAGGGCCAATCGGGGTGGCTGGGGCATACCGCTGGGAGACGGGCTACACACGGTCTCGCTATACGCAGATGACTTATTGTTGTATATTAGAGATTTGTGGACTATACCACCGGTCATAGCGGACGTCTTCCGGCAATTTGAGCGACTGTCGGGGCTCAAAGTAAACTGGACGAAGTCTGGAGTTTATTCTTTTGTCAATAGGGTGGCTGACGAGCCCATCACTATCAATGGAGCCGCGCTGACTTGGTATCCATCCATGTTCAGGTACCTGGGCATATATATCTACAGATCCCCGGTAGACATCTTAGATGGCAATTTGGTGCGGGCCATACCGGCAATCAGAGCACAGGTCCGGGTCTGGAAGACACTTCCGTTGGGCATGATGAGCCGCGTAACTTTGACGAAAATGGTAGTTTTGCCATGGTTGCTATATTATTTCTCTAACCTCCCAGTGTATGTCCCAGTGAAGATTCACCGGAGTCTGGAGGGCATTCTCCGCGATCTGATTTGGAACAAAGGCAGGCCCCGAATAGCGCTAAGCAAACTATTTGCGCCCATGAGCAGCGGCGGTCTTGCGGTTCCGAATATGGAATTGTATTACCTGGCTTCCCAGTTGCAATGGTTGTCAAAATGGAGTGGGCACGGAATAACAGCGACTACGACAACGCTGTGGCCACAGTCCCGGCTGTATTACCTTTTCCACCCCATAAATCAGCTCCCCTGTCCACCCCAGATCTATGTGTCACTGGCCCATAAGTGCTTCAGGAGAAGCTTCTATTTGACCCGCGACACGCTTCCTTATGCTCCACTAATACCACTGTTGGGAACTCCCAGGGGTAGGGGGAGAGTGTCCGACGCTGAACTACAAGCGTGGCATGAGGCGGGCTTAGACGCGGTGGGAGATTTATATGCGGAGAGCACCCTTCTCCCGTTTGACACACTATCCAGGGAAAATGACTTCCCAGCTGGCCACTTCCTCTTATATGCAGCAATAGTGCGCACCTTGACGGCAACCTGGGGAGACATCACTACCGAACACCAAACGCATTTACTTATGCAATACCTACATGTGATGGGTGAGGGCTCACACGTGGTACACTGGCTGACAAAGGCACTCCTGACGCACACGCTGAAACCACTGACGAGACTGCGTGAGAGGTGGGCTGCAGACAGGGGGCATCTATGGACTGACAAGGAGTGGGAAATGATAGCGGCCGGATCCACTTACATACCACGCAACTCAAGATTCAAACTTATCCAGACATATATAATTCATAAAGCGTACCTCTCCCCTGATAAGATAAATGACTACTTCCACCTAGATACTTCTGCTTGCCCCCGATGTCAACTAATAGGCGCTGATCTGCTGCACATGCTATGGTTTTGTACCTCCCTGCAGTCCTACTGGCAGGCAGTGGTGGATGCCTTGACAAAATGCACTACGGTCCCCCTGCCTTTTACCTGGGAAATCTGTATTCTGGGGCTGCACACACGGACAAAAAAGAATAGAATAACATCCAGATTCATAGACCTGTGCTTGATAACGGCAAGGCGCCTCATCACAAAACGTTGGAAGCACACTGACCCACCAACACCAGCTAGCTGGGAGAAGTCCTTTATGATATGGGCACAAGCCGAGAGCAATACGCTACATAAAGAGGAAATTGCGGGGTTACGCAAATATACGATCGCGCAGACCTGGGATGAACTCCTCAAACACCTCACGCACCCAGATACTGTGGAACGAGCCTCGCAGCCCCCTTCCGAGACTGCCATTGTCATGCCAGGAAATGCTATCCCTCTCTCCCCCCCCCCCCCTTTCTCTTCCTCCTCTCCTCGACAGACAGGTGGGGATCGCCACTGTTCTGGCCCGGTGGATCAGACACAGTAAGCAACCATTGTGGACCCTCCGCACGTCGGCATCATTTCCCTATACTTCGCCATCACCGTTTTTCTCACTCTCGCAATGTATTGACCCTCACACTCTCTCGCACTCCTCCCCCACGGTGTAGTTTCCACACGCTACAGATGGCGCTCTTTGGTGTTTTAGATTTCTTTATTGTTAGTTATAGTTTACTTAAATGGGCATCGTTAATTGACTCTTGGCGCTGACATCACATACAGAGATAATGTGAAACGCTTATGATGTCCTGGCAACAGAGTTCCGGTAACGCTGCCATTGTAGTACATGCACCATTATGACGCATTTTGTCTCCTTCTTTCATAACTGTAATGCTGTATGTTGATCATAATACTGTTATCACATGATTGATATGATGTGCAATACCTGAAAATTGTGCCACCTATATTAAAAGCAAAATTTCTTTCAATAAAAAGATGTTTAAGAAAAAAAGAAATTTATACGACAGCAACGAAAGAGGGAACCCTCCAGCCAGATCTTAACCACGCCACAATAGTGGTGATCCACAAGTCAGGGTAACCTGACACCAAATGTAGCTTCTACCAACCAATTACGCCCCTGAACATTGAAACAAAGGTGATGACGAAGATATTAGCCAGAGAGAGAGAAGTCTGAACTGAAACATCGGGAGAGTACTGGTGGAGTTCTATGGAGACTTATAAAGGTGGGAGGGTTCTTCCCCTCACATTATTGGGAATGGTCGCCATGTACAAAATTATAACGTTGCCCAAACTCCTTTATATTCTACAAAACACTTATCACAAAGTGTCTGACGAGATGTTCATTAAAATAGATGGGAAAGTACAAGCTTACTATTGGCCAGAGCACCTAGCAGTGGTCAATGATTGGTGCTACGCACCTGGAGACCACCGCACCTACGTGTTGGAGAGATTGCAATTCCAATCTAACTCCTACCTACACTATCTGTATGGAGGGGGCAGAGTACGGAAATTATTGCCTGCACCACAGACAATGGTAGAAGCCTGGACAAGAGTAGGGAAATATATAGGATGGGATAGAAGGATCACCCGAGAAACCCCCCTCTGGGCAGGGGCATTTCTGAAAGAAATAGGGAAACTAAAAGGATATAGTATCTGGGACACGACTGGGATATCCAAGTTGGGTGACCTTCTGGAAGAAGGGATCCTGATCTTGTTTAGGTCATTACAAAAAGAATACCAACATAGTAGGACACAGTATTTTAAATATTTAAAATTTAAACATGCATGGGGGACCGAAAAATTGAACACCACAGACATCACTGGATACGCCCCACTGGAGGGAAGATTGCTCCAGGGTGAAATAGAGGCCAAGGCAGTCTCATGGACATACACAACCATAGATAATAATATGCCCAACAACCTACAGCAAATCGAGGAACAGGTGGGAGAAGGATGTAGGCGAGCTAGATGACACAACCTGGGTTGTGGCCCAGATGCACCCAAGAGAAACAGCAATCAAATCCAGATTAAGGCTGATTCAATTTAAGATCCTTTATCAGGCGTACTACGACAGGCCCAGCTGGCATGGAATGGTCAGGGCGGAGGCACCCAGTTGTCTCCGAACCGACACAGAGTAGGGAACGTTCCTACACCATTATGGAAATGCACCAAGATACACAAATATTGGACTGCCATACTAGGAGAATTGTATAAGATACTGGGGGAAACCATCCCTGCAGACTCCAAATATATCCTCTTGGCCATACCGACGGAAGTCGATATTCCCTGAGCCAAGTTCCTCTTTAGCAAACTGGGAATGACAGTGGCCAAATGAGACGTGGTAAAGCACTGGGTAGCACAACAGCAGCTGACCATCAGAGTATGGAGAGTAGAGGTAAACCTTTAGATGACGGCGGAGAGGGTAACGTACAAAGTCAGAGGTTGCCTGAGGAAGTTCTGTGAAATATGGGGCACCTGGATGAAATACTATGATATAGACCTGGAAGATAATGAAGGTGGGCTACGTCCCACTCACCCCCTAAACCCATCACAGGCTTAGTGCTTTAAATCATACTACCTATAGCTGAACTGATCACCGACATCGAATTTACAGAATGTGCTGTACTTGTACCACTTGGTTTGAATGTATCTCCAGTACAATGCAGTTGTTGGTGTGTTTTTGAGCACCTTGTATTATACACAATACAATCAATAAAAATATTTATGAATAAAAAAAGAAAGAGTGGAGCTGGACTGTCAGGTAGAGATGATTTGACAAAAAAGAAGTGCTGAAATGGATTGTACAGTGCTGAGAAAGTCATTGAAGAGAGGGTACAGAAAGCAAATTGATCTACGATGATCAGAGTTTTTTCTCGCCAGGAGGCACCTTTAGTTCAGAGATAGAAGGGATTTGGTCATTCCTGATTTCGATCTTTACACACGTTTTCTCGAAAATGTAACATGTCTTGGATTAACTGTTTCCCTGTTTTGCTGCTATTGATTTTCAAAAGACTTTTAAAGTATAATACTCACTTCCATGTCATTAGAGGAATCCAGAATTTCCTCAACGCTAGCTGGGAAAAAGCACATTACAAAGTTTCCCCTCACAAGCTTTCATATTCAAATCACTGCACAAATACTGTACAAATGTTTATAACAACATACAGAAACTGAGCTATTAATAATCAACTATACATACAAACACATAGTTAAAGTAACATTTCATACTTACCATAGCAACATAAGGTTTCATCTCCCATGCACGTAAGTTGGTGTTGTCAATAATTATAGGAGAAAGTTTCTTCTTAAAAGCTTCTTTGGCTAGATAAAAAAAAAAAATGACAATAAATCACAATTCACTATCAGTAAAAGTATTCATATCAAATGATGCTTTTTTTTAAATTATTTGTTTTTTACATCCGTTTACTCTGAGAAGCACAACTGGCCCTTGTAAATACAATTTTTTCAGATGAGCCCCACTAAGTTGCTTAGAAGCATACAGAACTTTATAAATTGCAAAAATATCAAAATATGTGTACCCAATTCTTATTATTATAACTGACCTTCCGTACTGTTGGTTTTCTAAGATACTGCCATAGGGGTATACATAATGCAACGTATGAGGCCGACGAGAATGACTGCGCTACATACCTCAAGGGAAAAAGTGGGAGGGTTAGATAACCAGGAGAGTGGGTGACTAAGAACTACCCACACAGAAAAACAGGTGAGGTTCAGGGTAATGAGGTAATATTTACAACAGTACGTCCCCTGCCCCAAGTCTATGAGGACGTCTCAACACTTGTAAAGGAATAATATAAATCATAATTAATACACCAAATCCCCAAGTTCAAACAACAGAACACCTTCAAATGCCGCGTAACTATCAACATGATTCGTAGAGAACTGAAACTGTGGGATCAGGTGCACCTCAGAAACATGGACTCCACCATGTCTATGGAGCGGTGAAGGAAAGGGGGTTGTCTGGAAGCGGGTGACCTCTACCCTGGGGAGATCTTCATATCACTCCAGGATGTACAGGACTCCTTAGGGGTGGGACCGGCTCATTTTCTTCATTATGCCAAGATGGAGAGTGTGGCCAGGGATCTCTGGGTGGATTTCCCGGCTGCCAAGCATCCATCAGAGGATGGGGGAGGGGCCCCATCTCATCACTCATTTGTACAAAGCCCTTAGGAACATCATGCAGCGAGGCAGTATCCTGCATGAAGGGCGTGAGAGGGAGACATGGAGATACTGACCTCCGATACGTATTGGGAGATGGCGCTGAACCTTGTTTGAACTGTATCTTGTACTAATCGCTTCAAACTGTTACATTTCTATTTTGTGCACTGCACATGTGTCACCCCCCCCCCCCACACACACCATCAACAGGCTATACCCGCAAGGAATGCTGCCTGTTCGCAATGCGGAAAGGTTGGTGCCACCTTCTTGCATATAGCCTCGGCGTGTGCTTCGGTTCAGTCCTACTGGACAATGGTGGTACCTCGCTTAGAAGCAGCCACAGGGATTGGAGTCCCATTGACTCCGCTTGTCTGTTCATTGGGAGTTGGGGCGAGCGCAATCAAAGAGGGGACAGTAGGGTGTTGCAGGGATTCTGCTTATGCACAGAACTATGCACAGGAAACCAGGACCTCAGTGAATTGCAGTGTACCAAAAACTCACCTCAGAACCCAGAACCCCTTATCCGACCAGCATCAGTGTCCCATTCGTTATCCGAGGTTTTTCTCGGTGGTCCCAATGTATAGACAACCCAGAACAAGCGACTTAGTGTATTTCTCAGGAATGGTGGGAATCAGAAATACCTGTTCAGAATTATTCTCATATCAGTCCACAACAGAATAAACAGAGACACGGTAAAGTTTAAAGAGTTTATTTTATAAACCTCGTGTCCTAAGATGCAGTACTTTGGCTAACATAAGCAGACAAATGATTAAAATCAAAACCATCAGCAGAGTTACAATACCATAGAAAATGAAAGGAGCAATCATACTAAAATGACAGTGGATCTCAGCCATCTTCCTTTCGCTAGCAAACTAATATTATTATTAGACTAGTAAAAGGTCTCTAGGCTTGAATGGGGAACCCCATACCGTAAAGATCAGCTCAGTGAGATCACATCACAGGATCAGCTAGGCTCTGCTCCTGGGAAAGCTCTTTTTCTGAATGTAATGAAAAACATGTAACACTGCAATATTAAAAGCACCCCACTTTCAGGTATTTGCAGCTGTGTGCGTGTTATGGCTAAATAGTGGGCCGATCAACCTGAACCCAACAACATGCACCGTCTAGCGACCCAGACTGTTTCTTTACACGATGTGCAGACCAAGGTCGCTGCTCACTGTTTGGGATGTGAACAACAGACAGTTCTCATTGAAGCAAAGTCGAGCAAGCATTTCTCAATTAATAACATGTGACTACAGTGTCATGTGCAAAAGCAGCAAAAGCGGCAAGATGGCTTTCTAACATCTAACGCGGTTGTGTTAACTTAGCATTGTACGTATATAGATAATGATCTTCACTACAAGGGCTTTTGGAAAAGGTCCAGCATACAAGCCCTGATCAAATTATAAAAAAGAGGTATGCCGTTCTTACAGGGGAAGTAGGGGAGGTTGTGGTGAGATTACAAGAAGAGATTAATAGGTCTATTACGAAATGAGGTAGGAAATCCTTCCTTTCGGAATGAGAGCCCTCACACACCCAGCCCGCTGGGTGTCATGCTTCATCATCGGGTATGCTGCACGTCAGGTCGGCGCTGCAATACCCGACGGGGACCCTTTGCAGGGGCTCTTTGGCGGAGATCTTTTATTCCTTGCCGTATGGTGCAATGGGTGTATGGGGCCTCTAGAGTGTAGAAGTGTGAATGTGTGTGGTCAACTAGACCTAGTGAGTTAAAACAGGGAACAGGAAGAGTTGGGCGAAACAATTTTAATGACCATGCCTTCTGCCCTGATTAAAAAGGAGTGGCGACCCTCTGCGATGATGCTGCAGGGTGTTGCCCTCAGTCTCATGCGGTCGACATGTTTCTTGCCTAGTAGTCAGGATGATCTAGCGGCAATTCCTCAGGACCTCGTGAAAAATGGTCAATCCACACTAGTGGCTAAGGTAAAGTGGTGCTAATGTTACCTTATTGAGGTGTAGTACCTGTTGATGTGGCAGCCAATCTACAAAACAAAGGAACAATTAATATACCTTGATATAGAAAGACTGCTTGGTTTTAGGGATCACTGCGTTTTCCTCCCATAAACATCACCATAGTGTGCACTCACGTAACTATGGTGGACCTTATTAGTCAAGGTGGCTGAGAAAATGTGAAATCAGCCATTCTTATGTCACACTGGTCAAGTGCACCGTGAAACAATAAAACCAAGTGACATGTAAAGAACAGTGAGCTCAAGTGAGAGAGTGTAGTATTAAAAAAACAGCAGAGTGGTGACATTTGAACAACTCACCTAAATGTTGAAAGCAATTGGCCCCATCAAATCGCGGCATGTGTCAGACACGTTAAAGTAACATGTGTCCTAAAAAGGGGAGAGGGTTTGACGGGGGAGGGGGTTAAAAGTACATCAAGGTTAATGCGAAGAAGTCGTGGGATATGTTCCCACTAGTTGAAGGATCAAAATGCAGCCCCTCCATGCAACGAGAGTCAATAGAGAGGCGGCTGAAAGTCAGGACCCAGCGATGGGGCCCGTGCAAAACAGAATGAGCGGAACGTGACCCGCCTGAACCCGCTATCCGGAGGCAGGCTGTCCGGAATGACCGCCGTGCCATGGGGGGCATGGTATCAAGCGTGGTCACACCGGCTCATGGAGTTGGAGCCTCATGTATTAGGTTTACTGCTATCAACGATGATATCTAATGCCATCACCCTCGAATCTCACTTCGTGCAGCAGGAAGGCTACAAGTAACCCGTCAGAAGAGAAAATCGGGTACTTAAAATGATTTCATGCCAAGTTGACGGTAGACCTACCCGCACTGCCGGATCCGGGAGGTGAATGTCTGTTGTGGGTATGCGGCTTAATACTCGCAGAGTCAGTGAGCACGGAGGGACGTCACCTATGTCCGCGACACACTGCAAAGTAAACCCACCTTGCGGAAAGTGGCGGTGACGGCGGCCATATTAGGAGGATGCGTGTTCGGCCGATTAATGTGGGCGCCATATTGGAAAGTATAATGGGCTCGGAAGAGCAACCGTTGTAAGGATACAGAGGAAACGGTTGCATCAATGGGGGGGGACCAGCGAGGAGACCATAATGTGAAAAATGTAATTAGGTTTAAAGAGTGGGGGCCTCCCAGTGTAAACTCAGACCCAGTATAGCTCCAAAGAAGATGATCCACCATATATGGAGGGTCAAATAGGTTAGATGGTGCCGGACCTGGAAACTAGGATCTGTTGAGGGTTGGCCAGGGTATGTCTTCGTTAAGGCCGTGTTTATTGGTGGCAAGCCGATAAACCCAGCTCTGTTCGATCCTAAATAGGGCCCCAGCTGTTATCGTGGGGTGCGCTTCCAAAACCACCCATCTGAGGGTGTCCCTGGGGTGTTTCACTGTCTCGAAGTGAGTATATGTATGTATGTATGTATGTATGTATTAAATTCTTGTTGAGCGCAACTGTCACCCCAAGGGTATCCTGGCGCTGGACCATAGGTGAGTCATCAGATCCGATACACTACATTACTTTGGAAAGAGATAGGTCTTTAGCTCCCTTTTAAAGGAGGGGAATTCTTGCTTACTCCTGAGCAACAGAGGGAGAGTATTCCACAGCTTAGCTGCTGTAAAACCAAAGGCACGACCACCCATCCTCACTCTAACAAATTTAGGGACTATGGTCAAAAAAGCCGAGGAGGATCTTAGAGGTCTAGCAGCCTGGTACCACGAAAAAAGGTGTTGAAGTGGCAGCGGTCCCAGCCCATGCAGCGCTCTGAACACAACACAGGCAGCTTTAAAGACAATACGCTGCTGAACAGGCAGCCAATGGAGGTCAGACAAAGCTTCTGAAGAAGATGCAGAGCGAGGTCGATCTAAAGCCAGTTTGGCCGCCATGTTTTGAACCCTCTGCAGCCTACCTACTAAGGACTTAGGTGCCCCCAGAAGTAGTGCGTTACAGTAGTCTAACCTACTGAGTATAGTACTGCGCACCACCTCTATTCGAGCCTGTGGGGGGAGCAACGGCAAGATTTTGCGTAGGGCTCGAAGCAGGCCCATGCACGTAGCTATGGTCTTATTCACCGAGGCATTTAGTTGCAGCCCCGGCTCGAACACAATCCCCAGGTTACGGGCCGACTCCGCCGCTGTCACCGTACCTAAGATAGAAGCTGGCCAGAAACCTTCTGGTAACGTACGGGAGGGCTGATCCAATGAACAATGAAGCACTTCAGTCTTTGCCCCATTGAATTGGAGTGAGTTGAGTCGGAGCCATTCTGCTGTTTCCGACATACACTGATGGAAAGTGTCCCTCGAAACCGCCTCCTTTCCCTCAAAAGAAAAAATCAGTTGTGTATCATCGGCATAATTGATAACCGAGATGCCGAAAGATTTTATCAAACTGATTAGGGGCCGGAGGTATAAGTTGAAGAGGATCGGGCTGATCGCAGACCCCTGTGGTACACCCTGCTTCACCTGACGTGTATCTGACCGAAAAGGTGGTAAAGCCACTGCTTGCTGCCTATTTTCCAGGTAGGATTCAAGCCAGCCCAGCGCCAGACCACCCACGCCTGCCCCCTTGAGGCGATCCAGCAGGACAGCGTGATCCACCGTGTCGAACGCCGCCGACATGTCCAGCAGCACCAAAAATGCTGCCTTACCCATATCGACACGCGTTCGCAGATCGTCAAGCACGGTGATCAGGGCGGTCTCGGTCCCATGCGCCGGCCTGAAACCAAACTGGGCAGCATCCAAACAGGCGTTGGATTCCAGGAAGTTTGATAGAGTTCTTGTGACCAACTTCTCTAGAATTTTTATAGGGAATGGAAGCAGCGATATGGGTCTATAGCTGGCAGGACAAAGCGGGTCCAGAGAGGCCTTTTTTAGCAACGGTGTCACAATTGCAAGCTTCCAACTATCAGGAACCGTGGCTGAGGTCAGAGACTGACAGCAGATGGTATACAGCGGAGGTAGCAACTCTATCTGAAAGGCCTTCCATATCCTATGTGGCAGGGGGTCCAAAGGGGAACCCGACGACACACCATTAGCCACTATGCAGAATTCCTCCAAAGACGGGGTGGGAAAACAGGATAATAATTGTTGTTCACCCTTAACCTCCTCAACACCCGAAGGGTGAGGGGGTTTCCGTGGGGAGGACTCCATCAGGGCCACATGGCTCGGAGTCGAGAGGCCACTCAAGATGAGTCTGATTTTTTCCTCAAATGCAGAGGCCAATGAATCACACAGCTCCTGAGATGGTGTGGTAACTGGGGCTGCAGAAGCCGGATTTGCCAAGTTGTCAACCAGCTTAAAGAGGGTCTGCGATTTATTAGTGGCTTTAGTCAAAGAATCTTCCAGGAACTTCGCCTTAGCCAACTTTAGATGGTCTTTGTATTCCCGCAGGGCCTGTCTGTATTGTGCACGATCTGAGTCTGCGTACCCTCTCCTCCAAGCACGTTCCGCCTGTTTACAGCGGAGTTTCTGTTGGCTGAGATCACTGGTGAACCAAGCATTGGTTCTCCGAGGCTTGTTCTTCACCCTTTTTAAAGGGATCAGTACATCCAGAGATGTTACAATCTGTTTACACAGGGTAGTATAGCTTTTATCCACCGTTTCCTGCGCCTCAAAAGTTGTAGGCAGCAGAGAAGGTAAATTTGACCCCCTTAGTAGACGGGACCACTGTCTACTAAATTTATACCCAGCCGAGCTGTCACTGCGCTGCACTCCAGCCACAGAAATAGACATGAGGATCAGAGCATGATCAGTCCAGCATTGATCCAGGACTTCATTAATGGCGACCAATTTTTTATCAGCAAAGACCAGGTCCAAAATGTTCCCCCTCACATGTGTGGGACATTGCACAAGCTGTTCCAGCTGTATGTTATTGCATGCTTGGCAAATTTCCCTGTAGGCTAGGTCTTGTGGGCCTAATGGTCGTAAATTAAAATCACCCAGCACTATAAAGTTGGAGTGTGAGTTGGATAAATTGTACACAAGGTCAATAAATTGCTGAAAAGAAGGGGCTATGCCGGAGGGAGGTCTGTAACACAAAAGACCAGAAAAAAACTGTGCCACCCTGAGCCAATAAGGAAAATCCCAGGAGTTCAAAGCCCACCACCTGTTTAACTGTAAACTGTGAGAGGGCAAGTGTGTCTTTACAAATAAACCCCACTCCGCCACCTCTACCCGTAGTTCGAGGGATATGTCTGATGAAATATCCTGGAGGACATGCCCAGGCCAACTCTGCTCCACTATCTGATGTAGTCCAGGTCTCTGTCAGGAATAAGATATCCAATTTAGCTGACTCAATCAACAAAAAGATTTCGTCATAGTGCTTTACAAGGGAGCGGACATTAAGAAGGCCACAGGAGATGGGGGGCGAAGACGGTGGCCACACGGCAGAATCTTTATGTGAGGCCGAGTGGTGATTCAGAGCACACAGTTCTTCTCGAGAATACACTAAGTGTGTCCTCATTGGGTCTCTGGAGCCGGGAGCTACCGGGACGCGAACGGGCGCAAACGGGCTTACCTCTGGCGCACCTCCGGCGCGCCCACGGTGCGCCCGCTGCGCGCGAACGCTGCGCGCCCGCTTCTCCATTGATCTTATAGTATTACGCCGCGCGGGTACCGCCTCGTAGGCGTCTGACCCACCCAATATGGCGCCTACAATGTCCCAGGCCTCACTCACCCACTCCAAGATGGCGGCCAAGCGCCGCTGAACCGGAGCCCCCGCTAGCTAAGTCCCGACAAATGCGGGTGATCAAAACGTTTTAAATGCAGGTAAGCCTAACTGTCTCCCCCCGCAGCAAGCAGCGTAGCAGCGAATTAAAATAATCTCTATTCCCATAGAGTTGGAAGTAGTTTGTTAAAAACAGCAATGCGCGCGATGACAAGGTCTGCCTTACCTTGTGAAGGAGCAGTTTATAAAGCTCTCCAATGCGCGGGTACCGCCTCGTAGGCGTCTGACCCACCCAATATGGCGCCTACAATGTCCCAGGCCTCACTCACCCACTCCAAGATGGCGGCCATGCGCCGCTGAACCGGAGCCCCCGCTAGCTAAGTCCCGACAAATGCGGGTGATCAAAACGTTTTAAATGCAGGTAAGCCTAACTGTCTCCCCCCGCAGCAAGCAGCGTAGCAGCGAATTAAAATAATCTCTATTCCCATAGAGTTGGAAGTAGTTTGTTAAAAACAGCAATGCGCGCGATGACAAGGTCTGCCTTACCTTGTGAAGGAGCAGTTTATAAAGCTCTCCAATGCGCGGGTACCGCCTCGTAGGCGTCTGACCCACCCAATATGGCGCCTACAATGTCCCAGGCCTCACTCACCCACTCCAAGATGGCGGCCAAGCGCCGCTGAACCGGAGCCCCCGCTAGCTAAGTCCCGACAAATGCGGGTGATCAAAACGTTTTAAATGCAGGTAAGCCTAACTGTCTCCCCCCGCAGCAAGCAGCGTAGCAGCGAATTAAAATAATCTCTATTCCCATAGAGTTGGAAGTAGTTTGTTAAAAACAGCAATGCGCGCGATGACAAGGTCTGCCTTACCTTGTGAAGGAGCAGTTTATAAAGCTCTCCAATGCGCGGGTACCGCCTCGTAGGCGTCTGACCCACCCAATATGGCGCCTACAATGTCCCAGGCCTCACTCACCCACTCCAAGATGGCGGCCAAGCGCCGCTGAACCGGAGCCCCCGCTAGCTAAGTCCCGACAAATGCGGGTGATCAAAACGTTTTAAATGCAGGTAAGCCTAACTGTCTCCCCCCGCAGCAAGCAGCGTAGCAGCGAATTAAAATAATCTCTATTCCCATAGAGTTGGAAGTAGTTTTGTTGTGACCTTGTGGAATCTGAGGTTACTTTTGTGTTCGGTAATACGCGTTTTGACCACCCTGGTGGTCATGCCCACGTAATGGTGGTTGCAGGGGCAAGATATCAGATAGATACAGTTGGTGGTGTTACAGTTTGTGTGTTTGGTCATTTTCCAGATGAAATTATTGGAAAGGGTTATTTCTTTGGTTGGTGTGGTTAATGGGCATACTGCACATGAGCCACAAGGGTAGTGGCCCATGACAGGAGGGAGATCTCACAAAACTTCTCTGTGTCTGGGAAGTTTTGTTTTTGGGTTAACATGTCCTTTAAATTGCTCGAGCGTTTGAACGCGTACCTGGGTGTGGGGAGTTGTAATTCTCCCGTGTTCAGGATCCCCCAATGTTTTCTTATGGTGTTCCTTGTCTTGGTTGATGTAAAGGAGGTGACACATGTCAGAGTCTCTAAAGGTTCTTTCTGATTGGTGTCCAGCAAGGCTTCCCTGTTGTTGTTCCTCGCCCTTTTCATTGCTTGCGCTATGGTACGTCGCGGGTATTCCCGTTTGTACAGGTTCTCTGCCAAGTTGTTGCCTTCGGAACTGTAGTCTTCAGTGGAGCTACAATTTCTCCTGATACGGAGAAAGGCAGGTTTTCTTTGAGGGCTCTTGGGTGGTGGCTGCTGAACAATAAGAGACTATTGCGGTCTGTGGGTTTCTTATACAGTGTAGTGCTAAGCTGGCCCCCTGCAAGCCTAATGTTCAAGCCAAGGAAGGAGACCATGGAGTCCGATATTGTGTGTGTGAACTTGAGGTATGGATTTAAGGTGTTCATCCATGTGCAGAAGGACTCGCAGCAAGTTCTATCTCCCCTCCAAAAGATAAGAATGTTGTCAATATACCTCCTACACAGTATCAGGTTGGTGGAGTAGGGGTTATTGGAGTTGAAGATGAATCTTGTCTCAAAGACAGTCACATACAGACAGGCTACACTCGGGGCGAATGTGCTACCCATAGAAGTACCCTGGGTTTGATGGTAAAGTTTGTTGTTGTACTCGAAAAAAAATTCAGTTAGGGCCAGCGTAGAACACTCCATAATGAAAGGGACATGTGTGGGAGAGTCCCTTTCAGAGGAGCTGAGGACATCCTCAATCACCTCCAGAGTGGCACGCTGAGGGATGTTCGTGTACAGCGCCTCAACGTCCAGAGTGACCAACAAATTAATCTCATCCTGATTTTGGAACCCCTCGATCAGGTGAAGGACGTCTGTCGTGTTCAGTAAGAATGAGGGAGTTGCTTTTACCAGGGGCTGGAGGAAGTGGTTGCAAAATCTGGACAATGATTCCAGCAGCAAACCAATCCCCAATACAATGGGTCTTCCTGGTACTGGGCTGGTGCCCTTGTGTATTTTCGGCAGTGTGTAGAAGTAAGGCATCTTAGGGTCTTTTGTAATGAAAAAGTCTGCCGCCTCCTTGCTGATCCAGCCCTCTGATTCTGCTGTAAAAACCATTGTGGATATTAGACTAGATAGTCTTTTGGTGGGGTTTTCAGTGATAGGTTTATAATATCTGTCGTTGTTAAGTTGACATAGGCATTCGGTGTTGTAATCACTGGTTGACATAATGACAATAGCACCCCCTTTGTCTGCCTGCTTGATGGTAATGTTAGAATTATCAGCCAATGATCTTACTGCGGACAATTCAGCTGTAGAAAGGTTATGAAAGGGAGCATCAGATCTGCTGTTGGCTAGGTCCTTAAGCACCGCTTGCTCGAACGTAAGTATTTCATTTGGCACCATGCTACTGTTAGGGTTGAAGGTTGAAGGGTGGTGTAACCCTGTGTCGTCTCTAGGTAATTTTGGTCTGTCTTTAAAGAAGGAATTGAGCCGCACTTTCCGGAGGAAGTTGTGGGTTTCACATTCGTCCCGAAATCTGTCAACTTTGGGGGTGGGGACGTACCCTAAGTCTTTGCGTAGGACTCATAGTTCGGTTTCTGTAAGGGTCCTGGGGGAGAGGTTCAACACTAACTTTTCTTCCCCCTGGTCATGCTCCTTGTTTCTACCGAATTCTGGGTCTGTTCCTGCCAATGCACTTGTTTGGCATTCCCCCTTCTTCGCCCTCTTCCTCTGCCCCAGCCTCTGCCTAAAAAAGGGGGTTGTTGCCAGGGAAGAATGGCAGTGGGCCCTGTGGGTATCCTGGGAATTGCCACATAGGCGGGCCTTGATAAGGTGGCATATTGAATTGGGGATACGCCGGGCATGCCACACATCTTGAGTTATGGGTACCCCAACTGACTGTGCTTGAGTCACTGTTAGAAGAGGAGGATCCCCTTCTTGAATTCGATGTGTCCTCGTGCGAGGAGTAACTAGTTTTCACAGAGGTAAAGTCAGCCCTGAGATAAGGGTAGACTTTATCTTTGTCACATTTTTGGATATCTTTCTGTAGTTTGCTGATTTCTTGTTTCATCAGAAACTCTTTGTTTTCCGCAATCTCATTGTTAATTTCTGTGAGCTTGGACTTGTAAATTGTCGTTTGAATAGCTGTTTTCAAATTGCTTTCTGCAATCTGAATTCTGACAAGGAGGGCATCTGCTATCCTCTTAGCAGTGTTGATGATAAGGATGAGTAGATGTCTAGTACATTTCCATGACACTAGGAACCACTCCCTTTTGAAAACAGCATCAGGCAAGAAGAGGCAGAGAAAGTTGTTCACAATGAGACCGTTTGGGGCTATGTTTGCCCGCAAATACTCTGTCATCATGGCCCGTGCTGGCTGGTTTGAAGCCATTCACGTTTCAAGGCGGTTAGTGTTGTCCAGTCCTCTGACTGACTGCCCGACGCCGAGCTATTGTCAATACCCAGGATTATTGGTGTTTTTAAAATCTCTGCTGCTATCTCATCACCGAAACTCAGTCCCTGTGCTTCCTCCATCCCGAGGGGGTGAAGTAAAGGAACTAAAAATGTCAATGAACAAACTCAAAGGATGTGTGTGGTCCAGGTAATGCAATTTAGCGTTCCTGGTAACCTGTAGTCCCACGGTTGTTAGCCCGGAATGCAAACAAAGAAGGGGACAGTAGGGCTTTTGGAAAAGGTCCAGCATACATGCCCTGATCAAATTACAAAAAAGAGGTATGCCGTTCCTACAGGGGAAGTAGGGGAGGTTGTGGCGGGATCACAAGAAAAGATCAATAGGTCTATTACGAAAGGAGGTCGGAAATCCTTCCTTTCGGAATGAGAGCCCTCACACACACAGCCCGCTGGGTGTCATGCTTCATCATCGGGCATGCTCCTCGTCGGGTCAGCGCTGCAATACTCGACGGGCACCCTACGCAGGAGCTCTTTGGTGGAGATCTTTTATTCCTTGCCGTATGGTGCAGTGGATGTATGGGGCCTCTAGAGTATAGAAGTGTGAATGTGTGTGGTCAACTAGACCTAGTGAGTTAAAACAGGGAACGGGAAGAGTCAGGCAAAACAATTTTAATGACCCTGATTAAAAAGGAGTGGCGACCCTCTGCGATGATGTTGCAGGGTGTTGCGCTTAGTCTCATGTGGTCGACATGTTTCTTTCGAGCCCCAGAGGTCGTAAGATCCCTCATAGATCGGCCCAACTGGTCCTGCTGTTGGCAAAGAGGCAGGTGGCTTTTGGGTGGATGGAGGCAAAGGCCCCACTGCTGACATGTCGGTTGAAGGATTTGATAGAGTGGGGGGCTGCGGAGGAACAACACGTGCGTCTCCCGCACTGATGACAGGTGGGTGTCCCCGGCTATATCACAGTGAGTACAACTGCTTGGTATGTTCCAAGAAGAAGGGGACCATCCCATGGAGAATGGCTTGGAAGGGGGAGATTGAACGATGATAGAAATGTCTTTCCCTCTCTCTTTTGGTTTCATGATGACCAAGTGGGGACAAATATGTAGTAGCGTGTTTTGGAGCTAGATGTCTTGGTTCTATTGTATGCTGTCCTGGATCACCCTCGGATATATGTATATTCCACATATGTATTGTGCTTCTGGTTGGACTGCATATGATTTTAATTTATGTCTGCTAAAGATTCTCTTCCCGATTTGCCAACATGCACTGTATGTTTGTGGTTAGTGAAAAACCAATAAAATACAGTTAAAAAAACAAAAATAAAAACCTATCAACATGATTCAATCAACATGGCCCAATACGCAAATTTGTGTCTGACCTCAACCTTGTTTTTTATTAGTCAATACTTTTTGGACCACAAATGAAATTTGCATCACTATCTACAATGACTCCCACTCTTAGCTACCTTAGTGCTCATGTAACCAATAAAGTAACTTTGCTCTTAGTAAATCCTCAAATCATCTAGAAATGGATTAAGTGGCAGTGCAAAATCTACTGCAGTGCCCATAAGAAATTTCCCTAAAGATACCTACTCTAAAATGTTAAACCCTGTCTCCAGGTGACTTGGATGCTCACGGAAACATCCTTCAATTGTGTTAATCTATGATTTCTCAAGTCACTGCAAACGTTTGATGCAATGGTTATTTTGTGAATTATGTCACTTTAGTATTTCTGGACTCAAAGCAAAGGAATGATGCAACTAATAACTATCCATGGCAGACCAGCAGAATAAAACTGTGTGTGCAATTTTATCAGTGGTGAAATTCTGTTGATAGAGTCTTATTTATTTATTCTGCACTTTTATTTAGTGTGGTTCACATCTATGTGTGTGTCAATACACTTAACAAATAACAATTAACCTAATAATAAAGAAAAAGGGGATGGGATGGATTTTTAGGAAGGGGAATATTTTGGTGGGTCTAGCAGGAAAGAGGTTTGTGGAAAAATAACACTCATGGATTTTTTTTTTTACAGGAAGAGGTTCTCCAGACATATCAGTTCCAGAGGCAGAACGTTCCAAAGAGTAGATGCACCTTGAAAGAAGTGACGTTAAGTCCATAAGGTCCGACTCCAACTTATGTAGGCCTCATCACCATTTGGACTATAGGACGTTCCCATCCTCCCTCTCTCACACAATGGGAGTCACAATCTTTCCTGATTTATGCAGAATCATTGTCATGTCTGCCATTCAACGAGATGTCACCTAGCCTGTTTTTTTTTAAAGAACTGTGAAAGCGTCAAGCCATTTGATTAATGACGCAGGTACGACCATCAATGCAACATTTCTCTGGGTCAAATGTCTACTCTTCACCCTGTCAAGGCTAATTAACGTCTAAGACGCATAACTTCATGTACATAATCACTATCAGATATTATTAAAATGATGTCAGAAATTCCAATTTCGGATAAATGTTAGTATATAAGAATGACAACTTGACCATTTGTCAGGAGAGGTCCTTCGCTCAGATTATCGCCCGAGATTCTGCCAGAGACGGTCTCATCTACTGCTGGCACATTTTGCAGATGCTACATCTCGTCTGAAGCTGATAACACTTTGTCCCGGAGGGAGAACGAATGACTGCTACTGCAGTTGTGTTTGCTCTTCGCGAGGAATACTTTCTTCATGCCTCAGCTGATAAAGACTGACTTTGCTGTCAACAAGATATGCATTGCTTCTCTTCTCCCTAAGAAACTATAGACAGCAAGTTGTTCGGCCTTCGAATTCTCATAGTATAGCGCACAGAAATAAACGTTAGGGTATTAGTGTCTAGATAACATTTTAAATAACATTTTAACAATGCTAGAAATGTTCATTTTATTCTTGTTACTTAAAATATGTTTTCTTGCTGGTTTTATAATATTTTGTGTAGTTGTTTTAGATGTACTGACAAACCGATTGTTCCTGTTGTAATAAATACTTTTAACTTAAAAGTGTTTATTCATTCATTCATTTTTCTTAGTCCAGTGTGTGTGATACCATGAATAACTAAACAAAAGGTTTGTTTCTGTTTCTTGGTGCCCCTTATCCCTTTATGGGATTGTTAGTATCCCAAAAGCAATACTTATATGTCAATTACACACTGAATAGTGTTTGCAGGGCTACAAGAACTTGTCTTTCACATTCATCATTGGTGCACTGAACCAAGTTCACCCGTGGGTAACAAAGCTCTTCTTGTAAAGTAACGCTAAAGTCATAACTTACGCAATAGCTGGTACCGAACATTGGGCATGCATTTTACGGTTGCACCTTGAGTAGTTTACACTTATCACACACATATAAACCATTATTATGACATTACAGAGACATCTGTAGTAATCATGATTACCTCCTATTGGAGATAAGGGGACAACTATTTCCGTAGATTCCTCAAGCTTGACTCTTAAGGTTATTTCTCATTCCATGGGTTGTCTAATTCATGACTCAAATTTAAAAATGAATCTATTCATCGTGGCAGCACATATTGTTATAGGGGTTAAATGCAGGGCAGCAGTTACTCAACACCTCAAATCTAGAGGTGTCCCCATTGGGGACACGGGTGCAGTTACTTTTGCAATAGCTGCTCATCCTTTGAGGCTTTTCACTCTCGGCTGGAGTTCGATTCTATTGATGCTGCCTCAGGGCAGTTTCAAGAATATAAACCGGTAGACCTGCCAGCACATTATAGGGCATACCAAGATTTGGAAATCTCTTTAACTTATCAGGAACACCAAAGTTGGTTTGGTGGTCAATTGACGCATACGTACAGACATGTCCATTTGGGACTTCTCAGCAATGAGGGACAACATGGCAAGTCATGTTGGTTACACTCCGGTAACTCGCCCTGACAACCGACCCCATGTGGCGGAAGTAGGGGATTAAATTAAACAGTTGCCTTATACAGGAGAATGATACAGTTTGTACAAAGCACTTTGAGTTCCAGACCTAATGTTGCATCAGGGCCTGCCATTCACACACAAATACAAACCATTAGTCCAAAGACTATTAATGCTATCAAGGGAAAAGAGCACGCGAACCGTGATGAAATGGCTTTCTGGATTGCTAGTTAGACCGACCAGTTAGAAGCAGTGTATATGTACACTAATCCCCAAGATAAACACAGAATATTGAAAATGTGTCTTTCTTTTGGGATGGTGCCTCCAGCAGAGGAGTGCAACTCCTGGAGAAGCATCTTCGCATGTATTTATACCGGTACACATAGTATGTCTTCATTGGCAGTCCTCCCTGATGTACTTAGGCAGGTACAAAACCAGCACGGAAATCCACCAGCTCTAGATTTAGGACTAAAGTTAAAGAGGAACTTCTCTACAGTCTCGTCTATCATCCTAAGCAACATAAAGAGAGAAGCTTCAGTTCTGGCTATACATTAGAGACTGGTAGTAGTTCTGGTTCCAAGACCGTAAATGGGAAGTACCAAAAATAATCATGGAAGTTTATACCTCTGTAGCTAGAGATACCTTAGGCACTCAACCCATTAAGCCTCACTTAAAACCTAAAGATTACACTGAGGGTTCCATTAAGGAGAAATTTGCAACTGAAGGGAAGAAAAAACAAAATGACAAAGATAAACGATGGACTGGATCGCCTGCTTCTTGGGAATCCGGCAGTGGTGGTTATAACCTAAGAGACAGCAAGAAAATTTAAAAAACGGAGCGGTATCAGTATTCTGAAAGCCTTTCTTCACATTCTTTTCAGGATACTGAAGGTAAAATAACAGAAAGGGGTTGCCGATCCGAGTACTGAAGAAAAGAAGAATACAGTAGGAAAAGTAGAGTAGGACGCTAGACTGATGTCAGCATGAAGAGAGAAGACAAAGGATTGGACTCTATAACCCCAGTGAAAAAGAAGAAAGTGGCTGGACTTTCTAGAAAACATGCCAATACAGCTTTGAGTCCTACTGTCAAACAGGACTTGAAAGAGAGCGCTTCTAGACAGCGCCGTAGAAGTCACAATGGTACATCAGACGCTTCAAAGGTTTCTGGATGTGAATTCAACTGATGACTTCACACAGACTGAGACTCTAGATCAACATTTAAATCCTCCCACTAGGATTTACAATTTGAACATACCAATTGAAGGGGATATACAAAGAATAATTTAAGCAGTCTTCTGGAGACAATTATCTGATGATTATGACATCATCCTAGGAGAAGAAGACTGGCCTCCAGACTTCATTAGGGATGCACCCCAGCAGGAGGAAGTTATAAGGATAGCCTTCTCTCCCACAGTACCTGAGGAAATCAGGGCAATGTATGCCAGTGAATGGGCTATAAAACAAACTCCAGCCTTATACAGAAACAAAGCAGGTGGGAAAAACACTCTAGTCCACATGTTGTCCCCTATGCAGTGAACCACAACCACAAGCACACTATCCTTTAAAGCCAGAAGAAAAATATGGTATTAAAGCAATCTTAGATCAGCTGCAGTATCAAGGAATAATAGTGCCTTGCCTCTCGCCCATTAACACGCCCTTTTACTGTCTCTAAGCCAAACAGTTCCTAGAGAATAGTCTTAGACTATAGATATTTGAATTTGTATACCCGAACATATGCAGTGCAGAATGCGCACAGCACAGGTTTGATGACAAACCTGGTGCGTAAATAATACAAAATAACCCTGGATATTTTCAATGGGATCTTCAGTCAAAATATAGCAGTATAGAGAGCGAGTATCTAACCGCTTTCAGTTTCGACTGAGTGCGTTTTTAATCTGTTTGCCCATTGGCTATAAGAATAGTCCAGGCTTGTTTTTGGCCCAAATCATGGAGATCTTACAACCAGATCCAGAGGTAGTGTCATATATTGATATCTACTAAACTGGAGATGATTTGATTCTACACCTGACCAAGGTAGAGACAGTAGTAACCGTATTAACATCACATGGTTACAGAATTAATTATAAATAAATCGAAGAATGCCTACCTGATGGTGACCTTCATGGGATATAAATTATCCAGCGAGAGTAAGGGTCTATCTCCAGGCTTCCTCCAGAAATGTGCTACGTTGCAACCTCCCAATACACTAAAAAAAGTTGCAATCCCTGTAGGGGTTTCTAAACTACGGAAGCACTTATTTGCCTCACTTTGAAGAGAGAGTGAAGCTCCTGAATAATCTGATTTTTCAAATGTTTTCATCTAAACAGTGGTTGAACGCATAACATAATGTAACATGTGTATTTGTAAAGCACACATTCAACCATGGGCATCATGGAGCTGAATAACAGATGCTTATTGTTACCCAACTCAACGGTACTCATTTTATTGACCTCAGAAGGATGATAGGCTGAGTGAACCTGCCATGATTTAAACCTGTGACCATGAGGTCAAACCCAGGCCCCTACAGTGGATGTTTTATTCCACTAAGCCACCAGACCCGGCATTAACGCACACACTGATATCTTGCATGCTCTACAAGCAGACATGCTTGAGACTAAATATTTACAAACTAGGGAAAAGTGAATCACCTAGTTATCAGTCATACCCACTCACTATGGTTAAACCTCTAATCTAAAACGAAGGACAAACTGTTCCCATTACTTACAAGTCACACTTGTATTCCTTGGCGGAAGCACACTTTGCTTCTATTTAGAAGACAATAACAGCCGTACGGACAGCTATTTTGAAAGAGCGCCCATTGGCACAGGGAAAACCTATTATTATTATTATTTCTCTCGTACAAGCACTAGAGGTGGCCACACAGGCACACTTTCTAATGCATGTGCCCTACACCCAAGTGGGCCTCTTCTTTAAGTGCAGTGGACGTAAAGTTTCAGTATGATCCATCTCTTCATACACAAACTTTGCTGCAATATTAACAGAACACATTACTTGCTGAGTCTTATCAGAGTATCTTTAACAGAGATGGCTCTGCCTAACATTCGGTAGGCACCAAATGCAAGTACTCTGCCGCCTGTGCAGCAGTGCAAGGTATAGTGAAGGACAGTGAATTCATCCCACAATGCACCCATATCAAAATCCTAGGTGACAGTACTGCACAGCATGCAGAATTACATGCCCTGCTACTTGTATTACAAAAGACTGACTCGTCAGTTACCACACTCATTGTGTCCAACTCAACTTTTTGTGTGCCAGGCTACAATGTTGATTTGCAGCATTGCAGATTGAATGGATTCAAGGATTCACCGGGAAAACCTACATAAAAAAAAAAAAGCTTTGGGGAAGGTAGCTGTCTTACAAGACAAGCTTCCATTGGTCCGTGTGAGGCACACTTAGGACCATCAACACAGTGGCATTCACGCTAAAGAGAACTGTGCGGCTGACCTAGAAGCAAAGGCTGCAATTCAGACTGTCCAAGTAGTAGTCCTAACAAGATCTAAACTTTAACAGCCATAAATGCAACCAAGCAAGCTGAGAACCTCCTATGGGTTCTCCTTTTAAATACTCCTATACTCTTAATTCAGCTAACACTCCTGTTTTTACAATACCAGGAGTGGAAGACAGAAAAATACTTAATAGTCAGTCCAGATTATATTTAATCATAGAAGCACCTAAGGGAGTGGCTTCTGCAAATGCAGGAATAAATGCATCCGTAGCCATGCTGCGGCAACGCTACTGGTGGCCTAGTTTACATAAACAGACTAGGGACTATGTTAGACACTGCAACATTAGTTAACAAATAAAAACCTTCACTGTAAAAAGACCCTTGCCAACTTAACTCATGATTTCAAATATGCCCCTCTAGGTATTTTATTTGAACTGCATCAGTCCCTTAAATTCAGCTAACCGGTATAATTATATATTAGTAGCTAGTGATTCATGTTCTCGATTCCTATGGGTTTAGTCACAGAGAAATACAAGCGGTTCAGCAGTCAAAAAAGATTTGCAGTGCCTAGTGTCAATAGAGGCAGTTCACTCATTTCATTCAGATAACTGTCATGCATTCACCTCCAAGGCTTACAGGGATTCAATGCCTGGTCTGGACTGAATCGAATGGCATTGTAGAGAGGGCCAATGGCATGATTAAATACATTTTTAATGCTAGGGTGCAAAGTTCAGGTCTTAGTTGGTACCATAATCTGTATGAAGTTCAGCAAGCATTAAATAACTTGCCTAGATAAGTATTGGGAGGACACACGCCATATGAAGTTGTCTTCAGAGTGTCTATAAATGTGATTGGCTTAGTTAATTCTGGGAAGGTGGTGGACAACAATAAATTTGACTTGGAGAAACGTCACCCAGAACTATTACTAGGAAAATTCCTTGGCTTAGTATAAGCATGAAATCTATGTGTTTTGGCGGTTTGAATAAGTTATTGTTTGTTCTTCTACAAAGAGAAGTCCCTTTGACTTCAGTGGTTAAATTTTATAATCTGCAGACAGCCAGAACTGTTTCAGAATCTCAGAGGCTGTTACACACAGAATACCCAACACATTTTGCAGATATCGTGCAAACGATATCTAATTGGTCTGTAACAACTGGTGTTGTGCATCTTTTTAAGAACATTGAATCTGATCTAGTGACTGGATTTAAAGCAGTATTTGGACTGGTCCAGTTATTTTTTCATTCTCTCTTCTTGAGCCTTGGAGGATTTCTGATCAGCGTACTACTAACTGGCTGCGGTATAGTCAACTTTCTACTGTTCCGACAAAGAAATCAGCAACATGGAGCACCCATAAACAGATGAACAAAGCTACAGAGAGACTCTAGCATGCTACACAGGACATGCTTGGCTATCTGAACTCAGCGAGCACTAGATGCTCACATTTCGCTAAATGAATGCTACCCAAGTAAAACCTGTGTTCTGGTGCATTAACTATCTGACTAACATCATCTTGGACTTACATCTAGAAGTCCAAGATGATGATCTGTAGTGCCTAGTGTCAATGGCGGCTGAAGCTTATCTAGTGCCCGTGAGGAGCAACCAATTGCTCGTCTCTGAAAGACACTGATTCTCGTCTATGAAAATGCTCGTAATGGTCTTCGTACAGATCACACATATGCTTTGTGTACCCGACGATGGCAACATGTCCTGTGATGAAGGATAATCCAATAAGTGAGCCGAACAATGACAAGAAGTTAGCCATCACACAACAACAGCCTGAATGAACAATATCTTTTTTTTAAATTTTATAAAATATTTTTATTAAACCGTCTCAGGATAACACACAGAATCATAATATTCAAATTTTGTACATAGCACTTCACTGTTGTGATTAACCCACTCAAGATCACGACCTACCCTTCTCGTCCCATGAGAACTCTTAGAATGTCCTAATCTAATCTGGTATAGCCCTCCCACCTAGCTCCCTTCCCCACTTAATACCCACAGTATTTCTGCCATTCTCCCCATATTTTATCCCACAACCCCAGGCTTTGTAAACCACTTTCTCAGCCCGAACAATATCTTTTTAAAGACTCTTTTTAATTGTTGTCTTTTATTTTTAACGTATATTTTTTAATTTCAACACTGGTATGTTTCAATTGCCAACATGTCTATAGCATTCTAGATGGATTAAATATATAGATATCATTTATTTGAAAAATGCAAAGCTTGAAAACATTTGTGCTTCGCTGTTATAGCTATGTATCACTTCTGTGATTTTATGTATAGTATGATGTACTAATTATCTTGGTTTTATGCTTTTTTTTACCTGTTGATATTGAATGCTTTTTTAGTATGTTAGACCTTAGTAGTTTAGGATTATGAATTTTCAAATAAATTCTTATTGGTTAGACACGCCCTTATGACGTAATTCAGACATTCCAGCCCCGTAAAGCCCCTAAAGTCTGACTCCGTTTATGTAGGACTCAACTTTATCTTGACAAGAGGAGGGCACCATTTTCCCTCACAATGGGAGTCGCCATCTTTCCTGATTCATGCAGAATCATTGCCATGTCTGCCATTCTAAGCAGATGTTGCTAGACCTTATCATTCTAAGAACTGTGAAAGCACCAAGCTTTTCGAATAATGACACAGATATGACCATCAGTACGACATTTGTCTGTGTCAAATGTCTACTCTTCGCCATGTCAAGGCTAATTACATACAGACACAAAACAAAATGAGTGTCCTTTGAATTGATGTCCTTTTACCTTATGTGTTCATAAGGAAACGTCTAGGACGCGTACCTTGATGCACATAATCTATGTCAGACATTCTTAAATTTGTCAGAAATTCCTTCTTCTAATAAATGTTAATATATAAGGCAACTGCTTATCAGGAAAGGTCCTATTTCAAGATTATTGCCTGAGATTCTGCCAGATACTGTCCCACCTACTGCCAGCACACTTCGCATTTTGCAGATGCTACATCTTGCCTGAATCTTATAACGCTCCTGAAGTGAGACCAACTAACTACTACCGCAGTGTGTGTTTGCCCTTTACGGGGAGCACTGCCTTCACGCCTCCGCTAACAAAGACTGACTTTGCTGCCAACAAGGTATGCAGTGCGTCTCTTCTCCATAAGAAAGTCTAGACTATAAGTTGCTATGCCATCTATGCGTATAGTGCCTAGAAGTAGACGTTCGTTCGGGTGTTAGGTTATAGAGGACATTTTAACAATGCTAGAAATCTTCATTTTATTCTTGTTATTTATAATGCGTCTTGTTGCTGGTTTTATAATATTCAGTGTAGTTGTTTTAGATGGATTGAGAAACAGATTGTTCCTGTAGTAATAAATCTTTTTAACTAAAAAAGTGTTCATTATTCTTAGTACAGTGCGTATGAGATACTGTCAATAACAAAATAAGGTTTGTTTCTGTTTCCACAGTGCCCCCGATCCCTTTATGGGATTGTTAGTAACCGAAAGGCAATACTTCTATGTCAATTACACATGGAATAGTGTTTTGTGGGGCTAAATAACTAGTCTTTCACATTCATCGCTGGTGCACTGAACCAAGTACACCTGTGTGTGGGAAAGCACACTTTGTAGAGTTATGCAAAAGTCGTAACTTAGGCAACCAAATAACTAAGCGATTATCTGTGGGTCTTGAATTTCTTAGTTTCCAGATGCAGTGCATTCTTACTTCGGATGTCTCTAACATTACCAGAAACATTCAGGATGTAATAAAAAATTGGTGGGATGTTGGCGGTCCAGTGAGTTGAAAAATCTGGTGGAAAGCCTGAATTTTATTTCTACGTCATTGGGTAAACCTCAGCACTGGAAGAATGTGGCAGAGGTTCTTCATCCTACAGACAAGTCTTGCAGGCGAATTGATTTTTAGCAGTGCCACAGATGTAGTGATCAATTTGAGATACAATGAGGGCTTGAACCACATACTGGATATGACAGTTTAACTTTTGATTAATGAATTAAAAGCAAATTTAACTGATTTCACTTTGTGTTCTATGAGGACATTAACCAAAAGATGGGGCTGAGCCTCAAACTTAAAAGTTTGACTACCTGAGCAAGAGAATAGTTGCATCAAATTTGCAGTTGCACAGGCTAGTAGGATGAATTCCGTGTTTTGAGAAGTTAACATCAGATGTTTGTCATAATCCAGTTTTGTAGGTTTATCAGGCAGCTCCAAAGCGTGTAAATATCATCTAAGCAAAATTTTCAGATGTTTTCAGAGGGAAGATGGCAGAAGTATGAGAAAAGCCACTGCTTAACCTCACTCTAAATTTGCATCCCATTATCCCTTAGACTCAAGCCTGTGGTTAGTGTTTCTCTGTGTAGCTGACAACCAAATATCAAGATGAGCTCCAAATTTCTAGTCGTTGGTTCAAAAACCAGCATGGTAAGCTATTTTAAGGTCGTGTGAAGTGATTCAAGACAGTGTGTCCGGAATGTAACCGTGTGCACAGCTAAAAGAAGATACACTTATTATACAAGTTTTCACAAATGTTTGTAGAATCTCGTATCATATACAACAAAAACCACTGGTCTCACAATGAAATCACCATTAATTTTAATTTACTTGCATTAAAGCAAAATTTAAACAACATTCAATGTTCATAAATATGGTTATCATTGCTTCATGATAATCAATGCATGACAAATGTTTCACAGTTGTGACATTGTAACAATATAAACACAGAGAGTGGCAGTTGATGTCCTTCGGCCCGATGCATTTCGGGACCTCGTGTCCCTTCCTCAGGGGCCACTGTAGATAACAAAACGAACATATATCTGTCTTTAGATGTAGCAAATACAGAAAATGATGCAATGATATTAACACAATGAAAAGCCATCCAATTCCAACCTCACCCCCACGTGGAATACATGACAAAAAACAGTATACACCCTGTGCGCAAATGAGCATGGACAACGGATGGAAGAAATATACCAACTACGAACTGAGAAGCGAACAAAGTGGTTGAATATGAACACACATCTAAACACTCCTGAAGTTCAGATGGTGGTGGAAAAGTATATGTGAGTATGTGTAGAGCGACACCCAGCAGGAAGAACACCCACAAGCAACGATGTTGGTGCTGGAAACAAGTGAAGAGGACCGTAAGGTGAGTGCTAGAAACGAGTGAAGAGGATCTCAAGCCAGCAAGGGACTTATTTAAAAGGACACAAGAATGTTTATATCCTGCGGACCAGCAACTAGTCCCGACTTTCTGAAACCCAGAATACATGGTGTTAGAAATACACACTCGGCGAGTATGTGTGAAAAACTGAAAGTGAATACTAGTGAAAAGAAAATGCTCATACCTGTGCCACAGAAAATATGAAGCTGTACTGTGAAAACATGTAGGACCACCTGCAATAACAAAAGCGGTACACTGAGTACCATCGTGAAAAAATAATGAAAACAACGGACAATAACCCGAGTTCTAAGAACTCACTAACCTGGCGGCATACCGAAGGTTAGAGGACACGCTTTCCTAGTAGATACGGAGGTAACGGAACTTCTTGGAACCCGTACACTGGCAGGCTCTACTAAAGACCTGAAGGGAAGTCACGTGGTTGCGTGAACGTTCACGGCGACCGACTGAATACAGCGGCCATCTTAACAAGGTGAAAAATGAGCAAGAAACTCGGTACACCCGTGAATAAAAAGTGCCGGAAAGCACGAAAAACTGTGAAAACCACTGGAAGACTACCAGTACGAAGCATAGAGATAGAAAAAAACAGAAATGCTGGAAAAAATGAAAACACGCAAACGTGTGTAAAAATTGTCGTACTTAATGGACAACTGGACCAGAGGAACGCAGAGAGAGCAGTGAAACGAACAAACACATATAAACATTCTAGTGAAGTGCTCATCACCAGAGAAACAAAAGATCACGGCACAGTGTAGCTGTCCTGAAAGCAATAGTGTTATTCCTTACAAATGTCACCACAACATATGTAACAAAGAACACAGCAATCTGTACATGTGGCAGCATGTGTATAATACCATATTGATAGTGACTGCTGTCGACACTTGACTGAGAATGTGTAGGAGTGAATATGAAAAAATGGAAGAGTGGAAAAAACGTGGTGGTGAGCTGGGGAGCATCATAGTTGCCTGTGTCACACGTACTGAATACGGTAATGTAGTTAGAGAAAGCAACTTAAATCCACTTTGTCATTGAGTCCCAACGGTTCCATGGTGTTGAATTTCTTAATCCACATTACTTCTCGTTGAGACAAAAACTGGCTTGAATCCCTGCCTTCTTTGAATTGCACTTTTTCTAACACTAAAAAACGGACTTGGGAAATATATATTTTTTTTCTATCTCTATGCTTCGTACTGGTAGTCTTTCAGTGGTTTTCACAGTTTTTCGTGCTTTCCAGCACTTTTTATTCACGGGTGTACCGAGTTTGTAGCTCATTTCTCACCTCGTTAAGATGGCCGCTGTATTCCTGCGGTCGCCGTTAACGTTCACACAACCACGTGACTTCCCCTCAGGTCTTTAGTGGTGCCCGCCAGTGTACAGGTTCCAAGCAGTTCTGTTACCTCCGTATCTACTAGGAAAGCGTGTCCTCTAACCTTCGGTATACCGCCAGGTTAGTGAGTTCTTAGAACTCGGGTTATTGTCCGTTGTTTCCATTATTCTTTCACGATGGTACTCGGTGTAACGCTTTTGTTATTGCAGGTGGTCCTACATATTTTCACAGTACACCTTCATATTTTCTGTGCCACAGGTATGAGCATTTTCTTTTCACTAGTGTTCACTTTCGGTTTTTCACACATACTCGCAGAGTGTGTATTTCTAACTCCGTGTATTCTGGGTTTCAGAAACTCAGGACTAGTTGCTGCTCCGCAGGATATAAATATTCTTGTGTCTTTTTAAGTGAGTCCCTTGCTGGCTTGAGATCCTCTTCACTCGTTCCTAGCACTCACCTTACGGTCCTCTTCACATGTTTCCAGCACCAACATCGTTGCTAGTGGGAGTACTTCCGAAAAGTGAGCTCCCAGGCCTTTTACGCATCCCACGACCACTCACACGTGTGTGTCCGGACGGTTTACTCGCTAGATAAGGGGCTGCTTACCAGGGTAGTGCCCCACGGTATCCAGGGGGGATTGATGCACCTTTTATTGCTGCTATATATTTTTCTATTGCTTGCCACTCGTGGAGTTTGCGCGAAGACGACATTGTCGTCGTTGTATACACACAAGCGCTGGGAGCTCACTTTTCGGGTTATACTGGTGCTCCGCAAAGCTCTTTTTTCTGGGATCCCATAACATTGTCGGATGTCAGGTGTGGCACAGTCACACTTTTGTGTGTTCTTGATCATTACAAATCAGGATATCCCTACTTGGATTTCGAAACCTTGCATATGATGCGGTGGGGGGACGGACTCGTTCTCTGACTACAATTGTCAAGATTCTCAATTTTTGCCTTGAAAAAGTCTGAGTACAGACGAAAGACGTGTCGGCTAATCGTGTGCTGGGAACTTTAAACTTTTGGATATTAATAAAGGATACAAGAAATTTCTACTGATGAAACGTACTGAAATTATTTGATTACATTGGACTTTTTTCATCATCCTCATCGTGTGTGATTTACTTTATGATTAATTGAGTTAACATAGGACCAGTACTATTTCTGGATAATTAATACATTCAGGTCAAAAAGGTGTGCTGTGGTAGCTTATTTTGTTGTGTTTGAAAATCCTAAAGAGCTCTGTTAATGAGAAGCATGCTAGGCTTCTGGAGCCAATAGCATTCTGGATACTGCTCAGGCATGTTTTTACCTACAATATGGGACGGAGTCAGTACCAAAGGCCACATCCGATGCTCTACGCATGACACTGGACTAAGGTGGTGCTGGCGCTCATGGCCTCCTTGGTTTGGCTGCTTCCTTTGACGCAGTCTCTCATCCCATTTTCTCCATTGCCTATTTCAAGCAGGGGTGAGAGACTGTGCCCTACTCTGGCTTCAATTCAGTATGTTGGAAGGTACCCAAGCAGTAACAAAATGTTTTCACATTAGCTCTTAGACTGTTTCCATGTGGAGTTTCACATGGCTCATACTTTAGTCCAACTGTGCTTAATGTCTTTGTTGGCACCATTAGTGCTCTCTTTAATTTCTTCAGGTTTTTTTCTTGTGCTGCAGACAACACCCAACATTGGGATGACAAACAAGATATAAGCTCAAGTCCACTTTCAAGAATGTGGTATGACTTTGCTGATTAACTGGATGAGACCCAATACATTAAAGCTAGATACTGAAAGAACTGATGTTCTTATTTTAAGCAGCAACGCTAATATTTGACTACCAATATAGACTCTCTGACCAAGCCTGTTAGCCCTAAATAACATACACATTCTTTCAGACAAATACCTCATTTTCAAACCCCAGATCCGAAAACGTAGATCTTATTTCCAAGTACTAAAAATATTCAGTAAGATTTTCTCTTTCCTGATGGTACACTGCTAAAAACGCTAAATCAGGCTGCAGTGACCTTGCATATGGACTATGGCAAAACACGTTTTGGTCTTTCGAAAGAGTTAATAGCAAAAGTAGAAAACAGCAGCAAGACAGACCTAGACATAAGGTCCTATTTCATGCCATTGTAAGACTCTACATTGATTCTTGGATTCAAAGCGCATAACAATCAGAAAGCTTTGCATACGACATCTCACTGTTCACAACTCAGGAACTTCCTTTAACACTAACATTTTCAGAGACAGAAACAGTCACTGTTTTTGGTCGGCTGCAACCAATTCTCTCAAAGTACCCACAGTTAAGCGTTCCAGTGCTCGCTTTGGTGATATCTCTGACCTCGCTTCTAAAGCCAAGAGCACTCTTCCTTTTAGTTCAGAACCTAACCATTTGCACTTTCGCAAAACGGCCAAAACTTGTCTGTTTGCTTTAAAACATGAAGTGGACATAATAAAAAAAACTAGAGTCTGAAAACACCCTTGTCTTGGTGTAGATGTGAAACATCTCCTTGAGAGTAGGCTGGGCAGCACTTCTCTAATACATTCAAATACAAGATTAAAGTTAACCTTTGATATCTACCAAAATATTACTAGTTTAAAACTGCAGCATGTCTTCTTCGGTTAATAAAGGTCTGCCTAGTACTAGGATATGGTAGCTTTTCAAATACTTTTCCATGCAGTAGGGTGTTCTTTTTTCACATCAATATCAATATGCGACCATTAAGTTGATAACAAGAATAATTATGTTAGATCACTCATTGATTTTCCTGGATTTTAATTTAAGGTTTATCCCATATTTACCAATGGGATTTAACCTCTGGTATGCTAACGAATATGCTAAAGAATTACAGGATATATCCTCAGCTTTAGCCTTAATATAGCATGGGCATGTCATGTATGTCTGAGCACCAAGGGTTTAAAACCCTCTGGTGGGGGGCATGGCCAAGATGGCGGCACAGTAGGACGCGAGATTCCGTCCCTCCGGCTGCGCCTTTGCACAGCTTCGTTTTCACCCCGTCTCCCGTCCTCAAATAAGCAATCGGGGACCGGAATTCGAGAGAGATCACTGGGGTGCTGGAGTGGAGGTCATTGGCTGCTTCCTCTGTCTTTCTTGGCCCGGTTCCTGGCCGGACCGGAGCGGAGCCCGGGCTGTGGCTGCAGCGTGCGGGGCCGCGGTTGCTGGTGGCCCAGGAGGTGATCAGGATGGCGCCTCCCAGACGAGCCCCCGTAGCAACGGCCTAGATTGGCAAGCACTTGGGCGGGTAGTCCCGGCCCGCGGTCGACTCTCTTCCGGCCTGGTGCTGGGAGGCGGCAGCTGCTCCGGCTGAAGTTTGCAGATCACCCGCCATTTTGTCTCCTCCCCTAGCCTGGCAGTGAGTGAGATATCAATGTGCCTTGGCTTGGGGCCTACAAGCACTACACCACGGGGTCACGGAGTGCATTCTGACCTGCAGCCAAAGGTTGGCGCTCAGCAGAGTCATGGCCCTCTTCGCCGAAGGCAGGGCCTTGAGTGGGAGTCTGCCGTCTGAATCCCCGGTGAGTGGAGGCCTGCATGCGTCTTGCGATCTTGCCGGCGGTGGGGGTCCCTCCTCTGCAGCGGCTACCTGGCTGGCCCAGCCTTGACTTGGGGTGGGGGCCTAATTGAGCATTGAGGACCCCCCGGCGGGCGGTCCTCACTGGTGGCAGAGAGCAAGGCCTTGAGGCCCACCGGTCTAGCGCATGGTTGAAGTTGGCTACTGCTGGCATATGCGGGAAACAGGAGGACAGTGAGCCCCTCTTGTGTAACGAGCGACACACAGCACTCACTAGGCTGTGCTTCGACTGGGCCCCCCCACCCTGCGGCCAGAACAAGCTGACCTAGGCCCACCCACATAACGGCCTGCCGCATGAACACCGAGGTCCCCGAGGAGTGGGAGAGCGCCCAGAGCGCGCAGAGCCCCATCACAGAGAAATAGCGAGCTTGGCGCACACCTGTTCCGCAACATGAGCACACGTCCCCTGGACACCAGCCTCGCAGCACGAGTCCACAGCCCTTGGCCTGCAGAGTGGGGGGCTGACTCCTTCACCCCGACGGTGCTATTGGTCTACGTCGCCGCGGACCTCCTACAGAGGACCCTTCGTGCGCACCACAGCACCATGTCCTCGACACGAGCGAAGAGAGAGAAGTCCCTTAAAGACTTGCTCCTTAAGCAGTTGAGCGGCCCTGATACAGCAAGCACCGCGCCCAGGGACCCGGGACAATCAAAGATGATGGAGGGGGTGGACAGCCCGGCTACGAAAGCCTTCATGATGGAGCTGTTTTCCGCCATCAAACAGGACATCCTAGACCTGAAGGGCCACCTGTCCACTGATCTCATGGATGTCCAAGCGGGACATAGACGAGGTGGGCGAGCGGGTGCCCACCCTTGAGGAGCACGAATTGAGCCGAGAAGACGACCTTCATCAGCTGCAGCAGGAAGTACTCCGGCTACAGGACCAAAACCTGGATCTACAGGCCCACGCAAAGGATCTCGAGAACCGATCGCGGAGGAACAATATACACATCCGTGCTGTGCCCTGGCGTGCAGAGGGGGACGACCTCAGATCCTACCTCTTTCAGCAACTGTTGGGGGAAGGCGGCGCTCGGGATGTTCAGATGGACCAGGTCCATTGTGTGGGGCTGCCCAGAGGAGATAAGGCCCCCCGCCGGACATTCCCGTCTGTGTGCATTACTTCCAACTCTAGGTGCAAATTCTACGCAAAACCCGGGCAGCCCACCTGATCCAGTTTCGGGGTCACACCCCGGCCTTTTCCAAGATCTTGCAGCGTCCACGTTGACCAAAAGACGAGAATTCAAAGTGGTCACTTCTCATCTCCGCGACAACAGAATTCCATATTCATGGGGCTACCCCTTCCGCATTATTTTTGAGCATCAGGGGAAATTGCGACAGATTCGCTCTCTTGCTGAGGCTCTTGACCTACTGGAAAGCACTATGGCTGTAGAGCGGAGGGAGGGCCCTAGAGACCGGGCTGCACGGAGATTCCCTCGATGGCAAACTGTCTGTAAATCGTCATCCAACGTAAAGCCAGACCCGGAAACTATGGCCAAGGAACGTGAGGCTGTTCTCTCCTCCCCCTCTCAGCCTCAAGATCGTCCGAGCTCCCCTTGAGCGTCTCATACAGTTCCACGGGGATGGGTTTCATAAAGTGAAGCCGGGGAGACTCTTGAGACTGCCCCATCTCCCAGATCAGCGGAATGTCCCTTCGCAGCCCTTGGACTACCAGGTACTCTGTTCCGCGACCTGCTGCCAACGTCACGACCCCTTGGGGTCGTGACGTTGTTGAAGATCATGTGTCTATTGTTCCTATTTGGGGTTGAGTTACATAGGGATGTTTCATTATTTGTGAATAATGTTTACTTTTGTGGTATTTCCGTACCAGGACATGTGCTTCTATCTCCTCCTCATTGGCCCTCACTTGATCCAGCTCACCACCTGCGCTTTTCCCCCCCAGTCTGTCACAGCTGCGCATCGCATACTGACCCCCCCACTCTGAATGGTTAGGGACCTGAAAATTGTAAGTCTTAATGTCCGGGGCATAAATCACCCTGTAAAGCGCACTGCTATCCTTTCTTTACTGGAGCACTCTGAGGGGGATATCTGTCTGCTGCGGTAGACTAACTTGTTAGCTAAGGACACTAACCATATGCGTACGTGGTGATTCCCTCGCCAAAATTGGTCTTCAAGCACAGCGAAAAAGAACGGGATGGCCATTCTTCTGGGGGCAAAATTTGAGGGAAAAGTATTATCCACTTTTTACGAGTCCAAGGGCAGGGTCCTAACACTCACTTTGATTAATATTTACGCACCTAACACACATCAAGAGCCATTTTTACATAGGGATGTTGGAGAAGGCCTGGCCTCCCCTGATTCTGCTGTTGTGGTGGGTGGGGACTTGAACCTGGTTATGGACAAAGAATGTGACAAGTACGGTCAGTGTTACACACAGGTGAGTGCCCTCTCTTCGGAGGGTAAGCAATAGCTGGCTGATAATGGCCTTCACGATGTCTGGCGCCTTAAGCATCAGACTGCGCGGAATTTCACCCATTACTCTGCAGCTCGCAAACCCTATGCGCATCTAGACATGCTCTTTGTCTCCAATACGCTTCTCCCCAGGATTAGTGATGCCTCTATAGACACACGCTCCCTTTCCGACCATGAACCTATCTCCATTCACATATGACCGGCGGGGGTTGGACCCATTTCTGCTAGATGGCGGCTGAGAGTGCGACTCTTACATTCACCTAGCACTGTAGAGAGCGTACGTGCCAAGCTATCGGACTACCTCCAACACAATGACACTGGCAATACCTCTTTAGCAACCGTCTGGGAAACTCTTAAATTAGTGATTCGCGGGGAACTTATAGCGATCTCCACAGCTGATACCAAAAAGCGTAAGGAAGCCCGTCAGAGCCTAGAACACGAAGTAGCAGAACTAGAAGCGATACATAAGCGCACGGGGGCTGGAGGGTCTGGAGGGAATTGGAAAAGAAGCAAATGCTTCTTAAACGTGTAGACCTTGATAGGGCGGAATACACTTTACTTCGCCTCTGCCATAAGTTCTATCTGGGTAGCGATAGATGCAGGAGGATGCTGGCATAGAGATTACGCGCCAAAGCCGTGGCTAGGACCATCCCCTCCCTAAAGCGGTCTACAGGCGAGGAGGTTCACTTGGACTCCCAAATCATGGAGAAGTTTAGACAATTCTACCAATCTCTTTATAGCGAAGATGCGGGCGGCCCCCCTGATGCAGACGCATACCTGGAGTCTAGCAAATTTACCCGCCTCCCTAAGGCGCAGGCAGAGCCGCTGGAGGATCCCATTCAGTAAGATGAGGTAATTTCAGCTATCTCACGGCTAAAGCTAGAAAAATCCGCAGGCTCCGTGGATTATCCTGCCCTGTTCTATGAAACATTCTGTAAAGAATTGGCACCTCTCTTAACCCGGCTTTTCAACTCTTTCCTAGACAGTGGGGCGGTCACAGACTCCATGTCCGAAGCTGCGATTTCCGTAATCCTCAAGCCTTATAAGGACCCGGGGCTTTGCAGCTCTTATCGCCCGATCTCGCTGCTTAGCATCAATGCAAAGCTCTTCACTGGCATACTGGCGGCTCGGCTGAACCCCCTAATTGCGGGCCTAATCGATCCGGACCAGGCGGGGTTCATACTCACCCGTCAGGGCAGCGACAATACAAAACACTTTCTGCACCTCGTGGACAGTGTCCACCGTTCCCGTGTGGATGCCGTGCTGATCTCCGTCGACGCTGAAAAAGCGTTCAACAGGGTGTGCTGGAAATATTTATTCGATACTCTGCGAGACTTCGGGTTCGGTCCCCGCTTCGTCCAAAGGGTGCAGTGCATTTACCATGCCCCCCCAGGCGTTTGTCAGAGTAAACAGAGTGTCCTTGACCCCCTTTGAAATCGCCTGGGGTACAAGGCAGGGGTGTCCACTCTTACCCCTCCTATTGCCCTGTACATGGAGTCCCTCACTCAGAGAATTTGTGGCCACCCGGACATCCAGGGTCTCCGGTTCGGAGGTGATACCCACAAAATAGCCTCTACGCGGATGATGTCATCCTTTCCCTCGCGCAACCTCTCAGCTCTCTGCCTGCGTTGGTTAGTAAATTAGAGTCCTTCGGACGACTCTCCGGCTTTAAGGTTAATCTTGGCAAATCTCAGGTGCTCAACCTGTCCTTACCCCAAGTACAGGTGGAGGTCCACCGGCAGACCCTCCCTCTGCACTGGTCTAGCGACCCCGTGCCCTACTTGGGCATTCTCCTGGCTCCCACACACGTTGGAGCTGAACTACTCGACTCTGGTAGACCAGACTCGGAGGGCGCTAGACGGATGGACTAGGCTAAACTTGTCTTGGTTCGGGTGCATCGCCGCGGTAAAGATGATGGTCCTTCCAAGGACCCTGTACCAGACTCTGCATCTAGTACCGCCACCTAAAGCAATGTAGGCTCTGCAGCTCGCCATGAATAAATTCATCTGGGGGAACAGGAAGGCACGCCTCTCCGTAGCGCAACTGTCGCGCCCCAAATGCGACGGCGGGGTGAACCTGCCACTGGTCCACAGATATCTACAAGCCGCACACCTTCGGTATGTGCTGGAGTGGAACTGCCCCCTCTCCGAGAAGCACTGGACCTTCATGGACAAGGTGGTAGCTGGAGCGAATGTCTGGCTTGAAATCTGGCTCCCTCGTCGATCGAGATCGTGGGGTCTCTACTCCTCCCCAGTCACTGCAGCGATAATGAAAGTTTGGGATGCGGTGGCGCTTACGAGAGACCTTAGAACCTTTCCCTCCACGATGAGGATTGAAATATACAGAACTAAGAGCTCCTTTCATCATGTTACTATCGAAAGACCTCCGTGAGGTCACGTGCCCCAAACTCTGGCAAGTCCTCCAACTGATTCCTCCAGCTCAGGAATAGGCAGTTCCCCATCTGGTTTAAAGGGAGGACTGGGATCAAGCCTGGCGGGAGGGGTCGGGACACTTTCTAGCACCTGAAGGAACATGATACCGTAGTGGAGACAGGGTTTTATGTGCACACATTGCTATGTAAGCATAAGCGTTTTAGAAGCTAAACGCCATCTTGCCGCTTTCCTGCTTTTGCACACGACACTATAGGTAACTGTTATTACAAGTAAAACTGCTTGCTTGCTTTCTCTTCACATGAGAACGGTCTGTTGTTCACATCTCTAGACGTGCACCGCGACCTTAATCTGAACACTGTGTGCAGAAGCCGTCAAGGCCAAATAACAATGTATGCTGTTGAATTCAGGCTCTAGACACAACACGCACACAGCTGCAAATATCTGAAACTCGGGTGCCTTTAATATTGCATTTGCATGCATGATTCAGACACTTGGAGAAAACCTTTCCAGACACAGAGAGCAGAGCTGATCCTGTGATGTGATTCACCTCAGCTGATCTTTGAGGTATGGGGTTCCCCATTCAAACTTAGAGACCTTCTATTAGTTTATAAAACTAGTTTACTAGCCAAGGGAGGGTGGTTCACAAAGTATTATGGGACTTGTTTTTCACTATCATTTTTAATATATGATTACTCCCTTCATTATCTATGGTATTGTAACAATGCTGATGGTTTTATTTTTAAACATTTGTCTGCTTATATTAGCCAAAATACTGCAACTTAGCGCACGTAGTTAAAAATAAACATTTTAAACTTTTCCGTGTCTCCGATTACTCTTGTTTTGGACTGATATGAGAATAATAACAAAACAGTGTTTCTGATTCCCACCATTCCTGAGAGTACTCTAAGTCGCTTGTTCTGGGTTGTCTAATCATTGGTAGCTTCGAGATGATACGGAGATCGAATGAGACACTGATGCTAGTCGGATAGGGGTTCTGGGTACTGAGGTGAGTTTTTTGGTACACCACAATTCACTAAGGTCCTGGTTTTCTGTGCATGAGCAGAATACCCGCACTGTCCTTTCGAGGGTTTGCGTTGTAGGCAATTGGCTGTGTACATGCGTTAATATGCCTCTTCAAATGAATAAAAAGATTTGTTCCATAAAACCCTCTGGTGCACGTTTATGTCATGAAAGGCAAATTGAAGGTAACTGAAGCCATTCTACTCCCGAGGCCTTCCGTTTATTTGGTGCTTAGAGGCACTCCCCTCCCAGAACACCAATTAGGATAGGACAGATACCAGTAGAAAGAGGACACTCTCCCCTTTCCAACCGGTGACTAAAGCTAAAAACCTAGACTTTATCATGGACGATAAGCTCAGATATTAGGCACAGGTGTCTAAGGTAGAGTCCTCCTCATTTTATATTATTAGAACCTTACGGAAAATGTTACCTTTTATCCCCAGAAGCATTAGTCGCCGCCTCACTAATCATGTCATCAAAGGTGGACTATTGTAACGGCTTGTACATGAACCTCCAGGTAAAATTCCTTAGGAAGCTCTAGGCGGTACAAAATGCAGCAGCCATACTGACTCTGGATATCCCCAAGTATCAGCCGATATCCGCAGGTATCCAGGAAAGTTTTTGGCTCCCGGTGCGACAGCAAATTAAATTTAAGGTGCTCTGTGCGGCCCATAAAGCCTTGCATGGAGAGCGACCAAAATTTCTATGAAAGGCTTTTTATTAGCTTACTCCAAACTGACATCTTAAATCAGCTAATGCTAGACTGATTACCACCACAAGAGTCAGAAAAGTGACCTGGGGAGGAAGGAGCTTCACTAACAGCACAGCCAGGCTGTGGAACTCTCTTCCACTGCATCTTAGAACCATACCCACCCTTCTTGGTTTCAGAAAGGAACTCAAAACTTGGCTGTTTAACAACTAGTAATACCCCAGCTCAGAATGTTCATGTTTCTGCAAGCGCCAAGACACCTATGGGTAGATGTGACCTATACAAGTCTGTATAACATATCAATCCCCAAACGCCACCAGTGACTATGTCTCACAAGCTGGTGAAGCCATTTTGCACTTGCCTCACCCCTCTGTCCTGCACCAAACACTCTTTGCACAGTGTCTCACCCACATCACGTTGAGCCTTTAATTTAGGGGTGCGTAGCCCTCACCCCACAGGTCTAGCCCAGGAAAGCCTCATAAACAAGAAAGAGTTCAAAACTAAGGAAGGAAAGAGCCTGTAAATTTAAAAGTACCTTGGGAACAATAAAGCCTGCTTTCAATTAATGGTCACAGGGTTTCCACGTAAACGGTGGCAATGGACGCCAAGGGTAGTTTTCAAACTGGGGTCGGTGGCATTGTTTTGTACAGAGTGACCTTAAAATTGAAAAGAAAAAAGTTGCAAAAATATACAGAGAGGCAGAAACGAAGAGGGGATGACAGCAACCGAGATTCCGGCTGGAACTTGAGAACCTACTAAACCCTGATCCTGCTCCCAGGAGTTTACTGGCTGGCCCCAGGACTGAATACTGCTGCAGGCTAGGGATTGTCCCACCAGTTGGGTTGCTCTTGATTCAATTCTTGGCGCTCTCAAGACAGCCCTCACCTATTGAAGTGCTCCTTCCTCCCCCCTGACAGCAACCAAAGCCCTTGGCAACTATGGGGCATCTGCGATTGGAACCTATCCTGCACCCCACACATATCGGCCTGCCCATTTTGGCTCCAAAAGCCATCGACTCCTCGGACTGCTCTAGCGTGCTCCCTGATGTCGACGATAAACTGAATATTGTCCTGGCAGCTATAGAAAAATCATGTGTATCACTGAAAAATAAAATTGACACAGTGGTAATGGACCTCACCCTACTAAGTGATGATCACCATAAACTAGTATAAATTGCAGAGCAATCACTTGCCACCCTCCGGCCACAAACCCAAGACGCACAGACTAAGTTGTGCACAGTGCATGATCAGGTCTGCATACTGGAAAAGAGAACAGAGGACGCTGAGGGCCACTCCAGCAGAAATAATATTTGCATAGTGAGACTAAGGGAGAACGCAGAGGCTCATAACGCAGCAACTTACCTGGAGACATGTTTTTGCAGCATTGTCCTTTAGTCCTCACTTTCACACTTCTTTTCAGGCGAACGGGCGCACAGTGTCCCAGCGAAGAGGCCCCCCTCGTGCCAGGCCGCTTGAGATATGCCTACTACACTACAAGGATTGCAATCTCATCCTGAAAGTGGCCTGAAAATTTGACAATCTGGTAGTGAAAGTAATTATTTTTTGGGATTACACACTAGCAGTGCCTCAACAACAGAGCTTGTTGCTTGCCACCAAGAGGGGACTTTCACATCAAATATTCTCTCCTATTTCTGGCGAGGCTCCGAGTCTTGGCCGAGGGCACGTCACACTTCTTCACAGATCCTAAGGAGGCCTGGGCAGACCGCTTTGGGATTAGGGTTTCTGCGTCATCTTAGCCTCTCGCGGCGGAATTGGGGACTTCAGTTGAGGGTCGATGTTGTCAGCGGGCCTACCCGCCGGTGCAGGTCTCGCAGACGTATACTTGCCTGATCTGGAGCAGGTCATCTGGGAAAAGAGGCAGGCGCTAAAGGAGGCTGCGGTGTTTCAGGACTCAGTCCAGTCTTCAGACTTAGATGGCAATGGCATTAAGTATCTGTACATAAAGGAGAGGGGGGGGGGGACCGGGAGCTAGTTATGGTCCAGTGTCTGTGCTCCGTGTCATATCTATAGTCTTTAAATGGAGACACTGTTCCTGGAGAGAGAGAGGGCAAAAGAAAGAGAGAGATAAAAATGAAACGAGAGGCCTAGGCTTAATATAAGACCCAACTACTTTAGGGTTATGTGTGGGGGGGGGGGGGCATACCTTAGTTTCTCTTGTTGCCCTCACACACCCCGAAGGATGTCATGCTTCATCATTGGGCGTTTGCTCCTCGTCGGGCCGGCGCTGCAATGCCCTACGGGTCCCCCGAAGGGTCACTTTAGCGGAGATCTTTTAGAGAAAACGCCGTTTGGTGCATGCGGGTGTGTGGTTTGGGTCCTAATAAAAAGATGTGTGGTGATGGGGTGTGTAAGTGACGTGATAGCCTAAAAATGTCTAAGGGTTACTGGGATAAGGTTTAATGTGAATAGCACCCTTGACATAATAAAAAACCCGTAGGTTGGGTGTTACCTTATTGAAAATAATGTGCCAACAGGTAACTAGTGTGTGGTCAAGCGGTCGACATGTTTCGCGCCCCAATGGTCCAAAAAAGGATCCCTGGCGCTTCCTCAGGACCAAAGAAGAGAGTGAAAGTGAAAGTGCACTAAGGGATACTACCCTCAGTTACTATCCGGGCGTAAACTTCAAGGTAGCACTGCTCTCAGTGTGAGAGTCAGGTCGGAGGACGACTGGGGCAGGTGGTAAAGAGGCCACGCCGGAGCAAAACTCACTAAGAAGGTGTGTACGCTCGTCCCCTAACCTATGGAGCATTATTCTCCCCATATTTAGGCTGTCTATCCTGGAGCGACCTGACTCTCACACTGAGAGCAGTGCTACCTTGAAGTTTACGCCCGGATAGTAACTGAGGGTAGTATCCCTTAGTGCACTTTCACTTTCACTCTCTTCTTTGGTCCTGAGGAAGCGCCAGGGATCCTTTTTTGGACCATTGGGGCGCGAAACATGTCGACCGCTTGACCACACACTAGTTACCTGTTGGCACATTATTTTCAATAAGGTAACACCCAACCTACGGGTTTTTTATTATGTCAAGGGTGCTATTCACATTAAACCTTATCCCAGTAACCCTTAGACATTTTTAGGCTATCACGTCACTTACACACCCCATCACCACACATCTTTTTATTAGGACCCAAACCACACACCCGCATGCACCAAACGGCGTTTTCTCTAAAAGATCTCCGCTAAAGTGACCCTTCGGGGGACCCGTAGGGCATTGCAGCGCCGGCCCGACGAGGAGCAAACGCCCAATGATGAAGCATGACATCCTTCGGGGTGTGTGAGGGCAACAAGAGAAACTAAGGTATGCCCCCCCCCCCCCCCCCACACATAACCCTAAAGTAGTTGGGTCTTATATTAAGCCTAGGCCTCTCGTTTCATTTTTATCTCTCTCTTTCTTTTGCCCTCTCTCTCTCCAGGAACAATGGCATTAAGTACACAAGCAACGAGGGCTCCTCAACATCCTGACCTCTTCAGCTTTGCTGTGCCACATTACCCAGTGTGACTCCTCAGACAGCAGACAATATCCTCTTAGCCTCATAGGGACTGACTTGCCTCTATGGGTATTCTTTCTATTAAACTGTCATTTTAATTATGCATGTTGTTTCCTTACATAGGTGTAACAGGGGGAAGCCGGACGAGAAGACTCCCGTCAGGTCATCAAAGGTGATCGACACTCTTTCCCCTCTTCTCTCCCATCAGCAGACAGAGTGGACCCCCTCGGGAGCACAGTTCCCCTTCACGAAAGAAGAAAATGGACACCGTTCCTTTAACTGGAAAGGTCTCTCGTACAGCCCCGTCCCCAGCAGTGACGAAGAGGAAGGTTAGGCTGATATACCAGGAAGTGCGCTACCGCAGGTGTGTGCTTACACCGGAGGACGAGAGAAGGACAACGGAACAGAGAACGAGGAAGCGAATCTGGACAGAGGAGCAGAGAAAGAGGAAGCAGTCTCGGACAGCGGAGCAGAGAGCGAGGAAGCGGTGCGGGACAGTGGACGGAGAGGAGAAGGACGGCGGACGAGGTCTCGAGGGGGAGCTGTCTACGAGCTACGAGAGCCAGGAGGCCAACGACATCGTGAGCCGCCCAGCCACGTTCCCGGAGGAGCGTGGCTCTCGCAGGTACGCGAGCGCTTCACGGACTGGGTGGGGAAAAAAGGTGGGCGTCCATAGGGGGATAAGGGGACATCTGGGCACTTACATTTGCTGTGCTGGTGTAATCCCGATCACAACCCTCCCCGAGCAACAAGTCACACGGTTCTTGACATATTGTGCACCGAGTGTTCCCTCACCCCCTTCCCTCACCCTTTCAAGCTGAAAACAGAGTACTCACCTCTGGTACCCTTTTTGTTTTGTTTTCCGAGATCTTCGGTAATACGCTACCACCCGCAGACAGAGCCAGCCCATACTGGACCAGAACCCGGGAGAGGAAGGATCACGGCGGGAAGGAAGGACCCCCGAGAACGCGCTGCAGAGACTCCCCTACCCTATTACCGACCCACCCCCATACGCAAACGTGTGCACAGAGCAATAAAGACGCTTAAAACCCCAAATCGCTCTCCGGTGTTATCTTCCCCTTCACAATAGGTTTCAGTATTGCTCTTTGGGACTTATGTTGTTGCTGGTGCTTCTGGGTCTGTATAATGCCTGCGGCACCAGATGCGAGAACACTTAGCAGTTGCTCTGGGTCTGAGAATCTGACGCCTAGATACATGTCATGTCCACAGATGCTACCCCGGCACAAATGGGGTTCTTCCTCATTTGGGCTCCATTGTAGTGAGCGTGCTCCGATATTAGAGAGCGGCTGGTCCCCTGTGTTCTGTTCCTCGCGGGCCTGACTGGCTGGCAGTCTTGTCTTACTTTTTTTTTTTTTTATAACTTTATTTATAATTTTCAAGTGAGAAAAACATTTCGGTCAGGAAATATACAGATCAGCACGTACATAGGTCATTTGGGTACATATATAACACATCATGTCCGTGAAATCAAGCCTCTTTCTCCGAATGTTCGCTAGCAACTATAGGCTCTTCCTGGAGTTCATCATGTCTTTCTCCGCTACATTCTTATCAAGTACATCGCCGGTCAGTATGAGGTTCACATCCATGTAGAGGTCACAGGGGCGCATATATGTCATCTGGAGATACATTTCGCCATTCGAATAATTTTTCCCAGCTCCCCGCTACCGTTCCCTCCTCACCGCGTCACAAGATAATACTTCACTGTCCCTTTTCTAAATTCCGAGATGATAATGGAGGGAGGGGAGCGCTGTCATCACCCTTCGCTGTCCCCTAATCCTCCAGGGGAGAGTCCGCAGTATGTGTCAGCAGGTAACGTGTAAGGGGGCCCCATATGTCTATTGGTCTCGAGGATCTGGGCAGCGTCTCCGCATATCTTGCAAGTTGGTCCTGACAGTACATGTCTCTCAGCCATTCCTTGAACTTGGGGGCCCGTCCTAGCCCCCATTTGCATGCTATTCTGCGCTTAGCCAATAACAAGGAAATTGTGACATATCTACGGCGCGCTTTAGGGATTTGCTTAGTGTAGCCTAAAAGTGCAACTAAAGGTTCACCCTCCATTGGTAGGTCTGTCATCTCAGAAAGCGCTGTAAAGACCCGATTCCAATACTCCATCACTGTCGGGCACTCCCAGGCCAGATGGAGGAATCCAGGCCCCGATCTACCGCATCGATCACAGCAGTCTGTGTCTCGTAACCCAAAGCGGTATAACCTAGCTGGGGTATATTATATGCGTTGCAGATATTTGTAGTGGATTATACGTAATCGGGCACTGGCCGATATCTCCGCAGTCTGTAAGCAGCAATATTGCCATTGGTCATCCGTTATATCCCTTCCCAGGTCAGTCGCCTAATGTGTCAGTGCAGCACTGTAGGGGTGTTCACACTCAGTTCTAATCGTTCGATATAGGTTGGACACCAGGTGTCCAGGGTTTACGCTCTGCAGCATTTGATGCAGTGGCTTCAGAGGCACCGGCTCTCGTGGGAAGCTTGGGAAAATGGCTTGTATTCCCTGCCGCAGGCGCACGTATAAAAATAACTCTAAGGGGGTAGGTTGTATAGCACCAAAGAATTGAGCTGATGTGCAAAAAGTCCCCTTACAGAACAAAGCTCCCCAGGTTTGTCTGTGTACACGAGCACATAATTTCCTAAACCCCTCCTCCTGCAGCAGCGATAGTTCTGGGTGATATGTCAGGGGCAGGGTCGCAGAGTAGAGATACGACACTCCCAAGATCTTCATAATATGTTGCCATGCCTTTAACGTGCTCGTTATTGTGGAGAGCTCAGCGCTACGAGGGCGGGGTTGCTCCTATATCATTCCATCCAGAGGAATCGGGTCTGCCAGCCAGTGCTCCGCCGCGACTTGCGGCATGCATGCTGGTGGGTGCACCCAGTAGTATACGTAATGTGCTTGGGCACATGCGTGGTACGATTCAAAATCCGGGATATCAAAGCCACCCTGTGCTGCAGGTCTCGTGAGTGTCGTCCATTGGACCCTCGGCCGCTTGCAATGTTTTAAAAAAGGAGCGCCCTGGATGGTAAGGAAGGTTCAGAACAAGGTATAAAAACTGAGGCAATATCACCATCTTAATCAGCAAGGCTCTGCCTGCCATTGATAGCGGTAGGGCGATCCATCGTGTAATATTAGAAGTAAGACGGCTTATGGCGGTTCCATAATTGAGGCGGATCATTTCTTCTCTATCTCCGGAAATCCGGATCCCTAAATATCTCAGATCCGTATCGCACCATGCCAGCGGCTAATCGAGCAGTCTTGCCCTACTGCTTCTCCCTATCCGCACACTGTAGGTGGGCGCCTTCCCAGGTAGGCCATTGTAATCGCGAGTCACCTATCGTCCCGTGATATTCTCAGGATGGCGCTCACCTGAAGCTCTCCCTGGGGGCTGGAGGGCTCCTGGCCTTGCCTCGAACATGCTGAGGACTGGTTTGACAGTCAACACCTAGATTTATCTATCAGATCTGGCGTTGATCCTGCAAGCAGCTCCATACCTGGGTTCCTAGGTAGTGCTTCTGGGCCCCAGGCCTGATGTGGTTTTTACTGTGAGCGCTAACTGCCAAACAATCGATCGGCATGGGAAGGGGGGTTCAACGCAATCCTACACCCCACATGTTGCTGTAGACTCCCTCGTCAGTTTGCCTCCACTGGCACCATTTGTTAACACGTTTGAGTGGAAAAATGTGATTTACAAATTTCCTTGTGTTGTTTTTCATTACTTCTTTGATGCTGCCCACATCCACCATACCCACGCGCGTCTGGACAGACCTCACATTGCCTTCCTAATCGGAGCCAGACACTACCCTTTACACAGCTACTACAATGGCTAACACTAACATACTCACCTGGAGTGTTTGGGACATGCACACTCCTTCCTATAGATACACTGTGTACTCTTATCTATGCTGCCGGTGAACACACACCGCATTCCTGCAGGAATCTCACCTCACCCGGGCAGAGGCTGTGCGGTTGCAGAGGCGCTGGCGTGGGCAGGTGTACTCCTCTAACTACTGAACATATGCTTGCGGGATTCTGGTGCGGATTACAGTCAGGGTCCCTTTTGTTCCAGACACCATGACTACCGACTCAGAGGCACCATATGTATTTGTTGAGGGTCGACTACAGGATCCCCATATAGTGCTTGGAGCCATCAACACACCTAACTCAGAGCAAACGGTGTTCCTGGGCACCCTGTTCAGGGTTATGTCATGCTGGAGTGGACTCCATTGATGCTGGGAGGGGTTTTTACCAGTGTCTTGAGTAAAGATTTGGATCGCTCCTTCCCCACTCTTCCTCAAACTATCTCCACCTCAAATGCACACACACTGTCTAGCTGAGTCACTGGCATCTATGTGATATAAGGCTCATGCGTAATGCCCTTACAAGAGAGTACTCATTCTACTCACACGCACATGACCTCCATGTTTGTATAGACCACCTGATCTAGTTCCCAATGACACTCACACTGATTACCTCAGCAGAACCCCCTCAGATGATAACCCCCAACACTTGTGCTTATGCTGGGACGATGGTCATCCTCCTATCCCAACATGGCGGTTGCAACTAGCGGCGTTACAGGACCCTCTACAACACATAACAGAATATTTTGACATGGATTTAGAGACAGCCTCTACCTATTTGATTGAATTGGATGCCATTAAAGTGGCGACCAGAGGACATTACCTGGGTAACGCCTTGAACATGCGCTGCCAGCTAGACCGGGATGTCACTCAGGTTAAGTGTGCGCTGTTAGGACAAGAGCTACAGACGGGTCATCCGCAGAGTGCCTCGCTCAGGCGCACTGTGAACACGTTGCGCTGTTGGAAAGTCTGCACTGCCTTAACTACGCGGCTCACTCCACAAGGAAACACACAGAGGCAGATGAATTGGTAGCACTACTCGCCAGGCTTATCTGCCAAGAGCAGCCACAAAGTCCATGCTGGCCATACATGCTGTGTCCAGAACCCTCCTGCATGCGCAGACTGATTTACATGCTGAACTAATGCAACATTACACTTACTTATACATATTGGCGACCACAGCGTTGGTGGAGGATGTTGAATATTTCCTGGATAGAGTGCTCTTTCCACGCGTGCTGCCAGAACAGAGGGAGGAATTCAATGAAGACATTACACTTTTTGAAATCAAGGTAGTTATCCGTATACTTGCCACTTGCGAAACCCGGGACTGGACAGGCTTCTGCCAGAACTCTATGAAGCATTTGATTCCATTCTGCCCCATGCTTGAAAACACTGTATAATGAGGCCGTGTCAGCTGTCTGCCTTCCACCTATGCTTCATGAAGCGATGCTTATATCACTGCCAAAACCAGGAAGGGATCTTGCAGTCCTATCAACTGCTGGCACTCCTTAATGCGTATTATAAAATACTCTCTAAGATTCTTGCAGATCACATAACCCCTTTGGTTCCAAACCTGGTGCACCCGATTCAAAATGGATTTGTACCATCCAGAAACGCCTCCTTCATTCTGCACACACTCATCCACGTGCTGAAGTATAGCTAGCCCTCCCATCTGGCGCTGGGCAGGCTGTGTGGTACTAGACTTGGAGAAGGCCTCCGGATCATTGGAATGGGCCTAGCTGTTAGGCCTAGCTGTTAGAAGTGCTGCCGCGTTACAGCTTGGGAACTAGTTTAATCCGCTTTGTCAAACTCCTATATACCCATCCATTCGCTAGAGTAAAAACGGGCCGCCTCATATCTGACCGATACCAATTCACAGCGGCACCAGCCAGGAATGCCAGTTGTCCCCACTACTCTACCCTACTACGGTCTTTACTCAGTATCCCTTTACGCAGACAACATGCTCCTTGACCTCAGGGATATTCATGATGTTCCAGCAGATATAGCACTGACACGCAACAAGTTTGGGGAGCTCTCTGGTCTGAGGATCAACTAGGCTAAAGCCTGCCTTTTTCCATTCACCGTCACAATAACTGATCCTCCTCTTCAAATCAATGGCACCCTATTGACATAGCAGCCGGTAACATTTTGTGGGCATTCGTATCTACCATAGCCTAACCAACCTACAAGATGGTAACCTTACCCAAGTGGTGACCTCTTTGAGGGCGCAAATGACATTCTGTAGGTCCCTACCGCTGTCAGTGGCACACTTTGCTCTCACAAAAATGGTAATGCTGCCACGCCTATTATATTTGTTTGCCAAACTCCCCCTTTACATCACCAAGGCCTTCTTCCGCTCACTAGAGCAGCTAACAGGTGATTTAATCGGGTATTGCATGTGACGTAGGGTCACCCATGCTAAGCTTTATCTACTGACTGATCAGGAAGGACTCGTAGCACCGAATTTTGAGCACAACTATCGGCCTCTCAAATACAATGGGTGGCCCAATGGCTGATGTGATGCCAGCTGACTGACACTCTGACCGCCTTCCACCCAAGGGATTTAACACAAATACTACACCTCTTCAACCCCTTTTCTAGAAAAGTATTGCCCCAATCCCCTCTCTTGCGGATTGCGTGCCGCTGCTACTGGTGATACCTTTTCCTAACCCGGATGGTGATGCCTTCAGCACTTCTGTTGGAGAGGGGGAGGGGTCACTACCTTGGCAGAGGTGGGACTGTCGCACAAGGCGGATCTTCACACTTTAGGTGATATATATCATGATGGCGGTCTCCTCTCAATAGAGGATCTCATCACCGATGCTAGGGTTCATTTGGGCCTATTTCTGCTATACAATTACCTTATTCGTGTTCTGGGAACGCACTGGGGCAATATACAGCAGGAACTTGAAAATCACCTCACAGTTCAAAATTTGCATGTCACTGGAACGGTGACCACTTAATATGCTAGCTCGCCGCTCTTTATGCGCACACATACACACACAGCAGTACCGCTTACTTCATTGCGACTCCGTTGGAATTGCAAACTGGGTCACCCTTGCACAGATAGAGAGTGGCAGAACATCCTGGCATGCCCTGCCCTGGTGTCCAGCAACGCCCACTTCGGGCTCATACAATACTACATACTGCATAGGGCTTACCTCATCTGGAATAAGATCAATTGCTACTTCCACCACACAGATGCTGCCTGCTCCTGCTGCCACTTGCCTGATGCCAATTTCCTACATATGTTCTGGACATACCCTTCACCTGCCCAATACTGGCTGTGCGTAATCACCTATTTAGCGAGCTGCAATGGGAATTCCTCATTGCGCACATGGGAGGTGTGCTTGCTGGGAATGCTTTGTCAGACCAAAAGAAATAGGCTCACTACACGGTTCATTGACCTAGCTCTTCTGCTTGCTAACGCTTGATCACTTGTAGATGGAAATTATCCAATACCTCTCCGATCTCTGCCTGGGTGCACTCCTTGGGTACCTGGGCCAAGGCTGAGAACATGGCCTTGCACAGGGAGAAGATCAGCGGCCTGTGCCGGCTGGGACACTCTGCTGCGTGAGTTTTAGTCTGTCTTGCCGGACCATGCCCCCCCTCCCCTGGACACGCCTCCGACCACTACTTAACTGCAATCTCTCCCTCTGTCTGACTAGCGCATTATATGTTGAGTGAAGTTGCCTTTCCCCCTTCCAGCCCACAGGAGAAACATTTCTGAGCTCTGTAGCAGTTGTTTTCTTGCATAATGTGCAGGTTATTTACGTTGTATGACGTTCTGAAAAATATATTTTTTTATTGCACCTGTAATGGCATGCTGTTCTATGCTTTGTCGCATCAACACACATATACCTGATCAGCAAAACTTTGCCATATTTGATATGGCATCAAGGATTGTGATATATACAGAGACAATGCCACCAGAGTGATGTGTTCCTTGACTGCCATTTACACTGCAAGTGGGAAAAGTAAAATGCCAAAATGTTCAATAAAAAGATTTAAAATTAAAAAATCAAATCAGTACAACCTTTCCCTAAGACTTTGTGTCTTGCGTCGGACTTCAGGTTGGTAATCTATATGCTTTATACACTCACACTCATGCTGGTGAATTCGCGGTAAGGATCCCTTGGTCAAGTACCCATCTCTCAGTATTGGCATTCCCAACATTCAATGACTGGCTCACCTGGCTTTATTCTCCAAACCTACCACTTGTGCCTCTAAATACACCATGGACGTCACAGTACGGTCACAGAACTCCAAGTCTAAAGCTCCCTCAGCTGACAAATCAGTCAATGATACTTCTAATACAACTACTCTAGTTGAAGAACCCTGCAAACCATATTGTTTTATCAACGGATGTCATTTTCCTTTTTATGTTCTTGGATGTCTGTTGCAGATCATAAAGGGCCTTTAGAACCTGTGTTTCCCCCATACAAGTTCAGATTGTCTTACTCCACCTAGTAGGTTAGACCCTGTACCCTTTGCATCCTTCATTACTCTGTTTTTTAGGGTCTCTCCGATTTGTCTTTGTCAGCCTTCAGTAGACCTTTCTTCAGGGCTGATGTACTTAGGACACCAAATGCACTCCCTATTTGCTTCGGTCTTACCAGATGTAATAGTCACATGCACCCAATTACATTAATTAAGCCTTGTAGCTTTCCTGTTGTTCAATCATAATGCAGGGGCTTTGGGTCACATCTACCCAGCAGGGCCCCAAACGCTGCCACAGGCTCCTCTCCTCGATCGGCCTATGTTGCCACAGTCCTGCTGGAAGTCAGAGGGTTGCCTTGGATCATTCCTTGCCAATGACCCACAATTCCTTATACCTGTCTCCTTGCCCCAACTAAGGATAGCATTGAAGAGATTCCACAGTACCAACCTCTGCTCGACTCACTGCCATCTGGAGCTCTCAATTCCAGCAATCAAGAAAGCGTGAGGTGTTATCATAGATCTAGCTGCCGGAAGTGGGGGAGGAGAGTCTTGGCAAATTCACTGTCTCATCAATTACTCTCCATGTCATATGTTCTGGAGCTTAATAAATACCCACATTGCAAGGTGAGTGCAGACAGCACTCTGTCCACCACTGAAGGCTTGGCACCATCAGAGCTCCAAAAAGACATGTCTCCTCTGGAGCTCAGTTAACCCCACTTAACTTTTACTTTAACCTAGCATCTATTAAAAACAAGCATTTGCAATGCAATAGGTCTCGCATTTATGCGAGTTTAAGCTATTGGTATTATTTGCAATGTCAACAGCTCAAACTCGCGTAAATGCGAGACCTATTGCATTGCAAATGCTTGTTTTTAACATCAGTACCGGCACTTCTCTGTAGCCAGGGAGAGTGACGGTACCCTGATCGGCGGCACGGCAGGCTCAGGTTAGTTTTCTCCTCCAGTGCAGGGCAGTAATTAACTCGGCTGAAGCAGCCTTTGCAGATTTGCTGGCAAAGATTCCAGCAGCGCCCATGTGAATGTCCCCAAACTGCAGGGGGGTGAGAGGGTTTGTGCCACGCTGTGATTAACAGGACAGGGCCTCTAGACAGACCCTGCACTGTCAATCGGGTGCGCAGCGACCATTCGGGTGAAAGTGCCATCATGACTTTCATTTTGTGTAATGAGTTAATCTGTTTTTTTTTTTTTTTTTTTGACAAACACATTTCTCATGTGTTTTATTTAGTATGTGCTGCAACTGGTACAGAATAATTATGCAGGATCATATTTTGCCCTTAGCCCCGCCCCTAGCCCCGCCAACTTGCCACACCTCTATTTTAATGGCTACCTGCACTTATTTTTCCCCATTTAAAGCACTGGGTGACGTCAATCATGATGTATCTTCAGAGCGAGTTTGGGCTCAACTGTACTTTCCTCACCAGCCCTCATTCTAAAGAAACCAGGCTATTTATAGCTCATTCATTTCTCCCTCTCGAAGCACACAGCTCGCTGTCGTAGCTCCCATGTGTCTCTCTTTCTGCTTTGAATATGTTTGTTTCAGTCTCGTTGCCTCAGAGCTGGCCACAATGAGTTAAAGCCAGACCTGCCTGGATTGATTTCATGTTGAACGGTGTGCTTTGGGGTTCTCTCTTCTGCCCTGTTTGTTTGCATGTTTTTCGCCGCTCCTTTCTGTTCTCACGATAGAGAGAGTCTGTTGCTAACAACCAGCATGAGCAGACTCGCTTCTTTCATCTCCTCCTTCCTGTAGTCATGAGAGAGAAGCTGCCATTACTGCTTCGTATCGTTTCCGCCACAGTTAATTACGTAACGGAGGACGTTGCGCCGCGTACTTTATATAGGCAATGTCGACATTAAAAATGTATAATTTGTACTGAGATTTAAAAACATGGATCTATCCTTCTTTTCTTTATTAGATTTACAGTAGAGAGAAGTTTGGTGCTCTGATTCTGTCAACAAATGCTTCTGAAGAAGAGTATTCAATTACTGACACTGTCTCTTTCCTATAACTCCTCAAGGCCTCGTCACTGGTAGGAAGCGCTATGTAAATGTAATTACAAAAGACTCAAGTGAGGGAGGGCGCTCTCGTGTGATTAAGCGCAGCCCACAGCTTTTATGGCCTTTAATTACCTCTGCTGGAGCCTGGAGTTTCGAGACTCCTTTGACCCCTGGGAGGAGGAATGCTGCCCTGATGTCAGCTGAAGGGGGGGGAGGGGGTTGCAATCCTCTTTTAGGCTGTTGAGATGCTGGAGCTCCTAAGTGACTCCTAACTGAACCAAGTAACCTGGTGGGAGGGGTAAGGGACGAGAGCCCAAGGCAGAAGGAGGGAGGGGCTGCAATGCTTCGTGCCAGCTACTGCGCTGAAGCTGAATTAACAAGGAGAAATGAATTTGGCAGCTTTAGTGATGCTACAAACTGAGCGCGCTGGTGTGCCTCACTGCTGATCACACAAAGCAGGGGCTGGTACGGTGGTCTCCTGAAGCCATGTACTCGAGAGGAGAGGGCGTGGAAACCTTCAGAATAGCAGGCAGACCACCAGGAAATGACCGACCCCAGAAAGGTTTGAAGGGCGAGGCCCGCAGGACAAAGAGCAGAACCGAGCACTGCAGTTTACCTGATGCGAGAATAAAAATAACCTGCTGCGAGAATAAAAATAAAACACAAGTGGGGCAAGGGTGTTGTCAATGTTAAGGAGATAACCGTGTGATTACAGCCCAATTTACAGAAAGTGTTGTAGGGAAGGCAAGCTCAGAGCAAAAATGCTCTGCAAATGAAAAGGGAAGCTTGGCCAGAAACAAGCAGGAAATCAAGAGAAAACAAGCATTGGCCGTGAAACTGACACGACCGCGCAAATAAACAAGCCGAGGTGACAAGAAGGGCTGGGCAAGAAGGGGAGAATGCCAGCATCAAAGGAGCCTGAAGCTGACGAAAAGGGAGGGGGAGAAGGGAGGAGGGAGTGCGAGCAGCAGCTGTGCACGTGCACGTCATCGTGCACTCAAGCTTTAGGCCTGCCAAATCATGTGGGTAGCACTTTTGAAAGCCCACTTACAAAATGTCTCAAAGAGACAGCTTGCGCTGTCTCAACGAGACCTAACAATGAAGTGCTTTTACTGCAGGTTTGATATGACCAAGCAGCTTGGTTCTGAAGTCTTTGGAGCCAGCAATGAGTTTATTGTGAAGGGCAGAGAAGATAAGCTTTACTGTTGATTAATTAAAACTAATACAAATAGTGCAGTAAAACAATAAAAATCAATGCTGTGTTCAATATAATGATAGTCGTAAAAAATACAGAAGCTGAGAAAATTTCATACAGTTTTTTTGAAAATTCTTTATTGGCATTTGTATAAACATTACATACATGGGCACATTTGGAGTTACTATTGATGCTGAACTACACAAGGCAGGAACGCCCAGCCGCATCCCGGGCGGACCCCCGAGCTCGGGGACCCGCGGGGGAGAAAATTTCATACAGTTAATGCAATTTTAACAATTGTGTAACACAAGTTATCAAACAAGTTGCGTACCTTCGGTATCAGGCTTTAGGGTAGATACTCGAACTGCAGATTCCCCACATTTTTAATACGTCAGACTAGATCTGGAAACTTTCAAGCAGTACCTCTCCATGCCGGTAGCTAGCGCTGTGCGGCACCACACCAACACTGATCCACTCCAGAAATTACATGTGGAGTCACTTATAACCGGCACTCAACACGCTGATGCCAGTTGCTTTCTAGGTTGCCATGCCCCCAGATGCAGAGCCCAAAAAAGATTTGTGTTGATAAGTGTGCACATCTCTGGACTTGGGACATTTTTTAGAAGGAAAGGAGCCCAGTTTACAGAACCATGAGAAGGGACGATCGGTGAGTAATGTGTGGTTAGATAGAGGACCTACCAGAAAGAAGAGTACATTGCCGAATAACTTGGTCTTCTGATAGCTACTTCTAACTGTAGGTTTCTACTCATGTCAATAGATACCAAAGTAATACCACCCAGGAGGTGGGTCTGTAAACTGGCTCAAACCAAAAAGTCCTGCAGGACCAAGCAGGAAAAGGAAAAGGCCCTTCTTGTCAGACCTGGCTGTCCTGACAGTAGTGCTTAGTGAACCTGTGGAGCGACACCAACATAAGAACCTGGCAAATGTCCGTAACAGGCTCTCCGCATACCAACGCAGTGGAAGAAGCCTTAGCTCTGGTGGAATGAGCCTGTAGGCCTTATGGAGGATGCTTCTTAGTCAGCGCATAGCACATTTTAATGCAGAGAACAATCCAGTGAGAAATATTCCTTTTCTGCACTGCTCTGCCTCGTACTACCTGGAGTTCAATGATATCGGCAGGTGGTGTGCCAGCAGGACAATTCACTGGGGTCTTGCCACCTCCAAAGGCATAGCACCTCCTGACACATGTTCTATGACCCCAGCCTGCCCTGCTTGTTGCAGTACCACATGGCAGTAGTGTTTTCTGTGAGGTCCAGCACCAACCTTCCTTTGATGGAGGCAGGAAAGCTTCAAAGCCAAGCTAATGGCCCACAACCAAGGAAGACTGATGTGGATCTTGGCCTCTTCCAGAAACCAGAGGCCTTAGGACTCCACCTCTCCCAGATGGCCACCCCAACACAGAAGTGATGCATCTGTCTCTACAGTGAGCTCTAGGAGGGGAAAGAAGAGCCGTTTACTGCTGGCCGACTCATGATCCAGCAGCCAAGACTGCAGGTCTTTATCAGACTCCTCAGAAATGTGGGCATAGTCTGAGAGATCCCCTGAAGCTGTGACCACTGGGACTGCAGAGCCCACATACGCCACCTGGCATGCTTAACCAGGAAGATGCAGGAGGACAGCAGCACCAGTAGCCTCAATGTCATTTTCACTGAGATCCAAGACCGAGGTTGAAACGAACAAATTACTTACAATTGGTAACTATGTATCTGTAAGAGGCATATGTTAGTTATAGATTCCTTACCTTAGAATTACCCCCAGGCATCAGACTGGATACGGAGAAATGTTTTTCTCGGCAATACACCTGAACATCGGTAGGTAGCGTCGGTAGACTCCGCATCCGTTGTATGTGTCGTGTTTGCCGGGATGACTTTGCTGTGTCTTTATAGACGACGCCCCTGCGCGCTGTCGTTAGTTTCCATGCCAGAAGCGCAGAGCTATGCAAGACACTGACCACTGGTGCGCTAAACTAGTGCCCTGAAAGGGAGTCCCTGTCCCTAGAAGTCAGTTCGCAGAGCGGGGAGAATGGGTGGGGCAGTAAGGAATCTATAACTAACATATGTCTCTCACAGATACATTGTTACCGAAGATAAGTAACTTGTTCATCTGAAAGAGACAGTTATAGATTCCTTACCTTAGAATAGATACCCCAGCAATACCAACCCTGGAGGAGGGTCTGCAAACTAAGTTCACACCTGAAAGTGCTGGAGGACACAACGGGCAAAATAGCCGTTCCTCCGGACTTGGCTGTCCAGGCAGTAATGTCTATTGAACGTGTGCAAGGACACCCACGTGGCTGCCTGATAGATGTCAACAAGTGGAACTCCACGAGCAAGAGCAGTGGTGGCCGCCGTAGCTCTGGTAGAAAGAGCACGGAGCCCCACAGGAGGTTCCTTCTTTGCCAAATCATAGCAAATTTTTATACAAAGGACAACCCATCTAGAGATGGTCCACTTTTGAACAGCCTGACCTTTCTTGGCACCCACATAGCCAATGAAGAGTTGATTGTCCACCCGGAAATCTTTCGTGCGATCAAGGCAGAAAGATAGCGCACGCTTGGGGTCCAGACGGTGGAGTCTCTACTCCTCCTTGGAAATGTGCAGAGGTGGGAGAAAGGTGGGCAAAGTAATGGTTTGTCTAATGTGAAAGGGCGTTACTACTTTGGGAAGGAACAAAGTCCTTCTCCTAAGCATCACTTTGTCCGGATGCACAGAGAACAAAGGGGGCAAACAGACCTAACCAAGGCATTCCCCACCGCTGAAAGAGACCTTGCATCACCTCCGAGTGAAGACGCTATTCCTGATCCACCAGGCACCGGCAGCTGAGTTCGTCCGCCCTGGTGTTCAGAGAGCCTGCCAGGTGATGAACCACCAGGGTCATGCCCTGATGTTCCAGCCATGTCCAGAGACGAAGAGCTTCTTGACATAGGGTCCACGACCCTAATCCGCACAGTTTGTTGCAGTACCACGGTGGTGTTGTCAGTGAACACCTGCACCACTTTCCCTGTGAGAGTGGGAAGGAATGCCTTAAGTGCCAGACGAATCACCCGGAGCTCCAGCAGGTTCATATGGAGCCCAAACTCCGCCAGAGACCAGATGCCTCTGATCTCTGCCTCTCCCAGATGGCCACCCCATCCCAGGGTTGATGCATCTGTCACCAATGTGAGCTCTGGTTGGGGAAGGGCGAGGGATCTGCCTCTGACCCAAACGTGGTTCGTTAGTCACCACTGCAGTTGTTGAACAGTCCAATCCGATATCTGGAAGTAGTCGGAAAGATTGCCCTGGTGCTACGCCCACTGGAACTTCAGGTCCCACTCCAGAGCCCGCATATGCCATCTGGCATGATCCACCAGCAGGATGCAGGAGGCCATGAGTCCCAGCAGCCTCAGGGTCATTCTCACCGAAATCCGAGATAGAGGTTGAAACATTGTTATCATAGCCCGAATATCCCGGACTCGCTGCCGGGGAGGATAGGCCCGAAACTGCACTGTGTCCAGAACCGCCCTGAAGAAAAGGAGCGTTTGAAGGGGGTCAGGTGTGACTTTGGCACATTGATAGTGAACCCCAGCGAGTGCAGAAGGTCCGCCGTAGTCTGGAGGTGGGAGACGAAAGCCTGGGGCGAGCCCTCCTTCAACAGCCAGTCATCGAGATAGGGGAAGACTGGAACCTCTAATCTGCACAGATGAGCTGCGTACACCGCCATCACTTTCGTGAACACCCACGGGGCGCTGGTACGGCCAAAGTGGAGCACGGTGAATTGAAAATGCTCATGGCCTACAGTTAACCGCAGATAGTGCCTGTGGGCTGGCAGGACAGGATGTAAAAATAGGCGTCCTCTAAGTCCAACGCCACCACCAGTCTCCGGGGTCTAGAGCAGACAAGTCCTGAGCCAGGGTTAGCATTTTGAACTTCTCTTTGAGGAGAAAGCGGTAGTGGGCCCTGAGGTCTAGAATAGGACGCAGGCCTATGTCCTTCTTGGGCATCAGAAAGTAGCGGGAATGGCAACCACAACCTACTTCTGGCGTAGGATCCCTCTCATTGGCTCCCTTGGCCAAGAGAGCCGAAACTTCCTTGCAGAGGAGTGCCAAATGATCCTTCGACATGCGATCGAAAGACGTGGCATGGAAGGAGGGGTAGTCTTGAAAGGGAGAGAGTAGCCCCATCAAACTATTTGCAAAACCCACCTGTCCCACATGATGGGTTGCCAGTGGGGGAGGTGATGGTGAATCTTGCCGTCCACTGGTTTATGATCGCCCTGGAAGGTCGGACTAGGAAGGTTTGGTGGCGGCTGCAGGGGTGGGAAGGGTGTATTGGCCCACCCGCTGGCCCCCAGACCTAATTCACTGGGTCCCACGGCCATGCAGAGACTGGGTAGCTTGCGTGAACTGGTGGCTGGTCTGGGCTGGATGTGTTGGGGTGCTCTTTCCGTAGCCACAAAAGGAGGGAAAAGCAGACTGAGGTGGACGGGTCATCGCTGTAAGGCCCAGGGACTGGCCATAGCCCTAGAATCCTTAAACGCTCCAGAACCGAGTCTGCCTTGTCACCAAAAAGGCGACAGCCATCAAAGGGCAGGTCCTGTAGTGTAGCCTGGACATCCCCCGAAAAGCCAGACGTCCTCAACCAGGCGTAGCGCCGAAGGTCTACCGACCTGGCAATCTGTCTGCCCAGTGAGTCGGTGGTATCCAGTCCACAACGAATCATGATTTTGGCTGCATCTCTCCGATCCGCCACTGCTTGGGAGAGAACAGCTCGGGCCTCCTCCGGGCACTGAGGCAGCATCTGCGCAACCGTATCCCATATGATATGGGGGTATCGGCCCAAGAGTCATGAGGTATACACCGACCGCAATGCCAAGCTGGAGGAAGAGTACATGCATTTCCCAAGATTATCCAGCCTCTTGGATTCCCTAGCTGGGGGAGCAGAAGGGAATTTGGCCTTAGAGGAAGAGGCTTGGACCACCAAGCTCTCTGGGGAAGGGTGTTGGGTGCGGAAAACTTGGTCCCCCAGAGCCGAGCGGTGGCGGCGGGCGATTGTCCGTTCCACAGAAGCCCTTGTGCTGGGCTTGGACAAGGTGCCCAGAAGGACATCAGTGAGGGCTTCATGGTACAACAAAAGGGGTTTAGACGAAGTCGCCAGCCGTTGAAGCACCTCCGTCAGGAGATTAGTCCTGACCGTCACCGAACGGATCCCCAAGCCCCGGTCCTCAGCTGCCCTTCTCACCACCACAGCATAGGAATCTCCTTCCTCCATAGCCACGGTAGGGGGAGAAAGCATGCCAAGGTCAGGAGAAGTGTCCAGACCACTGGCGTCACCCAGGTCCTCTCTCCAGTCCAGCTCATCTAGCTGGTCTGCTAAAGGGTCAGATGACCCTGCCAATCCTCATCACTACCTTCTGGGAGATAGGGAACACCAGGGATGAACAGTGGAATAAAAGTACCCTCCGGCGTCTGAATCGACGTCGGCCGAAGTCAATCCGGCTCCTGGTCCATCTCGGGGGTGAGGATGGAAACGGTGTCAGCCGGGGGCAACAAGGAGTGTTGCAACGCAAGGAAGGAAAGGTTCTGATCCCTTATATACAGAAAAACAGGAAGTGACAAAACAGGAAGGAGAGGTGTCGCCATCTTGGACAGGGAAAAGAGTTAAATGCATTACAGAAAGTTCACCATATTAGGAGGGTAAGTAACCCTCACCTATTGTCTTCTGGGAGCAAGGTAAAGAGGAGAGCAACAATATGGCCCCCAAGGAAGGGGGATCACCAGACGCCCACACCAGGTAAGTGTAATGTACCAAGGTGCCTCGGGAAGCAGATGGGCTGCCATGCAAGTATGTGGCGTGCCCAAAAACCAACAGTCGTCGTCGGTGCTTTCCGCGGCGATGCCGTTGAAATGGCCACAATGGCCCGCGATGCTGTACTGCTGCGCCTCCGAAAGAGGAGGGAGGGGTGCCGCAGGTTGCGCCACGGCCGGTGAAGAGGAAACAGGTAGCACCGCGGGTCACGAGTTGGCCCGCGGTGTAAAAGTAGATCCCCCTCCTGAAGCCCCGGGCTTGCCCGGAAAAAACCGAAAAAAACAGCAGACAAGAACAGGAGTGCGGACAGAGTTAGCATCCTCCCAAGTATTATCACTGAGGGGATAGCCTTTCCAATGGACAAGGAACTGCAGACGGCCCTCAAACAACCGAGAGTCACAGATGGCTTGGGCCTCATACTCGGGTACCTCACTGACCAAAACAGGAGATGGACGAGAAAAAACCCTCCTATAGGGATCCGAGACATAGGATTTCAACTGAGAGGCATGAAAAACAGGATGTATCCTCCAAGCACATGGCAGCTGAAGTCGAAAGGACACAGGACTTTGAATGGACCATAAAAGCGTGGCTTAAATTTACTACAGGATAACTGAAAAGGTAGAAACTTCGAGGACAGTCAGACTTTGTCATTGACTTGGTATAATGAATATTGGCGGCGCTGGACGTCAGCCATGTCCTCCATTTTCTCTTTAGCTTCTTGGAGTTGGACATGAACTTTAGATCGTATGGCTCGGAGGTGGCAAATAAAGGAGGCTGCCACTGGAACAGAGGGGCTGCCTTGCAGAAATGAAGGAAAGGTCCTAGGATGGAAACTGTATGAACAAAAGAATGGGGTAGTCTTGGATGCACTATGGACTGAGTTGTTTTAGGAGTACTTTGCCAACGGTAGGTAGGAAGACCAGTCGCTCTGCAATAACAGCCGAGGTATTGCTCTAGCCCTTGATTTAAGCGTTCCGTTTGGCCATTGGTCTGGGGATGAAACCTAGAGGACAAGGCCACCTCAATATGAAGAGCTTTACAGAAATGTTTCCAAAACGTGACACATACTGAGGGCCTCGATCCGATACAATCCCCCGTGGCAGGTCATGGAGTCGGTATATCTCCTGTATAAAGATGCTTCCGAGTTCTCTTGCAGTAGGTAGTTTTTTTAAGGGCGGTGAAATGAGCCAACTTGGTGAAAGAATCTATTGTCACCATTATAACCCAGTAACCTGCCGATGGAGGCAGAGAAGTCGGTGGATTTGGTATGCCATAGAGCAGGTGGAACAGGTAGGGGGTGAAGCAATCCTATGGATTTAGTAAGCAGTGTTTTGGCTTGGGCACAGACAGGACAAGATGACACTTAGACTTCGGTATCTTTTCTTATCGACGACCACCAGAAAGAGTGAAGGATCAGTTCTAGGGTAGTCTTGAAACCACGATGACCGGTCACAGGAGAATTGTGACACAATTGGAGGGCTTCTAGCTGCACCTTTTGTGTGGGAAGAAATAAAGCCCTACCATGGTAGTAGTGTATGTCATGTTGCTTGACCAGATCGACTAGCTTCTTCAACTCTTCTTGGTTCATGGATTTATATTCTGAACGAACCCGGTCTAGGAAGAATTGTGGGAGCGTAGGTCTTTCTGGATAACGACGAGACAAGGCGTCTGCCAAAGTGTTCTGAGATCCTGGTAGATAGGAAATGACAAAGTCATACTGGCTGAAAAAGTAAGCCCACCGGGCTGGGCACCTACTTTGGCATTGAATGTTACAGAGACGTTGGAGGTTTCTATGGTCTGTTCTGATTTCGAAAGGTTCCTTGGTTCCCATTAGAAACTGTCTCCATTTATGGCTGGTGAACACAATGGCCGGTAGTTCTCGTTCTAGGACAGAGTAGTTTCTTTCAGAGTCTCACAGGACATGTGACAGGTAAAACACATGATGTTCCAGTTCCTCATCTTCTTGTTGTTGGAGGAGGACACCACCAACAGCTCTGTCCAACACGTCTGTTTCCACAAAAAAATTCTTAGTTGTGTCAGGGTGTCGTAATACGGGTGCTTGCGTGAAAGCCTTTTTTAGGGACTGAAAGGCCTGTTCAGCGGCTTCGGTCCACTTGAACCCATGCTGGAGATACTCTTTCTTCAGAGTTTGGGATATGTAGCTGGTTTGGTGAGCAAAATTGTCAATAAATTGACGGTAAACGTTTTCCAGACCTAGGAAACACGGTGTTTCTTTAATGATCGAAGGTGATGGCCAATCCAAAATAGCCTGTACCTTTTGAGGATCCATGGCTATTCCCGTCATGTTAATCCGGTAGCCCAAATATTCTACCTCAAGCTTGTCGAACTCACATTTTTCAGGTTTCCAGAAGAGACTATTTTGGCGTAGTCTTTCCAGGACTTGCATGACGTGCATGCAATGTAACTCAGGAGCTGCTGAATAGATCAATGTGTCGTCTAGGTAGATTACCACTATCTGGTTTAGGAGATTTGAGAACACATGGTCTATGAACCTTTGAAAGATGGAAGGGGCGTTAGTCAGCCCAAAAGGCATAGCTCGGTATTTAAAATGCCCTAATGGAGTTTGAAATGTTGTTTTCCACTCATCCCCTTCCTTAATTTGAAGGAGATGATAGGCACCCCTGAGATCCAGCTTGGTGAATATTTGTGCCACTCTTACCGACTCCAGGGTATCCCTTAATCAAGGGCAACGAATAGTGGTCTTTGATGTTGACTTTATTTAAGCCTTTGAAGTCAATACATGCTCAGAGATCTTTAGTCTTCTTGGGGACGAAGAAGAGGGGTGCCCCAACAGGTGACGAGGATCGAACGATGAGACCACTCTGGAGATTTTCCTCAAGGTATTGTCTGAGAGTCTCTTTCTCGGGTTCAGGGAAAGAATATACTCTTCTGAAGGGTACTGTTTCTCCAGGTTCCAATGGAATGGCACAGTCAAACTCCCTATAAGGAGGTAACATCGCCTTCGTAGGCTTCTGAAAGATGTCAGCGTATGTATGGTAGTGACTTGGTACTCCTTGGGCGGAGTTAACGGGTGTACAGGCTTCTTTTCTTATCATAGGCATTACCTTAGGAGACCAGTACTCTTCAGTGGGATAACATAACTGCTGACAGAAGTGTGATGACAGGGAAATGGTCCTTGTCTCCCAGTTGATACACTGGGTAATGTCTGATCAGCCAAGGTATACCTAAGATCATGACATGGCTGGGTGAGGCGATCATGTCAAAAGACAAGTGTTCTTGATGTTTTCCAAATGTAAGCTGTAATAACGGTATCATGTCTTTGACTGGACCAGAAATGAGGGGGGTTCCATCCATGGTATATACTTGTTCCGGGATCTCTGTAGGGATGTGACTAATTCGCCTCTTACTAGCCCATGCTTCACCCAAGTACATCCCGCTGGCACCACAATCCAACAATGCTAGTATCTTCTCTTCTACTCCATTTGGCAGCCTTACAAACTAGGCAGAAGAAAGAGAGAGGTGGAAGTTTCGTTTGAGGTACAGATCTAAGGGATTCCAGACCATCCCGTCCTCTCCCTTCTCACAGAGGATGGGATTTGGCGTTTTCCGACTGCCTAGGAGGACGAGTTTGACAATTGCAGGTCATGTGCTTTGAGGCGACACAATACAGACAGTCCTTGTTTTCTTCTGTGTTCACGTTCAACCTCAGACAGGGGTCCCCTACTTAAGCCTATCTACATTGGTTTTTCTCCTGTCGAAGGCTGTATGTCGGACACAGGGTTTTCTGTTTTACGAACATTCGGTTTGGGTTACTCCGGTATGGTGTTGGAGTCGGCACTTTCGTCTCTCCAAATGATGTTCAACTGATAATGTTAAGTCCATTAACTCAGTCATAGTTTCTGCACGAGGAGAATGTACTAATTCATCTTTGATTTCTTCTTGCAACCCTCTGCGAAAAAGGGTTACCAGTGTTCGTTCCACCCAAGTGGTTTCCGCTGCCAAGTGCCTGAAGCGTGTGATGTACTGCAAGACGTCCTGACTCCCTTGTTGGATGTCACACAAGGCTTCTTCCGCTGAGGTCTCCAGCCCAGATCTCTCAAACATCCGTTTAAAGGAATCAAGAAAAGACGCATAATTTGCCAATCGTGGGTCTTCTGTGGCTACCAAGGGTGTTGCCCATGCTAATGCAGGACCAGACAAGGCACTATCAGGTATCCAACTTTAGTTCTATCCAAGGAAAAGTGGGCAGGACAAAAGGCACAAAACAGTCAAGAAATCCAAGAATTCCTTCAGCTTGTCGAGATCTCCAGAATAACGAGGAGTAGAGGTAGAGACCATGGGTACATTGAATGTCTTAGTTGTCAGCACGTGGCGTAAGGCTAAGTTTTCGTCTCTTAGTTGTTGTAGTTCTTGGGCTTGTTGTTGAACCATCTCTACTAATGCCTGTGCTGTTTCTACCGATCCTTCGGTAGGAGAGGACTGTGAGGTATCTATCTTTTTGGGCGTTGCAATCTGTCGGGTTTAGGGTCTTTCTTACCAGTCTTGAGGCTTTGGGACGGTTCCGAGCTTTGGTTCTTGTAAGTCCTGATTTGTCCGAGATGGGGGCGACCCCTTACGGTAGCCACGGTGCTGCCGAAAATGAAAGCCAAAGCAGCCAGTGCCTTCCAGAAGGATTCCCAAGAGGAAAACTCCTGAGGGAAAAAACCTCTGATGATGATGAGACTCCAGGAATGAAGGAGAAGACAAGGAGCCAGAAAACACTGGAAGACAAGGAGCCCAAAAGGAACCAGGAGAAAACTGAAAGTCAAGCTGGAGCAGAAGTCGCAAGGTAACCAGGAACTCCAACGGAAGGAAGGGATCACCAAAATAAGAGTCAAGGAGCCAACAGGAGCGAGGACACACTAGCAGGAACAAGGAGTGTTGCAACACAAGGAAGGAAAGGTTCTGATCCCTTATGTACAGAAAAACACGAAGTGACATACAGGAACAGGAAGTGACATACAGGAAGGAGAGGTGTCACCATCTTGGATAGGGAAAAGAGTGAAGTGCATTACAGAAAGATTGCCATGTTTGGAGGGTAAGTAACCCTCCCCTATTGCCTTCTGGGAGCAAGGTAAAGAGGAGAGCAACAATATGGCCCCCAAGGAAGGGGGAACACCAGACGCCCACACCAGGTGAGTGTAATGTCCCAAGGTGCCTCAGGAAGCGGATGGGCCGCATGCAAGTATGAGGCATGCCCTAAAACCAACAGGGGTCACGGGTGCTTTCCGCGATGCCGCTGAAATGGCCACAGCGGTCCGTGATGCTGTACTGCGGCGTCTCTGGAGAGGAGGGAGGGGCGCCACGGGTTGCACCACGGCCAGCAAAGAGGTAACAGGTAGCGTCATGGGTCGCGAGTCGGCCCGCAGCGTAACAGTTACAGGACCTAGTTGGAATTCAGCGCGGGGACACTCTGGATTAGAGTAATCAGGCGCTTTACAAACTGCTGATATAACATAACATAAAACAGTCCCAGTTCTAACTGCCACGGAGGGCAGAACCACCAGTAAAGTCTCAGTTGGAGGACCTTGCGGTTCTTTGGGGCCCAAAGGCACGCTAGAGGAAGCCGGCAGCAGATCAAAGAGATGCATCATGATGTCAGGGATTCTTGAATTTGCTGTGGTGTTGCCAAAGGCCCGGAAACTTGGCCTGTCCCAAGATGAGAGTCGGAATCGGCCCCAAAGTGAGATTGAGAGGCAAGTTTTCACCCTCGCCTTATTGCATAACCTGGGGTCCCTCAGGTCTACAGGGTTTGGATTCCTAACCCAGGTGCAAGGAGCTTATTTTAGTGCACCACTACTGAGTAAGCAAGTCCAGGTTACACGAGCCCCGCACAACCCACAAAGCATTCCTGCAGATGTAGTGTTTGTGCATTCTGGGTTACTAACAGCCTCTTAATGGGGTAATTCAAACCCAGGGCATGGGTAATTCAAACTCAATTTTGTTCTTAGAATAACCCTCTGGGGAAGGGTGTTGGAAGAGGAAAACTGGGTCGCCCTGAGCAGGGTGGTGGCGGCGGGTGATCGTCTGTTCCACAGGAGCCCCTGTGCTGGACTTGGACAAGGTGCTCAGAAGGACGTACACTCTCAAGCAGAGCACTAAGAAAAAACACCATGGGCCGTCGTATTACAATGATGGCGGTCAGAAGTGGAACCGGAAGGTCATTCGGGCTGGCTTCCGACGGGCTCAAAGAGCCCATCAGCCAGTCCGAACCGGCACGTAATCTCTTAAAGACGGCATTTCCGCCGTCGGGATTACAATGTTCGTTTCTCACTGGCTTTCCATGTCGGGCTTTCTGACATGGAAAGCCTGTCGGGGAGAGACTTTGGGGGCCCCTAGCAGGGCCCCTTTATTCCTGCGGCTTCCAATTGGAGCTCGAGGGGGCACAGATGGTGCCCCCTGTTAATCCCTGCCACATGGTGCAGGAATTAACAAAAACTCCCATTTCTCTATGGGAGCTTGTGCTGTGGCCGGGTTACGCCACAGTACAAGCTCCTATAGAGAAATGGGAGTATGCGACCACACCATGTGCGGTCGCATTGTAATAGCGGTGTCGGGACCACCGACTGGAGGTAGATCGGTCCTGAGACAGCAACAGTGTCGGGTGGTCGTAATGAGGACCTTTATATTTAAAAGTGTTTATTTCAACAGTTTACTTCTGTTGCTTCGTACATGAATAATAACCACGAAAAGGAATATGCTACTTACCAGTATGCATCTGTTCTTGGCATGTAGAGCTGCAGATCTACACACTTTTGCATAGATCGCCATCTGGTGTTGGGCCCGGATGTTTGCAGTTTGTTTTTCCTCTTGGAAAGTCTTTGGAAGTCACGAGGTCGGTGACTCCTCCCTTGGTCCGTATTGCGCATGGGCTTCGGCTCCATCCTCAGATTGTTTTTCGCCAACAGGGAAAGATGGAGCGTAGTAATAACAGTGAAGAAACCCATGTGTGTTATATCTGAATAAGATAGACTGGAACAGATACAGGTAGCCGGGGAGGCGGATGGGCGTGTGTAGATCTGCAGCTCTACATGCCAAGAACAGATGCATACTGGTAAGTAGCATATTCCGTTCGAGGCATATGAGCTGCAGATTACACACTTTTGCATAGATTATATAGCAGTTCCCAACCTTAGCGGCGACCACCGGTATCTGTTGCAGTGGTTTGAAATAGTGTTTTCAGTACAGCCTGGCCCACACTAGCTTGTTGCTTGGTTTGCACATCTACACAGTAATGTTTAGTGAAAGTGTGCGGTGTTGACCATGTAGCTGCCTTGCAGATATCATCTAATGGGATGTTCCCTAGAAAAGCCATAGAAGCCCCTATCTTTCTGGTAGAGTGGGCTTTAGGGGGAACAGATAGCGTGCGTTTTGCTTTGTGGTAGCAAATCTGTATGCATTTTATAATCCACCTAGCTATCCCTGATTTAGAGATGGGGTTGCCTTTATGAGGTGGAGAGAAAGAGACACATAGTTGCTTTGTCTTTCTGAAAGTTTGTGTTCTCTGCATGTAGCAAAGTAAGGCCCTTTTAACATCCAGTGTGTGTAGAGCCCTTTCTGCAACAGTTTGAGGTTGCGAGAAAAAAAACGGTAACTCTACCGATTGGTTTAGATGAAAGGGTGAGATGACTTTGGGTAGGAATTTTGGGTTGGTACGGAGAACAAACTTGTTCGGGTGCATTTGTAGAAAAGGTTCTTGTATAGTAAGTGCTTGTATTTCACTGACCCTTCTAAGGGAGGTGATGGCAACAAGGAAATCTGTTTTCCATGTGAGGAATTGCAGTTCGCATTTATGCAAGGGTTCAAAAGGCGGTCCCATTAGCCTTGTGAGCACTATATTTAAGTTCCACACAGGTGAGGGTGGCACTCTGGGGGGAATTATGCGTTTTAGGCCTTCCATAAAGGCTTTAATGGCAGGCACTTTGAAAAGTGATAGGTGCTGTCTGTTTTGTAAGTAAGCCGCAATTGCTGCGAGGTATAGCCAAATAGATGTATATGCTAGGTTACATCTTTGTAGATGTAGTAAGTAGCATATGATGTGCTGTATGGATGCGTCTAGAGGGTTGATTGTGTTGTTATGGCAGTAAACAACAAATCTTTTCCACTTGGCAGCGTAGCAGGCTCTAGTGGTAGGACGTCTAGCTTCTCTGATAACATTCATACAGTCGGGGGGAAGGTTAAGGTATCCGAACTCTAGGATTTCAGGAGCCAGATCGCAAGGTTGAGCTGAGCTGGGTCCGGGTGCCTGATCTCTCCATGGTTCTGGGTTAGGAGGCATGGTGAGAGGTGTAGCTTTTGGTGTGGTACTACAGAGAGTTCCAGCAGCGTGGTGTACCACGGTTGTCTGGCCCATGTTGGAGCTACTAGAATGAGTGTGAGGGAGTGCTGTTGTAGCTTTCGCACCACTAATGGAATTAGTGGGAGAGGTGGAAAGGCGTATGCAAATTTGCCTGACCAGTTCATCCATATCGCATTGCCTTTGGACAATGGGTGTGGCTATCTAGCGGCAAAGCTTGGGCATTTTTTGTTTTCGTGGGTGGCGATAGGTCTATTTGTGGATGCCCCCACATCTGAATGAACGGGTGAAGAACTTGCGGGTGAAGTTCCCACTCGTGGATCTGCTGCGTCTGTCTGCTGAGCAGATCTGCCATGGTGTTCTGGACTCCTGGGACATGTTGGGCTAGGAGAAAGATTTTGTGTGGAATTGCCCATCTCCATATGCTCTGTGCTAGCTGAGAGAGCTGCGGAGAGTGTGTGCCGCCTTGTTTTTGGATGTAGTATATCACGGTCATGTTGTCTGTGCGGATAAGGACTGCCTTGCCTAAAATCTGTGTGTGAAAGGATTTTAGGGCTAGAAAGATTGCCTGTAGCTCCAGATGATTGATTTGGAGTAACTTTTGTTGTGGCGTCCATGTGCCCAGCACTGTGAGGTGTAGTAGATGAGCTCCCCAGCCGGAGAGCGATGCGTCTGTTGTCAGGATTATTTGTGGAACCAGGTCCAGGAACGGTCGACCTCTGGAAAGATTTGTGGTGTTCCACCACTGCAGAGAGCGATGGGTGCAACCGTCTACCAACACCAGATCTGTCAGTTGCCCCTGGGCCTGGTTCCATTGGCGCGCTAAGCACTCTTGGAGTGGACACATCTGGAGTCTTGCATGAGGCACTATTAAAATGCAAGAGGCCATCATCCCTATAAGTAGCATAAACACTCTTGCTGGGAGGGAGTGTTGAAGTATGAATTTTTGACGCACAGCTTGAATGCTTGCGATCCTTGCCGGATTGCGGTAGGCAATGGCTTTTGAGGTGTCTATGGTGGCATCGAGGTATTGCTTTATGTGGGATGGTGTTAACTGGGATTTTTGGTGGTTCACCGTGAAGCCTAGTTGGTGCAGTAGCTGGATTGTAGTGGCGGTGTGGTGTAGACATTGGTTGTAGGACGCGGCTTTTATGAGCCAGTCGTCCAGATACGGGAAGATGTGAATGTGCTGTCTTCTGAGGTGTGCCGCCACTACCGCTAGGCACTTGGTAAATACCCGTGGTGCTATTGTGACCCCGAATGGGAGCACCTCGAACTGGTAGTGTTGCCCGTCCACTACGAATCTGAGGTACTTTCTGTGGGCATGATGTACCGGAATGTGAAAGTACGCGTCTTTCAAGTCCAGTGTGGTGAGAAAGTCGTTCTGGGAGAGGAGCGGAAGTACCTGCTGAAGTGTTACCATGTGAAAATGGTCTGAATGTATGTATGTGTTTAGAGGCCGGAGATCTAAGATAGGTCGTAGAGTCTCGTCTCTTTTTGGTATCAGAAAATATAGGGAGTAGACTCCTACATTTTGCTGATCGTGGGGGACCTGTTCTATTGCGTGTTTTTGTAGGAGGGAGATCACCTCTTGCTTTAGTAACGTGGAATGTTCTTGTGACATTGGGCGTTGCCTGGGTGGAATGTTGGGGGGGTAGATGTGACTTACAGGCAGTACCCTGAACGAATAATTTGGGTCACCCACTTGTCTGATGTGATGGACTCCCAGACGTGAAGGACATTTTGTAGTCTGCCCCCGACCGGAGTGGGATGGTCTGGGGGGAGCAGGGGAAAGTCATTGGGTAGGCGGTGTGGCAGAGCGGGCAGTACTTGTTTTGCCTCTGCCTTTATTGTTATTTCCTCTATAGCCGCCCCTTTGATAACCTTTTGTGAAGGTGGACTGAGGAGGGGATTTGGAAGACGTGGACGCGGTATCTGAGGAGTATCCTCTGCCCGTGCCACGAAAGGAAGAGTGGCGAAAGGAGCGTCTAGGAGGGTGTGACTGTAGGGCTCCCATAGATTTCGCCGTATCTGAATCTTTTTTCATCTTCTCGAGGGCCTCATCTATCTTTGGGCCGAATAAATGTTCTTGATCGAACGGGTGGTTTAATATAGAGGCTTGTACCTCGGGTTTAAAGCCGGACACTCTCAGCCAAGCGTGCCGACGGAGTAGGACACTGGTGTTTGGCCCTGGAAGCTGTGTCTGCTGCGTCTAAGGCACAGCGTATAGAGGTACTGGTTATGGTCTTACCCTCTTGGATTAGTTCATTGGCCCTGTTTTTATATTTTTCTGGGAGATGGTGCATGATGGTTTCTAGCTCATCATAATGTGCCCTGTCGTATCTGGCCAATAGCGCTTGCGTGTTGGCGATACGCCATATGTTAGCTGCCTGTGACGCAGTGCGTTTTCCTGATGCGTCCAGGAGCTTTGATTCCTTGTCAGGTGGTGGTGCTTCGCCTGACGCCTGGGAATTTGATCTCTTTCTTGCGGTGGATACCACTAGGGAATCCAGTGGCGCTGGCCCTTTGATGTAGGCAGGGTCTGTAGGGGCAGCTTTGTACTTTTTTCTATACGTGGGTTTAGGACCCTAGCCCTGACTGGGTCTTTAAAAACCTCTGGTGCATGTTTTATTACCCCTTTGAGCATAGGTAGTATAGCAGTAGACCTATGCGCTGTATCAAAGGTATCTAGGAGGAAATCCTCCTCTACTGGGTCAGTGTGAAGCTCTACCCCGAGATAATGTGCCGCCCTCTGAAGTAGGTGGTGAAAACCTAGTGAGTCTTCTGGTGGTGATGGCCTGGATGGATATAGGTCATCTTGTGGGACATCTGGAATGTCCGGATTATTATAATCATCCCAGGGATCTGGGGATCCTGTAGGGGTGGGGTCTTGTGGCACATCTGCTGGGTCGTAGTATGGGTCCCCCTGATCATCATGGTCTGGAGACGGGGTCGGAGAGCGATGAGGCAGGGGTGGAGAAGGTGGAGGGGGCAGAGGTGGAGAGGGTGGAGGAGGTGGAGGAGGCGGGGAAGGCACTCTGAAAGGGGAGGTAGCACAGTTCTTCCTCTTTGGAGGTGGAGGTGGAGCTGGTCTGTCCAAAAGTCTCTTTTTGGAAGAAAGTGCCAAATGTCCAGTTTTTGGATCCTTGGTAAGTGTCTTTTGTAAAGGATCCGGTGTAAAAAGTTCTTGCGACACCGATTGCTCGGTCGGCACCAATGTTTTCGGGGCCGACGGCTTCCTTGGCTTGTCTGTGCCATGCTTTTTAAAAACCTCCGATTTTTTGTTCGGTGCAGATACAGGCCTCGGCCCGGGAGTGTCAGTGCCGAGGGCCTTATGATGTTTGGTCGGCACCGAGAGGCTAGGTTTCGACACCGAGGGCTTTGGTGTGGAGCTCGGTGTAGAGGTAGAGGCCGATCTTTTCTTCGGTGCCGAAGGGTGTTTTTCAGCACCGCTGGCAGGCTGGCTCGAGCCCGAGCCGCCGGAAGGCTTACTTGGCTTCATCACCGGGCCCGAAGGTGGGGTGTTCGATGCAGTGTCTTTGGTCTTGCCTAGGCCCGAAGGTGAAGGCAAGACCGAAGCCTTTTTGGGTGTCGGCGTGGGCGGGGGAATTTTACTCACGACCCTCTGCGCCGGGTTGATGTCCTCCACATCCGAGTCGTCGGCTTCGGAAGCACTGACGAGGTCCTCTTCGGTGTGCTGGTGTCCCGGAGCTTCGACATCGTCCCCGAAGATGTCGACTGGAACGGAGGTCGAGGAGTGCGCCATTTTCCTTCTGGCCCTTCGATCTCGAATAGTCTTTTTAGATCTAAAAGACTTGCAGGCGGGACAGTCTCGAGCCCCGTGTTCAGGGGAGAGGCAGAGGTTGCACACCTCATGAAAATCGTGTGGGGGAATTTGGACCCACATCGAGGGTACTTCTTGAATGGAGTTCTTTCCATCAGCCGGGACCGGAGCCTGGAGGGGACCGGAGCCTGGAGGGGACCGAAGCCTGGAGAGGCCCGAAGGCCGCCGTCGATGATTGGAATCGAAAGTGCGTCGAAGAAGAAGGTGATTGAGGAGATTAGTATCTAAACAATACCGCGGAGAGCGAGGATTTGCTTCGTCGTCGAACTGGAATGTTCGGAGCCGGAGCGCAAAGTATTACATCCGAGCCCGATGGCGGAAAAAAACAATCTGAGGATGGAGCCGAAGCCCATGCGCAATACGAACCAAGGGAGGAGTCACCGACCTCGTGACTTCCAAAGACTTTCCAAGAGGAAAAACAAACTGCAAACATCCGGGCCCAACACCAGATGGCGATCTATGCAAAAGTGTGTAATCTGCAACTCATATGCCTCGAACATATCATTACAAGAGCATTTGTGCATGTTGCTAGCAGTGAGAATAAAATGAACAGTTCTAACATGTTTAGTATGTTTCTAGTAGCCTACCATCGTAAAGTTGTTCTAGATTATGAGAGCATGGAATAGCTATCTTTTCTCTAGAGTTTCTTGGTGGCCTGTGCACTGTATACCTATTCACAATGAATCAGCTGTGTGTATCTGATTTCAACTTGGAGAGATTGTTCCTTCAGAAGGAAAACACACCATCAGCTCGGCTTAGCTCCTCTCATCAGTAGATTGACTCATGGCATAAGAGTAGATGTTCCGGGAGCCTGCAAGACCACTAGTTTTGACCTGCGAGGGCCTCTGCAATTCAGTGGTCAATTCAAGTGATTTACATAGGATATTGACCCCTGCCTTTTAGCCTGCATTGCCTAATCTAGTGGGGACTTTCCAAAACCTGAGATGTAACCAGTCTAAACCGGCAAGATGAAAATACGTCAGCTCGGACTACATGTTTCTCTTACACATCAACTGTCATACTTTGAAACGTTCATATCGCTTAGTTCGTAGCGGACTTGTGTGACCAAATGTTATAACAAAGCATTGGTTAGATAAAATGACACTTTCACAAGTTCTGCGGCCACTAATAATATGCTGAATGTGAGCCAAAGGCAGAGAGGCTAACTTAGTGTTTTTAAAATGGAGTCGGACTTTAGGAGTTCACAACAGTGCCTTGTTAGGAGTTCTAGAGTGACGGGACGGGGCCATGTTCTGATTGGACTACTTCTTCATTTTGGACTTACCCTTTGACTTCAACCATGACAAAGATCTACCGCAGGAACAACTTCAGCAACAGACCTTCTCTTTGACTTCAACTAGCACAGAATGGAGACTTACGGTGTTTGGTCACGAATGATCTTGGAGTCATAGTCTGACCTCAAGCATCAAAGACAAATCTGGCGAAGATTTGTCACACATATATTTGCTTGCGACAGCCTCTACCTACAAGGTCTGAACACTGTGGTTTTAGTAGGTGACTTTTTCCCTTGCACATTGGAATTCTCCCTGGGAAGTTGTGAAGAATGTTGTAAAATTACCAGAGACAAGGGGATCCACGTCTGGAAGGGTGGAAATAAAGGAACTGACGTCAGCGTGCTTGGGTGGAGGTTAATACTCTGTATGTCACTTGTGAGTGGGACGACTTTGGCACGGAGCCGCACAATGCCATTTAGTGGCACGCAGGGGTACCCTGTGAAAGTTTCCAGATACAGTCTAACATCTGGGAGGGTATTCAAAAGGTGAGTAATCTGTGTATAGTAGTATCTTTTAGAAAAAATATTTAACAACCCTTCTAACTGACTGAAGGGAGAGTTGAATCTAACAGATATCAAATGCAGCTTTAATCGTACGATCTTGTGCTGCAGTTAGCTGCGTTTCCAACAGAAGATGGCGTTCTTTTAGAAGATACAGGCATAAACACAAAATACTACGTACGTCTTCTTGCAGGCCTTTATACAGTCGACATCCACCTAATAGTCATACACCTAATCTAACCACGCCTAAACTCAATGCAGGCAGCATAAAGAGCAAGCAAAGGAACATTTGGGGAATACTTCTTGTTATGGAAACCAGCAAATATTTCACATTTCATTGCTTTCATAACTTTAAGCTGCTCAGGAGGAGTAAAACAATGACTGACAAAGGTTCAGGTTATGATATATCATACGCAGGTTACATTTGACTATGCACTGCCAGTAAGATAATTGATGTCACTAGTTCAGTCCACAAGTAGATCTAAAGAGAACAATCAAATCAGTTAGACAGTGAGATGATGGATTCAAAACATTTTTGCATGTAGCAGCTCTCAATGTCACTTAGACAAGCTTTTGCATTGAACAAAAAGAGGCAGCTCTGGATCTGAAGCAAAACTTGACAATCTTTGCTTTTACTGTTTGAGGTTACCTTGTTATAACAAATTCTTTTTTACATTTTTATTTTATTTTATTGTTTTATTGCAAGCCGGTTCCAGTACAAGCAAAAGAAAACATATAAGGCAGAAGAACAAGTATAATCGAGCATAGTAATAAAAATGATAATACATACAGTTTATAATTTAGCAGCCAATCTTAGCCCATACATAAAAGAAACGGCAGTCCAGATAGAAACATCTTATAAGAAAGATAAGAGTGGCCACAAAAAAAATGTATGCTACTTTGCCCTCAATCCATTGAGAGATTGGCGCCCAATTTTTCATTCCCATAGTCTTTTTTTTAGAGCCTTTTGTTCTATAGATTGCATATTCCAGATTATATATTGCTAGTAACCGTGCACGCCACGTACAAAAAGATGGTGGTTCACGGCTAATCCACTCTTGAGTAATACATCCTTGTAAAATTGCCATGAAAATAAATACCAGATTTCTGTTATACTCATTCGAAATCTCAGAAGAGACTCCTAACAGTACTAATTCTGGTGTTATTATTATTACAGATCCAAGTACTACAGTAAGAAAGAATTGAATTTCACGTAGCAAAGATGTTAAAAGTGGACAGCTAAAAAACATGTGAACTGCGTCGGCAGCAAATAACCCGCATCTACTACATGCAGCGCCAGTTGTTGATCCCCATTTGGAGATTTTTGCGGGCGTATAATATAGATCGAATAAGGCCATGAAGTGCTGAGCACGCATTCTACCCGTCAATAACACAGAATTAGCCAACAAAATATATGTCTGAATCAAATTAGTATCGCAGTTCATCTTCTCCACCCATCGCTGTTGAACATCCAACATATCATCAGAGCAAGAAGATAATAAAAAATTATAGTATACACCTATCCTTTTTTTAGTATATAAAGCATCAATAATAGGAATTTCAGCACATCCAGAACGATCCAAAGAAGTCATATTCTTAAGAAAACTGTGGATCTGGAGGTACTTAAAATAATCCACATTTGTGAGATTAAACTTAGACTGAAGTTCCACAAATGTTATAATACGATTATTGTACCATAAGTCACCTAACGAATGAATGCCACTATTACCCCATCTCGTCATTGTGTGATCTCTAAAGATAGGAGGAAAAATATGTGTTGACGTCAAGGGGGTATATCTATTAATATTGTGAAACCCTACGTGGCGACGGATTAACCGCCAAACAAAGAAAGCAGGTTTCAATATATTAAATTTTGTTTTTTTGTAGTAACTAGGTTCTATAATAGATAACAAACATCCACGCGCCTCAACTCCCAGCGCAAATTCATAAATTGAGGGAGCATGAGATTCTTGTATTTGTGCATTCGCGCCAATTATCAAAGGAGAAATAAACTGTAAAACGGCTGCTAAATAATAAAGTAAGAAGTATGGTGTACTCCACCCCCCCTATCCTTGGGAAGAATCAACTTCATATAAGCTCTGCGTTGACGTTTATAGCCCCACAAGAATCTGGTCGCCATTCTCTCAAGTTCTTTAAAAAAAATAAGAGGAAATTCTAAAGGGATAGAGCGAAATAAATATAAAAATTTGGGGAGAATTAACATTTTCAGCACGTTGTTCCTCCCATATAAAGACAAATGTAAATGACTAATGCGCTCCAGCGTGGAATTAGCCTTTTTTAGAATTGGTTTATAATTGAGTTCCGGAATAGCAGAAACTGGGGTAGTAATCTGAATATCCAGATAAGTTGCCACAGTGACTATATTAAAGTGAGCCGGAGGACGAGTCGGAGAGGTCTGGTCCACTAAGAGAATTTGCGTTTTGGCCATATTAAGTTTGTACCCAGAAAATAAACCAAACTTGATTGCCAGCGCTTCCACCTTAGGGATAGCTTTGACATATCTGTCGTGATCACTACCACGTCATCGGCATAGGCTAGGGCTCTATAATTCACTCCCGCGACAAAAACTGGAGAAATATCCTCCGTTTGATTCAATTCTTTAAGAAAGAGATCAATATAAATAGCGAATAGTAATGGTGAAGCTGGACAGCCCTGTCTAGTCCCCCGATTGATGGGAAACAGGGCAGATGATTTTGTCCCAATTTTAACAGAAGACAGAGGGGATTTATAAAGGGCTTTCAAAGCTGAAATCATAATAGGTCCAAACCCCTTCAATGACAGCATATCCCAAAGATAAGACCAAGCCACCCTATTGAATGCTTTTTCAGCATCCAACAGGGTGATTGCCATAGATGATTTGGTCCCCTGAGCCCTATCTATGAGGGCAATAACCCCTGCGGACATGGTCAGTAGTGTCGCGTCCTGGTATAAACCCATGTTGCCACCTAGAAACTATACTAGCAATTATCCCTGATATTCTTGAGGCTAATATTTTAGAGAAGACTTTGCTGTCTGCATTAATTAGCGATATTGGTCTGTATGAGGCCGGGTTAGTTGGAGGTTTATCTTTTTTCAAAAAAGCCATTATTATTGATTGTCTCCAAGAGACAGGTGCTGTCCCTTTTTGTGCTTCTAAAAACGTAGACAACATGTCTTGTTTCAATAAGTTCCTAAACAGCCTATAGAACTCCAGAGGGATGCCATCAGGTCCCATAGCTTTGCCTGAGGCAAGTGAAAATAGAGCCAACTCGATTTCATCCCATGTAATTTCAATGTCCAAAGCCTGAGCTTGAGAGGTAGTTAATTTTGTAATATTATCTAATGAGGAGAAATTCAGAAAAAGCTCATTAGAATATGATAGAGCATCTTGCTCGTAGAGCTTTGAATAAAACTGTCGGAAAACCTCTAGGATTTCATCGGGATTATTATGAGTCAGTCCATTAGCATCCTCAATTGCAGTGACAGCATTGATGGTCTCTTTTTGTCTTATTGTTTTTGCGAGAATCCTACCAGAGTTTTCCCCCATTTCATAAATCTGTAATCTAAATATTGCCGTGTGCTCAGCCACTTTGGTTGCTAACACCTCATACAGTCTAGCTTTATGTATATCTAGAGTGGTTTTAATGTAGTCTGTGTCTTGTGATAAACTAATAGAAATAATTAGTTTGGCCTCCCATTCCTGAATCGCTTTATAATAGCCATCAAGCTTATTCCGGGTATTCTTTTGCTTTCTAATCGAATATGATAAGGTCTCCCCACGAACTCCTGCTTTAAAAGCATCCCAGACATTTTGAGTCGAAGCGCTCCCTCTATTAAGTTAAAACAAATTCTAACCTAACCTGTGATGGTTTAGAGGCACACAGTAATACAACCACAGTTCTAAATAAAGAACACTGTGCATTATCTAACCAGCTATCCCAGGGAACAACTATTGTGCATATGCAAGTGTCCACACTCAAACGTAGTTGTTAGCAGAAACATAGTCAAATAGACCTTTATCAATCTGCTAGGAATACCTTTTAACTTTCTTCTTCCAGAACACTATAACTTTGATTTCACAAGTGTTTACCACTAATTTGTTATCTTTATTACATTTATTGAGAGCATCCATTGCCCTTTGAAGACCAACTACTGCGAGATTGAGAAGCACCATATCATCAGCATCCTGCAAACCTAAAATCGACTAAGCATATGATTTTATTGGACAAGTTGCTGCTGTAACTCAACCAAGCCTTGTTTTAGTAACGGGACGGTGTCATTTTATAGAATAGTTGGCAATCCTGCTGCAATTTGAACCGGACCAGAGTTTTTTCATAAAGAGGCATGGCCTCACTCAATAAAATGGGTGTGATACACCAATTACGTAATTTAATTTGAGGCATACAAGGGCAAGAGCTTCACATTACAGATTTATGAGCCAGCATCATAATGGCAACAATGTTGTCAAGTCTGTCAGCAAATGAAGAATCAAGTTATTTTTGATTGGCCACTTCTGTTGGCACTCTAGGACCAGCTGTGTGCCAGGCTTTGTGTGCCAGGCCTCCCATGTTTTGTTTAAAGATGATGTCTTGTATTTTGTCTAGGTGGTCAATTGCAGGTTTGGCAACAGGGCTGTCTACTGAAACACTGAAACCCCTCATGACTACGGCTTTGTGGGCTTTGGTCTGCATGTGTCAGGCAAGTTTAAGAAGATTGTTTACAAAGGGAGAATGTTATAGTGTCCTGCTATGCAATCTAAGGATATGAAATAGTGTTGGCCAGTGCAGTATAGCTCTGAAGTACAGGCAAACACTATGACTAGTCTGTACCTATCCTCTCATGATTTCATGGCAGGCAGAAGGAGATGCTCAACAGAGGCAACTGCATCATATCAAGCCTTGTTTATTTGACTTAAGCACATGGATGACATGAGTGTGCTTCAGTGTAGAATGAGCATTGATTAGAAAAATGATGGCTATTTGATGGTCTTAAAGTGAGAAGAGATTAAAGTCATGAAGTCAATCTTTGGCTGCTGGCTGAAGGAGAAGCTCAACTGTAGCTCAGCCGTAGCTTCTCAAGATGATGACTTTTGTTAAATACCATGGTAGATCACCCGCCTTATGGCTTTATTCTCAAGGTGAAGTCTGTGTCTATTTAAGTTCTATAAATAACATATCGATCCCTTCCTTCTTGCTTCTCAGATCATGTTCAAAGTAATACCATGAATGTATGCAAGAAATGGTTCAAGGTTTACATACTAAACATAAATAAAAGTATGCATTTAGGATACAAGCTGTAACAGCCAACTATTTATGGTTTAAATCTTTTATTGGCATTTTCAAATGTATCAAATAGGTACAGCAGCAGGTTTTAGCCTTCAAGGGTAAACAAGCACTGAAGGGCGATACAAAATATAATTCCGTGCTGTGGTTGAAATTAATACAGAAAGAATTAAAAAAAAAAAAAAACACAAAACTCTGCCACAGCTAACTGTTTATTCTTACCTTTTTTTTGGTTCCATGCATGAGCTTCTTCTAAACAGTTTCGATCATACTGGTACTGACCATTTTTGCAAAAGTAATCATCAGTACAAAGTACGATTCCTCCTGGGTTCTCTTCTAGCAACATCCTGTAAATAGATTGAATTAGAAACAGACGAAGACGTCACTGATCATGATGGAACATACTGTCCTCTCTACTTTTCAAACCAGACACAAACGCTGATTTCACCGTATAATTCATTAAAGAATCTAAAGGTAAACATAAAATTATTACCTGGTTTCATTAAAAATATGACACAATATTACAAGAACATAAATTCCGCTGTTAACTCAATATAAGAGGTAAAAGGGGCAATTAATTTTCATTAGCAATTACAAACTGTTATCTGTGCTGCTATTATTACATAGCACAATGGACACATGTGATCATGGGAATACTATTTGAAGATGACAACTAATTAGACTTGAAGGTTGGCTATAGGAGAGAGTGAACACAAGGAGATGATGGACGGAGTGCTGAAACTTTTCAAACACTCACCCCCAGTCACAGATCTGGGTTGAATACATCATCATTCTTTAGCTCACTTCGCACCCCAGTTCAGACAAAGCTATATCCAAATGTATTTGCTTTGTTTGCCCTAAGTTGGCAAGGTATGCCCAGACGTCGGTCCCTTGCTCACTTTGCCACTGGATTCAAGCTAGCCTGGCTAATGAGGGGTGTTACCCCGAAACTGGTCCCAGGATGCTTGTTTCCGGTTCAGGGAAGATCTGGCTTAGCAGTTCGGGCTGGACTATTCCCATGAGGCACAGGGTCAAGGCTGATTTGCATATGGCTGGGTCTGAACTGAGGTGGCGAGGTGAGCTAAAGAACAATGATAGATTCAACCCAGATCTGTGACTGGGGGTGAGTGTCTGAAAAGTTTCAGCGCTCCGTCCTTCATCTCCTTGTGTTTGCTTTACAGGAGAGAGTGGACAACAGGTGCAGGTCACAAGTTAGCTAATTTCCTTTCAAGCATGAATTATGATAAATTCACAATGAAAAATAGAATTCCCAGAAAAAAGTGGAAACAAATGTTATTGAATTAATATGGAATTGTTACTTGTAATCCTAGTTCTGTATGAAAGGAAAATTCAATGAAGTCATAACGGAGAACATTACATTTCCAATTAGCAGTGCATGGTGAAAAACTGGCATTTCATAACATACGGTACAACCTCTACAGCCCCATTTATTTCTAATTCTTCCTTATTATGCATATTTAAGTTCACTTGTATTATAGTCCCCGAATACGTTCGATTCTAGATAAACACAGTCATGATGGCATGTTAAGTGTGAAGGGCATGCTTTAGTCAAACATATTGAGCAAAGTGTGCACTGCTGTCAGAAGAGTCTAAAGTGACATCACATAAGGATATGGTGGAAAGAGGAAAGCACCAAACTGTAAGTGTATATACTGTTGTGGAACAGGGGAAGTGTGAGCAAAATGGTGAATAGATTTGAAGCACAATTTTCATTAGAATACAAATATATATCAATTTTCCATGTAACCATCATCTGTGTAGGACACAAATATATTTACACTATATAAAAAGTGCATGTGCAGGGGCTGGCCTAGTATTACATTCTTCACTTATAACGACACTCAAATCCTTATTACCCTGGGACCAAACGCAATCGACACCAAATCGAGATTCCAAAATTGCATGCTAGCAGTTAAGGACTGGATGACAGAGAACTATCTTCTACTGAATGCGTCTAAGACGGAGATCATGCTCTTTGGCAATGCTCACAAGCATTGGTCCGACGAATGGTGGCCAGCACCGTTGGGTGCCTGTCCTCCTCCTAAACCAGCAGCCCGCAACTTGGGCATAATGCTAGACAATAAGCTTACCTTGACAGAACACATTAATAACATCTCTCATACCAGCTTCGGTCTCCTGCGCAACCTAAAGAAAATCTTTAAGTGGATTCCTCTGTCCTCTCGCCTACCATTAATCCAGGGACTAATCATAAGTCGCTTGGATTATGGCAATGCTCTTTTTGCCTCCATCAATGAGAACCTCCTAAATAAATTACAGGTTCTTCAGAATACAGTAGCCAGAATGGCCCTCGATCTACCCGCCCGCACCTCCTCTGCCCCCTGTCTGAAGACGCTTCACTGGCTCCCCATCAAAAAACATATTAAGTTTAAAATGTGCTGCCTAGTCCATAAATCCCTGAACGGCAATGGTCCTGCCTACCTAGCAAAAAAATTGATGAACTACCGCCCTGCTAGAACACTTAGATCGTCCAGTCTTCACCTCCTAGCGGTCCCCAAAGTACGAACCGTCAGAAATGGAGATAGATCCTTCTCCAAAATTGCCCCAGAAAGCTGGAATACTCTACCTTTGCACATAAAACTTGAACCCAGCCATCAGAAATTCCGCAAACTTTTAAAGACATGGCTATTTTAACTCTGCTTGTCTCCTACCTTACCATCTGAACATCTGTCGGCGCTATGAGACCTTTGGGTGATATGCACGCCTTACAAAAACCAATACATAGACATAGACATAGAATATAAATCTGATATCTCGCATATCATAAGAATAAACTTAGGTCATCCATTTTTTGTGTGAAATACCTTACTTCTGGCCCTTGTACGTCAGTCAACACATATACTACTTAGCACAAACAAGTTGGGACACTGCTAATACGTAGCCATTCAACCTATTATTCAAATGCTTTATTTTGAATAAGTATCAATTCTAAGACATGTTCACTCACATACTTTTAACAATTCAGTCAGAAAGGTAGTCTCAGAATATTATTGCAAGCACTCCGCTGTTTACGAGGTCTTGCGTTGTCTTATTTCCATATCCATTATACTATTCACCCACACCAGTGTAGAATGGAGATTAAAACCTGACTCATATTTGTTGTTGGTAGAAGTGTTATGGTTTCTCTTAATGATTATATGTGTCAATGGTCAACTTGGTTAGTTTGTGTTGGGCCGGAAAAGTCTCTTGCATGGTGACGGATGTGCACCCCGGCTCGGAGTGTCCCAGGTGCATCAATATTTGGATCCCTGGTACTGATTTCTGGTCACGGGCGAACATGGATCATATATGTTGACGGTGATCTAGGCCTGCTTCACGGTAAAGCGGCCTGCTTAGAACTGGATGGGCACACCAAGTGATACCCTTCCGAAAGTAGAGGGCTACTGCTCTTTACACAAAGTTAAGTGACATGAGCGTGCTGGTGGCAGAACACTAGTTTGGTGTTCAGTAGAATCTGTAATGTGAACAGGCCTTTTTCCCTGTGCCACTGGAGTGGGCCTTCCTAGACCACTTGTGTAAAGTTCTCTGACTGTATACTTAAATCACCATTGGCCTCCATGGATTGCGTGTAGCACCGGACAGTTCATGACACTTGCATGTGCGTGCCTGTGGACTCTTCAGAAGACTGACATTGGAGTAAGATGGAAGCAAGAACGCAGGCTCATGTGAGACCTCACTGAGCGTATTAGTTTAGCACTTGGATAGTGTAGGACTTGGCCCTTTTTGGTTAAAGTTCCCTAAACTTTTTGCTTTCCCCATAGACCTTTTTTTTCTGACATGGTGTTGCCAACTTAGATGCTTTGGACACTTTGCCACTGCTAAACAGTGTCAAAGTGCAAGTGTTCCCTGTATAATGTGTAATGGTAATTTGGTTGTCCATGATTGGTATGTTTGCCTTGCTAGTAAAGTCCCTAGTAAAGTGCACTATGTGTGCCAGGGCTGATAATGCAAATGCTACTAGTGGGCCTGCAGCACTAATTGTGCCATCCACACAAGTAGCCTTAAAAAGGTAACTCAGGCCTGCCATTGCAGTGCGAGCGCGCAGTTTGTTAAACTGCCATGTTGTTCTGACAAGTGCACTCACTTGCCGGACCTTACCCTTCCCTTTCTATGCACATCAGTCACCTCTATGGTAGGTCCAGGGTACCCCCTGGGCAGGGTGCAGTGCATGTGAAAGGTAGGACATGTACTAAGGTGTGTACCATGTCCTGACAGTGAAATAATCTCCATTTAGTTTTTCACTGTTGAAACGCCATCTTGCCCATAGGATAGAATGGGAAGGCTGTGTAATATGTTTTCCAGCCTATCTTCCTAAAGGCTTAAGATGGAGAAGTGAAGTTTAGTATGCCTGAACTCACAATGTAATAACATCTTTTTATGAAGGTGATTTTTGCATTGTGTGTTTATAAGCCACTCTTTTAGAAGTGGCTGGGTTTTTGTGCTCTAACATTTGTGTGTGTCTCTGCCTGGTTGTGGATCGACTGTCTGGATTTGAAAGCGATAGGATCTGGGGAATGTCTTGACCTAGGGGAGGAGGTGAGACAGCAACAGGCTGACCTGCATCTGGAGTGTAGGGGGAGCAGAAGCCCCTAGAGGTGAAGAGGACTGGGTTGCTGCTATAAAACAATTGTCCCATCTCCTGCTGAGTGATTGAGAATCCAGACCCACACTAATCAAAGGAAGAAGGTGTCACTGGCAGGAAGGCACCCAGAACTGGTTTGAACAGGGGTCAGTGCCCCCGGAATACAAAGACTTCAAAGCCATTGAGGGGTATAACTATGAGAGCTAAAGCCCATGTACTTTGGAGAATGGCTTGATCAAGACTGAACAAGACTGGAGCTACTTCATGGTCAAGAGGAACCTTTGCCAAGTAAAAAACAACTGAAGAAACTGAAGGAAAGGACTGACCCTTGCTGTGTGTTCTGGGGCTGGCATGCAGTTTGCTGTTTTAACCAAGGAAAGGCTGAAGGGACTTTGCGGTGTGCTGTGTCCCCCTGCTTGAAAGGACTTTGCTGTGCTGTGTCCTGAAGTAACTCATCCCCAAGGGCCCGAGGTGAGCTGGCTCCCTGTTGCGGAAACTCAGGAACACAAAAGTTTCAGCGGCGATGTGTGCGCGTGCTTGTTGCAGCCTGAGACCCTCGTTAGCAGTGGGCACCTGGAGTCCAAGCGAGGATCAGCAATGCTGTATGTGTGTGCTTTTTGCAGACTGAACCTTTTGTGAGGATTGTCCAGTTATTGTGTGCTCCGGAATCCAATTGAGTCTCACGACGCTGTGTGCGTGTGCTTTGTGCAGCATGTAAGTAAGTAAAATTTTATTTGCAAAGTTAATAAAAACCAATGCAATTTCCACATATAAAAGGGAGAGAGACAACGAAAAAAGAAAACATGTGCATACTATACAATTTCCTACACAAACTTGATTATCAATCTAAAATGATAAAATTTCCCTCCTTTCTTTTTTTTTTTTTTTTTTAAAGAAAGAAAAATCTTACAAGTTAAATACTTCAGATGCCCATATCCTTCACTGTGATAATTATCATAATAATAAACGGTGTATTGGATATGGTTCATACTAAACAAGTAGCTACAGGCTAAATTAAAGTTTAAGTTCCTGCATCCTTTTCTCCACCTCCTTCATAAACTTCACCAAGTTGCAGTTTAACTGCAAGTCGTCGGGGGATTAAACAGAAATTTCAACCAGCGTTTCCTTTCTTCTAACAATTTGTCATAGGAACACAAGAGGTGTGGCATGTCCTCAATTGCCTTACCACATAAACGACATAGGGAGCCCCCTTTATCCCTCTGCCAGTGTGGGAGATGGGATCTGCAAGGTATCAGACCCATTCTGAGTTTTAAAAACTTCAGTTTTATAACTCTTGAGTAACCCAGATTGAGGTAGCTCTGTTGGCCATGATTTGAATAAGAGTTTAAGACAAACCACCCATGTGACCTCCTGGCAACTGACTCCTTATCTTCTATCCATGAAAGGTATTTTGTTGTTTTCTTTACTAGTCTTTTGACTATAGTGTGATTGGTGGAAGTATTCCACAGCTCCTTTAAGCCTAGATTCACCAGGCTATTGGCCAAATAGTTGGCAGCTTGCGATGCTTGGTTCCGCTGTAGTTCTGACCATAGAAGGCTATTGAGGGGCCCTTGTTTTGCCTTCCTGATTTTGTCCCACGTTGTTATATATGCCCCCTGTCTTGCAAGTGCCTGTTTCTGGCCACCGAACTCTAGCCTCAGTTGAGCCGGAGAAATGTATTTGGGTAGGCCGAAGATGATCCTATATACTGATGTCACAGTTTTGTCAAGAATTACTGCATCTCTTCCTCTTTGAACTTCACTGCCATAAGTAATGGTAGGCAAGAGTTTGGAACGAGTAACTTGTACCATGGGGAGAAGAGATGGGCTGGTAAGTTTTCCATTTAGTTTTTTTAATGAGACTGCAATAGCAATACCTTTTCCTCTGATGCTTTCTTTTTGTAAAGTAAACTGGCCACTACTATCAATTATGACCCCTAGATACTTATACATTTTTGTGTCCTCTAAACAGTTGCCATTCCAGAACCAACTGTATGATGTCTTTCTTTTTTTGTTGATTGACATTGTTTTGGACTTTTTCAGGTTTATTGTCAATTGATTCTCATCAGAATATCTTTTTGTTGCATCGATAAGATTTTGCATCCCTATTTTGGTGTGACTGATTAGGACCAAATCATCTGCATATAGTAACGAGGACAATATTTGGCCTCCTAGTTTTGGTGCATGAGAATTACAATTGTTGAGCACCGGGGTAAGATCTCCTAGGAACAAGTTGAAGAGTGTTGGTGCCAAGACGCAGCCTTGTTTTAAACCATTGTTTGTTGGGATGCGTCTTGACAAATGGGAGCCATCACCCAGCTTCACCTGTACCTATGTGTCGCTGTGTAAGTTAATCAGCAGGTCTAATAGAGGCTTTGATATCCCCATCTCTTTAGTTTTGCCCATAAAAGGTTCCGATTAATGTGATCGAAAGCTGCCTTATAGTCTATGAAGCACAAATGGAGTGGCATTTTTCTTTTGTGTTTGCCTTGTCAATTAGCAGACCCATAGCCAAGATGTTTGTTGATGTCCCCACAGTTTTGGCAAAACCTGTCTGGTTGGCAGGAATTAGAGAGTGTTCTGTAGCCCACGCCTGCAATTCCTCCAAGAGGATTCCCGCAAAATATTTTGCTTCGTTATCCATAAGGGCAATCAATCTGGAATTGCTTGGTTGAGTTTTGTCCCCTGCCTTGAATATTGGGGAAATGATAGAGCCCTTCCAAGAGACAGGCAAAATGTTGAGATATTTAATTTCCAGAAACAGTGGCTCAAGGGCTTCGGCCCATTTCTTTTCATTCAGTTTGTAAAGGATAGGTGGGATACCATTCGGACCTGGAGCCCCCTCCCTCTTCCCTTTTTTGATTTGGCACTCGATTAGTTTTTAGAATATTGTCGCACCTGTACTCTTATTTCGCACTGGCTGATGGTGCCAAATATCGCACAAAGGAATTGGTTCATTGTCGTCAACAGCTGTCGTCAAAATGTTGACTTTATGTTGTGTAAAATGACCTGTAAGATAGTCTACCCAGGTTTGTTCACTAATGTTTGAGGACACTCCTTCGTGCCTAGGATTCATAAAGGAGTTAATTGTTCTCCAAAATTTTGCCCCATCATTCAGCCTAATATCTGAATGCAGTTTTGCCCACAGGTTGTCCTCAATTGCTCTATTTGCTTCCCTTTTAGTTTTTTTTAAAGATGATTTCAATTCTTGCAAGTGATTGTGTCTTGCCATGTCATTTGGGAGGTGTCTAAGTTGACGCATTGTTCGTGCGATGTCTTTTTTTATACCTTTTATTTTTTTTCTATGGTCTGTTGTGAGAGGGAGCGTATTGCTAGCCTTCTTTGTATGTTGGATTTTCAGGGTTGTAGTATAACCTGCCATAGTGGTTGTGAAGCTCTCCCATTTCTCAACCTCGTTTGCTCCTATTCTCCCCTCGAAGTGTTGTTTTGCCATTACTTCTATGTCTCCATCCGTGACTGCCGAGTACTTAATCCTTTTATAGTTGATGGTGTAAATTAGCTCATTCGGTACCCGCGATTGTTCAAGTTTTGGTTTTGTGATGTTAAGTATAATTTCCTGAGGACAGTGATCGCTATCAGCCTTCTCCCCTATTTTAAATGAGACAATATAGCGAAATAGGGATAGTGGCATAAAAGTATAATCCAATATTTTTCTTACTCTTATGTTGTAAAATGTGCACGTTGGTGGAGTGTCTCCGCTAAATCTCCCATTCAATGCTCTGAGATTATAGCGTTCGAGGTTCTCTAAGACCTCTTCTCCAAGCTTTGATTGTATGGATGTTAGTATAGCCTCTTGATGTGGAATATTCCAGGCTATGTTTTGATTGCGATTCTCGTCGCTCGTTGTTGTGCAGCATGTGACCTTTGTGAGGATTGCCTTGTTATCGTGCACTCAGGATTGAAGTGAGTGAGTCTCATCGACGCAGTGTGCGTGTGCTTTGTGCAGCGGGAGACCTTCGTGAGGATTGCCTTGTTATCGTGCACCCGGAGTTAAAGGGAGTTAAAGTGAGTCTCAGTGATGCTGCACGCGTGTTCATCGTGCAGCCTGAGACCTTCATGTGGAGTGCCCGGTGATCGTGCACCCGAAGCTCAAGGAAGTCTCAGCGACATTGTGTGCGTGTGCCCTGTGGCAGCCTGAGATCTTCGTAGCAGTAGCGGCCCGGACCGGCAGCCCCAGAGGAGCTGAGCCGCCGGCCCGAGCCCACCATTGCCAAGTCCCAAAGATTGCATCGGAGACCCAAGTCGCTGGACGAGGAGAAGAGAGGAAAGTGAGTTTGCGCCCCCCACGTAACGTGTGTCGACTCCTGGGGTGGGGCACGGGCTCAGAGGGAGACGCTCTCGGCCTCTTTCTCATTTCAGCAGCGCGAACCTCTGCTTCGGCTCGTATCGCGGCCCGTAATGCCAAAGGAGTGGCAGTACCGGGGCCAGAGTGCGAAGCTGCACTTTTTGTGTTATACCATACCCGTGTGGGGGGGCAACTGTTGTCAGAGGCTACCTGCCAGTCAGCAAGAGTGGCGGAGGGACCGCCTGAAGCACTGTGATCGGTGCCGGAGTGTATTATGGATTAATCTATTTCTGCATAATGGAGTACCTGATTGTCGTATTACACATTGCATCATTTCTGCATAACGAAGTACCTGATTAGAGTATTACGCATTGCATTATTCCTGCATAACAAACTACCTGATTAGTGTATGACGCAGGGCATTTTTTCCGCATAACGAACTACCTGATTGTCGTATGACGCATTTCATTATTCATGCATAACGAACTACCTGATTAGTGTATTACGCATAGCCTTATTACTGCACAACGACGTACCTGGTGGTTGTATTTCGCATTGCATTATTCTTACATTGCAAAGTACCTTATTGTTGTATTACGCATTGCATTATTTTTACATTGCAAAGTACCTGATTGTTCTGTTACACATTGCATTATTTCTACATTGCAAAGTGCCTGATTATTGCGTACGCATTGCATTATTTCTACATTGCAAAAGTGCCTGATTCTAGCATTACTATCTGCATAACATAGTGTTGGGATTACAGTAGACTGTTTATTAGTGCTCATTATTATCGCCAGAACTTACAAGTGCTGGCTGGCCTAACAACCGGCCAGAAGGAATATGACAAATACGCATATGTGGTCTTTTCGTATATCTTTTTACATAAAGTTTATACTCGTTTTTATAAAACTCGTGTGGGGTCTATTTGTGGTGTCATCATTGGGTTGCTGTGAGCGTGGTTGCAAATACTTTACACATTTGCCTTGAAGGTAAGTCTGGCTGCTCGTGCCAAGCTACCAAGGGGGTGAGCGGGGCTATCTCAGGTGACCTTCCTTTCCCTGACGTGGAACCGCGGGTCCCTATTTGGCCTAAGGTTAGACCCAGGGATCCTGGGTCTAACAGATAATACAAAACATTCAAGGACAAAGGCAGGCTTTGATGCGCATGGCTAGGGTGAGCAGCACGTGGGATCACCTAAAATCTGCCAGAGATGTGGAGTATAGCATGGAGAGGGAGATCTGGAAACAAGGGTACCTGCATGGAGTAGCACTGTCTTGACAAGGGCAAGTGCACTATTCCTGTTCAACTACTTGTGTGGATTATTTATTGTGCTGTGTATACAGTATATAAGAAATACTACTTTGTACACTGAATATCAGTATTGGACCAGAAAATCACCCTTTTGGGGTCAATGTGGGTATTTTGAGGTAGGAGCCCCCCCATACCTTGTACCTACCTCACCTTGAAAAGCCTTTGACTGCTCCACCCACACTACCACTCAAAGTCAAGTGCTGAACGGGTAGCACTTGGCCCAGTTAGTTAGGACCCATAGTACGTCAGGCCCTGAGACATTAGGAGTAACACACCACAACCCCAATGGTTGGGCTCAGCAGCTCCTGCTTGTCCCGTTGTCCTTTGAAAGGGGTTCAGAAAATTGGCTGCAAGTAGTGGGGCACCTATAGTTTAGGAGTCCTGGATGTAAGCATTTTAGAGTCCATTTTCATTATACATCAAAGCACCAGAGGTCCATTTCTTATTTAATGTAGATTCTGCACACATAAATAATGGAGAACACAGGGGTGGAAGTAGATATTAGCACTATGTCTGTAGCTTAGATGAAGGATCTATGTATGGACACATGGTGGAGGGCTTCCAAGATCAGGGATAGAGATGCCCTTGCTGACTGCATTAGGGACCAGTCTGAGTGACTGGGTGAAACTGAGGAGGCTGTGGTAGAGAGTCAAGGGAGGGAACCATGTTAGGAACCCAGGAGGAGAACACTTTGGAGTCAGTCTCATGACAAAATCTCCTTTACTATTAAATCTGGCAAAAATGGCATAGGTCCTTGCTCTATCCACGGGCTATTGTAACCAGCTTGAATGTAATATAAAAAAAGCGAGCGCAACCAGATGGCCTGTAAGCCTAGTAAGTAAAACTCGGAACCAGTGGTGAGAAGCCCAGAAATGTCAGTGCACTGCAGAAGCAGGTTGATAAAGAACTGGCTTGACAAACAAATTCCGCTGCCATGATGGAACTACTGTTGTGTAGTTCCTATAAACCTATATAGGATCTGCACGTTTAGACAACATACACTGTAGGATTGGTGTCAGACTGATTCTAGACACCCCAACCGGGTATGTTAGCCTGTATACCGGCTAGCTCACAGTGCCACCAGAAACCCCTCTTACCTAGGAGAGAATAGTTCTCGGCAACTATCAAACGTGACAACCCTGTCCCATCAGGGATCGTGGAAACAGTGTACTACTTTTCGCTCAATCACTCGTGCTCACTTTGAGAGAGAGACAAAATAAACGGTGGGGAAGTTTCTCAATAAGCATTTATTGAACCAGTGTCATTCTAGTGTAAAATAGGTGGCTGAAACAACCAGTGCTTATAATCATTTATATCAATTACTAACAGAGTAAAAGGATGGTAGATTTCTACCATCATGCTATAACAATGAATACAGTAAATGCGTACTCCTACGATGCGACCATAACTAGATATACCTATGCGTACCTAGCATGTATGTGGGTGTAAATCCATGAATCCCTCTAGGATAAAGTCAACCCCATTATCTGAAGTGAGAGACTGTGGGACCCCGTCTTGGTCTCGAGATGTACACCCAGCAAGGGATGTAGACCACTGCGAGCTGGAATGTCTGCATGCAGGAACCTCAGCGTCTCGCGTCAGTGTGTCGGTATGGAAGTCCTTGTCTCCTCTGACTACCTCAGCAAGATATGGTGTATATATATCAAAAGTGGCACCCCCTTGGGATATACCTTGCTGTGTCATGTCGGACTAGGATGACAGAAAGAATGAACCATTATACATAGTTATTATGCTGGAGATGGTAGGCCTGCTGTCCTACTGTGATTCAAAGAATCCTCATGCATAATGAATGAGGCTTAAACTTTTCGGAGGAAACCCCATGTCATCTTTGGACATTACCTTAATTAGGTGAAAGGTCGGTACTAAGAACCGTTATGTAGTGTAATGGTAGAGAAGAATTTAAGTGAAAGGTTAGGTGACTACCTGAGCATAAATTGGGGTAACTATATGGAACATAACACTACCTTCAAAGTGCTTGGAAAATCAAATGTTCTAGGAGATATGCAGAGACCCGAATCATCACCTGTACTACAGAACAAGTAACCTTTGGTAGCCTTCTTTTTCTGGTCGAGGCTATTTAACAACAGATGCCTCACTTTTAGAATATTCCCCTAGGCATCAGAATGTATCTGTAAAATCTTAAGCAGTACCCCTGTGTGCTGGCTGGTGATGCTGGCGGCTCTGCATCAATGTTGTTCCGAGCTGGAAGTGACATGTGCGGGCTTATATAGGCACCACCTATGAACACTAGCTGCCCCAACATACGCAGATCTGGAGCTAGCCATTGTCTCTTTGAGACAAATTTCAGAAAATTATTCTACAGTGTGCAAGGGAATTTATATATTATATATCTATACATATATAAACATTTATTGTTTGATTAATTAAAATCATTACAATCACTTAGAACATCATAATAAAATGCCATAGAATAAAATACTGTACGTTTCTGATAAAACTTACATATAGCATTGCTTATACTCATACAGAAAAGATTTTCAAAATAAACCCAAGCAATATCTCAGTAACAAAATAGAAGTCATTTAAAATACAGTAAACCTGTTACTAAGCAAATATAATGAACAATACCTAGACAACGAGACTATTACATATATGGAAAACATGTTCAAAATGCTAATTAATAGAATCAATAGATTCTTACTCGTTACTTGGACTGCAGAGAATTAGTTCCATCATAATTACAACATACTTAGTAGTATAGCCAAGTAATCGTTTCCCATAGTTCTGTCTTCGTAATACAATTCCAAGATACATTTCTAATTTACATTGTGCATATATGTAGGCAGCCATTCACATTATTGTCTAGCCACAGGGGGAATGCAGATTGCTTTTTCTAAGATTAGTTTATCCCACAAGTTCAGAAAACTCTCCATCTGTAAACTTCTAACCAGACACTGTTTGGCAGTGAGGCATGTGCAATCATTCACAAAACATGTGCAAATCTGCTGAAGTGCTTACCATTAATTCTTTATCTTTGAACTTCTGACAGGCCACTATTTGGTAGTGGGGCAAGTGCAATCGTTCTCAAAACATGTGAAAACCTGCTGAAGTGCTTACCATTATTTCAATCACTTAGAACATTACACATACTCAGTAGGGCATGTGCAAAGCATTCACAGAACATGTGTAAAACATGATACTGTGCTTACCGTTAGTTCATTCATTTTGCTCATACACAATTTAGTTCAAATGGACCGTGAGACTGGTCAAAGGAAAAAACAAGATTTTCTTAATAGTAAAAGTAACAAGTTAGGGGGGCGTGGTCTAGCGTCAAGGAAGATGGCGGCTGGTTAACGCCGCTCCGCACCGGGACCCGAGGACTTTCGTTTTGACAGGCGGCGACAGCGCCCGGTCTCCTCCCAAGACCCAAGGACTCTCTTCATGACTTCCTCTGGACTTTACTGATACCCATTGCAGCCCACGGTAAGCCCGATAACGCTCCTTCCATTTAAAATGTGTGGCGCGTCTCCGTGACTGGATTAGCGGTCGCCATTTTACATTCCTGGTATTCTCGGTGCGTTATTGGCTCCCCTGCGCTTTCTGTCAGAGACATGATGTAACACTCGCCAATACTTCTGTTGGCTCTGTTCTTCCTCTATTTTTGTTGCAATTTCCTCCTCTACAAATGTTATTTATTCTGGATCTGCCATCGTCGTCTTTTTCTGGATTTCCTTAATGTTTTCACTACTCTGCACACGGCCATTTCGCCTCATATTGTAGTAACACTGCTTTCATTATGGAAGAGTAGGTGGACCTCCACAAATTTGACTGTATATTTATTCTTCATTCCAGCTATTCAAGCGACAGCGTTTTTGAGCAACTGCTCTTCTCTTATTGTGACGCACAACGTCCATCCCGTCTCCACATCCTAAATCAACTAAAGTACATACCTCGAACCCTTTTTCGGGATTGCAAAGTGACATGGAGGGATCAGAACAACCTGCATCCCCGCACACTTTATAGAAACAACGACCATTTCGCCCTCGTTTACTACTCCTCATCCACACTCCTCTATGCCAAATGGGAAAAAAATTCTAAAGTGCCTACCTCTTCTGTGTTATCATCTACTAAAATAATTAAAAAAGAGCCTCCTTCACCAACCACATCTCCACCGCCAGCCTCCTTAGAATTACTTCTGGACGTGATCCGAGCACTTAAGCCCAATATGGAGGAAAAGAACATACACCTACAAGGCCTAGAGGATAAATGGTCTACTCTAGATAATATAATTAACTCAGTGGAACGTCAAATAGAATCTTTACAAATATCCTCTCAACAAATTTACCCCATGAAAGCAGAAATCTTACAACTGTAGAAGCAAGTGGAAAACCGAAGCAGATGCAGCAACCTGCGAATTTATGGTTTGGCTGAAGGATTGGAAGGCTCCAATCCCATTTTTGTTTTTCAATCTTTTTTACCGCAGATCCTTGAGTTTCCAGAAACTCAAATATTAAACTTACAAATAGCACACAGACTTGGTCGTTCTTCCCAGGATTCATCTATCCAACGCAATCCAAAAGGCATACTACTGTACTTTCTGGAATACATATATTTGTTGAAAGTCCTACAAGCAGTCAAAATCAAATGTCGCATATCATGGCAAGGTTTCCAGTTACTTTTCACACAAGACTATGCGAAAGTCACGGCAGACAAACGGAAAAGTTTCTTAGCCTTGCGTCCAGCATTATGTAAGTTGAATGCCAGATTTGGTCTACTCCAACCTTGCCTCTTTAAAGTGACTTATGTTAACCTCATTTTGTAATGCGCACAGATACTAAAAAAGTGTCCCAGCACGATAAGAATAAAACAACCATATACGAAGATCCAGCCTTACTTCAACAATTTCTTGACAGTTGTAGAGAAGATTCCAGAGGGAGATTGAACATTTCTTCTCCCTTACTAAAGATAATTGTAATTTTACAATGTTTCTATGATATATTTTGATTAATTAATCTCCTTTCCTTATGTCTCTCCCTACCAGGTGCCGTTGCCCTGATCCACCCATTGTTGTATAGTCCGTCTGAAATAATGCCCTCCTTTTGGTCTCTCCCGGAGTTTCGTGACTGGCTGTTTGTCTGCGCCCTGTGGCCTCAAGACCCTCCACCCATGTTTGAGTCTTCGGTATGTTTTAATGTCTTTTCTGTCTATTCTCCCTATCTTTTTTCCTCCCTTTTCTTTTATCTCTCTTCTTTCCTTTTTCCCTTTCGACATCTTCTTTATTTCTTCTATTTCAGTATCTTCTATTTCATATCTTGTCTTCTTTCTGTTGGAGTGCTTGCTTTTAGCTTCTCTAAGTACTGCAAGTTCTTAATTGCATCCTTGTTTTGCAGTAATATTCAAATTTTTCTTACTTTATATAGTTCATTAATGACGCTACGTGTTATTTCTTGGAATGTTAAAGGTTTGGGTACGCCTACTAAAAGGCACAGGGTTCTTACCCATTTATCTAATCTTAAATCAGATATTGTATTTTTACAAGAATCCCACTTAATTACTTCAAAAGTTCTAAAAACTTAAGCGACAATGGTTGGGAGATGTCTTTTCTTCTCCAGGAACAAGCAAAAGAAATGGAACTGTGATTCTCTGTCACAAGAAACTTAAAGTATCCCTTCTTTCTCAGGACTCAGATGATGAAGGGCAATGGGTAATTGTTCATCTTAAAGTCAATGATATACCAATTACATTGTTTAATATATATGCTCCTAATAAACCTGATGGTAATTTTTGCCCACACATTTCTACTCTTTTTATGTCTATTTCTACACCATATGTTATTTTCGGTGGTGCTTGTAACTTAATTGTAGAGTCATAAATTGACCGTACATCCAAAACACCTTTTGTTTCTTCTCTAAAGCATCAACACTTTACCACCCTGATTTCCCATGGATCTCTCGTTGACTCCTGGAGATTCTGTAACCCACAACTCCGCAAGTACACCTTTTTCTCCCCACGCACCCCTCACAAACACCCATAGACTATTTATTTGTCTCCAAAGCATTAACACAATCTATATTGCAAGCAAGTCACTCTATACAACAACTAACTCTAAAGCCAATCTCCATAATCTTATTAGGGAGAAATTTTAATATAATAAGTTATCTACAGAGAATACCTCTGCTTATCTCCTCCGAGGTAGTGCTCGTTATTATGGTGGTCAAACCAAAGCTGGCAAACTCCTTGGCTCGTATCTTATGATGAAGAGAGACCGTACTAATATTGACTATGTCTTAAATTCTAACTCATCTCCAGCAACTAAAAATTTAGAGATTTTGGAGGAATTCAAAAAATACTATACCGCTCTTTATACCCCTGAAATTATCCCGGACTCTATGGATATACTAAATTAAAATGCATCGATACAAAAAAAATTACCCACGGATACTGATTTTTCATCATTGAAATGTGATATTTCTATAAAAGATATTTCCCATGCATTAAAACTTCTCACAACAGGGAAGGAACCTGGTCCAGATGGATTTACTATAGAGTTCTACTCCCATTTCTCCAAATCCCTTCTTCCTTAACTCCTTTCTTTCTACTCGCACTTCTTCTCCTCTAATGCATCCAGTGGCACCTTTCAGGATGCTCTTATCTGCCTAATTCCTAAAAAAGGGAGGGTCCCTCACCTTTGTAAAAACTTTAGACCAATATCATTAATTAACTCGGATTATAAACTATTTGCCAAAATTCTTGCTCTTCGCCTAGAACACCAGAACTTTCTTTAATATACTGCACAAATCTAATAAATATTCTCACTCACTTGCAGCCATTTCTCTAGATGCGGAAAAAGCTTTTGACCGCATGGATTGGTTGTTTATTTTTCACACAATGTCCTGGTTTGGCTTTGGGCCCAAGTTTCTATCTTATATTTCCTAGTTATATACCTCCCCCAAAGCTTCTATTTTTGCCAATGGTTCCATTCACAGAGAGATGTCCGCCAAGGTTGTCCCCTTTCCCCACTTCTCTTCATTCTCGCACTAGAGCCCTTTCTTGCTAAAATTAAACAAAACCCTTACAAATAGCTTTCAACACGATAAGCTTCATATTAAAATGAGTGTCTTTGCAGATGATATTTTGCTATATCTGTCTAAGCCAGAACAATCTATCCCAGCTTTCACTACAGAGGTCAATGCTTTCTCATTAATTTGTGGTTATAAACTGAATTGTGATAAATGTGAAGCTCTCCCTCTTAATATCTTGTGTTTTAAGCAAGACTTTGCTTCCACTAATTTCTCATGGAATTCCTCCACATTATCTACACCTATCTCTAAATGGCACCCCCTATATTTATCTTGGTGGAGCAGACTTGACATTATTAAAATTATGCTCACTCCTGTTATTTTTTATATGATCTCTGCTATTCCTCTCAGTTTTCCCTCATACTTAAAACATTTTTTTTATTCTATTTTACCTTTTTATGGAATTAAAATAAAAACGTGCATGTCCCTGCTCATGCTCAAGCGTAATAAATTGTAGGGTGGAGTCAACTTCCCTGATTTTCAACTTTACCATAATGCTTTTCTTCTTGATGGTATAGTGTTTGCTACAACCATCGACTAGATCGTGCATATGTCTCCCCTATGTCTTTACTCCTGAAAAGAGAGCATATATGGTCCACTGTAACTATTTTCTTAGATACTACTGCACAAAAATCTGCCCAACATAATCTATTACTGGAAGAAGTCCCCAAACCACCATGAATTGTTTTACCGATATATTATTTATTTATTTAAATATATATTTTCTCTCTTTTTTAAATGCATTTTTTACAGCCATTATCCCTTAAAGTGTTGATATATTTTATATTGTATTAAGGTCTCCTACTTTTATATTGCATATTTAGTCATGTTACTATTGCACCCTCTCCCTTTCTCTTCCCCCCCTTTTTTCACAGTTATTGTAACCTTTTCTTTCATATATGCAACTACTTTGACTTTTCTTACATTTCTTTTTCTATATTATGAAGTTACCTCACTTATTGTTAATCAGCATCTTGTTACTTTATTTGATTGTGTGTATTTGGTTGCATCTCTTCAAAAATAAAGTTTTCTGTTTAAACAAAAAAAAAAAAGGAACAAGTTAGAATAAAATAGCAAAAATAATTCCACCTCGGTCAGAAATTTAACGAACCAGCACGTAAGTGGGATTGATTTGCCAGATAAATATAATGTAAGTGCTTGATGGCATGTTCTCACCCCCGTTTTTTAAACAGAGTTTTTAGTAGGATTCGATGGGCAAATAAAAGACTTGGGCAGACACATACTATATGTAATAGTGTTTCCTGTGGATAAGTACAGAGCCTACGACTGCTAGCTGGACATTCTTGTTACCATTTCGGAGTCCCATCTTTAGTTAGGTAAACCAGTCGTCTTAACTTCAATAATAAATCTCGCACCCGTGAGGGGAAGTATGAAGTCAAACAAGTTTGAATGCCCAAGGTTTCGTAATAATTTAAGACTGTCCAGGCATGCTTTCTGGCTTTAACTGCACCTTTATCCAGATTGAATGAAAGTTATTTTTTGATTTATTCAAGAGATGTTTGAGGCAACAACATTAATCTGTAAAGACCTTTGAGAATGTAAACCAAAGGTTTGAAAAGACTCCGCTAGGTGGCGCTCCATGTGCCAGTATAGATGGAGTTGTTAATTTCCTGCTCATATTTTCAAGGGATCACTGTTCAGAAATAAACACTAAATATAAACATTTAAAAAATGCTGCCTATCGTGCTAAAGCCTGCCCTTGGAGACAAACTCTAGTCGCATTTGAGCCTGACCAATATTCTTCGGGATCTTAAAAATGCATTTTACAGACTTAATATGCAGCAGGTACAATAATTTAGCATCTTTCCCTTGGAAGATAACTGAGCCATAAGTTAAAGCTGGAATTAGTTTAGCAGACATCATTTTCACGAGGTGACCCTAAAAAGGAAACATCAATTTATCCTGCAGAGAAAAGTAAAGGTGGCAGAAGCAGCTATGGCTATTAATAGATTAAAATGGCCTCTGAAAAAGATCTTATTGTCAAACAAAAGCCAAGGTTACTTATAGCTGTTGACTAATTCAATTGGCTTCCCTCTTGAGTACCAGGACAGTGATCTAGCTGAAGATGCACCGTATGACAGGGAACTTATTAGACATTGCAGAATTATGGGTATCTAAGTAGAATTGTATCATCAGCATATTGTAGGTATTTTAGAGGTCTATTGGCTAACTTAGGAGAAAGCAAATGTATTGTTTCCAGATGCAGATTAAGATCTGGCCAGAAGACATTAAATAAAAACAGGGCACGTATGCACCCTTGTTTTAGGCCATTCGTTGTTTCAATTCTCCAGGTGAGACAGGTTTCATCCCCCATCTCGACCTGGACCCAGGTGTTCGTATAAAGTAGTAAGTAGAGGTCTAATAGTTTCAGTGAAACGGCCTATGCAGCAAGGCCAGAGGGACTGTGTCAAAAGCTCCTTTTAGTTCGACAATACAAATATACCGTTTTTGCTTCCTTAGTATCGCAGTCTCAGCCATCAGTATTAGGGTAAGCAAACTGGTAGATGTCAACTGACCCTTACAAAATCCAGACTGATTCATAGGAATAAGATGCACAGCAGCTAACTAGTCCTCAATTACCTCTAACAGATGAGAAACAACGTCTTTTGCCTCAATATCGGTAAGAGCTATTAATCGATAGTTTGTGGAAATGTCTGAAGGACCGCTTTATTAGATGGGTTTCAAAATACTTCCTTGCCATGAAATTGGAACAGTTTACATCAAAATAACCTCATTATAAAGGTGGGGTCAGAAATACTGCCCACAATTTGGGATTAGCCTTAAAAATGGCATTTGGGAGGCCATGTGTCCTAATCCGTTTAAGTAGTGCTTATGTTTTAGCAGCTCCATGATAGGAGATGTTGTAGCACCTCTGCTAGCTACCATAATAGCATAATTTGCTGATTTTTGTAAGAAATGCTTCCCATTTTACCTCCAAGTTTCTCTGATAATTCATTCTTTCAAGAACACCTGTACTCAGGAGAAATTTCCAGTCATGTTCCATAAAAGATGGCAATATGGACCACCCACACATCTTTTGACATACGGCATTGTTCTGCATTCCGTCCATCAATTGTTGTTTTTGCATTTGTCACCCCAAGTGGGACGGGTATGCCCAGACATGGGTCCCGTGCTCTCCATGCCACTGGAGTCAAGCTATCATGGCTGATGAGGGCTGAAAGCCGGAAACCGGTCCTAGGATGCTTGTTTCCAGTCCAGGGAGGACCTGGCTTGGCAGTTCGGGCTGGACTGTTCCCATTGGGCGCAGGGTCAAGACTGATTTGCATATGGCTGGGTCTAAACTGGAACGGCATGGTGAGCAAAAAAACAATGGATTTAAGCCCAGATCTCTGTACTGGGGTGAATGTATGACATTGTTCTGCATTCTGTCCATCAATTGTTGTTTTTGCATTTGTCACTACTGGTCCTATTACCATTATTTTCAAGACCATTAATAATTGATCAGAGAGCCTTGCTATTATTTGACTGGTTTGCAGATAACAATGTATTCCATAACTCCTGACGATAGTTGTTTTTAGCATTATATAATGCTTGCTTAATTGACCACTTTAGAACATTTAACTTATGTTTGAATAAGGATTGGGTGAACAAATGCTTCTGACGCAAGACAGCCTTGGTCACTCTATTCAGGGCCTTCTTTTGCTGGTACAAATTTGGCGTGTACCACTTATCATTAGAATTAACAAGAAGATTAGCCTTCCTTTGATTTTTGGGTGCAAACTTAAAGATTAGGGAATTACTATTGTTCCATTTAGCCACCATGGAGCTTTTAATAGCAGCGAGCAGCAGCCAGATCTAATTAATATCTCAGCCTGTTGCAAAATCTCTTTCGGTTTAATAGACTGCCAAACCAAACATTTTAAATTACATGAAGAAGCCACTTGATGAAGGACACTAAATTTCTGCATACGACACACAGATGAATCAAAACATAGTTCTTGCACATTGTAGTCGCTTACCCTTCTTGGCTTTATAACATAACCAATAACATGGGCATGCAAGCCCTTGAAAATAATGGTATAATCAATTATAGAGCTGTGTCGAGAAGTCTTTAATGGTCTTTGGAACACATTTGTTAAGCATCAATCATTGAAGTTGTTCACAACAGATTTGTGCAAAACAACAACTGGGCTTGCCAGATATTTTCATTGACATTGCACTGGCAGTATTTATCTGAATATTGGAATTTCTAAAAATAATTAAATTTGCATTGGGCTATTGGAAGACCAGTGATTTGACCGCTTCCCCCAAGATGGCAAATTGGGTTAACTTATTATCTCTCCTCGTACTCAGATATATATTTAATAGAAGTAACGGTTTTGGAAATTGTAGTTTTATGCATGTAACCATGTCAAGTCGAAGGTGAGAACATGAAAGTCAACATCTATTTCTGTTACTATACAAATTGGTAACCCCCCTTTGGCTCTGCCTTGATTTGATGAACGTGTGGTGTTAATAGTAAACTCTTGACAGCCAATGATATAAGTACACTGCTCTCTCCATGTTTCCTGGGGCATTAAAAGTTCTAAACTTTGCAAGAATAAAATTACCTCTGGATCCTCCAGAAGCCTAGCGAGACCATGCACATTCCAAGAACAAATTCTCATTGGCAATTGTTGTTGGTCGAAGCTAACTGCACATCATTTTTCAATGGAGGTAATTGGTCCAGATAGGATGAATGGAAGCCAAGTCCAATGCTCTATTTGGATCCTTATCTTAGCGGTTTGTTCACAGATCCATCAATTAATCAACATTTGTACAGAGCACTAATCACCCATGAGGGTCTCAAGGTGCTGGGGGGTTGGGGGGGTGCAGCTCCTGCTTGAACAGTCGGGTCTTGAAAAGTCTCCTGAAGGTCAGCAGGTCCTGGGTCTGTCGTAGGTGGGTGGGGATAGTGTTCCATGTCTTGCCGGCGAGGTAGGAAAACGATCTGGTTGGTGGTTGTCCTGTGGATGCATGGAACGGTGGCGAGGACGAGGTCAGCGGAGCGAAGCTGGTGGTTCGGGGTGTAGAAAGTGAGTCGTTTGTTGAGGTATGCTGGACGAGAGTTGTGGAGTGCTTTGTGAGCGAGGGTGAGGAGCTTGAAGGTGATCCTCTTGTTGACTGGGAGCCAGTGCAGGTTTCTCAGGTGGGCTGTGATGTGGGTGTGGCGGGGGTTGCAGAGGATGAGGCGTCCGGAGGCGTTCTGTATGCGTTGTAGTCTTTTCTGGAGTTTGGCCGTGGTTCCTGTGTAGAGGGTGTTGCCGTAGTCCATCTGCTGATGACGAGGGCCTGGGTGACCGCCCTACTGGTTTCAGTGGGGATCCATCTGTAGATCTTGCGAAGCAGGCGGAGGGTGTTGAAGCAGGAGGAGGAGACTGCGTTGACTTGCGGGGTCATTGAGAGCGATGAGTCCAAGATGAACCCCAGGTTGTGGGCGTGGTCGGTGGGTTGCGGTGCGGCTTCCATAGCAGCCGGCCACCAAGAGTCATCAAAGGCAGAGGGGGTGCAGCCGAGGATGAGGACCTCTGTCTTGTCTGAGTTAAGTTTCAGGCAACTGTTCTTCATCCAGTCTGCGACAGCCTTCATTCCTTCGTGGAAGTTGGTTTTGGTGGTGGCGGGGTCCTTGGTGCGTGAGAGGATCAGCTGGATGTCGTCGGCGTAGGAGACGATGTTGAGGTTGTGGTCCCTCCTGGCTATCCCAAGAATTAAAAGGCCCAGAAGTGGAGGATGGTCTTTCGCATGTTTGCTATCCAAGCTCATGAGTTTTAGAGAGCAATTGAAGACACATCTATTCATTTAATCACAACATCACTGCCATTACTATGTCTGCTAGCGCTGGGAAGCCCATGTTTGGGTAGGCAAGCGTTCTACAAAACAAGGTAACATAACTTAACAAAGAAAGAAGCACTAAATATATATAAGACAAGAGCACCCAACTTGGAGAGCCTTCATACGTAGTGTCATTCTTTATTCTGTAAGGCAGCCCTGCTAAACAGCCTTCATGCGCACAGAATTGAATTCGCCAACAGTTCCTGACGCGTTTCGGGCGTCCTCGCGCCCTTGTTCACAGGTGCTGGCAATGAGGACAGCCTGCATACCGCTTCTCTTATACCCAGCATACTTAGTTCCATAGTGGGCGTATCCCTGCATAGTGCATGCTGGTATAATGAGTTCATAAATGTGCAGTTCCTTTAATATATGCGGCCGCCATAGTCCCCATTGAAAATTTCTCTTACCCCAGTGGGTTACTGTAACAGGTGAGGGTTGTTGCAAGACTTGTAATGTCCTTGGCAGAAGACACCACGTTCCGTTTTGCGCCGTCAAATGACTGTGCCCGGACCCGCTCATCCGCGGGAGGGCTCTCCGCGACCCGGGTAGGCCGCAATTAATAACAAAGACAAGAGCACCCAACTTGGAGATTGGAGATATATATTATCTACTGGCGGTCACCAGTAGATAGTTATAGTTAGGACCGAGTTTCCATAGGAAATCTGAAAATTCTATTTTGAATAACTTTGGCGCCGGTTGACGAATCCTCGTGAAATTTTCATAACTAATGGGGCGCTCCGCTCAGCTCCTACCCTGAAAGTCTCGGGGTGATTCGTCAAGCGGGAGCTGAGAAAAAAGGGTGGTCCCGAAACGCGTTTTACCCATGCATTTTCCCATAGGACCTTTAGTCGAAGGTACAGCCCGAACGGCTGAACAGAATTACTTGAAATTTGGCAAAGAGGTAGTCCTCAGGTCAGGCATGTTGCTTTTGCATATATGGTGTCAATCTGTTCAGTAGTTCCTGAGGAAATTGCAGTTAAAAGAACATAAATATCTATAAGCGCTCACCATAACGTGCGCAAGCGTAATTCTGATTGGTGGTTACATGTCAGTCATCATTCGAATCGGTCGAAATCAGGAAGTGTCGGCCGCCATTTTGTGTGTTTTGTGTGTGACAGTGAAAAAGAAAGGTGGAGAACGTGAAAAGGGGGCAGGGTAGAGAGTTCCTGACCCCCTAGCCTTTGTCAGGGGGTCCCTGAAGGACCCCGAAAGATGCAAAAACATTTTTTTTTTTTTCGAAAAATCGCGGGGTGCGCGCACGGTGAAAAACCTTAAAAAAAAATATAGAAACATTTTAAACGAGCCATTCCATATTACAGGATACAGTCAATCTATAACTATATACATAGGTAGCTTATTGTAAAATAAATATATAAAAAATATAATAATACATACATAACTTAGCATTTAAAAAACCTTACAAATTCACTTAAAAAACCATAGGTTTCACACACGTTATAGTTAGGAATTAGGATTTAAAAAACCTTGCAAATTCACTTATAAAACCATAGGTTTCACACATGTTATAGTTAGCTGGACATTTCACTCGTAAAAAACCATTGAAATTCCCCCGTTATAGTTAGTTCGCGCGACCGCCACTCTATCATAAGGATGATGTAATCAGTGATGTCATGAGTAATGCCACTGACCATGTCATGATTGATGTAATATGTGACGTCATCAGCAGTTGATTGCCGGGCGCGCCAGTTATAGTTATCTGAACTAACTATAACGGGGGAATTTCAATGGTTTTTTACGAGTGAAATGTCCAGCTAACTATAACATGTGTGAAACCTATGGTTTTTTAAGTGAATATATATATATATATATATACAGCCTTTAGAAAGAGTAAACAAAATGGCCAGGTTACATTTACTTTTTTTTCTAAAACCATGATTACATACAATTCATGTTGATAATGAAAAACGAACTACAGGAATCCTTCCACAAACCATAATTTAAAAGATAAAGGTAAGGGAATATGAGACATTGTTTACCAAGAGGCTGCCATTAAAAGAGTAAGCATTCTTAGATAAGGTCAAGGGCACTGCGGTCCTGCGTTATGCCCAGCGACACAATGTAGACACACTGATGCTTCAGGAGACCCACCTAGTAGGCAACCACTGTCCCTTTCTGGCGCGCTATGGCTACGGTGGGATTTGGCACTCTGGTTTTACCCGTGGCGGCGGGTTAGACACCGGTACCAGACGGGCTCTCGCAGGAATTTTACGCGTCCTACCGGGACACGCTGGTTTCCCACCTTCTAGCAATGTATCATGAGGCGGCTGACCGTGGCTCTTTTCGTCCTGAAACAGACCTGGCCACTATCGTGGTGATTCCCAAGTCTCAGCCTCCTTCGGCCCACTGCTTCGATTATCGTCCCAACTCAAAATATTTGCCTCAGTCCTGGCAAACCGCATACACCCTTACTTGGATAAGTTGGTCCAGATGGACCAATGTGGATTCATGCCCTCCCGGGGAATCAGGCACTGCCTTAGACGGCTCCACCTCGCGTTGGCGAATCGACAACAACTGACTCCCTATCTCTCTCTGCTCCTCGTGGACTTTAAGAAAGCATTTGATTCAGTTGATTAGCAATATCTGGAGGCCGTGTTGTTGGAGATGGGATTTGGGACCCCCTTACGTAACTTGGTCAAGACACTTTACTGCAAGCCGCAGGCCCAGGTGATGGTCAATGGCACCCTTTCACGTCCTTTCCCCATAGGAAGGGGCACGATGCAGGTTTGCCCCCTTTCGCCCCTCCTTTTTAGGTCTCGCTGAGCCAGCGCATGCGCTGATCTGCGAGACATTTAGTGTACGGGTTTCCAAAGTGCTGCCACAGGCTTTTGGTGGCCTAGCGCTTGCGTTCACGCGAGCGCGCAGCCGCCATCTGCCTCCATTCCAGCGCGATCACTTTCACGTGCTGTCGCCACCGTTTTTTTTTTTTAACATTACTACAAGCTTCCCGTGTCGCGCGGCTAATGATTGTTAGATCAAACGCCCTGCTCGAGTCCCAGCCAATATTAGAAAGTTCAGACTCAGGGAAGGCTGGGCCCCGGCCCGGGAGCCGTGCCAGGCCCGTGCTGGAACGCTTTGGCCCAGAATGCTTCGTCGAGGTATAAAATGAGTACACATCATTCTTTGTAGGTCCCAGGACAATACAATGTCAACAAACTACTCTGGTCGGTGAGAACCCCAGAACGACAAAGGCACCAATATAGTGAAAACGCTGCAGGGCCATAAACATGGTATTACAAATAACATTTGTAAAATGTTTATGCAGCGGATACCTTATCATCGTTAAAAAATATATATTCTGCGAGTTCATAAAATAGAGAACACTTTACCAGCATACTCCAGTCCTGATCAACAAACAAAAAATAATAATTATGACCCCCCCTCCCTTCTAAGCTCTACTGCACCCTTAGCTACAAGCATCGCATCGCCTTGCAGCAGAGCACAGTCGGTTCTCCTGCAGTATGCTTGGAAACAAATTGTTAGCGCCAAGTTGCCTGTTTAGGAGTTAAACTCTGTAAACAAAATAATCAAATCAAACAGTTACTTTGCTGAGAACGAGAATCCTTTCTGGAGATGCTGTCCCTTCTGTTTTGTCTTTTCCTATGAAATCTTCTGGGGCCTACGGACTTTATGTGTTTTCACTCCATGAACAGACATCTGAAGCAAAACAAATTATTGAGCTCGTTCTAACCTGCTGATGAGAACTGTGTGTAACCCAGGAGTCCATGTCAAATCCAGGCAGGGTTCACAGACCTCTCAGGAAAATATAGCTAGAAAAAAATAAAATCCCTACACCAGGTTCATCTAATTCATAGATGGAGAGCTATGGTGAATCAATGCAGCCTTTGTAGAGATCTCTGTACTGCTTGAAGGCCATGGGTGCAAATCCCAGGTGTGCTCAGCCTTTCATTCGTCTGCCTTGACAACTTACTGAGGTTGATAAAATGAGTACCGTTGAAATGGGCAATAATTAGTATATCATCATCTAGAACCCAGATAATGCTACATGTGCACTATAGAAGTGTAGTAACCATTACATATTAAGGTTGTGCTGTTGTTGTAGTCAAGCCAGTGCATGGTGGGAAGAACTATAATTAATACGCAGTATATCACTGTATCACAAACATTCAAAAACAAGCATTGGCATAGCCAATAGGTCTCGCTTTTGGGACCTTATAAGTATTTAGTTATGCAGCACAATATCTTTGGTGCAACTGTTGCATGGCTAAAAACGTATAAGGTCCCAAAGGCGAGACCTATTGGCTATGCCAATGCTTGTTGCGTTAGTGATGGACCCCTTTGCTTCTCTTATCCGCGCTGATCCGCTTCTCACGGGATGGCAGTGGCCCAGTCTGGCAGAGGACAAGATTGCCCTCTACTCTGATGACGTTCTGATCTTTTTGTTCGACCCAGCTCTCGATATCTCCGAGCCCTGCGCCTCTTTGAGCGTGTCTTCAGCCTCTATTTGAATGCAGCCAAGTCAGTCCTGGTCCCCCTCCATCTATCGAGAGAGTATTTTGATTGGCAGTCCTCGATCCCTCTTCGGCGACAGTCGTTCAAGTATTTGGGGATCTGGGTGGCCCTCCTTCCTGATCTCACCTGGTCTCTCAACGTCACTCCTCTGGTGAAACGGGTTTGTGCTGATCTCCTTCGATGGCAAACGCTACATCTAAACCCTATGGGCAGAATACCCCTCTTTAAGATGATGGTCCTGCCCAGTTTTTCTTTATATGCTCCAGAACACACCCCTCTCCTTCTCACGGTCATGGTTCTGGGAGATGGACGGTTTGGCCACTAAATTCCTGCGGGGCGGTCGGAGAACGAGATTGGCCCTCACCCAGTGCAGGATTCTGTCCTTTGACGGTGGGTTGGGTATGACGAACCTGTATTTATTTTATTTGGCGACAAGGCTCCTCACCGTGCATGACTGGTTTAATGGTGGCTGGTCGGATCCGGCCTACCGCCTAGAGCTGCAAAACTTGGGTTTCTCCAATATTCAAGGGATGCTCTACGGCGCCGCTGTCTCCCACTCTCTGCCTGAGGTCATACGAGGAGTGCTTTTGGCCTGGCGGGCCTCCCTGTGCCACACCCACTGGTCGAGCAAACTAACCCAATACACCCCTTTCTGGTGCGAAACGTGGCTCAGGGACGTCGCCGCTCTTTCTGGCTTCACAGCCTGGGACCTCACCGGGATTTCACAACTTGGGGATGTCTGAGGCAGGAGCCACATACGCCATTTCCCAGACTTACAAGCCCGGTTCTCCCTCCACACCTCCCAGTTTTACCGTTACCTACAGCTTCGCCACACCCTCCATGCCCACATCTCAGGGAGAACCTCCTTGCCCGAATATAGCCCTCCTGAAGCCCAGGTCATGAATGACAATCTGGGGAAAGGGGGGGGGATCTCCCTCATCTATCATTCCCTCACGAATAACACCCCCAACTCCCTCTCCCATCTCTAGGATAAGTGGGAGGGTTGGCTTGGCTCCCTAGATGACGCTGATTGAAGGGATGCACTGATGGCCCCCAAAACAGTTACAGCTTCAGCGCGGCTCCACCTAGTTCAAGTATACTACTGACACACAGCCTACCTCACGCCCCTGCGTCTTCATCGCGCTGGGCTCCATCCTGATCCTTCCTGTCCTCGTTGTAGCTGCCCCCAGGCTGATTTTTATCACATGGTATGGCTCTGTCCTACAATCACGCACTACTAGGAGTTAGTGACAGGAGAACTCACGGAGGTCCTGGGCTGGGAGGTCCCCTTGAGCCCGATTGCTATACTTCTGGGTGTTACCGAGGGTTTGGATGGGACTAGAGCCGAGAAGCTCTGTTTAACTACGGCATTGATGGTGGATAAGCGGGATATTACAGCTCTCTGGTTGGACCCGACAGCTCCTTCCATGGCACTGAGGGGTAGACTGGTGCGCAGCGCAGGAGCGACCAATGTATGCGCCCGAGGCTGTCCCAAAAAGTTTCGAAAGGTGTGGGGCAAATGGGTCAGGTGGTAGACGACTGAACATTCCTGATGCTCACCTATGGACTTGGGTGCGGACAGTGCTGCCTGCTACTTACATGATAATTAGCGTATGCTGGGGTATTATTTATTTCTTGTCACTGTTATGCAATGATCTCTAAGCTAAGAGCTGGTATTGTTTTTCTTTGCTGCACTTTGTTAAATCAATAAACTTGATTAAAAAAAAAGTAGGCATAAAACTAGCACCGTGCCTTTAAGAACCTCACAGTACCGCCTGTATCCCATGGTAACCCATAGAGGAGTGATGGGTCAGGTCATTTTTACAGAAAACAAAGGATTCCTGTATACAGACCCTGTTGAGAGCTGCAATGGCTTCTGTCCGGGGAGGTGGGTGGGTTGCTTATGACCTTGATGAGGATTCCCCTGGAAGAGAACTAGGATTACAGGTAAGCAATCTATCCTTATTTTCCAGGGGATCCTCATCAATAGTCATAAGCACTAAATACAATAGCAAGCCCACCTCACAAAGTGCTGACTTGGGAAACAAAAACAGCTCCAACATTGTAACCAAAAAGATTCATCAACTAAGCCTGTCCTACTTCTGCTATAGCATCTGAATCCAGACAGTAATGCCTAGTAAAAGTATGAGCAGATTTCCAGATAGCTGCTTTACAAATTTCAGAAACGGATACATTTCTTAACAGAGCTGCAGCAGCAGCGTTTACCCTTGTAAAGTGTGCTCTATGTCTAGCAGGTATTTACTTGTTAGCTAGTTGGTATGAAAGTATAATGCAGGAAACAATCGATTTTGAAATAGATTGCTTAGATGAGGCTAAACCTCTTCTAACCAGACCCTAGTTTACAAACCGGTAACTATTTTCTGAAACTCTTGGTCTTGCCCAAGTACAATTTTAACATCCAGTGAATGTACTGACCTCTTAGCTGAACTTGAGGGATTAGGAAAGGAACTAGGTAGAGAGACAGTCTGATTGATGTGAAACTCTGAGACTACCTTTGGGAGAAAACTGAGATGAGTCCTCATAACCACTCTATTGGAATGCAACACAATATATGGTACATCTGAACACAGAGCTTTAATTTCACTAATCCTACAGGGAGGAAGTGATAGGACACCAAAAAAGCCTCTTTCCAGGTGAGAAGTTGTAAAGAGACTTCATGGAGTGGCTCAAATGGAGGGCTTATCATTTTGGAAAGGACAATGTTAAGTTCCATTGGAGGAGAGGGATTCCTGACTGGAGGAAACACCTTATTAAACCCTTCGAGAAAGTCTTTTACCACTGGGATTCTGAAAAAGGATGCTTGTGAGGGAAATATCCTGTTCGCCTTAATGGCTGCATGGTGTATCCTGACTGAGGAGAATTGTAGTCCTGATTTAACCAAGTGTAGCATATACAGGATGACTACATCCTCTCGGCATGAAAATGGATTGTGATTCTTTTGTGTACACCACAAATAAAACCTCTTCCATTTAAATGCATATGATCTTCTAGTGGAAGGTCACATGGCTTCCCTGAGAATGTCCATACATTCTTTGGAAAGGCCCTAAATGTCTATATTGGAGGAATTCAGGAGCCATGTTGTCAAGTTCAGGGATGAGAGGTTGGGACGAAGTAACTGTCCTCTGAACTTGAAAAGGAGATCCTGTCGACAGGCAAGACTCTTGTGGGGCCTCTCCAAAAGATGTAGAAGGTCCTTGAACCACCACAGGTGAGGCCACTCTGCGGCTATGAGTACCATTCTGGTGTGAGAGCGATATAACTTGAGAATCTCTATTGGAATGAGAAGAGGTGGTGGAAATGAGTACAGACATTTCCCTGACCAACTTATCATAAGGGCATTCCTCTTTGACACTGGCTGGGAGAATCTAGACGCATAGTCTTGGCATTTTTTGTTGCTGACATCTGCGAACAAGTCTATTTGAGGATATTCCCACTCACAAAAGGTTCCTCGCAAGACAGCGACGTTAAGAATCCAGTCATGATTGTCTTGGAAATTTCGACAGATAGTCTGTCTGCCTGTTTTGAGTGCTTGGCAGATGGGTGGTTGTTATTGTGAGATTTCTGGCTAGCAGCTATTTCCAGATGGTCTGCGCCGGAGTCTGAGTGAGTTCCTCCTGTATGCTCAGATAATGCATATTAGTTATTGTTAGACTTGGCATCTGTTGGCCTTTTTCCCCTGAGTTTTTTGCTTTCTGACCTCCTGCTTTTGACTCCGTTTTTGCTGGTGTAATGATTCTGCGCACTTTTCGCACTGCTGATCAGTGGTAAAGTGCAAGTGCTCCTGTAGTTAAATGTGTTATGGAATGGGGTTTCCATGATTGGCCTATGTGATTTATGTGTCAGTCCCTAGTAAAGTGCACTGCGCGTGCCAGGGCCCATACATCAAATGCTGTTGGTGGGCTTCAGCACAGGATTGTGCCACCCACGCAAACAGCCCGTAAAATGTAACTCTGGCATGCCATTGCAGAGCCTGTGTGCAGTCTGGGACTGCCATGTCGACTTGACAAGTGCACCCACTTGCCAGTCCCTAAACCTTCCCTTTTCTACACGTTAGTCACCCCTAAGGTAGACCCCAGGTACCCCTGTGGGCAGGGTGCATTGTACGTGAAAGGTAGGACATGCACTGTTGTGTGTGGCATTTCCTGGTAGTGAATTACAGCTAATTTTGTTTTTCACTATTGCAAGGCTACCTGTTCCCTTAGGCCAGAATGGGCAGTTTGATTATAACATCTTATAATCCTAACTGACCCAGGGAACAGGGTAGAAAGACGAATTTAGTATGCCTGAACTCAGAATGATAAAATACATCTTTTAGTGAAGATGGTTTTAATATTCTGTGTTTGAAAATACCACTTTTAGAAAGTAGGTATTTTCTTGCCTAACCATCCAGCCTGCCTCTGCTAGGTTGTGTATTGCATGTCTGGTTTGTGAGTGACAGGGGCCGGGGTGGCTCCCGGAGACAGGGTGAGTCAGCACAAGGCTGAATAGACCTATCTGCATGAGGAGTGGTGGGAGGAGTAGCACCTGGACCTGAATAGGGCTGTGCCTGCCTTCCACAATGCTGGCTCCACCTCCTGTGGTGCGTCTGATAATATGGCCCACACTGTCAAAGGAAGAAGTTGTACACTGCCAGAATGCACCCAGAACTGGTTTAGACTAGGTACAGACACACTCTGCCTTCAGTGAACAAAGGATTTGGTGGTATAAATATTGGGGCCCAAACCACAGAATTTTAGAACTCTTTTGGACCAAGAAGACTGCCAAGAAGAAGAGCTGGAGAAGCTGTGAGGAGGAACTACCACTTTGCTGTGTGCTTTGCTGTGTGGGCCTGCAGTCGCTGTTTCTGTCTTGGGCAGTGAAAGGACTAGACGGAATTTTCTGCAATCTACTTTTGTGAGTTTCTCCAAGGGCTTGAGGTAGAGCTTGCCCCCTGTTCAAGAAGTCTCAGGAACAGCAAAGACTTCAAACTCTTCTGCCCTCAGCACTGGGGACTGTGAGTTTTATGCTGCAACAGAAGAAAAGCAACTCGACACCGTCTACGATGCAGCTGCCGACTCGTGTCCTGACGGCATCGCAGAGGGCACCGCGACCCTGGTCTCACCGACGCCGCCTGCTGACGCCACCACAGAGCCGCTGCTCGCACCGGGACCTGTGGGCACCGCATTCCGCACCGCCTCACTTCACAACGACGCCTGGGTATCACCGAGGACGCCGCTCCATGCCGGAATCGACGCCGCTGCTTGCACAGTGGTTCGAGGGCACCGCTCGTAAAGTTACACGACGCACCGCCCTCATCCCACACCGCAGCCTAGGCCTACCGACGGTGGTGCCATTGACTCTGTGACCTGCCAGCACCATGACGAGCACCGTCTTCATCTCGTACCGCGACCCTGGTCTCACCGACGATGCCATCTGCCGCCGCCACCCAGCCGCTGCTCGCACCGCGATTTGAGGGCACCGCACACCACACCACTGCACTTCCTGACACCGTTGCTGGCCCGCGACGCCGCAGTCATCCAGAACTGTTTGGATTTGTTTGCTCATGACGCCGTGATATTCCCGGATGGAGATATCAACATCAAGGAACTGTTTTTTCAAGGTTATTTTGATAACTGAAGATGTTTAAGTGCTGTATTGTGGACTTTTATTTTTTGGGGGCTTGTCTTAGGTATATAAAAAATATTGGATATTTTTCTAAACTGGTGTGGTGTCCGTTTGTAGTGCTTACACTGTATTACTGTTGGTTATGTGCAAATGCTTTACATACTGCCTCTAAGATAAGCCTGACTGCTCGTGCCATGCTACCAAGGGGGTGAGCTAGGGTTATTTTAGGAGTTTAACTCCCTTGTCCTGACTAGGAAGAAGGGTCCCTATTTGGACAAAGGTGCAAGCCCTTGCCAACTAGAGACGCCCATTTCTAACAGTTATATTGTCAGTGTGGACAAGGATGCAGTTTGTCATGAGTGCCGGAAAGATAGACTTTAGAGCAAGGTTGACTGCTCTCAGCTCCAGCATGTTGATGAGGTATGTTTTCCCCTGCCTGACTACACACCCTGAGTTTGAAGGGAACCCAAATGAGCCCCCCCCATCTCTCTAAGGAGGCATCCGTGATCAGTGTTTGACTGGGTGGATCCCGATGGAATGAATGGTACACCCACCATCAAACTGTTCTGTTGAGACCACCATGGGAGAGACTGACGTGCCGCCTGTGACAATGTCAGCTTGTCCTGCCAGTGGTTGGAGAATTGATTCCACTGGTCTTCCAGGCAATGCTACATGGGCCTCACGTGAAACCTTGCATTCAGTACTATGATGAGTACAAGGAGACATTGACCCCAGTAGAGAAGCTATCTGCTCTGCAGATGAATGAAGAACCAGCAGAAAATTGCGACATTTTAGATTGATGAATGGTAGTCTTTCCTCTGAAGGATACGCTCTTGCTGTGTATACAGTGAGGCCTCCGAGGAGTTTATTTTTTGTATTGGGTGAACAGTAGATTTTTGGAAGTTGATGTGAAGCCCCAGACTTGTGAGTGTCTCTAAACAAATGCAAAAATGCTCCCTTGTCTGTGATGGAGAGGAGCTGTATATCAGCCAGTCGATGAGATAAGGATACATAAAGATTTTCTGTCTGTTTAAGAATACGGAGATGATGGCCATGCATTTCGAGAATGTCCATGGAGCTGACTTGAGGCTGCATGGGAGTACTTTGTACTGATAGTGCCAAGATCCCACCTTGAAACAGAGGCATTTTTGATGCTTTGTGGAGATAAAGGATATGGAAATATGCATCTTGAAGGACTATTGCACACATCCAGTCCCCTTGCTGCAACTGTGGGTAGATTTGGTACAGAGCCAGCATTCTGAAATTCTCTCGGGGTATGTATATGTTGAGTATTCTGAGATCTAGAATGGGACTGAATTCTTGCTTCGGTCTTTTCTTTCTTACTATAAAATAATGGGAATAGATGCCCAATTACCTTGGATAACACAGGGCCTCCTCTATGGCCTATTTTTTCATTAAGGTGCTGACTTCCAACTGCAAGAGGTCTAGCATGTACCGGAAGGATTTCGCAGGTGGAATATTTGGAGGAAGGGACTGGCTGTATGGGTGAGTGAGTAGATGTGTGTGTGTTTAGATCTATGAATCAGTGAGTTAGTACGGGTATGGTCTTGTGAATGGTCGTGTGGGGTCTATGGGCTGTAGGTGGATGCATTAGTGATTTTGTGGATGATGTCATCAGTTATGTCACTGACCATGTCATGAGTGATGTAATAAACGTGCAGAAGGGCCGAAAGGGAATGGAGAACTACCTATGACTAAGATATGAAAAGGGAATATGCACGAACATTGGCGGAACACAAAAAACTGCTTATAGGGGAAAAAAGCAAATATTATAAAAAAAAAAAACGAGGCGCAGAACTCTTGCAAGGAGCTTTTCGCTACATTAAAAAAACTATCGAATCCCCCCGTTGTAAAACAAATGGAATGTAGTACAGAACTATTTAACTTTCTCGGACAGTTCTTTGTAGACAAAGTTACATCAGTGTATGAATATTTTAAGAGTAATAACAATGCCTATAATTCAGTCAAATACTCCAAGCAAGGCATGGATACTTCAACTCCCAAAACTGGGCTTTGCGTCTTACCTCCTTCAGTAGAACAAATCAACTTGGCGGTAAAGAACATTAGGTCCGGGGGCCCAAAGGACCCATGTCCACCTAAAGTGATGCATATATTCTCAGAAATACTAAGTGAACAACTAACTTTTGTGTTCACAGAGATAATTCAGTCAAGCTGTTTTCCAGATACATGGAAAACAGCATCTGTGCTCCCACTTTAAAAAATGCCAATCTGGACCCAAAACAACCCAGCAGCTACCGTCCAATATCAAGAATTCCATTCTCAGCCAAAGTTTTTGAAAAATTGCTTAATAATCAACTGACAGAATTTATTGCATCTAAAAACCTTTTGGACCAATCACAATATGGTTTCAGAGCAGCGCATGGGAACAGAAACTGCATTGGTTATGGCAGCAGAGGGACTTAGGAGCATATTAGACGCAGGAGGGAAGGCCTCCCTGATTCCATTGGATCTCTCGGCGGCTTTCAACACTGTGAACCACGAGATACTTCACGCTCGTCTAGCAGAATTGGGGCTCCAAGACTCAGCACACACGTTGATGTAATCTTTTTTAAGGGATAGATCCTTCTCGATCAAACTGGGAGAATTTACATCCAAATTCTTCAGCCCCACGCTCTTTAATGTTTATGTTGTTCCACTGGCAGAGATTATTAGGCAGTGTGGGTTTCTGCCGGTATAGTATGCTGACAACACCCAAATAGTGCTGTCAGTCGTCGCAAGCAATGTGGAGGAAACAGCTGAGCGGTTCAATGACTGCATGACGCAGGTTGATCATTGGTTGCAGCTAAACTGCTTAAAGTTGAACGGTGATAAAACCGAGGTTATGTTACTGGGATCAGAGGCAGATTTTTGGTCTCCTAATTGGTGGCCGGCCAGTTTTGGCGACTGCCCAAAACCAGTGAGCAAGGTTAAAAATGTAGGAGTCATATTTGACAATAAACTGACTTTTAATGCCCAGATAAACAACCTCTCTTCAAACACCTGGTATATTTTAAAAATGATTAGGAAAGTTTGCCTATTTATTCCTCTTGATTCACGCAAAACGTTGGTCACGGCATTGGCTCTGTCCAGACTAGATTATGGCAATGCCTTGTATGCAGGGATCCAAGCACAACATCTTTCAAAACTCCAGCGTCTGCAGAATGCTGCTGCAAGGCTGGTCCTCGACATTCCCAGATCTAAACCAGTTGGACATAGACTGAGGGCCCTGCATTGGTTACCCAAGGAAAGGAATATGCTACTTACCAGTATGCATCTGTTCTTGGCATGTAGAGCTGCAGATCTACACACTTTTGCATAGATCGCCATCTGGTGTTGGGCCCGGATGTTTGCAGTTTGTTTTTCCTCTTGGAAAGTCTTTGGAAGTCACGAGGTCGGTGACTCCTCCCTTGGTTCGTATTGCGCATGGGCTTCGGCTCCATCCTCAGATTGTTTTTCACCAACAGGGAAAGATGGAGCGTAGTAATAACAGTGAAGAAACCCATGTGTGTTATATCTAAATAAGATAGACTGGAACAGATACAGGTAGCCGGGGAGGCGGGTGGGCGTGTATAGATCTGCAGCTCTACATGCCAAGAACAGATGCATACTGGTAAGTAGCATATTCCGTTCGAGGCATATGAGCTGCAGATTACACACTTTTGCATAGATTATATAGCAGTTCCCAACCTTAGCGGCGACCACCGGTATCTGTTGCAGTGGTTTGAAATAGTGTTTTCAGTACAGCCTGGCCCACACTAGCTTGTTGCTTGGTTTGCACATCTACACAGTAATGTTTAGTGAAAGTGTGCGGTGTTGACCATGTAGCTGCCTTGCAGATATCATCTAATGGGATGTTCCCTAGAAAAGCCATAGAAGCCCCTATCTTTCTTGTAGAGTGGGCTTTAGGGGGAACAGATAGCGTACGTTTTGCTTTGTGGTAGCAAATCTGTATGCATTTTATAATCCACCTAGCTATCCCTGATTTAGAGATGGGGTTGCCTAGTGGTAGGACGTCTAGCTTCTCTGATAACATTCATACAGTCGGGGGGAAGGTTAAGGTATCCAAACTCTAGGATTTCAGGAGCCAGATCGCAAGGTTGAGCTGAGCTGGGTCCGGGTGCCTGATCTCTCCATGGTTCTGGGTTAGGAGGCATGGTGAGAGGTGTAGCTTTTGGTGTGGTACTACCGAGAGTTCCAGCAGCGTGGTGTACCACGGTTGTCGGGCCCATGTTGGAGCTACTAGAATGAGTGTGAGGGAGTGCTGTTGTAGCTTTCGCACCACTAATGGAATTAGTGGGAGAGGTGGAAAGGCGTATGCAAATTTGCCTGACCAGTTCATCCATATCGCATTGCCTTTGGACAATGGGTGTGGGTATCTGGCGGCAGGCTTGGGCATTTTTTTTTTTCGTGGGTGGCGAATAGGTCTATTTGTGGATGCCCCCACATCTGAAAGAACGGGTGAAGAACTTGCGGGTGAAGTTCCCACTAGTGGATCTGCTGCGTCTGTCTGCTGAGCAGATCTGCCAAGGTGTTCTGGACTCTTGGGACATGTTGGGCTAGGAGAAAGATTTTGTGTGGAATTGCCCAACTCCATATGCTCTGTGCTAGCTGAGAGAGCTGCGGAGAGTGTGTGCCGCCTTGTTTTTGGATGTAGTACATGGCGGTCATGTTGTCTGTGCGGATAAGGACTGCCTTGCCTAAAATCTGTGTGTGAAAGGATTTTAGGGCTAGAAAGATTGCCAGTAGCTCCAGACGATTGATGTGGAGTAACTTTTGTTGCGGCGTCCATGTGCCCTGCACTGTGAGGTGTAGTAGATGAGCTCCCCAGCCGGAGAGCGATGCGTCTGTTGTCAAGATTATTTGTGGAACCGGGTCCAGGAACGGTCGACCTCTGGAAAGATTTGTGGTGTTCCACCACTGCAGAGAGCGATGGGTGCGACCGTCTACCACCACCAGATCTGTCAGTTGCCCCTGGGCCTGGTTCCATTGGCGCGCTAAGCACTCTTGGAGTGGACGCATCTGGAGTCTTGCATGAGGTACTATAAAAATGCAAGAGGCCATCATCCCTATCAGTTGCATAAACACTCTTGCTGGGAGGGAATGTTGAAGTATGAATTTTAGACGCAAAGCTTGAATGCTTGCGATCCTTGCCGGATTGGGGTTGGCAATGGCTTTTGAGGTGTCTATGGTGGCACCGAGGTATTGCTTTATGTGGGATGGTGTTAACTGGGAGTTTTGGTAGTTCACCGTGAAGCCTAGTTGGTGCAGTAGCTGGATTGTAGTGGCGGTGGGGTGTACACATTGGTTGTAGGACGCGGCTTTTATGAGCCAGTCGTCCAGATACGGGAAGACGTGAATGTGCTGTCTTCTGAGGTGTGCCGCCACTACCGCTAGGCACTTGGTAAATACCCGTGGTGCTGTTGTGACCCCGAATGGGAGCACCTTGAACTGGTAGTGTTGCCCGTCCACTACGAATCTGAGGTACTTTCTGTGGGCATGATGTACCGGAATGTGAAAGAACGCATCTTTCAAGTCCAGTGCGGTGAGAAAGTCGTTCTGGGAGAGGAGCGGAAGTACCTGCTGAAGTGTTACCATGTGAAAATGGTCTGAATGTATGTATGTGTTTAGAGGCCGGAGATCTAAGATAGGTCGTAGAGGCTCGTCTCTTTTTGGTATCAGAAAATATAGGGAGTAGACTCCTACATTTTGCTCATCGTGGGGGAACTGTTCTATTGCGTGTTTTTGTAGGAGGGAGATCACCTCCTGCTTTAGTAACGTGGAATGTTCTTGTGACATTGGGCGTTGCCTGGGTGGAATGTTGGGGGGGTAGATGTGAGTTCCAGGCAGTACCCTGAACGAATAATTTGGGTCACCCACTTGTCTGATGTGATGGACTCCCAGACGTGAAGGAAATTTTGTAGTCTGCCCCCGACCGGAGTGGCATGGTCTGGGGGGAGCAGGGGAAAGTCATTGGGTAGGCGGTGTGGCAGAGCGGGCAGTACTTGTTTTGCCTCTGCCTTTATTGTTATTTCCTCTATATCCGCCCCTTTGATAACCTTTTGTGAAGGTGGACTGGGGAGGGGATTTGTAAGACGTGGACGCGGTATCTGAGGAGTATCCTCTGCCCGTGCCACGAAAGGAAGAGCGGCGAAAGGAGCGTCTAGGAGGGTGTGACTGTAGGGCTCCCATAGATTTCGCTGTATCTGTATCTTTTTTCATCTTCTCGAGGGCCTCATCTATCTTTGGGCCGAATAAATGTTCCTGATCGAACGGGTGGTTTAATATAGAGGCTTGTACCTCGGGTTTAAAGCCGGACACTCTCAGCCAAGCGTGCCGACGGAGTAGGACACTGGTGTTAATGGCCCTGGAAGCTGTGTCTGCTGCGTCTAAGGCACAGCGTATAGAGGTATTGGTTATGGTCTTACCCTCTTGGATTAGTTCATTGGCCCTGTTTTTATATTTTTCTGGGAGATGGTGCATGATGGTTTCTAGCTCATCATAATGTGCCCTGTCGTATCTGGCCAATAGCGCTTGCGTGTTGGCGATACGCCATGTGTTAGCTGCCTGTGACGCAGTGCGTTTTCCTGATGCGTCCAGGAGCTTTGATTCCTTGTCAGGTGGTGGTGCTTCGCCTGACGCCTGGGAATTTGATCTCTTTCTTGCGGTGGATACCACTAGGGAATCCAGTGGTGCTGGCCCTTTGATGTAGGCAGGGTCTGTAGGGGCAGCTTTGTACTTTTTTTCTATACGTGGGTTTAGGACCCTAGCCCTGACTGGGTCTTTAAAAAACCTCTGGCGCATGTTTTATTACCCCTTTGAGCATAGGTAGTATAGCAGTAGACCTATGCGCTGTATCAAAGGTATCTAGGAGGAAATCCTCCTCTACTGGGTCAGTGTGAAGCTCTACCCCGTGATAATGTGCCGCCCTCTGAAGTAGGTGGTGAAAACCTAGTGAGTCTTCTGGTGGTGATGGCCTGGATGGATATAGGTCATCTTGTGGGACATCTGGAATGTCCGGATTATTATAATCATCCCAGGGATCTGGGGATCCTGTAGGGGTGGGGTCTTGTGGCACATCTGCTGGGTCGTAGTATGGGTCCCCCTGATCATCATGGTCTGGAGACGGGGTCGGAGAGCGATGAGGCAGGGGTGGAGAAGGTGGAGGGGGCAGAGGTGGAGAGGGTGGAGGAGGTGGAGGAGGCGGGGAAGGTAGCACAGTCCTTCCTCTTTGGAGGTGGAGGTGGAGCTGGTCTGTCCAAAAGTCTCTTTTTGGAAGAAAGTGCCAAATGTCCAGTTTTTGGATCCTTGGTAAGTGTCTTTAGTAAAAGTTCTTGCGACACTGGTTGTTCGGTCGGCACCGATGTTTTCGGGGCCAACGGCTTCCTTGGCTTGTCTGTGCCATGCTTTTTAGGAACCTCCGATTTTTTGTTCGGTGCCGATACAGGCCTCGGCGCAGGAGTGTCGGTGCCGAGGGCCTTATGATGTTTGGTCGGCACCGAGAGGCTAGGTTTCGACACCGAGGGCTTTGGTGTGGAGCTCGGTGTCGAGGTAGAGGCCGATCTTTTCTTCGGTGCCGAAGGGTGTTTTTCGGCACCGCTGGCAGGCTGGCTCGAGCCCGAGCCGCCGGAAGGCTTACTTGGCTTCGTCACCAGGCCCGAAGGTGGGGTGTTCGAAGCAGTGTCTTTGGTCCTGGATAGGCCCGAAGGTGAAGGCGTGACCGAAGCCTTTTTGGGTGTCGGCGGGGGAATTTTACTCACGACCCTCTGCGCGGGGTGATGTCCTCCACATCCGAGTCGTCGGCTTCGGAAGCACTGACGAGGTCCTCTTCGGTGTGCTGGTGTCCCGGAGCTTCGACGTCGTCCCCGAAGATGTCGACTGGAACGGAGGTCGAGGAGTGCGCCATTTTCCTTCTGGCCCTTCGATCTCGAATAGTCTTTTTAGATCTAAAAGACTTGCAGGCGGGACAGTCTCGAGCTCAGGGGAGAGGCAGAGGTTGCACACCTCATGAAGATCAGTGTGGGGGAATTTGGACCGACATCGAGGGCACTTCTTGAATGGAGTTCTTTCCATCAGCCGGGACCGGAGCCTGAAGAGGCCCGAAGGCTGCCGTCGATGATTGGAATCGAAAGTGCGTCGAAGAAGAAGGTGATTGAGGAGATTAGTATCTAAACAATACCGCGGAGAGCGAGGATTTGCTTCGATCGTCGAACTGGAATGTTCGGAGCCGGAGCGCGAAGTATTACATCCGAGCCCGATGGCGGAAAAAAACAATCTGAGGATGGAGCCGAAGCCCATGCGCAATACGAACCAAGGGAGGAGTCACCGACCTCGTGACTTCCAAAGACTTTCCAAGAGGAAAAACAAACTGCAAACATCCGGGCCCAACACCAGATGGCGATCTATGCAAAAGTGTGTAATCTGCAGCTCATATGCCTCGAACAAAGGATTATGTTTAAGTCACTGTGCCTGGCCTTTAAAGCCTTGCATGGGTCAGGACCACAGTTCTTGAGATCCCACCTGAAATGGTATGTGCAGACCAGAAGTTTGAGATCAGCCCACACAAAACTTCTACTAGTTCCTAAGTTTAAGCCGCTGAGGTGGGGAGGGAGAAGCTTTTTATTGCGGACTGCCAAAAACTGGAACCTCCTCCCTATTACGATAAAAAGCAGTCCTTCGCTTCTGCATTTCAGAAAAGCCGTAAAATCAAGGATTTTCACCTGCAAAGGTAGCACACTTTTCTTTCAGTAATCCTCTGTGCATCAGACTTAGTGCCAAGACGCCTCCTGGCAATCGCGCTCTCTTTAAATTTCAATATCAAATCAAATTCATAAACTAGTTACTTACCTTCAGTAACGATGTATCTGGTAGAGACAGAGTCTAGCCGTAGATTCCTTAACTTAGAATATCCCCAGGCATCAGACTGGATCCAGAAAACTTTTTCTCCAGCAGTACCTCTGCACGCAGGGGGCGGTATCGACCGGCTCCGTCGTGACGTCGCCCACGGAAGTGACTTCAATAGAGCCAAATAAGGCCCCCCCCCCCCCCCAAGAGGCAACGGCAGTGGAAACAAATGACATGACAAACGAAGGACAGTTTTCAACCACAGGACGGAACTGTATGAAAAACAGTCAGTAACCACAGGATGGAACTGTAAAGGACCACAAGACTGGAACAACATGACTCGCGACAAGAGACCAGAAGTGAACAACCACAGAGAGTGTTCATCACACCCCTCACAGTGACCTATGAACAGTAGCATAGTCAAATAGAATCTCAACCCAATTGACTGCAGCATAGACAAGGAGACCCCAAAGAAATAGGGAGAAACAGACTAGGGCGGAGGGAGGGTAGGACAACATGAGAATCTCCACACTGTAAAAAACCCAGATGGAGCAGCATGGAAAAGCAGAGAACCGAGCCACTCAAAAACGAGAATGGGTGGAGGACCAATGTGCCCAAAACAGAATGACACAACTTGCCCCAGAGGTAGGTGACGAGAGCACCCCCAGGAAGACCAAGGACACCTGTAAGGAGGCGAGGTGGTAGAACCCCACCTGGAAAGGTCCTTGCAGAGTGGGGAGGATGGGTGGGGGTTAAGGAATCTGCGGCTAGACTGTGTCTCTACCAGATACATCGTTACCAAAGGTAAGTAACTTGTTCATCTGACAGAGACATCTAGCCGCAGATTCCTTACCTTAGAATAGATACCAAAGCCATACCCCATCGGAGGAGGGTCTGCGACTGAAACCCACCAAGTTCCAGGAGAACGTATCCGCAATAACATTGACTAATCACGGTGGGAACAGCAGTGTCAGCGCGACTGTCACCAGATCTATGAAGCCCTGTAAGGGAGAATGAACAAGGGGATGAAAAGGCACCACAATCTGTCAGAGGACGTTATGAGACCTCCCTCATTCAGAGAGGGACGAAAAGAGACACAGAATCAGAAAGGGCAGTGCAGAATGGAAGAAAGCTTGGAAACTTCTGAAAAAGAACGGTAAACTGAGCACCGGATCCCATGGATCCGCCAGAGACAGAGTCCCAGAAAAAGGGACAAGATAGTATGCCATCGTCAGCGCATACCCACTGAACATACCCACAGAAGATGCCAAAAAGGAAATGTGAGGGGACAAATGTCACCATGCAGAGATATACAGTCATGACTACCAGGAGAGACAGGTATGTGGATGATAGAATACACACAAGGAGACAGAGTGTACCGTGAGAACCACACCACAGCTAAACAAAAGCCCAAGGAATGGTATTACCAACAGCACGCATGCCGCGGCAAAGAGAGGCGGGCTCATCACCAGGTAGTCAACCAGCCAACCATATCCAGAAGGGGGTAAGGGGGGTGGGGGAGGAGAAGAGTGAGAGGGAGTGAGAGAGAGAGGGAGAGAGAGAGAGAAAGAGAGAGAGAGAGAGAGAGAGAGAGAGAGAAAGAGAGAGAGAGAGAAACAGAGAGAGAGAGAGAGAGAAAGAGAAAGAGAGAGAGAAAGAGAGAGAGAGAGAGAGAGAGAGAGAAAGAAAGAGAGAAAGAGAGAAAGAGAGAGAAAGTCCGGCGCTAAAATACCCAATAATAGGGCAAGGAAAACCTGGTACGCATACTCCCTCACTGTGTGTAGAAATCATGATATATATACCGAAGACAAAGACCGATATATATAACAAATGAAGGAAGTGTTAAAAACAAGGTGGAACTCAAAGGGCACGCTCTAAACAAAGGAAAGTCGCGCAATAGGTACCAATGGCACCGGTGTTTAGCATAGCAGGACACAACAGCGTCAAAAACACCGAAAAGCGACAAGATCCCTCCTGACGGGGATGGAACGTGGCCCCCGCGAGAAAGGCTTGGACACTGACCACTACACTCACAAGGGAGGAGTGAGAAATACACAGACAGAGGTCTGTCAGAAAAAGGGTAGATACAGTCTCGTACAGACACTGTATAATGACGAGTGTCCTGAAGAAGAATACTTGCACAGTAGCATACACAAAAGAAAGCAACAGTGCCGTACGTCCTGAGTGGTAAAGCACAACCAGTGAAACACCTGTCGCAGAACACAGAACCGTGGAATAAGAGTGATAGGCCTGAGCCACTAGGCCACAGTGAATCAGAAAACATCCGCAGAGGTAAGGAGCGGAAGGACCTGACCCCCACGCATAACAAGCAAAGGGGCTGAGGTCCCTGGCAGGGAAGTGCATAAGGAAATAGGTTAAAAGGCAACACGCAGCAGAAACATAGCTGTTGAAAAATCCACTGCCCATAGGCAAAAGGACCACAGGGCCTGAGCCATGAGAGAAGACGCAAGCACTTCCCCCACACCAAGAATTGAGAATAGAATGCAGTCAAGAAAGGGGTGGAAGGTACATCGCCAGCGCCCTGCGACAGCAAACATATACTGTGTGTACATACATAGTGTGTCTCCACAGAGATAGGAAATAACTACGGACCAACCGTAGACTACAACACAAAACCCCCATGAGAGAACCGCACCAACCCTGCGGGTCTCACTACAGGGGATGTCCTACAACAGCAGGAAGAGCATTGACAAAAGAGAAGTAGCCGAAGAAGACTCCGCAGGAGCCATTGAAACTTCCTGCGCCAGGAAGTGCAGCTACACAATAGCCAACAAGTACCCCACATAGGGTATGGCGCATCCCCATAAAAGCAAGGGACACCTCTTTGAGCCGAGCTCTTAGAGGACGAAAAAGAAAGGTAGAAACAGCTGGCCAGCTGCAACAAAAGAAAGACAAAACGGCAAAAAGCCTCACAGCCTGTCTGGGTAATAATGTCTTGAACCCAGAGAAGTAGCACTAGATAAAGCAGTGACAATACTGCAACTAAAAGCCAAAGTCCACAACAAGGACTACAAACCATGGAACTCATGGAAACCCAGACATTAGACGTTGAACCGCCGAGTCAGCATGTCTGTCGAACAGGGTGACCCCATCAAAGGGCAAATCCCTAAGACGCTCCTGGACGTTGGCAGGAAAGAACAAGTTACTTACCTTCGGTAACGATGTATCTGTAAGAAACATTAGTTAGTTAGATTCCTCACCTTAGAATATCCCCAGGCGTCAGACTGGATCCGGAAGATTTTTCGTCAGCAATACCCCTTGCGCGTCGCTAGGCGTCGTCTGCGGCTCCGCGTCCGTCGTCGGCGTCGTGCGCCGGGATGACGTCGTCGGAGTACTTAGACGCCGCCCTCGCGCGCTGACGTCAGTTCTTGTACATAGCCTTCCGCGCCAGGAACGCAGAGCCATGCAAAGACCGACACTGGTGCCAAAAATAAAATCTAGGGGCCTGAAAAGGATAACCTTAACCCTAGATGTCAGTTCACAGAACGGGGAGGATGGGAGGGTCGGTGAGGAATCTAACTAACTAATGTTTCTTACAGATACATCGTTACCGAAGGTAAGTAACTTGTTCATCTGAAAGAAACACGTTAGTTAGATTCCTCACCTTAGAATAGATACCCAAGCAATACCATCCCCGGTGGTGGGTCTGCGAACCAAGATCACACCAGAAAGTCCTGGAGGACAGAACGGCCAAAGAAGCCATCCCTCCGGACTTGGCTGTCAAGGCAATAATGCCTGGCAAACGTGTGTAGCGAAGCCCACGTCGCCGCCTGACAGATGTCCTGCAAAGGGACTCCCCGTCCCAAGGCAGTAGTAGCCGCAGTGGCCCGAGTAGAATGGGCGCGCAGCCCAACAGGAGGGTCTTTTTTAGCCAAGGAATAGCAAAGTTTTATACACAAAACGACCCACCGAGAGATGGTCCGTTTGTGCACAGCTTTCCCCTTCTTAGCGCCCACGTACCCAACAAAAAGCTGGTCGTCCACCCGGAACTGTTTTGTGCGGTCCAGATAAAAGGAGAGCGCACGTTTTGGGTCCAGACGGTGGAGCCTCTCTTCCTCTTTGGAAGGATGCGGAGGCGGAAAGAAGGTGGGCAAGGTGACAGACTGCCCAAGGTGAAAAGGAGTCACCACTTTAGGAAGAAAGGAGGGACGAGGCCGAAGGACAACCTTGTCCGGATGAACAGATAGAAAAGGAGGCTTTGAAGATAAAGCCTGGAGCTCACTCACCCGTCTAGCCGAGGTGATGGCTACCAGAAAAGCAGTCTTAAGAGTCAGAAGACGAAGAGGGCAATTGTGAAGAGGCTCGAAGGGAGCGCACATCAGGAATGTCAAGACCAGATTCAAGTCCCACTGAGGCATTACAAAAGGGACAGGAGGGAACGTATGTGTAATGCCTTTGAGAAAGCGTGTAACCACAGGGGACTTGAAAAGAGAAGGCTGATCAGGAAGCCGCAAGAAGGCGGAGATGGCAGCAAGATAACCTTTCAGGGTGCCCAGGGCAGAGCCCTGCTGGGCCAGAGAAAGAAGGAAGAGGAGAACCTCAGAAAGAGGGGCGGAAAGGGGATCCACAGCCTTTGCTGTGCACCATGCCACAAATTTGTTCCACCGGCAGGCGTATACCGACTTTGTGGAGGGACGCCTGGCTGCCAGAATGATATCACAGACTTCAGGAGGCAAGTCAAATGGCATCAACTGCCGCCGCTCAATCTCCACGCATGGAGGTGGAGGCTGGACAGGTTCGGGTGGAGGACCGTCCCCTGCTGCTGCGACAGAAGATCCTCCCGAAGGGGCAGACGTATCGGGGGATCGGTCAACAGACTGAGTAGCTCGGGATACCAGTATCTTCGTGCCCAATCCGGAGCCACCAAGATGACTTGGGCCCGGTCGTGCCTGATCTTCTTCAGCACTCTGGGCAGAAGTGGTATAGGCGGAAAGGCGTACAACAGACCGCAACTCCACTCGTGACGAAAAGCGTCGCCGAGCGAGTGCCGCCTTGGAAATTCCAACGCGCAGAACTGCTGACATTGCGCGTTCTCTTCGGTGGCGAATAGATCTAACCAAGGCTCTCCCCACTGCTGAAAGAGGCCTTGCGCCACTTCGGAGTTCAGACGCCATTCGTGATCCATCATGCACCGGCGGCTGAGTTCGTCTGCTCTGGCGTTCAGAGAGCCCGCCAGATGTTGAACCACCAGGGTGACGCCCTGGTGTTCCAGCCATGTCCAGAGGCGCAGAGCCTCCTGACAAAGGGTCCACGACCCCACCCCGCCCTGTTTGTTGCAGTACCACATGGCGGTGGTGTTGTCCGTGAACACCTGCACGACACTTCCCCTGACAGAGGGAAGGAAGGCTTTCAGTGCAAGCCGGATCGCTCTCAACTCCAACAGGTTGATGTGGAGACGAGACTCCGCCGGAGACCAGAGGCCTCTGATCTCCGCCTCTCCCATATGGCCACCCCATCCCAGGAGGGACGCATCCGTCACTACGACATGCTCTGGTTGGGGAAGGGAGAGGCTCTTGCCCTTGACCCACTCGCGGTCCGTGAGCCACCACTGCAACTGCCGTGCAGTGCCCTCCGAGATCAAGACATGGTCGGACAGGTTGCCGTGATGCTGGGCCCACTGAAACTTCAGGTCCCACTGCAGAGCCCGCATGCGCCGCCTGGCGTGATGCACTAGTAGGATGCAGGAAGCCATCAGCCCCAGAAGCCGCAACACTAGCCTGACCGAAACCCGGGATAGAGGCCGAAAGATGGGAATCAGGGCCCGTATATCCCGGACCCGCTGTTCCGGTGGATGGACCCGGAACTGCGCCGAATCGAGAACCGCTCCGATGAAGAGGAGCTTCTGAGAGGGACTCAAGTGTGACTTCGGCACGTTGATGGAAAACCCCAGCAAATGCAGGAGATCCGCCGTAGTCTGGAGGTGGGAGACGACTGCCTGGGGCGAGCCCGCCTTCAACAACCAGTCGTCGAGATAGGGGAAGACTGGAACCCCTGATCTGCGCAGATGAGCTGCGACCACCGCCATCACTTTCGTGAACACCCGAGGGGCACTGGTGAGGCCGAAGGGGAGCACGGTAAACTGAAAGTGCTCTTGGCCCACCGTGAACCGCAGGTAACGCCGGTGGGCCGGCAGGACGGGGATATGGAAATATGCGTCCTGCAAGTCCAACGCTACCATCCAGTCTCCAGGGTCTAGGGCAGCTAAAACCTGAGCCAACGTGAGCATCTTGAACCTTTCCTTTCGGAGGAAGGCATTGACGTTCCGGAGGTCCAAGATAGGGCGTAGGCCCCCTTTGCCCTTCTTGGGAACCAGAAAGTAGTGGGAATAACAACCACGACCTACTTCTGGACTCGGAACGCGCTCGACGGCCCCCTTGGCCAAGAGAGCCGAAACTTCCTCGCGGAGAAGATGCAAATGATCCCCCGAGATACGGTGGTGCTGCGGTGGCATGGCTGGAGGGGTCGTCTCGAAGGGGAGGGAGTAGCCCCTTCGGACGATTTGCAGCACCCACCTGTCCGATGTTATGGACCGCCAGTGGAGCAGGTGATGGCGAACTCTGCCGCCCACTGGCGTGGTATGGGCCTGAAAGCTCGGACTAGGAGGGCTTTGAGGCGGATGCTGCAGGGGTGGAAGTGGGCTGACCACGTCGGCCTCCATTTCCGCCACGGCGGAAGCCACGTCCGCGACCGCGCGCAGGTTGGTTCTGCGGCTGGTGGCTTTGCGGACGTGAGGAGGCGCCCCTTCCTTGGCCACGAAAGGGGCGAAAAGCGGAGGTGTGCGCCCGCGGAGCCGAGAGGCCCAAGGACTTGGCCGTAGCCCGGGAGTCCTTAAAGCGGTTCAGCGCACTGTCCGCCTTCTCACCAAACAGGCGAGTGCCATCAAAGGGCATGTCCATGAGGGTGGTCTGGACATCCCCGGAAAATGACGTGGACCGCATCCAGGCGTGGCGGCGGAGCGCCACCGTGGTCGAAATCGCCCGACCCTGCGAGTCCGTGGTGTCAAGCCCACATCGTATGGCGTGCCGTGCTGCATCCCTCCCATCGGCCAAAGCCTGGGTAAGACGCGTCCGGACCTCCTCCGGACACAGGGGCAGCACGTCCTCCACCGTATCCCACAGGGAATGGGAATAACGGTCCAAGAGACAGGCGGTATTTAAGGACCGCAGGCCCAAACTAAGGGACGAAAACAGTTTCTTGCCAAACTGCTCGAGTCTCTTGGAATCCCGATCCGGCGGAGCGGTCGGGAAGGAGGATTGGGAGGTAGAGGCCTGGATAACCAGACTCTCGGGGGTGGGGTGTTGGGACAGGAAACTGGGGTCGCCCGGAGCAGGGCGGTGGCGCCTGGCAACGTTCCTATCCACAGTAGGAACTGTGGAGGGCTTGGACCAGGTGCCCTGCAGAACGTCAGTGAGGGCCTCGTTGAACGGCAGCAGAGGCTCAGTGGAGCTTGCTGAGGTTTGAAGCACCTCAGTGAGGATGTTAGTCCTCACAGCCACGGCAGGCAACTCGAGCCCCAGGGCCTCGGCCGCCTTGCGCAGCACCACAGAAAATGCTGCACCCTCCTCCGAAGCCACGGTCGGAGGAGAAGTGAATCCAGTGTCTGGCGAGGTGTCCAGCCCACTGGCCTCCCCCAGTTCATCTGCCCAGTCCTGAGAAAGCTGTGACTGAACAGCCAGAGGGTCCTCGAACCCCTCCCAGTCGCCCCCTTCTTCCGATTCCTGATAAACAGGAGGAATGATCGGAACCGGACTGTAGAGATGGTAGGACTCAAGCGACGTCGGATGCGGCGTCGGCGGACGCCGTGCCGGCGTCGGGTCCGGATGAGGGCTAAACCGGGGTGTCGGCGTCACAGGCGTCGGCGGCGCCGGTGACGGCGTCGGTGGTTCAGGCGTCGGCGCCGGTGGAGGAGTGACTAGGTCAACCGGCGTCGACTGGGGCCCAGGCAAGGGCCCCGCGGGAACCTGCGGCGTCGAGACCGGAGTCGTCGACGGCGCCGGGGCCGGAGCCGCCGGCACGCGAGGTCGCCCAGTCGAGTCCGCGGGGCCCGAAGGCGCGCCAGCGGGCGTCGACGGCGGGGCCAGGCTCCTCATGGCCGAGAGGAAGGCACTGATCTCCGCCGGCGCCGCGTCAGCCCCAGGGACCGGAAGGTATGGGGGCGGACGCGGCACCTGCGGCTCCGCCGGAGCCGCGGGGGTGGAACCACCCTGACCCTCGGCCGAGTCGCGCGACCGGCGAGGGGAGTCCGAAGAGCGATGTCGCCTCTTGGACTTCTTTGAGCGTTTGGACTTACCCGACGACTTGGAGCCGGACGAGCGATGGCGTCGGCTAGGGCTCCGCGAGCGATCCTTGGACCTCCTCCTGGACCGGGATCGCGCACGACGCGGAGCCGAGTGGCGAAGCTCGAGAAGCTTGCGGGACCGCTCCCGCCTAGCCTTCGAAGTCAGGGCCTGACAGTCGTTGCACGACTCCGCGTCGTGGTCGGGGCCTAAGCAGTAGAGGCACCGGCGGTGGTGATCGGTCACCGACATCAGTCGATGACAATCCTCGCAAGCCTTGAACCCAGGCATCCTACCGGCACCAGATGTCGACAGACAAGGATCAAAAATGATCAAAAAAGATTTAGTCAAAAAAGACTAAAAGGGGTAGCTCTCCCGGATCTGCGCTTACTGGCGCGGAAAAAAGAAGAACTGACGTCAGCGCGCGAGGGCGGCGTCTAAGTACTCCGACGACGTCATCCCGGCGCACGACGCCGACGACGGACGCGGAGCCGCAGACGACGCCTAGCGACGCGCAAGGGGTATTTGCTGACGGAAAATCTTCCGGATCCAGTCTGACGCCTGGGGATATTCTAAGGTGAGGAATCTAACTAACGTGTTTCTTTCAGATACAGCCATTAAGTAGCCAGGCATGGCGGCACAGAGCAACTGAGCGGGCCATAGCTCGACCTACCGAATCAGTGGTGTTCATGGCCAACCTATTACAAAATTGCGCCATTTCTTGGCCATCACAAATCAACCATTCCAGGTCAGTCCGAGGAACCTCAGGAAGAGAGGAAAGGAGGCGCTCGGCCGAGTCCCAATGGGCAGAAGTAGACCGTGCAAACACGCAAGACGTGTTCAGTGATCTAAGGCCTGCACTGTTAGACGCAAAAACATGGCGGCCACATGACTCCAACCATCGAGATTCCCAAGTGGGAGGGCGTAACGGAGGAGGGCCAGAAGGCAGTGAGACTGAAGCTGCCTGAATCACCTGCCCCTGAGCCCTAGGGTGGAGGGACAAACAGAAAGGGTCTTTTGGAGCGGGGCGATGTTGATGTGCAATAGCACGATCCACTGGGTCTCCCGAAGAGGGCCTCGCCCAAGTCCCCAGAAGAGCTTTGTACGACTCCTCGCCAAAAGGCAACAAGGGTTCCACTTCCACGGTGCCCTGGTGGAGTAAATCCAGCAAGGGATCAGAGGGCAGAGAGACTGAGGGTGGCTGCATTTGTAAAATGTCCATAGCCCTGCGAACAGCCCTCGCAAAAGCTGCACTGGCCACTCGAGGTGGCGACAACAGGTCATCATGGGGATGGCATGAGGCTAATTCTGCCACCAAAATATTGGCGCTCTAGAGCCTGGGGACATCCAAGGTCCAGCCAGTGCAAGGGGTCCCGCCCAGAAGGACAGCAAAACAACCCTGGGGGTGGCGAACCCAAAGGGGCCTCCTCAGATTCAAGCTCCACATCCTCCACAAACTGATGAATGGCCGGGGATGGCACCGGCGTCGATTGGCGTTGAGACGGTGTCGACTCGACGTCGATGAACCCCTAAGGAGCCTCGTCTGTTCGGCGTCAACACGACCTCCACCGAGGGGGAACCTGCAGAGAGGAACAAAGTCGAAGACTGTGCCGCAGCCTCATCCGGCGTCAGTGCAGGGAGCCACCCAGGGCTGTGCAGAGACGACAAGGAAGGCTTGGACGTGCGAGGAAGATGCCTCTCCGGGCTGCGTCCCAACGTTGCAGCGATTCCGGAACTGGAGTCAGGGCGCTCGACCAGTGCCGAGGGCGAACCTGCCGGCAAAGCCCCGATCGGAGCCCCTACCCCCTCTATGGGGCCCGAAGGCGCACCAGGGAGAGAGGGTGACCCAAAGATGGCTAACAAGGCCAGTGAATAGGCCTCCATCTGAGCCCGAGTCGCCCCAGCTCCAGGAAATTGTGGGTAAGTGCGGGTCGACTCCAGAGGGCCTGTGTCCAGTGGAGACCAGGAGCATCGGGCCCCCCTCGTCGCGTGAGGTCGACGACCTCTGTGATTTCTTTTTCTTGCGCTTACCTGCAGCAGGAGTGCGACGATCGCGGGAACGACTCTGCAACCTGTCCCGAACCGACCCCCCCCACAAGGAGGAGACCGGCGGCGTGAGGACTCCAGATGGAACATCCGGGCGGACAGCAACTTCATGCGCCGTTCTCGCAGGGACTTCGGCTTCAGCCGGTGGAAGGCGTCGCACTCTTCGGAGTTGTGGTGCTCTCCCAAGCACCACATACAGATCGCGTGTGGATCCGTCGCCGACTTCTGCCGCGTACAGGATTGACACGCCTTGAAGTCCGAAGGCATCACACTGAAGTACTGGGTTTTTAAAACCCAGCGGTGCAGGGGAACACACCCTAAGACTTTGAGTTCTTCCTGTTTCAGACCCACAGAAACACAGAGTCTTCTAGGTGAAGTCAAAGATCTTGTTTATTGGCTGCAGACCAATTACAGATGTCCGAGAAGTACAACACAATGTATGTTCTCAGGAGACTGCTTAAACTTACAGAAACGGCCTTCTCCTTATATACAAAATATCATGCTTCAGGCACACATTCCTTGTTTTACGATATGGTCATTCATATGTATTCATTACAAACGAAAAGGCAGAGTCATGATGACCATCCCACATTCCAGTTCAGCCAGCCCACAATTATTTACCCAGCGAGGCTCAGATCCCACATCAGATATCAACAGACCCCAATAAACACGGGCACCTCCTGTTTGTAAAACAAGCCATAAAGCAGGAAGAGTCAGGTGTGAAAGAGATTAGCCGGAGGCTTGTGTGGGATGAAAAGGCTTTATGGTGTGTCAAACCCTGATGCTAATCACAGGTGGCCGTAGGACGGGGAGCTCGTGGGACCGGACTGACCTGGGGCGGTGGAGCCAAGTCGCACAGGTCACAGAGAAGTCAAAGGAAGGCACATGTGTTCTAAAGGCCGGTGTTTGTCCTTGATGTGTAGCCTATGTGAGGGCAACCATAAGATGGCCACCGCTCCAAGATGGAACCCACGAAGTCAATGTGTAATATCGTATACACAGTGCATTTATCGATGAAACGTTATGCAAAGTACTTGTACATACCGCATTGGCCATTCGCGGTTCGCTAATACCGGAATAGACAGGGGTAGGGCCCTGCCTCCTACGCGGTCCCAAATTTTAAAGTACCACAACACACTGTTCCCGGAAGCCAAAAGGTGTTGAGAAAGCCTGAAAAACAAAAACAGGCCAGCCTAAGTAAAACGTCCCTATAACCTTTGTTTTTTTCTGTGAATTTTTAAGGTTGAATTCCATTTCGTCACTGTAACATCCCTGCAACCTTTGTTTTTTCAATGAATTTCTAAGGTTTTTTAAATTATTATTCCTAACTATAACGTCCCTGTAACCTTTGTTTTTTTCGGTGTATGTAAAAAATGTTTTAAGTAGTAATGGTGTTTGCAGAATGGTGGAGAAAGGGGGCGGGCCTCTGACCAGCTCTCAGGAATCCTGCTGTGTAGGACTTACAGAAAGTACCAGGAGGGCTTCTTGGCCCCCAAGGTCCCTCAGCCTACAAGAGTACTTCATTCCCCAACCAATAGTGCACCTGGAGACGTATCTGCAAAGTGGTGGAGAAAAGGGGAGTGGGCTCCGAAGACCAGTTAGCAATCCTGCTGTGTGGGACTTACTGGAGACAACTGGAGGGGGTATTCGCCCAACAGGACCCCCAGCAGCCAAGTGGACTTCTTGCGCCAACTAGTAGTGGACTAGGAAACGTGTTTGAGAGTGGTAGAGAAAGGAGGTGGGCCACGCAGACCTCTCAGCAATCCTGCAGTGTGGGACTTACTGAAGGTAACAGGAGGAGGAGTTGGCCCACAAGGATGTCCTTGGGGGCCAACAACTCCTCCTGCTACCTCCAATAAGTGCCATACAGTGCGATTGCTTAGAGGTCTTCTAAGGCCATGCCCCCTCCATTGTGTGATTTAGCCCCGGGGAGGTGGTGGTCCCCAGGGCTGCAAGGGGGCTGCGTTACCCCCCTCATTGTTTTTGGTTAAATCCCCATGGAGGTCCCGGGGGCTGCGGGGGAGTTCTCGCCATCCCCCTGTATTATGTAAATTGAAAGACCCCAGGGAGGTGGGGACCCCTGGGGCTGCGGGGCTCTGCACGACCCCCGCTTTGTTTACATATGAAGCCACTGGGAGGTGGCTTTCCTCGGGTGGGGGTGGTCCGGGCCACCCCCCGCATTATGTAAATTGAAAGCCACGGGGATAGTGGCTGCAACCAGGGCGATGGGGGGTCAAAACGTCCCCCGCTTTGTTTATAAATGAAGTCCCGGGGGGATGGCAGTCCACAGTGTTTAGGGGGGGGGGTCTAAGAGGCCCTCATTTATAAAGCTAAAAGCCCTGGGGAAATGGTGGTCCCAGGGGCAGCAGGAGAGGCTCGTACAGCTTTCATTTTTCATTTTTTTAAAAGAAGGCCCGGGGAGGCGGTAGTCCCCAGGGCAATATTGATTACCAGGAGGGGGCTTGTGTGCCCTCCTCCATTATAAAAAAAAAATGCCCCTGGGATCTGGCCAAACACAGGCGGATATTGACCGAAGCGCGGGAGCCCGTGCTTCGATTTACCAAAAATTATTTGGCTGGATATGCGGATACGATTATTTTTTTTACTCTATTTTTTTGGGCCTGGGGGTCCCAGTGGGATCACTCCAAGAGGCCTAGGGGGTCAGGATGTTTCTACTCTGTCCCTTTTCTTTTTTTTTTACATTGTTTGTGGGTCTCGGTTTAACCGAGTCCCAAGATGGCTGCCAAAACTTCCTGGTTGAAGTGTAGGCAGCCAATCAAATTTTAGTAGCATTTCAGTAGCTACAAGATATCTATATTTTTAAAACTTAAATATCTCTGCAACTACTAAACGGATTCACATCAAATCACAAAAAAACCTTTTCTGGACCAACATCTAGCTTTCTGCCAACTTTGGAGTAATTCGTTGGGCTGTAGTCATCTTCAAAAAATGAAAATTCCCCATAGACATAACATGGTGAAAACACGTTTTGGGACCCCCTTGATTCTCAGCCTCTGCTTGACGGATCACCCCATGACTTTCAACAAAGCAGCTGAACCAAAAAGGTGAAGTTTTACAAAAAATAAATAAAAAATTTGGGTTTAGGGTGAGCATGGATTATTGAGTGGCAAGTGAATTTTTAGTGGTTAGGGTGGCTGCAGGTTTTTGAGTGGTAAGGGATGTTTTAGGGTATAGGGTGGAAATAGGTTTTATGAGTGGCAAGGGAATTTTTAGCGTTTATGGTGGGTGTGGGATTTTTGGTGGCAAAGGATTTTGTAGGATTTACGGTTGGTATGTGTTTTTGGATGGGAGGCAAATTTTTAAGGTTTAGGGTGGTTATGGGTTTTTGGGTGATAAGGAATTTTTAGGGTTTAGGGTGTGTGTGTGTTTTTGGCTGATAAGGTACTGTTTAGGGTGTGTATGGGCTTTCAGGTGGCAAGGGAATTTTTAAGGATTAGGGTTGGTATGGGCTTTTAGGTGGCATGGGAATTTTTGGGGTTTAGTTTGGATAAAGGTTTTTGGGTGGTAAGGCATTTTTTAGGGTTTAGGATGGGTATGGGTTTTTGGGTGGCAAGAGAATTTTTAGCATTTAGGGTGGGTGTGGGTTTTGGGGGGGCAAGGGAAATTTTATGGTTTTGGATGGGTATTCTTTTTTGGGTGACAAGGGAATTTTTAGTGTTTAGGGTGGATGTGTGTTTTTGGGCGGTAAGGTAGTTTTTCAGGTTTAGTTTGGGTATGGGATTTTGAGTGGCAAAGGAATTCTTCAGAGTTTTGGAGGTTATGGGTTTTTGGGTGGCAAGTGATTTTTTAGGGTTTAAGGTGGGTATTGGTTTTTGGGTGGCAAGGGATTTTTTTTAAGATTAGGGTGGGGATGGGTTTTTGGGTGGTAACGGATTTGTTTGGGGTTAGGGTGGCAAAGGATTTTTTAGGGTTTGGTATGGGGTTTTGGGGAGCAAAGGAATTTTTAGGGTTTAGGGTTGGTATGGATCTTTGGGTGCCAAGGGATTCGTTAGGGTTTAGGTTGGCAAGGGAATTTTTAAGGGTTAGGGTGGGTAATGGTTTTTCATTGGAAAGAGAATATTTAGGGGTTAGCGTTAGTATGGGTTATTGGATGGAAAGTGGCAAGGGAATATTTTGTGATTTTTTACTTGCCTATTACTTTTGCACCGGTCGATGAATCTTCACATAATTTTCTCATAAAAGTGTACCGGTGATACTAGCTGTGCATGGAAAGTTTCAGAGGCATATAAAAAGGCAGAGATCAAAAAAAGTCAGTTTCCCAAGTTACCTAGAGTCTTTAGACACTCCTGCAGCCTGAAACCACTGGACGGAATTACACAAAATTTAGGAGAAAGGTTGAGTCAGTTCCGGAGATCAAGTTTTTTCTTATTTGGTGTAAATCCGTTCTGTAGTTTTTGAAATATTATAGGAAACCAAATTTGTATATCTGGGCCTATGTGGTACTTTTGTAGTACCTTAGTATATAGGTTACAATCTCAAACTTTGAGAAAACACTCACAATCACTGGATGATGTCATCAATGATATCATTTCAGATGTCATCAGTGATGTCATGAGTAATGTCCCTGACCATGTCATGAGTGATCTAATCTGTGAGGTTATAAGCAGTGCATTGTGGGAGCATAAATTATAGTTAGCTCAGGTAACCATAACTGCTGAATTTCACGGGTTTTGCACAAGTGAAATATGAGCCTAACAATAACGTTCCTATAACCTTTGTTTTTTTTCAACAAATTTCTAAGGTTCTTTAATTCTATTTCCTATGTATAATGACTCTGTAACCTTTGGTTTTTCAGTGAATTTCTAAGGTTTATTTTAACGTTAAGTAAGATGTCCATCACAAAGCATAGTGTGGGGGTTAAACACAGGGCCTGGCCTTACATTGTGCTGCCCCCACCCAAGCGTGCTGCTCCTGCACCCCACCCTCCTCCTTGCCATCCAATGTCCAAGTCCATGACCCTGCTCACTCATTACAGCCATTTGTTCTGTCACTGCCCTCCCGGTCTGACCTAAACAGTTAGCTTGCTGCCCTTTTCATCTCCTCCCTACCCTCTGTAGTCCGAGTCATGCACAAGCTTCCTCCTTCCTGCTCTGCATGGTCTGATGTGCTGCCACTCCCCTCCATTAAGCTTGATGTACCTGCCCACTCCTCCTACGCTCCGTTGCCCAATTCTGTGCCTCATCATTGCCATCCTGCTTAGCCTGTGCTTAGCTTACTGCCCCTACTCTCCTTCCACTTGCCCTCTGATGTCTGTGTGCATTTCCCTGCTCCCTCTTTTCTGTCCACCAAATTCCTTGGACCTGCCACACCTGCCCCTTTCACCTGCCTAGCATGGTCAGATGGCGATCCCCTGTCCCTGCCACCTCCACCTTACCTGTCCAAGTTCCATGCCCAATCCCCAATCCCCTCTCTCCTGTCTTCCATGGTCCATTTTACTGCCACTCCCTTCTGCCCTCCATGCTCTGTTTTGCTGCAACTGCTCCTCCTGTCTGCCCTGTGCGGTCTGCTGTGAAGCCCCTTCTCCTGCCTTCTTTTGTGTGTGTCCAGCCCCTACCCCTCTCTTCTGTCCTCCAGAGTCCTTTGTGATGCCTCTGGCCCCTCCTTCTTGCCCACCATGGGCGTTGCGCTGCCACTAACCCTCCCGCTCGCTGTACAATGTCTTCTGTGCTGCAAAAACACCTCCCACCTGCCCTGTGTAGTCAGTTTGCTGCCCCTGATCCCCCTCCCACCTCTCCTCCAATGTCTGTGTGTATGCCATTATAGTCTCACTGTTGACCCCTAGGCGAGTTGTGCTTCCAGTGCCCATTTCTTCTGCCCTCCATGCTCCATCAGCTTGCTACTCATGCTCTGCCCCCTGGCCTCCGTTTTCCATGTGCAGACCCCTATCCCCTTCCTCATGCTTTGTCTGGTCCTTTGTCGTGCCTCTGCCCCCACCCTCCTGCCCTTCATCGTCCGTTATGCTGCAACTGCCCCTCCTGTCAGTCCGGTATGGTCAGCCTGCTGCCCTTGCCTCTTTCCCCTCTGCTCTCTGTTGTAAATATGAATGGCCCTGTCCCCTTCCTATTGCTTTACATGGTCCGTTGTGCTGCACTGACATCCCACCTGCTCTGTGTGGTATATTGTGCTGCTACAACCCCTGATGCCAGCTCTGTAAGGTCAGTTTGGTACCTATACCCATCTCCCGCCTGTCCTCTTTTATCCAAGTTCAAGTCCCTACCCCATTCCTTCTGTCCTCCATGATACATTGTACTTTATTGTGCAACATTTTTAACTTGGTAAGAGGGAGATTTTGAAAAAGAAAACCTGGGGAATTGATTTTCCCCATTTACTCACATTAAAAAATAGGAGCTTTAGGCAGGAGATAGATAAAATAAAGCCCTTTCGGGCTTAAAAACATCAGGAGTCTCCTGCTTGAATTGGGTCTGTTGGCATGCATGGTTGTACTGCCATTGCCTCTTCCTTCTGCCCTCAATAGTCTTTCATGTTGCCACAGCCTCTTTTGCCTGTACTCCATGGTTGGTTTGCTGCCTTTGCCCCTCCGATTTGCCCAGTACGGTTAACTTACTGCCTCTGCACCCTTCTCCATGAGAGGGTCTTATTCCCAGAGAAATTATAGCTACTGCTCTAAACAACTAAATTGAGGACACATTTTCTGAGTTCTCAAATAGCGAAAAAGCACTTAATTTGCTATATTTACTTTTTTTATATAGTTGATCACTTGATTATTTGTTACACTTAAGGGAGAGGATGTGGCGCTATGGCAAGAGCTGCAGACTTTACAACTAGGGAACCAGGTTTGAGTTTCAGCGTTGGCTCAACATCATGTGATTCTGGACAAATCACTCAATCTCCCCATGCCAAAAAACAAAATTAATGAGTCCTTGAGTAATGATGCTCATGTAATGCACTCCAATACTTTTGGGTCAAGTCTGCGCTATATAATAGTGCAAAAAAACTATTTGTGCTATGTTTGGAATCTTTTTTATCTAGTGGCTATCTTGGGAGACTTATCTGTTTTGCAGCTCCCTAATTTCCTCATTTACTGCAGTATACTCAGTAGAAAATGGTTTCAGTTTTCTACTTCCATTCTATCAAGATAGCGTTCAGATGTGGCACACTTTTGGCATAAATTCAGAATGTTAGCACTCTAGTTGCTCATTAGAACACTATAGTAAAGCTTCTGATCACCAGAGGGTTAACTGGCAATCTGGTGTGGAAAGTGTATGTTTCAGTCTGCACTTAAAATGTGTCCTAATTTTTCTTTCTACAGCACTAGTTATAATTTCATCATCTCATGTTCTCCCTTCCTAAATTAAATGTTTTAATTTCTACCAGTTTGATTCAATCAACATGTTAATGTTAACTAGACTTATATAGCGCACAGCTGCCTCAGCAAAGAGGCGTCCCGGTGCTAACAGCAGAAAAACATAGAGGCTAAGAACTGGGCGAATCTGCACAGAAAGAAGTGCACAAAAGAGGGATTAGGCCACGGGGAAGAGGTATGTCTTAATGGCTTTCCGGAAGGCCAACAAGCTATCCAGACTGTGACTATGAAAGGGCAAGGAGTTCCATAACTTGGCTGCCAAACAACGAAAGGACCGTCCCCCGGCACGGAGACGGTTTACTCGAGGGACCACAGCCAGGTGTTGGCCCAACAAGTGCAGCTGGTGTCTAGGAACGCATGGTACCAGCAAGTTGGCCAAAAGCCCGGGAGATGCAAGCTTTAGAATTTTAAAGGGCAAACAGAGAGCCTTAAATTCGATCCGCTTAGCCATGGGCAACCAATGTACCTGCCGGATAGCACCAGCTGTTGAGCAGCTACGCAGGAGCCCCAATAGGGCTCTGGCGGCTGCACTACCTCAGCCTGATTTGCCCCAAGGAGCGAGCTGGCATAATCCAGTCTAGGTAAGATGGCCGCTTGAACAATCAGCTGACAGGTAGGTGGATCAAAAAACCCCAGCAAGGGTCTAAGTCCCCGAAGCAGGCCGAAACAGGTACGGGCCACTTTCTTGGTGTGATCCTGAAAGATGAGGGTAGAATCCATCCAAACCCCTACGTTTTTTATCACTATCTTGGGGATGGGCGCACTACCAAGAGTGGTGGGCCACCATTGCTCACTACATAGTCTCCTGTCTTTCCCCACCAGCAACACCTCGGTTTTATTGGCGTTAAGCTGGAGGCAGTTGGAGGTCATACTCTCTGCGACTGCAGCCAGACCACTCCTAAACTTGGAAGCGTCCCGCATGGAGTCGTCGGAGAGGGCCACCACCAACTGCGTGGGGGTGCAGCCACTTGGAATGATCTCCCGGACAAGAAAGATCTGAACCATTCCAGAGCTAGGCCAACGACACCCGCCCCCTCCAGACGACGTAAAATAATCTTGTGAGAGACCGTGTCAAAAGCGGCACTGAGATCGAGTAATATCAGTGCCGCAGTGTGCCCTGTGTCAAGAATGGTCCGCAAATGCTCGGTCACAGACAAGAGAGCAGTCTCCGTACTGTGACCAAGGCAGAAGCCATTCTTGGAGGGATCCAGGGTGGCGTTAACATTCAGGAACCCTGTTAAGATGTTATTCACGTGAGCCTCAGCGATCTTAGCTACCCATGGTAGAAGGGATATGGGACGAATGTTTTCCAGCTTAGCCGGGTCCAGCAAAGGTTTTTTCAGTAGTGGAACCACCATGGCCTGCTTCCAAAGCTCAGGGACCACAGCGGTGGAAAGAGAAGTATTAACAACCTGGCACAACGGAGCCAGGAGCACAGATAGGGACTCCCTGAACTAGGCAGGTTTCAAATGATCTACCGGAGAGCCAGATTTAACTTTACCACTCAGAAGTAAGAACTCTTCCTGCGAGATGGGAGAGATAATCTCCAAAAGATGAGTGGAAGGAGGTCCGTGAAGAGCAATGAGAGATGGAGGCACCAGAGGTTAAGACCTATAGATTGTTCCACTTTATTAACAAAGAAGGTCGCCAGGTCTTCACAATGTTGCTCAGACATAATCACGGAGGCAGTAGAGTTTTTCCTAACTCTGAGATCCTTGAGTATTTTAGCCTTAGCCCTTTTGGCAGGAATGAGAGCGTCAAAAGCTTGAATAATCCAGTTGCAGAGTGATCTATAAGACAGATCAGAATCACTGTGCAGTTGAGGAGGGTGCACAGAAAGAAATGCATGAAAATCCTCAAGCCTCAATTTACGCCAAGGGAGTTTTGAAAGAGGGCGGGTGAGAAGCTCTATACAGAGGTTCGAAGACCGGAAAAGACATAGAAACCAGAGAGTGGTCTGACCAACATACTGGACTGGGTGTCTTGACAGAAGCAGAAGAAATATTGGAGAAGACAGCGAACATTAAGATGCAGGATTTTTGTTGATGACCTGGGTAGAGGGGGTGGGGTGGGTGGGGCGGCTGTGACTCACACCCACAGCAGAGGCAGCAAAAGGGCCCCTCCAAAATATCTAATGGAGGTGAGCTGCAAGGGTTTACCAAAGCATTAACAGCCAGCAGGTCCGCCCTGGAATAGGCAGATGATCCAGAAGTGCAACTACCAGCGTTTCTGGCATGTGGCTTGCCTGCCGGCGCGCCCCCTGGGCCCTTCCGCTGCGCTCCTGCGCCATGGCCTGATTAAGTACCGGCTCAGGGGAGGTGGTCGGGAGACTAGACCGCCTCACCAACAAAATGGCGGCTAAAAACTGGCACACCGGAAGTACGGAAACTCCGGCGTCGACGGTTCGATACTCCCTCCACAACAATCAGCCCGCTAATGTCTTCGGTGGACCGGGGAGACGAACATCCAAAGAAAGGCACTTGCGACCTAATGCCGGGCAACACAAAAGTAAGTGCAAGCAGAGAACAGAAAATAAAATACAAAAATAAAAGCGGTAGCTTTTCAGTAAAAGTGCAATCACATTTAAAATTTGAAAGCAGTGCCACAGTTTTGTCATATGTAAGCGTTCTAGTTGGTTTTTTTAGAACACTCTGGGAGGCTGCAGTTAAACACACAGGAACACACTGACAGGCTGCTCCTGTTGGAAGTTAATGATTTACTGAGAATGTCAGACTTTATTTTCATATGGCTGAGAAAGATAGTGTGAATTTACAAAACATATGCTCTGCATTTTAGCTTAAGGAAAGCCTTCCATATCCTCTATTGGAAAATCACGAGAAAACAGTTTTCTCTCAAACATGATTAATGAAATCCCAGCAGAAGGCTTTTTCAAAATGTAAACTCACCTTAGAACATACCACTATTCTTAAAATTAGTATGGTACCATAAACAAATTATATATTTTGCAATGTTCTCTTTTTTTGTGACCCTCAAAACCTGCCATTCACTAAAATGCATTTCAATGGGGTGCTATCATGTATATTGGTCCCAAGATGGCTCCCTGGCTCCCTAAACCTCCTGGTTGAAGTGTTGGCAGCCAATCAAATTTCAGTAGGTTTCTGGGCTACCTATATTTTTTTAACTTAAATATCTCTGATACTACAGAACAGATTTACACCAAAAGTGGCACAAATGTTCTTGATATATATATATATATATATATATATATATATATATATATATATATATATATATATATATATATATATATATATATATATATATATATATATATATATATATATATATATTCGCCAGTAGGTAGTTATAGTTAGGAGTTAGTTTCCATAGGAAAAGCGTTGTTTGACCAATCTTCATACAATTTTCCCCAAAAAGTGTCAAAGTAGGTCCTGGTTGTCATGGAAAGTTTGGAGGTGATCCGTGTAGTGAGGACCGAGAAATAAGGATGTGCACAGAGGGTGCGCTTGTAATGTTAATTCACATAGAAACGCGTAGTCGAACCTACAGCCCGAACCGCTGGATGGAATTACACCAAATTTGGAAGAAAGGTAGATGTTACACTGATTGTGCTGTTTGTTAATTGGTGCAAATCTGCCCAGTAGTTTTTGAGACATTTTAACTGAAAATTATAGATATAGCTCTATTCTCAGATATTTTGCAACGATTCCACAATTAATCGCGAATGTACGCGTCAACAGCAATGCTAGAATTGGCTGGACCCGACCTAAACAGAAAGTTGCGGCTGACATTTTTATGTCCGGAAACAGTTCCCACGGCTGAAAATTTGTGTGGAACCTAACATAAGGGGTCAGGGTAGAAATACTCTGACCAAATGTTTGAGAAATGGGTGTGTTAGTGACACAAGTTGTGTGTTCAAAATTGATTTTTTTAAATTCTGTGCAATATTCGGTGTACCATCGCGGGGACGTCGCAAATATCGTGACATCGCGAATATTGATGGAAATATAAAAATATATATATGTACATACTCACACGTCACTGTCACACTCATGTACGCACTGACAAACTCACTCAGACACTTATACACATATCCACTCATACACTTATACATCCAGTCACATACCCAGTCAGATACTGATTCACTCACTCACATACCTATGCACCCACTTACATACTCACTTGGAGAGTCACACACCCATGTACCGACACACTCAGAGACTCATGCACCTATTTAGAGTTTCAGTCATAGGCTCATACGTACAGTCAAATACCTACTTAGAAACTCTTACACCCACTGACAGACCCGTACAGTCATTCACACACTCAGTCACAGAGCCTCTCAGAGACTTATGGACTCAGTCACTCACTCACTCATACAGTCAGTAACTCAGACAACCAGTCACAAACTCACTCAGATATACATGCATCCACTCACTCACCCGGTCAAAGCTTATGCATTTACTCACAGACCCGCCCACTCGCACTCCCAGTCACAGTCCCACCTGGACTCCCATGCATGCACCAATTCACTCACCTACTCAGCGACTTATGCTCTCACTCACAGACCCAATGAGACACTAAAACACCCACTCACAGATCCACTCATACATCCACTCATGGGCCCACTCAGACACTCAAACACCCATACAGTCACTCACACAGCCACTCATAGACCCACTCACAGACTTATGCACCCAGTTAGTTATACACTCAAAGACTCATATACCCACACACAGTCACACTCACAGACCCACTGACCAAACCACTCAGATACTCATGCTACCAGTCATAAACCCACTGAGAGATTTATGCACTCACTCACAGATCCACTCAGACACTCACTCACCCATTCAGACACTCATATATCCACTCATAGATCAACCCAGACAGTCATATACCTACAAAATGCACAAAGGCACTCATACAGCTACTAGCAGGTTGAGTGAGAGACTTACGCAACCAAAGACCCATTGTGACACTGATGTCCCAACTCATAGATGCACTAACGCAGTCATGCAATTCGTTACCAAAGCAGTGATGCACCGTTTTACAGATTCACTCAAATACTTATACAGTGAATGAGAGACTTACTGATATAGTGATGCATGCAGTTCTAGATTACACTGAAAAAGTTATACACTGTGTTAGAGATATTAAGGGAGCTGTACATGCTATTATACAGTCATTTAGATAGTGTGTGTTTAGTCTGTTGGTTACAATCCATTTTGCAGTTATAAGTTGTGAATGTGGTGGTGGCTACTTAACGTATACATTTGTTTTGTCATTTTGTGACGTTTATTGGCATTTTCCATCATATATTCATAATCATATTACATAATGTTGCTCGACGCCAGTAGCTGCCATGTATTGTATATATAACTTAACAACAAACTTAACAATTAAAACACAGGTCAGCTTATTTTACATTATTACTTAGGAGCATCAAAACATTGCCACAGTAATAGTGCACTTCTGCCTTCCTTTAATACATTTATGGCTTACTCGTGCATTTACCACTTCTCAAGTCCTTTTGAACAACACTCGCTGATGACACCTGTGGACAGCAGTATGGAGCTAGGTTTGCGCTTCTGCTGCTTCAGGGCTGGGAGTGCTAGCATCTTTGTGGTGGTTCATGCGTAAACATTCAAATAGAGTGCCCCAGATGTCTTTGGGCCTGGAGGCTGCGGGCATTAATTACCAGAATGCAGCGAGCTAAGTTTGGCAAAAGGTGACATCTTGTAACTAGGTTTTGACTGCAGGGGCGTTAGATTTCCCTCAGTGAATGGCTACTCTGCGTTTTGCCTGTAGTAGTAACATGGCATGCAGTTTTAGGGTACTTGCTGGAATCTCCTTCACGAATCCTAGTATTCTTAACAACGGTGTTGGCTCAGCTGATATCCGCAGAATCTCCCCGATCATGTTGAATATGGCTCTCCAGTATGTCGCTATGGGAGGGCAATCCCAAGCTAGGTGTAAAAAAGTTGAGGGTGTAGCCATGCATCTCCAGCTACTATCATCGGGCCTTAGTCCCATTCGACGTAATTGGGCAGCAGTTCTGTATAATCTATACAGGAATTTGAAATGATTCAGTCTCAACTTGCAGTTAGGAGACAGCATCCGTCCGAGACTGGAGATTGTGTGACATATTTGTGGTGATCACGGCTACCGAAATCATCGCGCCGCACAGAGTCACTGTGAAACCGGAAAATCGGTTTACATGATTGTTTTTATCATTTTAAACAGTCAAGTAATAAACCTCCAGTGTCTAAAATACTGTAAAATGTATGCATTTATGTGTTTTACACCTCTTAAAAAAGGCACGATCATCGCGGTTACCGAAGGCATCGAGACTCTCAGCGTCATTGAGAAAACAGATAGTAGGGTTTAAACACAGTTTTTTTTAAAGTTACTGCAAATAAATGTGTACAAACATGTTCCTTAAGTTATTAATAAGTGTATTGCACGGGGGGAGGAGCCAAGATGGCGACCGGGACGGCAGCGTAGGCTCCCGGCTCCGTGAACCTCCGCACCCCGCACAGATATCCTGCACGAGATCCTTAGCCTGCGCTATCTACCCGTGTTGGTGAACGCGAGCGGCAACCGGCCGTGTGACCCCGAAGTTTCTGGCAGCGGTACCGCCGGAGAAATGTCCGTCTGAAGTTTGCGGCCTGTGCAGCCCCGGAGCCAGGATCTCGAGTGAACGCCGTGGCCGGGCGGCAGTGCAACAACAACGGCCTTTGGTGACTGGGTGGGGTCGGATTGCCGGAGTGGTGCGAATGTCGGACTGCGCTTCGCCGTGGTCGTTCCTACCACTAAGCGTAGCTGAACGAGTGCGTGCCTGAGGTGGCAACTACAGGACTCTCCGGTGATTGCTTCTGCCTTCGCCGGTGAGCTGCCCGGACGCCGCCCGTAACTTGTCCCGATTCTTGCGGGCTGCTCCCGGATTTTCGCGGCCGCTGGTCCGTGGTGGGGACGACTGTGGCCCGTGACCACACACCGGACACATTGCTTGCCTGCCCGCGGAACCCAGTTACCAGTGCCATGGAACCCGAGGCGCTTGTGTCTGAGCCCCGGTCCCGATCTGGGATGGACCTACCCAGCGGCCATTTTGGTATGCCAGAGTCCACCATCCTGTACACTGGGTTGCAGCAGGATTGGGAGGGTGTGACTCTGAGGAGCATAGCGGAGCGAGCGCCGGGAGCTGTACTGGGGTACGGTGACCTTCTCGAGGCTCTCGGTGCCCTTCACTCCACCCTGATTCACGGAGCCTGGGTGTTGGGGAGCAAGCTCGATGGAGTGACATCAGCGTCGGAACAGTTGCCGCCTGCCTATCCCCAGGTACACTGGGACTTCTCACGCCGCGCACTGGGGGACAGTGTCGTGGCCGCCCCTGTGAATAGTGCACACCTGGACTCTCCGGACAGTATATTAACGTGCGATCAGCTGGCTGTGGATTTGGTCTGTTCCGGAGGTTTCGGACCTGAGCGGGGGGGGGTGGCCTTGTCCCGTGCGCGGTCTCCGACGACCCAGGCAACGTCCAAGCAACGGTCGCCCGCCCTGGCTGATTCCGCCTTCCTGGGCCTGGTGTGCAGTGTAAATCCTGGCTCGGCATCGGGAAAGACGATCCCCCCTAGAGCTGACTGTGTCGATCTTCAGAGCCCTTTACCCTGCCTGTGTGTGTCGCTTCCTGAGTTTTATTGGACACTTCTCTTCCTGGTAACATTGGACATGGCACTGGGACGAGGGGAAGGCATGGGTGGGTTTGCAAAGAGTGGCCAAGGATGATGCTGACCCTTCCGAGGTGGTCACCTACTAGGCGGGCGGGCTCGGGAGTTGTGTGCTCTCATGGCATAATTGTTAGTGTACCAAGTGCGTAATGCTCCTTACTCCTCTTTGACAGGGTCGATTTTGTGTTCTTTATTGTATGCTTTATGGGAAACCGTGTGGTGCGGGAGGGAGAAGCCGGGGGCGTGTTTTGCAGACCCTCCTCCAGTTTATTAATACTCTCTCTACCCCCCCGTCTGGTGGGGGCTCCTTTCCCACTTCTTTTCTCTGTTCTTCTATATTTCGGGTCTGGTTCCGGGGCGACAGGCACACTGCTGGGGGGGGGGGGCGTACTCATCTGCAGAGGTGCAGGGTGGGGGGTTGGGGGGGGGGATCCTTTAGTCTTTCACCTCCTTTTTCTATGGCCTCCTTTTCTTCTCTTACTCTTCTTTGTCTTTTTCTGGGATCAGTATGGTAGTACTCCTTTGTTGTTAATCACTGCTGTTTCCGGAGTGCCATAATTTCCGTGGAGTTTCCGGGGTCTTGGGGCAGGGGGTTGCAGGCGCAAATGGCCGTGTCATTCCTCCACATCCTGAACTTACTGTTTCAGCGCCATTGCTTAGATAGACTGCTGTGTATTGTTTACGTTCATCGTTCTGCCTGCCATTTTTCGCTGCTGGGAAACTGTTTGGCACCTGATCCTTCCATCCTTTTCTATTATAAAATGTAAACCTTTATTATCCTGGTCTCCTATCTGGGCTGTTCAGAGACTGGGAGTATGCTAGTGTCGAGATTTTGCTCCCCGAGGTACTGACTGTGATAGACCTGCTTTCTGTTATTCTGATTGTTTAGCGGCCGGCCCCGGGGGTTGTAGGCCCATATGTGTAATTGCTTGAAATGTCAATAAAGGTTTTAAAAAAAAAAAAAAAAAAAGTCGACTACTAAGGAACTTGTTTAAAACTGCAAATACAGCGGCTGAAATAATGTACAATAAGCTTGGAGAAAAGAAGTCTATAGTTTGCCTAATGCCTGCACTGCAAGAGTGTTCTACATTAATTCAAGAATTTTTGAAACTGGAAAAACAGCAAATCGTGGAAATTGAAGCTATTGATAAATTTGAACACCAGGCAGTGACTAATCTTCTCACAGAGAAACTACATGCTAAATTACATGCTTTGGAAAAGTCTGTATCTAACACTGCAGGCTCAGAAAATACTTTGCATATATGTATAAACGGTCGGGTAATATTACGGCGTAATTTGAATGTAGAAGAAGGTTTAGTAAATGGAGCAATGGGAAAAGTTATTGATTTTGAAAATTTCAGAACAGAGATGGAATAGAATTTTTGATTATAAAATGTGATCAGATTAAAGTGGTAAGACAGAAAAAAAAAAAAAAAAATAAAAAAAATAAGTGTATTGCAATAGTTAGAATTCTTTTTTTAAATTATATTTTTTTTAAGTGGTGCTGGTTGTTGAATGTTTGCATTTTTTTTTGCAATTTTGCAATGTGATGGCGATGTCACTGCGAATTTCTAAAATTCCCCCCAAATAATCAGTTAACAAGAAAATGAACAACATTTTGGGCTCTTGGGTTGCTCTGACAAGAGCCTTTGTGTATAACACAGCTACATATAAGACTATGCAAAGTTTCAGGTTGGCGAGAAACACAGTGTTTCCTTCGTCTGTAAAGTGAACTCCATCACCTCTATATATTCCATATGTGCATCCAACAATGTAATATGTATAAACTATTGTTATACACTTTACCAAAAACACACGTTCATCGAGGTTACCGACATCATCGCGACTTCTGGCATCGCCGCGATCACGCAGTACACCAAGTAAAAGGCTTTTAACTGAAAAAATTATTTCTAAAGTTAGGTTTAAAGAGTATATCAATAAACAACTTGTGTCAAATATCAATTAAAATATGTCTAAATATGCGACTACTGATGACACCGCAGTCTTCAGAATCACAGCAAATATATAAAACACCAGATTGAAGAGGTGTTTTCACAACCCCATCACACAAACTCAAATAGAACCTCTACATTACTAAACAACTAGTGTTTGCTATTAAGTAAAATCTGTCTATATATATGTTTAAGACTTCCTCAAAAACTTCCTCAAAAACATGCGCTTTTCACGACGTCATCGTGGCTATCGCAACGTTGTTGCAAATATAAAAAATATAAAGAAAAAAAACTATGCTTATTAATCCACTGAAGGAAATACAAAGCCTATGAAAATACACCTTATAGAGCCATTTTAGATAGAAAATACAATTTAAAAACTTACAAAATTTAATTAAAAATCATATGTTACGTTAATGTTATAGTTGGGAAATAGAATTTGAAAAACCTAAAAAAGGCAATGAAAAAAACAAAGGTTACAAGGACATTATAGTTAGGAAATAGACTTCAAAAAACCATAGCAATTCACTGAAAAAACAAAGGTTATAGGGACGTTATAGTTAGAAATTAGCATTTAAAAAACCTTAAAAATTCACTGAAAAAACACAAAGCTTACAGGGACGTTATAGTTAGGAAATGGAATTTAAAAAACTTTTAAAAAATTTACTGAAAAAAATCAAAGGTTACAGAAACTTTATAGTTAGGCTCAAGTTTCACCTGTACAAAACTCAGCAGTTATAGTTAGCTGAGCTAACTTTAACTCGCGCCCCTGCAATGCACTGCTTATGACCTCACATATTACATCACTCATGACATGGTCAGTGACATCACTGATGACATCTCAAATGATATCACTCATGACATCACTGTTGACATAATCTATAGAATCTCTGACACACCCACTCACACCCAATATAACCTTGTATACACCCACTCCAGCTTCCACACTACCATTTTCAAACCAAGGATACACCAATACCAGTACTTACACACCCACTCACTGATTCATAGCTCTATACACATCCACGCATACAGCTACTCCTATATCAACTCACCCAGTAATACAACCAGTGATATATCCACTCATACAGCACCTCACACACTGTCAGCCACCCATACCACTCACACACCTACTCACTCACCCATAGAGTTAATCACACAGCCACTTACTAAGCTATACAGTTATACACACAATCACTCACTTATTCATACATATACTAGCACACACTTTTTCACCCATACTGTCAGTGACACAAGCACACACTCACCCATACAGCCACTCCCACAATCACTTGCTCACACATAGTCACTCATGTACTCCAACACTCACCTATATTGCCTTTCACACATGCAGTTACTCACCCATATACCACTTACACTTCCATTCATTCACCATCACAGCACAAGCATACTCAGACTCAGTCACCCATACAGCTTCTCAGACACACTCACTGAACCATACAGCAACTGACTCACCCACTCACTCATTCATGTAGGCAGTCACACACACCCTCACCCACCCAGATATTCATACACCCATACAGCCACATAGACATGAACAGACAGACTGATATAGACATTCACACAACCTAGTTACTCACCCAAACATTCACTGAGACACCTAATCGCTCACTTATACAATCAGTCATAAACTCACTGAATAATCCATACAGGCACTAATACACCCACTGCTTCACTAATACGCCTTGGTATATATATTTAACACTCAAACTTTTTAAAAAACACTCACAGTCACTGGATGATGTCATTTCAGATGTCATCAGTGATGTCACCGACCATGTCATGAGTGATTTAACATGGGAGGTCATAAGCAGTGCATTGCGAGGGTGCAGGTTATAGTTAGCTCAGCTAACTATAACTGCTGAATTTCTCTTGTTTTGTACAAGTGAAACTTGAGCCCAATATAGCGACTCTGTAACCTTTGGTTTTATTCAGTGAATATATATTATAAACTTAAGTGCCCGCAGGAATTGCAGCACCGATAGTGCTTTCAAAAGGAATGTGAAGTCATGATACAGAGATTCTTACAAAGAAGATATAAACTTTGTCATTCTGAAAAAAGCAAAGACTGAAGCACTGAAGAACCTTTACTTATCCCCCCCAAAAACCCAAATACAGAACCTACGGGGTAGGTACACTCATAACCACTTTCAACCACAGTACAGAGAAGGTAAAGAAGATTATGAGAAAACTTTGGCATACTTTAACAATAGAGGGAAGCTTGGCTGGTTGCATTAACAAGAACCCCAAGATCGCCTTTAGGAAAGGTAAAACCTTAAAAGACCGCCTTAGCTAACATTATGTAGGAGCCACTAACATTAGGACATCAACCACGGAAGGCTTCTAACCGTGCACCTCCTGCAAAGCATGCAAATATAGTTCAAAGCTGAACGAATACAAGTCACCCCTCACTTGTCGCACCACTAAAAACAAGTCACACAGCACTTACTAATCAGACTTCAGGGTCTATGTCCTACAATGTCCATTTGGCCCTCGGTTGTGGCAGCCACGCTCCTGGGGTTAAGGTCAACACTGCAGGGGCCAACGACGAGCACAGGGGTTGCACCACCAGCTGCACTCAGGCGGCCAGGTTCAGGGTGCAAAACTGACATCGGGGACTCTGTGCTTTCCAATGGAGACCTTCGGTTTCGGAAAGATGCAACAGGCCCCAGTAGGGAGACCTCCTGAAGATGACCACTAGCTGGAGAGGCAGGATGGGGTCTTGGGGGATACCTGGACACCAATGGTTAGGCCACCCAAAGCCGTGGGGTGCCGGGTCCCGATGTGTCTTCTGGCGTCAGGTTTTCTTACCAGCAGTGGGGGGGGGGCGACTGTAGGAAAGTAGGATGTGGGTCATGGTCATACACACTTTTTGCTGGTGTCAATATGTTTTTCTGACTGGGATCCTGCTAATCAGGATCCCAGTCTCAGTGCTTTTTCCCTAAATTGTACATGGTGAGGACTTAGGTACACCCCAGATTGACTACTGGTGTACCCTTGTGTGTCCCTAGTATATAGTACTAAGGTACCAAGGGCATAGGTACACCAGGGGTACCCCATGGGCTGATCATGTATTATATTACCCATAGGAGACCACTCAAATTGTGACTACAGGCCTGCCATTGCAGCCTGTGTAAGGTGGTGCTAGCACCACTTACGACAGATATAAGTTTCCTTATATCTGAAGTCACTGCACTTAAAACCCATAGGTCACCCCTAAGCCAGGCCTTTAAATCCTGAAGGCAGGGTGCTTGGTTATAAGTGTGAGGGTGCCCCTGCATGAGCAGGACACCCCTACAATCCACTGAGTATATTCTCCCAGGTTGTAAGTGCATAAGCCATTACGATACACAGAGTGGCCATGCGTCATAATGCGATGGCTAACTCTAAACTGGCTGTAACAAACCCTGTTGTGTTTGGTATCAATGTACTCTGGGAGGTCCTTAATGCTCCCGGTACCAGTCTTCTAGACCCGGACAGCAAACTAAGGCTGCTGCCAACCAGGCATGATTCTGCCCTCCTGCTCTCCGATTGTCCGCGATGCCATCTACTAGGCGCTGACCTTTTACATATGCTGTGGTTTTGCCCCTCACTTCTATCCTACTGGCGCGCGGTAACAGAGACACTTACAAACAGCACTAACACCGAGGTACCCAACACATGGGAGGTCTGTATTCTGGGGTTTTACAAACGAACAAAAACTAATAAAGTAAGCTCTAGATTCCGTGACCAAGGCCTCATAACCGCAAACAATTGATAACCAAGAGGTGGAAGCACAAGGACCCACCGGAGGTGCCCCACTGGTTAAAATCCCTAAAGATCTGGGCGCAGGCGGAGAGCACTATTTTACATAGGGAAAAAACAGCAGGGTTACGTAAGTATCCCATCGCACAGGCCTGGGATGATATCCTCAAAGCACTTACACACTCTAATGCCACACCACATACATCCCCTACGCAACGAACAGGATATAGTGACTAGCATGTCGTCTGGGTGCAATAGACACTCTGAAACTACGAAACACCACAGCCATCGGTGTCGGGATGGGCAATGACCACACATTCCATCATGGCACTTCATAAACGCGACTTTAGATACAAGATGCCCTGCTGGCCATGTGACTATATATGGTTCAGGAAAATCAGCTCGCCTCCAATACAAACCCACAAGTCTAGACATGGCTGAGCTCGAAAGGCATCTAATATACTAGATACATATTCTTCTCAACATTGGATATCTCCCTTTTCTTTTTGATTTTTGTTTTTTTGTATATTGTGGTTAAATGGTTTAAAATATGGATATCTTGCAGTCAGTTATGATACTCGCTTCTCCTGCCCAAGCAATATTGTGTTTTGTGATCCTACAGCTGAACCACATATGGGCTGCACACTTCTGTTTCTATCGATATACTTGCATATTGATAACCAAAGGTGGGAAGAGGCACGCATGACAGACATGTCCCGCTCTCCGTCAGAGGTGATGGTATGCGTGGGCTATTGATACCCATGCTGATCTGCAAATGCACATCAACTACTAAGATGCCGATGTACACCAAGCTATAACTGTAAGATGTAAATGTTCTGAACTGTGTAAACGGTGACATTGTACTACTGATCTTGTTATAAGTGCGACTTGTACTAATGGTTGGATTATGTGGAATAAGGAAAGATAAAAATGCAATAAAGATATTCACACAAAAAAATGGGCGATGAGTAAACCCATGTCGTCATGATGATTAAAGTAACATAATTAGCCATATATTTGTAAAGTATGCCCCTGCAATTTCCAATGAAGTTAGCCTACTTAAAAAAATTCAAAAACAAATGATTCTGCCCTCCTGCTGCTGAGCGAGGTTCAGGCAGGGTAAGGCAGGACAATAGGTTTCCTGTCACAGGGAAGTATGACCACCTCCCAGACATGACTTAATGTATTGGGATAGGGTGGGGGCGCTTGCCAGCGCCATTAGTCTGTTTTGAAGGGGACACTTGGGGCACTCCCTGCATATTCCAGTTGGAACCAGTTCAGGGAGCCGCTGGCTCCCCCTCTAGCGTGAAACAGGACAAAGGACATGGGAGTATCCTCTGCACTATCCAGTCCCTCCTGTGGGAGGGACCCCTGAATTGTCCCAACCCTTTCCTTAGGGTACTTAAGGGCTTACCCGTGGGGGGTTCCTTAGATTCGTTGTGGGACAAGATTCAGATCCTAAACCAATTAATCTTCAACCGTCTGGCCACTATGGACTTTGCTGGACTTTGCTTTGGGAACAGAGACTGCAACTGGGAAGACTCCTGCTGCTCTTGGTCTCATCGTCCTGCCAGTCTTCTGCGTCGTCTGTGGCTGTGCTCCACACAAGTTCTTCTACAGGCCAGTGGACATCTAAGACACCCGAAGGAAACTACCTTGAAGTGAAGGAGTCACTTCCCTGCACCTGCAGGAACCGTAATGAAGCTGACCAGTCTGCTGTCCCTGAGCTCCTACGGACTCTGAAAGGTTCAGCAACACAAGTGGTGTTTCTGCAACAGCCTCGAGGTCTTTACAGCAAGTTTGAAGCCAGTATCCCTTGTCAGAACAGTTGGCGCAGTACCCTTTTACACTGCGTCGACTTTCCATTGGCAAGGCTTGTTGACTCTTTTCACCAGAGATGTTCGTGCTCCAAATAACTCCAGCCTCAAGCATTTTTAGCTACCAAGATCTTTGTCCTCACCAAATCCTCTGCACAGTGGGCCTTTATCATTGGTGAGCTGCTTGAGGTCCTCTTGCGACTCCTGTCCTTTGGCCGTGGGTCCTCGTAGGGGTCTTCTTTGGCTCAAGTGGGCTCTCCTGCTTGCTCGGGCCCTGCTCTGACTTACCTGCTCATGGTGATTCACTTGGACCTTGTTGGTTTTGACACTGCACCTTTTTTGTCTACTTGTTTGTTGCCGTTGCCAAGGCTTGTTGGTGCTCCCGACATACACTGACTCCTGGCTCTTGACATCCGACGTGGGACAGATCGTTAATGGCTCCTGGTTTTCCACAACTGCACCTGGTCCGCACAGCTGCAGCTTCAAGGGCACTGTCAACTCTCCTGTATCTCTGACATCGGTGGGATTCGTCTTCCGTGCCGCCTGGTCACTCCTGAGTGGCATAGACTCTGTCCTCTCTGCTTGCAGGTACCTCTCATCTTGAATCCACCTTTGGGTTTCACCGAACTCTTTCTCCTTCTTCACCAGTGGCATCTTCACTTAAGTCCTCAATTGTGGTTTAAGGCGGTTTCCGAAGTCACTTCACATCTATGCACCCGGATTCCCTGGCGAAGGTATTCTAGTTCCCGGGGTATCCATGGGTGGGGTAACTCTCCAACCTTCCATCTAGCATGAGGTTTCTTCGTGGTCCTCTTGAAAGGGTCCTTCTTAAAAACTGCAAGCGCGATTTAATCATTGACTTGTATTAACACGCGGTTGCATTCCCACTCTGAACATGGCCTCCTTGGGGTCCCTGGGTACTTACCCTGGGTGGTTCCTTGGGTCCACAGCTCTTCTACGTCTTCGGAGTCCAGTCTCGACTTAGGTCGTGGATCGCATTCCAATTTATTAGTATATGGTTTGGTCTTTCCCTGGAGACCACTGTGTAATTGTGATACTAAACAGTTCTATTGTTGAAGTATTGAGCGTATTGTGATTATATCTCCGGGTAGGAGATATTGCAATGTGTTAGTGAGCGATTCTAATAAATACATATTTTTATAAATACACTGCGTGGTTCTTTTTCACTTAACCTACACTATATGATTAGTACTGGTAAAACAAGCTGCTTTACACTCCTTCTGGAATAAGCTTGAAGGCTGCTCTGCAAAGCTACCACCTAAAGAGCTTTCTAAAAAAAGCGTTGTCTGGATTAGAGCAGGGTGCTCCACTTAAATAAGTGTGCACCATATAGTAAGCCAGCCTATTACAGGGTACCCTTCAGGCTGAGGCTGCAGGTGTCGTTATGAGTCTTGAGGGAGGTCAGGGATCACCAGATCCTAGGTCAGGATCACTGAGGAGGCCTCCCTGGGGTGTTAGGCCACTCGAACTCGGGCGGTGGGCATCGGGTGCAGAATCACAGTCACCGGAATCCGGATTCTGGACGCAAGTCTTGGGTTGAGAAAATCTTGTGCTAATGGGAGACAGAGTCTGTGGGAAGGTTGCAGGGCAGGTCCTCCGGGCTCGGGGGGCTGCTGGACTCGCTGGGGTTCTTCCTGTAGGCAGGTCACAGATGAGACAGGCCGATAGGGCTGGAACCAAGGCAATTGGTGTCGTCTTCTCCTTCCTGATTCAGCACGGCTCTTCAGTCCTCCTTCTCCTTCGAATCTGAGGAGGAAAAGTTCAAGGTCGCACCTAAATACTAAATTTAGGGGTGTTAAATGTGTGTGCAGGTCGGGACCAATGGGTCCCTTCTTTGGGGTGGGTACGCCCCCTATTATGCAACCCTCCAGTGGAAGGGGGCATGGGCCTCTTCCTAATTGGCTAAGTCCCCACATCTTCAAGATTGAGGAGACTTAGATGGGTGCTTCACCTCGCCACCCCCACCTGAGGGGTGGGGCTGGCAAAGGTGGGCACACTTCTCTTCCCAGCTTGGATTTCCCGCTGATTCTCCCGTCCAAAGTGGGGGCCAGAACCTGTGGGAGCCAGTAGCTGGGGCAGCAAAAGGCAGGGACAGAGTCCAAAGGCGGCAGGCCTTTGAAGCTTCTCCTTTCGTGGACCCAGCTCATCATGGGGGAGGAGACATAACCCCTCTGACCAGGATGGGCTTGCTTTCTGGACCCAGAGAGCGGAAGCTCTCTATACAGGGATCCAGAAACCTGTCTGGTGGTGGAAAATGACAGGCAGCCATTCAGGAACCACACCAGGGCTGGTCGATTTTCAGGGGGCATCTCTAAGAAGCCCTCTGAGTGCTTTTTACATCAAATCCCACAATGGCATCAGTGTGGGTTTAATGTGCTCAGAACTTTCCTATCAAACTTCACAGTTTTTAGTAAAGCCGTTATGTAGCTGTGGAGTTCGTAATGACCAACACCCAGACCATATACTCTTTATGATTTTACTACACTTACAATGTCTAATAATAGACTAAGACACTTTAGGGGTACAGGGCTCATGTCCCAGTACCTTCATCTTTCGGCTAGTGCACTCTGCTAGAGGGGTGATTTTCCTAGGCCTTAGGCAGTGGATTGCATGCCATGTCGACTCTTCACTTTTCTCTGCACCAAAACACACAGCCTGCAGTGAAAGTGTGTGTGTGTGTGTGTGTGTGTGTGTGTGTGTGTTAAGGTACAGGGAACCCAAGGGTGGCACAATAGGTGCTGCAGCCCTTAAAGGCCTTCCTGGTCACAGTGCACTTCGTACCTATGGTACATTTTACTAGGGACTTACCTGTGGCCAGGGATGTGCCAATTGTGGATACAAAGGTACAGTCTTGAGAAAGAACACAGGCCCTGGGAACCTAATTGCCAGGGACCCAGGGCATATCAAGACAGGTTGCATCAGATGTCAGGCAAAAAGTGGGGGTAACCATGCAAAAAAGGGCACTTTCCTACAATTGGTTTTAGAGATTTCTTCCACCCACTGTAGTTTTAGAACTGATATTGTAGTTGTTTGGAACTAATAATGCATTGCAAAACCTATTTTTCTTATAATGTTTATAGGATTTTAGACAAATTGAGCTTGCGCTCAGTAAAAAATTGTATTTTATTGTATAGATGATTTTAATTCACGGTCTACACTATATCTAATTTTCATTAACTTTTTTCTGATCATTCGGTAATTTACTTTTTTTCCTTTCCACATGGAATTAAAAAAAATAAAAAAATTTTTTAAAAAAAACATCGAAATACTTTCCTATTTTATCTTTTCTTTATCTTTGCAGACTCCACACATGCATAAAAAGAGGAACCCTCTTACTGGAAATAACTGTATATTATACCTGGAAGCAAGAATCTATGCAGAGCCACCTCGCTTTTCCTAGCCGCCTAGCCAGGTGGTTGTGGCAGGAGATATATAGAACCGTCATTAACCCAATTCCAAAGAAGAATGACTACCTGATGTAGAAAAGTCATGAATCATTGATGAAGTTATTTAAATATTATGTTGCTGGAGGATTCATTTCCAAAGATTTGTTATGCTTTCTTACTAGATTAATGTACCTACTTATCCATTCATATACATTAGGGAGGTGTTACCCTGGAGCGTTCATTATTGCCAAATCTTTAGGGGCAGTGCGCACGGGGACTTAATTGTAACAGTAGTGCCCACTGGGGCTTAATTGTGAAAGCAGTCCAGTCTTAAAATTTGACTACGGAGAAGCGCTAACTGGTGTGATCATGTCAGGGGAAAAAGTGCCCACTTGGGCTGAATTGGGTTGTACCTTGAGCTCGGACATAAATATGTGTCAAAAAAGCATGAGTTAAGGCACTCGAGGAGAAAAAATAAGATAGTGGGCGTATACAATTTGCGCCACTGACACATGACTCATCTCTCTGACAAGATATTGCTTAGCCTGACCTTTACTTTCTGCCCAAACGCCGTGGTGCACTTTATTTCCAGGGAACAAGAAAAACATCAAACATTGCTTGAAAAACATCAAATATTGCTCAGAAAAGATTTAAAACTTGTGTAAAGTTAAAATATGAATTTGCTAAAAATTATGTAATGCGCTTATGATTATTATGTTTTAATTTTCAAACAAGCACGGACAATAACTGGTAAGTCAAATCATTAGGATCATGACCGAGATGTATAATTTTATCAAGTGACTCAATGATATGTGTATGTACTAAAAATCAGGTTAGGATGGCTACCATGATTATGGGTCACTTTGTAGCTTGTCAGACCATTCTCTATGTTGGCAACTTTTTTGATGGTTTCACAATTTTATATGCACAAAGGTTTAAGAACATTACCCGTGACGAAGGCGTGTGTCATGCCCAAACGAGTAGGGTAAACAATTTTTCCATGTTGTGTGCTGTTTGAAGAGTATTTCAAGAATTGGGAATAAACCACGATGAATCTGCAACCTGTCCCGAATGTATGTAATTTCTTCCGACTCAGCTGAGTTGGGAAATTCTGACATTTATATGGTCTCCTGGACGTGCACCTGTGTTGACTGGGCTCAAGGGATACTGAGGTCACAGAAGTTATATATATATTCACTTAAAAAACCATAGGTTTCACACATGTTATAGTTAGCTGGACATTTCACTCGTAAAAAACCAATGAAATTCCCCCGTTATAGTTAGTGCAGGCAACTGTAAGTCACGCGACCGCAATCCTCTGCTGATGACGTCAGATATTACATCACTGTATTTAGACACTTATTTAACCATGTCTTCTTCCATTAATTTTTAGCTATACATATATTACAAATATTTATTTTTCATGAAGACACATATGTCATCAGTGATGTAATATCTGACGTCATCAGCAGAGGATTGCGGTCGCGTGAGTTATAGTTGCCTGCACTAACTATAACGGGGGAATTTCATTGGTTTTTTACGAGTGAAATGTCCAGCTAACTATAACATGTGTGAAACCTATGGTTTTTTAAGTGAATTTGCAAGGTTTTTTAAATGCTAATTCGTAACTATAACGTGTGTGAAACCTATGGTTTTTTCAGTGAATTTGTACGGTTTTTTAAATGCTAAGTTATGTATTTATAAATTATTTTTTTTTCAGGTTTTTCACCGTGCGCACACCGTGAATGATTTTTTTTTTTTTTAAATCGCGAGGTGCGCGCACCCTGCGCGCACAGTTTGCTTCACGCACCGAGCACCCACGGTTAGCAGTGCGTGCCGTGCGCGCACGGTGCGCCACCTTGCGATTTAAAAAAAAAAAAAAATTGTTTTTTTCTCCCTTGGGGGTCCTTCTGTGACCCCCTGACCAAGGCTAGGGGGTCAGGAACTGTCCACTCTGCCCCCTTTTCACGTTCTCCACCTTTTTTTTTTCACCCCCTCAGAATGCGAGAGACAAAATGGCGGCCGACACTTCCTGGTTTCGACCGATTCGAATGTTTACCGACATCTAACAACCAATCAGAATTGCGCTCGCGCACGGCAGGGTGCGCGCACGGTGCGCGCGTATAGATATTGATATGCTTTTAAATGCTATTTTTTCAGGAAATACTGAACAGATTTACACCAGACCTGCAAAAGGCACTTCCTTGACCTTATGGCTACCTCTCTGCCAAATTTCACGTAATTCTGTTCAGCCGTTCGGGCTGTAGTTGTGTCTAAAGGTCCTTTGGAAATTAAATTGGGGAAAACGCGTTTTGGGACCCCTCTTTTTTCTCGGCCCCCGCTTGACGAATCACCCAGAGACTTTCAGGGTAGGAGCTGAGCGGAGCGCCCCATTAGTTTTGAAAATTTCGCGAGGATTCGTCAACCGGCGCCAAATTTATTCAAAATAGAATTTTGAGATTTCCTATGGAAACTAGGTTGTAACTATAACTATCTACTGGCGACCGCCAGTAGATAATATATATATATATATATATATATATATATATATACATACATACACACTGAAAAAAACACAAAGGTTACACGGACGTTATAGTTAGGCTCAAGTTTCACTCGTACAAAACCAGTGAAATTCAGCAGTTAACAATAACTCGCGTCCAGCATTGCACTGCTTATGACCTCACATATTACATCACTCATGACATGGTCAGTGACATCACTGATGACATCACTCATTACACTGTGAATGTATGGGTGACTGACTTGTGTGAATGTTTGAATCAGTCTGTCAGTTGGTGTCTAAGTGGCTGTATGGGTGTGTGAGTGGGTATGTGAGTGGCTGTATGGGTGATTGATTGGTTGTATGACTACCTGTATGGGTGTCTGAGTGGGGTGGGTGAGGAGGTGAGTCTGAGACTGTTTAGGTTACTGAGTGTGTGAGGGGCTGTATGGTTGGGAGAGTGAGTGTGTGTGTCTGGCTGCTTGTGAGTCGATGTGTCAGTGGTTATGGGTATGTAACTCAGTATGTGATAAACAGTATAGGTGAGTGATGGGTTATATGAGTGGCTGTATGGGTGTGTGCTTGTGTCAGTGACTGTATGGGTGAATGAGTACGTGTTATCTGAAGGTATGGGTGAGTGAGTAGATGTGTGTATAGCTCTATGGGGGACTAACTCAGGGTGTGAGTGGCTGCCTGAGTATATATGTCAGTGGTTGCATAAGTGACTCAGTGGGCGTATGAGTGGCTGTATGGGTGAGTGAGTGGAGGTGTATATAGATCTATAAATCAGTGAGTGGATGTGTAAGTACTGGTATGGGATTCTGTATGGTTGGGTGGGAGTAGGTGTATGAAAGGTTCTATGGGGGTATGAGTGGGTGCATTGGATATTTTGTGGATGATGTCATTAGTGATGTCACTGACCATGTCATGGGTGATGTAATATGTGAGGTCAGAAGCAGTGCATTGTAGGGGCGTGAGTTATAGTTCGCTGCTGAAATTCACTGGTTTTGTACAAGTAAAACCTGAGCCCTACTATAAACGCCCCTGTAACCTCTGTTTTTTCAGCGAATTTCTAAGATTCTTTTTTATTTCATTTCCTAACTATAACGCCCCTGTGACCTTTGTTTATTTTGGTGAATTTCTAAAGTTTTTAAAATTCTAATTCCTAACTATAACGTCCCTGTAACGTTTGTTTTTTTCAGTCAATTCTTATGGTTTTTAAGTAGTAGTTGCGTTTGCAGAGAGATGGAGAAAGAGGGGGGCCTCCAACCAGCTCTCAGGTATCCTGCTGTATGTGACTTACAGGAGGTTCCAAGAGGGCTTCTTGGCCCTCAGGAGTAAAGTGGACTTCATCACCAACCAGTAGTTACCTAGGAGGTGTGTTTGTGGAGTGGTGGAGAAAGAGGGAGTGACCTCTGAGCAATCCCACTGTGTAGAACTTACTGGAGGTAACAGGAGGGGTAGTTGGCACCCAATTACACCTCTTGTTACCTTCAGTAAACTGGAAAGCTCCTGCCAAACCACAGCAAACTGCAATGTACCGGGTGGGAACCCTGGGACTTTGCTGGAGCCGGTCCTGGTGGGTGGCGATCCCCAGGAGTGAGTGAGTGAGTGAGTGAGTGAGTGAGTGAGTGAGTGAGTGAGTGAGTGAGTTTAAAATTTGCAATTAGGTGTAGATCTTCTATGGATTAACTTTTAATTCGGTTTCGTTCTAGATTTTCCCACTATGATGTACTTAATCTGTAATGTATTTCGATTCTATTATTGTATTTTATTGTATGCATTTTTATTGTGCTTTTATGATTTTTATATTGAAATCGAATAAAGCTATCTTTGATTGATTGATTGAGTCAGTCAATGAGTCTCTCTCTCTTTCTTTCTCTCTCTCTCTCTCTCTTATGGATTGATTTGCCACTCATGATCTAATGTGAGGATTTGTATATAAGCTTCTGGGCAGCTCCATGTTGTTATTACGTATTTTCTTTATCCATTTAAATAACAACTTAGCACTTTAATTTTTTGTACTTTATGGTTTTTGGCACTAGCACTTTACGGTTATGCTCTTTGACTATTGGAAGAAAGGAGTCCTCTACTGCTGCTTAAAGTTTTTTAATAACAATGTCCTTCTGCCTTAACCATTGTGATTACATGTGTATCAGAGTTTTTATTAATTTTATAACAGCGTACCTATCTTATTTATTTGGGTCACTGTACCAAATTTTAAGAGATTCTCTTTGCACTTGCACTTTATGAAACCAACACCATATGGTGGCGTTTTACCATCTATGTGTGTGTTTACATTGTTATTTTTCCAGTATTACATTTTTTGATATATAGTCATCATGTCAGTGTTTTGCTGGACATTATTCATTTATATGCATGTCAATTATCGCAATTGTGAATTACTCCGTCATGTTTTCATGAGTTTGACAATTTGTTTTGCGCAATTACCCCATAGTCTATTATGTCTATGAGCCTCATTCGTTGTGTGGCATTTTGGCAGAGTGTCATGTGATCAAGACCGTGTTCCAAACGGTCCAAGCACGTCATGGCAGGCACTAGCACGAACAATATGAAGTGCTGTGATTTCATGAAAGCACTTTTCTGAAACTGAAATCTAACGTCTAGTGGTCCGTACCTTGTTTGCCTCACCGTTTCCATGGCAGGCTATATTGGACCTATTTTCCATAGGAAATCCGCAACATTCTATTCCCAATAAGTCTGGCGCCGGTTGACGAATCTTCGCGAAATTTTTCAAACTTATGGCCAGCTCCGGTCCGCTCCTATCCTGAAAGTTTCGTGGGGATTTGTCAAGCGGGGGCCAAGAAAAAAGGGGGGTCCCATAGGACCTGTTGACGCAGCTACAGCCCGAACTGCTGAATGGAATTACACCAAATTTGGCAAAGAGGTAGTCCTCAATTCAGACTCGTGACTTTTGCATAAATGGTGTAAATCCGTTCAGTAGTTCCTGAGAAAATTAGACTAAAAAAGATAGATATATCTATGGCCTCGGAGGATCCGCGCACCCTTAGCGCACCCTCCCCGAACCAAGCGCGCACCCTCCTGATCACGCGCTGAATGCAAATTGGCTGTCAAGTGTGTGTCTACATTTGAAACCAGGAACTGTTGGCAGCCATTTTGTGCCTCAGTAGAAGCGAGGCTGATTAAGTAAGGGAAATAAGTGTGTGAAAGATGTAAAGGGGGCAGGGTAGAAATACTATGACCCTCTACTGTTGCTTAGGGATCCCAGAAGGACCCCCCTGGGGCCCCCCCTTTGTTTTTTTTTTAAACGGCGACATGCACGCAGGGTGCGTGGTTCCTAACGCGTTGGGTGCGCGGATCCCAAAATAATGGGGGGGAAAAAAAAAGTTTGGGAAATATAGTTTACAAATTATTTAAAAAAATATATTTTAAAACATTAACAATTTTTTTTTAAAAAACCCAATAAAAACAAATTCTTTTTTAATTTTTAAAAAATTAATTGAAAAAATCCATGTAATAAATTAGTGCATCTTCTCACACCCTAATATAATCTTTGATACACCGACGGCCATTCTCAAAACCATAGATACTACAATACCAATAACTACATACCCACTCATTGACTCTTAGATCTACACACACCTCCACTCACTCATCTGTAGGGTCACTCATACTTACAGTCACTCAGTACAGGACTATCATATGCATGTATACACCTATATAGACACTCAGACACCGCCAATCATCCATAGACATACTCACACACCTAGTCAATCATGCAAATAATTAAGCACACTCCAATTTACTCACCTATACAGTTATACACACACAAGTTCATTTACTCATAAAAATACTACCACATTCTTACGCTCTTATACAATTACTGATACAAGCACACACTCATCCATACAGCCACTCTCACAATCACACACTCTCGCATATACCCAGTTATATACTCTTACACACATATACCCTGCCTTTCACATATGTAGTTACTCACACATGTACCACTGAGATATACATTCAATCACTAACACACTCATACATACACTCACCCAACCATACAGTTCATCACAGATGCACTCTTAAAACCATGCACCCATAGAATCACCCACTCACACATCTATGCACAGAGTCACACACACCCTACCCACACAAACACTCATGCACCCATACAGATACTCAGACAAGCAATCAATAACTCATATAGACACTCATATAGCTATTCACAAAACCATGCAGGCACTTGTACACCAACAGACAGACAGATACAGACATTCACACAGTTTAGTCACTAGTCTGCAGTAAGATACGTTTAATGACTCACTTATAGAGTCAGTCACACACCTAGAAAATCATCCATTCACACACTTATACACCCACTCATTCTTCCATAGGTCTTTCCCTATATATATTAAACATATTAAAACTCTACAGAAACACAGACTCACTGGATGATTCATGAGTGATGTCATTTGAGATGTCATCAGTGATGTCACTGACCATGTCATGAATGATGTAATATGTGACGTCATCGGCAGTGCATTGCGGGGGTGCGCGAGTTATAGTTAGCTGAACTAACTATAACAGGGGAATTTCTAGGGTTTTGTACGAGGGAAATGTCCAGCTAACTATAACACCCCTGAAACTTATGTTTTTTTTCAGTGAATTTCTAAGGTTTTTTAAAAGCCAATTCCTAACTATAACGTGCATGAAACCTATGTTTTATTCAATGAAAATATATGTATGTATATATATATTCACTGAAAAAACCATAGGTTTCACACACGTTATAGTTACGAATTAGCATTTAAAAAACCTTGCAAATTCACTTAAAAAACCATAGGTTTCACACATGTTATAGTTAGCTGGACATTTCACTCGTAAAAAACCAATGAAATTCCCCCGTTATAGTTAGTGCAGGCAACTATATCTCACGCGACCGCAATCCTCTGCTGATGACGTCAGATATTACATCACTGTATTTAGACACTTATTTACCCATGTCTTCTTCCTTTAATCTTTAGCTATACATATATTACAAATATTTATTTTTCATAAAGACACATATGTCATCAGTGATGTAATATCTGACGTCATCAGCAGAGGATTGCGGTATATAATGCCCAACGCGTTTCAAGCTGAAATAGCCCTTGGTCACGGGCAAGCGGCAGCAGAAATAAAGAGTGCGGGTTTGTTCGTCAATTTAATTCCCCACAGGTGAGTTGAAAGTTAAAAAAATTGCACCATGGGACTGGTAGTCCAATCATATCACTCGTAATATCATGCCACTTCCAATAGTTATAATCTTGCCTAAAATAGGCCAACAGTTCCATCACCAGCTTTCCCTGCAAATAAACATCTCCCAATGTTCCCCATTGCCTCGCTGTTACGAAGCCAGGGACCCGCCGTACATTCAAGGCGGAGGTGCAGCTCCAACGGCTGGACTGCCGTTATACAAGAGGGTCCACAGGTGTCCAAAAACAGAGCGCACTCATCATCGGGTAACCAAAGTTAAATATGATGGCAGGTAAGTTTGGTGCATGCTGTCAGTAATCTCAATTATAATGCCCAACGCGTTTCAAGCTGAAATAGCCCTTGGTCACGGGCAAGCGGCAGCAGAAATAAAGAGTGCGGGTTTGTTCGTCAATTTAATTCCCCACAGGTGAGTTGAAAGTTCAAAAAATTGCACCATGGGACTGGTAGTCCAATCATATCACTCGTAATATCATGCCACTTCCAATAGTTACAATCTTGCCTAAAATAGGCCAACAGTTCCATCACCAGCTTTCCCTGCAAATAAACATCTCCCAATGTTCCCCATTGCCTCGCTGTTACGAAGCCAGGGACCCGCCGTACTCTGCCCCCTTTTCACGTTCTCCACCTTTTTTTTTCTCCCCCTCAGACTGTGAGAGACAAAATGGCGGCCGACACTTCCTGGTTTCGACCGATTCGAATGTTTACGAACATCTAACAACCAATCAGAATTGCGCTCGAGCATGGCAGGGTGCGCACACGTTGCCCGCACGGTGCGCGCGTATAGATATTGATATGCTTTTAAATGTTATTTTCTCAGGAAATACTGAACAGATTTACACCAGACCTGCAAAAGGCACTTCCTTGACCTTATGGCTACCTCTCTGCCAAATTTCACGTAATTCTGTTCAGCCGTTCGGGCTGTAGCTGTGACTAAAGGTCCTATGGAAAAATGCATGGGGGAAATGCGTTTTGGGACTCCCCCTTTTTCTCGGCCTCCGCTTGACGAATCACCCCGAGACTTTCAGGGTAGGAGCTGAACGGAGCGCCCCATTAGTTTCGAAAATTTCGCGAGGATTCTTCTACCGGCGCCAAAGTTATTCAAAATAGAATTTTGAGATTTCCTATGGAAACTAGGTTGTAACTATAACTATCTACTGGCGACCGCCAGTAGATAATATATATATATATATATATATATATATATATATATATATATATATATTCACTGAAAAAACCATAGGTTTCACACACGTTATAGTTAGGAATTAGCATTTAAAAAACCTTGCAAATTCACTGAAAAAACCATAGGTTTCACACGTTATAGTTAGCGGAAATTTTACTGATAAAAAACCAATGAAATTCCCCCGTTATAGTTAGTGCAGGAAACTATAACTCACGCGACCGCAATCCTCTGCTGATGCTAATACTGTATTTAGACACTTATTTGCCCATGTCTCTTCCATAAATTTTTAGCTATACATATATTACAAATATTTTTTTTTCATAAAGACACATATGTCATCAGCAGAAGATTGCGGTCGCGTGAGTTATAGTTTCCTGCACTAACTATAACGGGGGAATTTCATTGGTTTTTTATCAGTAAAATTTCCGCTAACTATAACGTGTGAAACCTATGGTTTTTTCAGTGAATTTGCAAGGTTTTTTAAATGCTAATTCCTAACTATAACGTGTGTGAAACCTATGGTTTTTTCAGTGAATTTGTACGGTTTTTTAAATGCTAAGTTACTTTACGCCATTCGTGGCGTGCGCGCCCACTTAACGCAGTTCGTTCCGTGCGCGCACAATGAGCACGCGGTGCGCTTTGCGCACCGCGCGCCCACTTTACGCAGTTAGTGCCGTGCACGCACGGTGGGCACGCGGTGCGCTATGCGCACCGCGTGCCCACATTACGCTAGATGGGCCATGTACGCACGATGCGCTTCGCGCACCGTGCGCACATGGAGGACATATTATGCGCTTCCTTGTGATAGGTAATCTGTTGAAATTTTTTGGGGAAATGCTGTGCTATTATACGCCATGCACAAATGGTGGCCACCATTTGCACACGGGGTGGAGAGAGTGTGGATTTTTTTTTTTTTATTTTTTTTACCGTAAGCGTAATCGGCGAAATTTTTGAAAAATAAAAAATTACCGTTTTTTGCCTTGGGGGATCTTTGAAGACTCAACTAATATGGTTATGTGCATGGGCGCTGTCTAAACAGCCCCTTTATATGTTTTTGGCATTTGTTTATCAGCTCCCCCCTCAGAGTGCGAGAGAGAAAATGGCGGCCGCCGCTTCCTGGTTTCGACCGATTCGAATGTTTACTAAGATCTAAGGGCCAATCAGAATCGCGCTCGCGCACGCCACCGTACGCGTACGGTAAGCGCACCGTAAGCGCACCGTAAGCTGGCTCAGATATATATATTGATTTAAAGGCTATTTTCTCAGAATCTACTGAACAGATTTACACCAAACCTACAAAAGGCACTTCCTTGACCTGAGGACTACCTCTCTGCCAAATTTCAAGTAATTCTGTTCAGCCGTTCGGGCTGTAGCTGTGTCTAAAGGTCCTATGGAAAAATGCATGGGAAAAACGCGTTTTGGGACCCCCCTTTTATCTCAGCCCCCGCTTGACGAATCCCCCCGAGACTTTCAGGGTAGGAGCGGAGCGTAGCGCCCCACCTATTTTGAAAAATTCCCGAGGATTCGTCAACCGGCGCCAAAGTTATTCAAAATAGAATGTTGCGGATTTCCTATGGAAACGTGGTCCTAACTATAACTACCTACTGGCGACCGCCAGTAGGTAATATATATATATATATATATATATATATATATATATATATATATATATATATAAAAGAGGGTCCACAGGTGTCCAAAACCGAGCGCACTCATCATCGGGTAACCAAAGTTAAATATGATGGCAGGTAAGTTTGGTGCATGCTGTCAGTAATCTCAATTATAATGCCCAACGCGTTTCAAGCTGAAATAGCCCTTGGTCACGGGCAAGCGGCAGCAGAAATAAAGAGTGCGGGTTTGTTCGTCAATTTAATTCCCCACAGGTGAGTTGAAAGTTCAAAAAATTGCACCATGGGACTGGTAGTCCAATCATATCACTCGTAATATCATGCCACTTCCAATAGTTACAATCTTGCCTAAAATAGGCCAACAGTTCCATCACCAGCTTTCCCTGCAAATAAACATCTCCCAATGTTCCCCATTGCCTCGCTGTTACGAAGCCAGGGACCCGCCGTACATTCAAGGCGGAGGTGCAGCTCCAACGGCTGGACTGCCGTTATACAAGAGGGTCCACAGGTGTCCAAAAACAGAGCGCACTCACCATCGGGTAACCAAAGTTAAATATGATGGCAGGTAAGTTTGGTGCATGCAGGCTATTTCAGCTTGAAACGCGTTGGGCATTATAATCACAAATGGACTGCTGAAGTCGGATTCACCGATATCGTCATAGCTGGGTGGCAGGCTATATAATATGACGGGCAACGTGACCGGAGGCTCTATGGAGAGCCATAAACAGAATTGTTGCCAGACAGAATCCATGCAGGGTAATATGTTTAGCGTAGGACTACAAGTCCCAGCAAGCCTTGACATCAGGAGCCCATCAGGGGGCGATATAACAGCTATGAGGGACGTTCTCCCACGCATCTGTCAGCAGCAAGTCGACCTGTGAACAAGGAGCAGGGCTCCAGAAGGTGTAGGGTCAAGAAATGAAATGTCTGTAAGCGGAGCCTGTTTGAATTAAAGATAACCGTGCTGCACAAGCTGAGTTGCCTGTCACCGTGTGCGCCTTCAAATTGTGGACGAAATTGGATGAAATATATATATCTATTTATATTACCTACTGGTGGTCGCCAGTGGGTAGTTATAGTTAGAACCTAGTTTTCATAGGAAAGCGTTTTTTAATTTGCCAATAACTTTGGCGCAGTTTGACGAATCTTCACAAAATTTTCAAAACTAATTGTTCTCTCAGGTCAGCTACTGTCTTGAAAGTTTCGTAGTGATTCGTCAAGGGGGTGCTGAGAAAAAAGGGGTGTGTGAACCCCGTCGAAAATGAAAAAAAAAACTAAGCGCAGGCTTCCGGATCTTCGTTTGTTAAAGCCCTCTGGTGCGCCAGGTCCTGGGGGCAATCCTTAATTCTGTAGCGGGGGCCCGCGGGGGCCCTACAGCCCCGGAGACCGCCACCTCCCCGGGGCTTTATAATTTATTCACGAAGGCACACGGCCCTCCCGCAGCCCCGGAGACCGCCACCTCCGGGGCGCATTGCTGGTGGGGCGATGAGGTCCTCTTGTGTCCCGAGGACCTCAGGACACAAGTGGACTTCATCCTCCGAGCAGCAGTGCGCCAGGAGCCGCATTTGCAGAGTGGTGTAAAAATGGGCGTGGCCTCGGACCACCTCTCTGCAATCCAGCTCTGTGGCGTTTACTGGAGGTACCTGGTGGGCTAGTTGGCCCCCAGGGACCCTCAGTATTCAAGGGGAATTAATTCCCCAACTTACAACACGCCAGGGGGCGCGTTTGCAGAATGGTGGAGAAAGGGTGTGGCCTGGTATGAGAGGTTAGCAATTCTGCTGTGTGGGACTTACTGGAAGTAATAGGATGGGTAGTTGGCCCCCAAGGTTGATGTTAGGGACTAACTACCCCTCCTGTTACCTCCAGTAAATCCCACACAGTGGGATTGCTAAGAGGTGTTCGGAGGCCACGCTCACCTATAGTTAGAAATTAGCATTTAAAAAACCCTAGAATTTCACGAAAAAACTATAGGTTTCAGGGACGTGTAGTTAGAAATTAGCATTAGCATCAGTGATGTCACTGAGCATGTCATGAGTGATGTAATATGTGATGTCATCAGCAGTGTATTGCGGGGGCGTGAGTTATAGTTAGCTCTAATAACTATATCAGCCGCATTTCTCTGGTTTTGGTCGACTGAAATATCCAACTAACTATAACGTCACTGAAACCTATGCTTTTTCAGTGAATTTCTAAGTTTTTTTAAATGCTAATTTCTAACTATAACGTCTCTGAAACCTATGGATTTTTCTGTGAATATATATATATATATATATATATATATATATATATATATATATATATATATATATATATATATATATATATATATATATATATATATAAATACACACACATACACATTCTCCAGTGTCCAAGCGTGGGCAGGACTATTCAGTGCTTATGACTATTGATGAGGATCCCCTGGAAGAGAATCTGGGAATCAACAGAGTTTCAGCACTAGTTATTTTAAGTATCTGTTGGTTATTAGCATTAAAAGGTACTGATGTGATGATGTTTCATTCTGAGTGTACTCCAATTCATTCATTTGGTTTATAACCATAGATGTTTTAGCTCAACCTTCCTTACCTTTTACAGGGGGAGTTGAGTCTTTTTAGGTCTCGCGCCTAGCGTTGCAGTGCACAGCACTGCTCGCGCAGCACGAGACCTCATGTAGGGGCTTCAGAAAGCTGACCACACGCTCATGCGTGTGCTTTTGCTTTCGTCGGCTCCAATTGGCTTTTGCGTGTGTTTAAAAAAAAAAAACAGCACGCAATTGGGCAAAGGCGGGCGCATGTCCCGCCTTTGCTTGGCCCACTTCCCACTGGTGTTTACATGCAGCAGCGCGCGTTCACCTTGCTGCTGCGCTCCCGCTCCTCTGTGGTGCGCGCGCACCACTGGTTTGGATTCCCACCACCGCTCCTCTGTGGTGCGCGCACACCGCTGGTTTCGATTCCGTGCTTGTTTACTCGCACGAGTGGCCACAAATCAAACACACGTGAAAGGCCTCCTCTGATGCAGCTGCTGCGACGCACAACTCTGCCGTTTCAGGGAACAAACGGGTTTGCTTATTTTGATTACACGTGTGCGGTACAAACACGTGCTGAGAGTTTGTGTTAAACTGCATTTTGGTGAAGCGCTGTAAACGTAGCAGTGAGCAGCATACAGCGCTCTAAAATAAAAAAATTAAAAATTGGCAGTTACAGGTACACGCTCCTATGCATAGAGGAAATACATTCTACGATTTAATGAGAGACCTTTGAACTAAGTATAAGTGTAAAACTCAGGACTCTGGAAGGGGCATTATGTGAGAAGGGGTGTGCAGAAAAGGGGGAGGGCGGTGTCAGGTTCCTTCCTAACGTGATGATTATGCAGCCCATGTCTTGGAAGCGTGTGGTTAAATGAGGTGGGATGTGTTTATTTTCACAACTGTCTCACTTCTCCTAATATACTGAGCTTAGGAGTGCTGAGAAAACAACATACCGGAGCGACGTTATGCACATCACATGCAAAATAAGACACGGTCGGTTCTAACTTGTTTTACTATGTGTTTATTCCAGACTGTGTTGCCGTTCTTTAATATGCACTTGTAACAAACACGAGCAACTTGTATTTAAAAACTGTTTATCCCGTTATTTTGTTTTGCTGGTGTGTGAGAAACACTAGCTCGTTCCAGTCTGCTTGCACGTTTGGAATGTTCACAAAACTCACGCTAAAATTAAAGGAACCGGGTTTGAACCTCCATTCACTACACATTGGTCATCAAATGTCTCCTCCTGTGACAAATTCCTCTCACCCAATAAATGAGTCATTCTGCTATTCGTGAATAAAGTTGGACAAACCAGGGACCTGAAATATTTGCGCCGTGAGAGCTCAGGTCTTTACAAAGGAGCTGTATGCACTGGCCAACGTGAGAACTGGCTGCAGGTAAATGACAGCGTTAATAAGAGGGATATTGCTGCACGAGGCTTATCTGGCCCGCGTTAATAGGTAACAGAGCTCTGCCCGGGTGTAAATTGTCTCACATGGCAGGCAAACAAAACACTGCGGGTAATGTTATAGTCAGAGCGCAGGCTCACGCGACGCCTACAGGCGCAGTTCCACCAGGCCACGAGCGCTGAAAGCTGCTGGCCTGCTGAGACCCAGCTTGGTGCCCCCCAGTTTGCTGGCGAACAGGCGTAGTGTTTTTAACCTGGTAACTCCATTCTGTCTGACCCCCAGAGCGGTCTCGGGTTCTACATAGTTAACTCTTACGCCAGCTGTCTTTTTTTGTTTGTTCTTCAGACTGGCATTTTATAAATAGTACTGTAAACAGCGCTTGTAATGTGCTAATGACTGGTGTGCTTCTGTATCATTAGAGTTGGAGGCAAGCTGTGTCAGGTATGCAAGAAACATGCCGTTTACTACACCCGAGGTAAAACGCAAAGAGCTTAACCAGAGCATCAAGAAAGGCTATTAGAAATGCTACTGCTGCAACAGAAAAAATATTCTAAAAAAGTGTTCTGTCTGCACACAAAGAAATTATGAGGCGGGACTTCAGCTTGACAGCTTTATTTCTCAATTATGTGGTTTCTCTGAGGCACAAATAAGTAGAAAATGATTCCTGCAGTCTCCATTTTACAATTTTCTCTGCAAATAAATGTGGCAGGATCGCCAGCTTTACATGAAGGGGCGACACATGCAAGTTCAAGTATATGTCATTACTGAGGATAAAAACAAGACTGGTTATTGTATATTTGGGAGTTAAGGTTTCGCTGGCTCTCATTTATTTGCACGTTTTTGAGCCAAAAGGGTTAATATTACTGATTGAAGAGCAACTCAATAAATATTCAATTTAGTCAGGCTTCATGCCGGGTAGGAATACCGCCAGGAATCTCCGTCGTGTTAATGGTGTGTTGGGACGAGTTGATAGCCTTGAAGAAGAAGCGATCTTATTGTCACTTGACGCCACTATGGCGTTTGATACGGTAGAATGGGAATATCTCTTCGCCGTGCTTGCCCGTATGGGATTGGGCCCTAAATTGATTGGGTGGATCAGGCTGCTGTATGGGCTACCTACGGCGCATGTCTCAGTTAATAACCACCGTTCTGCCTCTTTCCCCCTTCAATGGGGCACGAGGCAAGGTTGCACACGAGCACACCCAGCACGAGCCAATGCCCGGGGGAGTTGTTGGCCGCCTCACTCCCGGATGCAGGCAGACGCAGCGCTCCCACACCCATCGCACTTGGCGGATTTGCGTTGAGCCCTCAGACGGGCTCTCCATCTGGCGACGAGCACTCCCAGTGCGAACCGAGGCCCTGGGAAGTTGTTGGCCGCCCCGCCCCCAGACACAGAACTCCCATACCGATCACACTTGTGACAGCAGGGATGCCAAAGAGCTGTGAAGCGGCATGCCTGTCCCAAAGATACATTCGCAGAGGAGAGTGCTTGCTGCAGTGGCCGGGGATCTTTGCATGCACCTAGTGGGCAGTGGGCATCATTTTTTAAACTTTATTTATAATTTTCAACATAAAGAACATATATCATAGCAGAAAAATATTGGTCACAGACATACAAAGAAAAAGTAAAGAAGGCATTAAGTACACATTGCTCTTGCTGGTACACGTCATCCATAAATGCCCAATACTGTCTTGAGGCTCATCCAAAGGGAGGCTATCATCTTACAATTCTGTTTCCTGCCAGTACAAGCTACTGACATTATGATGCAATCCAATCCCTCATAGGAGGCTCAAATGTACGACATCGGTTCTAGCAGACATCTACCTTAAATTGCATCGCCCATAACAACCCAGTACCGCAACCACCTCCACCCTAAAACAACGTGGCTCAGGGACTCTCCTGTCCCCCATCCCTTAAAGACTGCACTGTGGTAGGGGGACCACTGGGTACTCCAGTGGGGGCAGATTCGTCCGGAGGGGTGTCCACAGTGTGTGCCAACAAATAGTGCGTGAGAGGACCCCAAATATTTCTAGGCCTCGAAGCGCATGGGAGCGTCTCCGCATGAATTGCCAATTGTTCCTGACAATAAACCATGTCATCCAACCATTCCTTAAATTTAGGTGCTCGCCCCCTACCCCACCTACAGGCTACTCTGCATTTTGCTAACAATAGGGAGAGTGTGATGTAGCGGCGGTATGCTTTAGGGATTTGTTTAGTGTATCCTAGGAGCGCAATCAGGGGATCACATTCCAATGCCAGGGACGTCATGTCAGATAGAGCCTCAACTATTTGCACCCAGTAGTCCATCACCCGCGGGCACTCCCAAGCCAAGTGCAGAAACCCCTCCCCCGGAACGCCACATCTATCACATTGGTCTGTGTCCCGCAACCCAAAGCGAAGCATCCTGGAAGGGGTACAGTACATGCGTTGTAGGAATTTGTAGTGAATTATACGTAACCTGCAACTAGCAGATATGTGCGCAGTTTGTGAGCAACAATATTGCCATTGTTCATCCGTTATGTCATTACCCAGATCTGTAGACCAATGCGCACGGGCAGCGCATTGGGGTTGCGCGCATTCTGCTCGAATCGTCCGATATAAGTTGGACACCAAATGCCTAGGGCTTGCTGTCTGTACCAGCTGATGAAGTGGCTTAAAGTTTGTGGGTTCCTGTGGAAAGTGCGGAAGAATAGCACGCATGCCCTGTCGCAGACGCACTTACAAGAAGAGATCCAGAGAGGTGGGACATACGTCCCCGAAAAATTGTTCTGAAGTGCAGAAAATACCGTTGCGAAACCGATCTCCCCAGGTTGCAACGCGCACCCGATTGCACAGTTGTCGAAAGCCCGTCTCCTGTAGTAGGGAGAGCCGCGGGTGGTACGATAGGGGCAGAACCGAGGAGTATAATGACGAGTCCCCTAGGGTATGCATAATGTAACGCCAAGCGTCTACCGTGCTCGTAATGGTGGTTGGCGCCGTGTCTCGCGAGCGAGGGGGTGCATGTATCATCCCATCGAGCGGGATAGGGTCCGCTAGCCAATGCTCCGCCGCGACCTGTGGCATGCATGCCGGCGGATGAATCCAGAAATATGCATAATGGGCCTGAGCACAAGCATAGTATGATTCGAAGTCCGGAATATCGAAGCCGCCTTGCTCATAAGGCCGTGTAAGTAACGGCCATTGCACCCGCGGCTGTTTGCCACCCCAATACAATCGTATGAGCTCAGATCGAAGCATTTTGAAGAAGTACCGTCCCGGGTTATAGGGAAGGTTTAGGAAAAGGTATAAGAATTGAGGGAGTATCACCATCTTAATCAAAGAGGCTCTACCTGCCATAGACAGGGGAAGAGATATCCACCTCGTGACATTAGTTGTAAGACGGTCCATAGCAGTTCCATAATTGAGGCGGAGTATTTCATCTCTGTCCCCCGAGACTTGAATCCCCAGATACCTCAAATCGGTATCACACCATTCGAGCGGGTAGTCCAGGGGAAATTTGGCCACCGCCGCTGTCAGGGGAAGTAATTGTGATTTTTCCCAATTAATATGAACACCGGAGAGTTTCTGTAGGAGAGTAGGATCTGCACTTATGTTGCCCTCACTTTTTTTCTGATGTATACACTGGTTTCTGGCTATAGTCAGGCTGGGTCCCTGCTAATCAGGGTCCCAGTCTCTCTGTTCTCTCTAAATGACTTGGTGTGCATATTAGATGCACTAGTGATTGGATACTGTGGCACCTTATGAGCCCCTAGTATATGGTACCGTAGGTACCTAGGGCATAGGCACTTCACAGGCCTACCAGGGGCTGCAGCATGTATTATGCCACCCCTGGGAAGCAGACTCAATCTGACACCACAGGCCTGCTACTGCAGCCTGTGTGAGGCAGTGTTAGCACTCCTCACTGAGGTATAGGTTTCTATATCTCACCATACACACACATATAAACCTATCAGCCACCCCTATGGCAGGCCCTATCAACCCTGAGGGCAGGGTGCTTGGTTTACAATGTGAGGGGGTGCCTCTGCATGAGCAGGACCCCTCTGCAGCTGGCAGGGTCTATTCCTTGTGGCTGTTTGTGGATGCGGTAAACCATATACTCTTAAGTGCATTATAACCTCCTGGTTAATGCTAACTTTGGAATGACTGCATCAAAACATGTCGTGTTTGGTGTAAAACAACTTGGAATCATACCCCCACACCAGTAACTGGTGTGGGAGTATGATCACACCCTTCTAGAGGGGAAGACATGTACCTACTGTGGTAACACGGTAGAAATCTGAAAGAGCCCTGGCATCACAAAATGGATGCCACCAGCACAGACACTGGGCTGCCCTCCTGCTGCTGACTGAAACTCGCAGTGGAGGAGGCCCAACAATAGGCATCCTGTCACAGGGAGGTGTCACTACCTTCTAGACAGGATTTAGTGTATTGGGGCTGGGTGGGTGCACTTCTAGAGTGCTTTGAAGTCCTGCACTGGGGGAGCAGTAGGCTCCTCTGTGCATATGCCAGCTCAAACAGGTTCAGGGGCTACCTGTCCCTGTTCTGGCACGAAACTGGACAAAGGGAAGTGTGTGTAACCACCCCCTACCCTGACCCTCCCAGAAGAGTGGTCATAGAGCTAGTCCCTCCCCTATCTTCAGTATAAGATAGCAAACCTTGCCATTGCAAAACAGATAACCCTGGACGACGCTCTACAAAGAAGAATCCTGACCCTTCGACGTTCCACTACCTTTGGAAGACAGAAGAATCTCCCTTGGAGTCAAGGAGTGACTCCCCTGCTTGGCAGGCACCAGAAACTCTAATCAACGGTCGCAAACTTTCCCGCTCCCGCCGGAGTTTGATGTCACTGCAGCCCCGGAAGTGGATTTCCTGACTTCTCGACGGCCATTGTGAGTCCCCAGCAGAGCTGAGGCGAGTGGACCCCACGAGTGACGAGGAACAGCAATACCCGGGTAACGTGCACTATTGTCGAGTGCAACCCCTTCACAACGTTCTACGAACTTGTGCATTGGACCATTTGTAGCCCAAGCCTCCAGCAGGTTTTGCAGCGAAAATCAGAGGCCTACCCCGTCCCGAGTGACCGTGGGCTCCTGTGAAGCATTTCCTTAAGAGGCGTCTTCGCGATCCCTTGCCCGTTGGCTTGTGGGCCCTCCGAAGACTTTCTTATCGACTCAAAGGGCTCCCCTGGTTGCTCCAGGCCTGCCCTCACTCACCCTCGCTGGGTGAGTCCCTCAGACCTTGCTGGTCTGCACCATCGACTTTCTTCACTCTACACGAGACTTGCTGTTGCCAAGGCTTGCTGGCTCCAATCAGGTTGCCGACACCGCAGTCAGCTGCAGACGTCGTGGGACACTCTGAATCCAGCTGCTGGTCATCGTCGATCCTTCCTGGACCTCGTGAGCGAAGAGTCAAAACACCCTTGATCACCTGAAATCACCCGACATCCGTGGGCATCCATCTTCCTGGCCCCGGGTCACTGGCAAGTGACTGTGAACACTGTCCCTTCAATTTTCAGGTCTTCTACATCTAGAATCCAGCCTTGGATTCCACCAGACACTTCTTCAGTCTTCGCAAGCAGCAAATCTTCTTTGGCTTCCATAGAAAACAGCGACGCGACCCGACACCAAAAGACACCTATGCACCCGGCTTCCCTGGGTGAGGTAACTCGTGCACTCCGGTGCCCTAGTGTGTGTTGGCCCTCGAATTACTTACCTTGTAAGTGGCTTGCTTGTAGACTTCCTCGAAGTACCCTAAAACTTTAAAAATCAAACCGTGACTTGCTACATTGTAATCAATAGGGAACCCGCGGCTGTGTTCACAGACTGCATGCGTCTCCTGTGGGTCGCTTACTTACCTGCTTTCACTGCAGTAGTGAAGTCCCAGCGATTCTACAGGCCCTAGGCCTTGTCATTCTGCAAGTTGACTTTCCTAAACCTCTTTTTTAGTATATGGTCTGGTACGCCCCTAGGGCCCCAGCCATATTTGTTCTTAACTTATTGTGAAACGTTGATATTTGAATGTGTTCCTGACTTCTAATCTCATAAAGAGATTAGTAGAGTGTGTCTAGAAATAAATACATATATATTTGATATATATACCTAGGCTGTCCGGATTTCGGTTAAAACCGACTCTGCCCGAGATTACCCTACCGATTGCAAATCAGCTGACCCGGTTTAAACCGAGTATCGCTGAAATTTTCAAATTGGATTCACCACTTGGCCATTTGCACCTTTTGGCCACTTGAGGGAGCCAAAGCAGTACAATCCAGCATCCGAGCAGTGAAGGTATGAACAACGCTTTTTGAGTGTTACATATTACATGTTTCTTTTATCATCAAGGCGCTTACAGGGATCTAGCGTAGCCCCTATGTATCGGTATTTACCTCCACATTTATTATCTTAACTTTCCTCCTTTTTCTTTAGCCGAAATCAAGGCTGTCTCTATGACAACCGGACGCGCAGCTCGCTCCGATCTCAGCACCACGCGCACGCAAGGTCAGTTTCCATTTCTCCAAATAGGGCTGGTTTCCATGCCTACATTAGTGTGTCGGTCATGTGCCGGGGGATGTAGGCATCCACGCCCCCTCACACGTCACAACGCGTTCCTCGTGCCCCACGTGACCGAAACTATCTGTACTCTGGACAAACGGATATAATATATAACGGGACACGCCATGAACCGCCACTATTCTACACCGCAGAGGAAGGCGAGTTACCTAAGGAGGAGTAACACCCTTGGAGTAGTAAGGAGTGGGGGGAGCGATGGGGGCACATACGAGCCTTGATATTTGAGGCTCGATTCACTATGCGAGAGGGCAGCGCTATATTACTTTCTTGCCACGCCGGTCTGCCTACTTATACATTGCCGGCATTAGCAGACCACCATGATCGGTAGTGTCCGGCTAGGCGACCTCCAATTACAGGACCACGCCGGCGCTAGCAACCTTTGACTTGGCGCCTATTTCCCAGTGTGGTGTGTGGGGGGGGGGAGAGTTAAGCGTGTTGCGCAACACAACGGTACCTTTAATCTTTCTTGATCAGCCATATTTTTACCATTAAATAGAGGTTGATTATGTTTGTAATACTGGCCCTACGCCCCCTTTGGGCTTGCTGGGGGCAACTATGGCCGATATATATATGAGGGGGCTTTACATCTGGATACCCACTTCTTACTGTGTTACTGTATCTAAATCATGCCATCTGGTGATTAATAACATGATTGTCTCTCTCCCTGTGATATCTCTTCCCGTGATAAAGAGTGTGACTAAAGGGGGTCTCTTCTTGCCCCCCGCCAGTTCAAACTCAAAATAGGGTGTAACTCGGTGAGTAGGCACGCGCCGGACACTTATTGGGTAGTGTATGGACTGTTTGGACTATAGCATGATGTATGCGACGCTGGTACTGATACTTAGAGAAGACCAACTAGCTGATTCAATTCACTGAACCTCCATTTTTTTTTTTTGAAACCGTTTATTACAAAACTCAAAAAATATACAAAGATGGGCCTACAACCTTCCGGCCGGCCGCTAGTAAACAAAAGGAGCATATGATACACATTGTAGAGCGCGCGTTGCGGCTAAGGAAGATGCACAGGAGTTAGCAGCGTTGATAGCCACACCATCCGGACCCCACTGTACGGTTTCATTTTAAACTGAAATAACAACCAGAAAAAACAAAAACCACAAGGCAATCTACAATCAGAAATAGCAGCATGTGCTCCCCTGAGAGGGGGGCCCTACCAATCCATAGGAGTATCAAGAAGGGGAAGAGATCAGGATTAGGGCTGGGTAAAACTCAATGCCCGGAACAGGGAAGATGGGTCGGCTATGGGGATGGGGCAGGCGACGGATCAGGCAATAACGGTGGAGTACAGATTCCCCCGCGGTAGGCGTTCCAGGGGCCCCAGACTTTCACCCATGACCCAGGCTTACCTCTCGCAACATACACCACCTTTTCCCGAAACATGCACCAATCCATATGTTCCTTCCAGGCCGAGACAGTCGGGGACCTCTGAGATCCCCACAGTTGAGCAATATCACGCTTGGCCACCATATATCCCAGAGTCACCCACCACGTCTGTGGCGCCGAGTAGTCGGTAGGTTCCCACACATTCAACAGGCATCTCCTCGCTTCGGGTAGCAGCACAACATGCGTAACCACACGCAGGACCTCATGCACACCACGCCAGAATCGCTCCACCTCCGGGCATTCCCACAATATATGCAGAAAGGTCCCCAAAGCGCCACACCCACGCTTACACAACCCGTCCACAGCATAGCCCATACGCAGAAGCCTCGGCCCCGTCATGTAGACTCTGTGGAGTATCTTGAGCTGGACGAAGCGAAGGCGGGCCGGTATGGCCACCTCTTTCGGGGAGGCCACCGCAAGGGCCCAGTCCTCGTCGTCCAGCTCCAGTCCATCGGCAACCCAAGCCTCACGAAGGGCAGTCAGCAATCCCGTGCGGTCATTGATCAGTTTTTTGTAGATCAGTGAGATCGTGCTGTCCGGAACGTGTCCATCCAGCACTCTATCCTCAAGGGGGGAACACTCCGGGATGGATGCAACGTCCGGGAAGACGGAGCCCAGTGCATGACGGATCTGCAAATACCGAAAGTACTCCCTGCCATGCAAGTGGAATTCCGTCTGCAGCATCTCGAACGTTTTAAATCCTCCCCTCGTCCAGAGATCCCCCACCTTGCTAATGCCTATCATGTCCCACTTCTCGAAGCCCTTCGAGGTCCACAGGGAGCCCAACTGCTCGGACGCGTATAGTGGTGACGCCCGGGTCAGACGATCCTTCCACCCCATCGCCACATTAGCCGCGTGCCACACTCGCACCATGACACGCGTGGGGCCGGTCAGCCGAGCGTCGGGCGTGCTGGAGTAGAGCGCTCGATTATAGTCCCCACCCGGGAGTAGCATCTTATCCATTTCGAATGCCGGGTTTAAAGCGGGCCCATACAGGCCGTGATTAATCGCAGCCAGCTGGGAGGCCCAATAGTATCGTTTGATATCCGGGAGGGCAATCCCGCCATCATACCATGGGAGCGTCAGCTTCGCCAGGGCGATACGCGGCCTCCCGTCCCAGAACAGGCGGCGCTGCAAACTCTCCACCTCACGGAAGTAGCGCGCTGGGACGGGGTCCATAGTATTCTGCAAAGCGTAGAGGAAGCGCGGCAGAGACATCATCTTAAACAATGCCGCCCGGCCGAGCGGCGAGAGCGGCAAGCGCCGCCAGCGCGTGACATCTTCCTTCAGGTGCTGGAGGGGGGGAAGCAAGTTCCGATCATACCGGGCCTCCGGGTCCAGAGTAATGAAGACACCCAGGTACCGAAATCCCTGCGGGGCGATCTGGATCGGACAGCCCCGCGGGAGAATGGGCGCCTCCCCAGAGAGAACATACACGCACGATTTAGCCCAGTTGATGACAAGGCCGGAGTTACGACCAAATGAATGCAAAACATCAACCAGTACTATAAGTGAGTTACGTGGGGAAGCTAGGTACAAGAGGATGTCATCAGCGTATAGGGATACGCGGTCCTCATGCTCGGGGGTCCAACGGAGACCACGGATGGAAGGCTCCCACCGCAGCCACTCTGCCAGGGGCTCCAAGGCAAGCGCAAAAAGGAGTGGCGATAAGGGGCAACCCTGCCGCGTGCCCCGGCCCAGCTCGAACAGAGCCGATACTCTACCGTTCACCACCACCTGCGCCAATGGGCCCGAATACAGCAATTTGACCCAACTGATGAACCCTGCGCCAAAGCCAAACTTCGCAAGCATCGCCCAGATGTATGGCCATTCAAGCGTATCAAACGCCATGGTGGCGTCCAGGGATGCCAAAATGGCCGGCTCCCGTATGTACTGAACACGTGCAAGCACTCCATGCAAACGCCGCAAGTTAAGAGCTGTGTTACGATGGGGAATAAAGCCGGACTGATCCTGGTGAACCAGTCCGCCCACCACGCCGACCAGCCGATTGGCCAGGACCTTGGCGAGAATTTTAGGCTCCGCGTTCAGTAGCGAAATGGGCCGATAGGATGTAACCCGGTCCCGAGGTCTCCCCTCCTTGTGGATAACCACGATTGTAGCCTGCCGCTGGTCCAGCGGGAGGGAGCCCACCGAATGGGCCTCCAGGAACATCGATCGGAGATGTGGTGCCAGCGTATCCGGTCTCAATTTGTACAACTCGATGGGGAGACCATTAGGACCCATGGCCTTGCCGGAAGCGATCGAACGTATGGCGAGGGCGATTTCGTCGGAGGTTGGGGCGGCGTCCAACGACACTCTGTCCTCCTCCGAAAGGGAAGGCAGCGCGATATCCCTGAGCAGGGTACGGGAATCCTCTTCAGAGCAGGAAGACACCGGGGAATACACCCCACGGAAATAGTCCGCGAAGCAGGAGACAATTTCTTCCGGCTCAGTAACACACACACCGTCTGTTTTTTCAATCAGCGGGACTACACGACTCGCTCTCTCCTTTTTGTCCAGCCACGCAATCAATTTACCAGCCTTATCACCCACATCACACAATCTCCCCTGTTGCTCTCTACTGAGGCCCCTGGCTGCCTCCGTGACGAGGGCCCTATAGGCCGCTTGCTTGAGTTGGAGGACATGCAATACGGCATCCGTCACCCCACTTTCTAGATTACCCTCCAACTCGGCTATCTCAGCTTCCACCCGGGTCACTTCCTCCCGCTCGCGCCTCCGGGTGTGGGAAATGAGGGACAGGGCCTCTCCTCGTAGTACTGTCTTGAATGCCTCCCACAGTGAGACAGCCGAAGGCACGGACCCCACATTTTCGTCAAAGTAGCGCTGGAGGGATTTAATCAATTCAGCGCGAATAGTGGGGTCGCGCAAGTACCAGGGATTGATCGGGACCACCCTACCCTCACCCCTCGGAAAAAGGTCCAGGTGTAACAGGAGCGGGGAATGGTCCGAGATACCCCGTGCCAAATGGCACACCTCTCCCACCCTCCCAACATAGGCCGCCGGGACCAGGACATAATCTAGTCGTGAGAGACTACCATGGGCCCCCGAATGGAAGGTATACTGTAACTGCGTGGGATGTTTTAAACGCCAGCAATCCACCAATCCCAAAGTGTCCAATAGACCAGAGAGCCACGCTTGGGCCCGGGGGAGGTCCCTAGGGGGGTGACGATCCACAGTCCCGGAAACCACCGCATTGAAATCCCCCCCCACCACCAGAATCCCCCCCGGAAGGCCAAGGAGGAGGCGCCCCAGGTCCGCAAAGGTAGTCGACTGCAGCCCCGGTGGGACGTATACTGACACAAAAACCACCGCTTTGCCCTCCATCCTTCCCACCAAGACCGCGTAACGTCCCCTGTCGTCATGGAGCACCTCATCAATCTCCAGCGGAAGCGAGTTCTTAACCATGATGCCCACACCCCTTGAGCCAGACGTAAAGCCCGAATGGGCCACTAGGCGATAGCCACGCCGATTCATGGCGCAGAAGGAGTTGCCAATGAGGTGTGTCTCCTGCAGAAAAACTACATCGGGCGAGATTCGCTTCAAGAACTGCAGGACCACCCCACGTTTAATCCTGTCCCCCAGTCCATTCACGTTCCAGGACAACAGAGTTAGTTCCCTACCCCCCATCATAGACAAGAGCCACCATTCGTCCCCCCGAGAGCACTATAGAGCTAGCGCAATGATACTTTTGCCTTGTGGTGAAAACGAACAACACCCCCCCATCCCTACCCACCCACCCCAACAAAACTCCCCCCTCCCTGCACCCCTGCATGAGCCCGAACAGCCCCCCCAACGTGCAGTGTGCCTGTCGCCCCATATATATAATAAAAACTAGCTAAGCCCCCTAGAGGAGGAGGGAGAACCCCCAAGAGACCCCACACAACCTCCATAGGAGGGGAAATTATACAGACAGATGCTTAATCGAGAGTGGCAACATTTTTGTCCAGAGTGAAGCCCAACATCACCCCCTCAGTCCCGATCCAGTGTGCCGTCTCCCCCCGCCGCCCCCCCCCCGCCCCCCAGGTCACGATCCCCAGACAGAGTGTCCAGCCAGTCTCCGGCCGCTTCGGGGCGATCAAAAAAGTGCGTGCGACCCTCTACCTCCACTCGCAGCTTGGCTGGGAAGAGCATTGCGTATTTAAGGTTCAAGTCCCGAAGACGGCGCTTGACGCCTTGGAAGCTCAGTCTCTGCTTCTGGACCGCTGGGGTGAAATCCGGATAAAAGTTCACCTCCATGTTGTCAAGCTTAACCGGCCCCAACAGTCTGGAGGCTTGCAGGATAGCGTCTCTGTCCCGAAAGTTGAAAATCCGGGCAATGAGGGGCCGCGGAGGGGCTCCGACCTTCGGCCTTCCCCCGGGAACTCTGTGGGCCCGCTCCACCGCGAAGAATTTACTCAGCCCCCGTGGCTGGAGATGGGTAGCGATCAGGTCCTCCACAAATAGGTCCGCCGCCGCTTCCTCCCGTCCCTCGAGTACTCCGATGATGCGGATGTTGTTTCTCCGGGCCCGACTCTCGGAGTCCTCCAGGCGCCGATCCATAAGCGCGCTCGCCTGACTAAGCCGGCGCACCTCTGTTTGTAGCGCCGCCACATCAGTAGTAAGGCCCGATGCGGTGTGGGCCAAAGAATCAACTCGGTCGTTGGTCTTGGAAAGATCGGCCCTCACCAGGCCAACATCCACGAGGACCGAGTCGATCTTCTGTGCCAGTGTGTCGAACCGCTGGCCTACCGAGGCCTTCATCTCGGCAATGGCGCCCATGACATCCCGCAGAGTCAGATCCGTGGGCAGGTCCGGGGCATCAGGAGGGTCCTCAGGGGATTTGTGCGGTCCGCCGGGAGATCCCTTCTGGAGAGTATAGCGGTCCATACTGTTGGCCTGATGGGTGGTGCCACGCCGGGTCGGCTTGGTCTTTGCCCGGTCTCCATCTTGTTTGGTGGCCATGGCCACTAGTCTCCCGGTCGCACCAGTCACGTCGTGAAGGGCAGGCAATCAGGGCCACAAGCTCCGGGGGGGCCACCCCCGATCGGCGGGGTGGGTCACAGCCGGCGGGCAGGCCAAGTCTCCCAGCGAGACCACACCAACACAAAGAGCCCCGCGACCCAACCCTGCAGTGATTGCAAGGGGGTGCGAAAGCGAAAGCGCGGGGTGCGCGACTCGCCAGGCCCGGCCCGCCGCTGTTGTTCACTTTGTCACTGGGTCACCCCTCAGCGCAAATCCGGGGTCTGGCGAGGAGAAGGCCGCAGACTTCAATCGGTGCTCACTCCGGTGTCCGAGGTCCGATTTGACAACGGGAAACGGGTGCCACCTCAGCTCAGGCTCACCAACACATTCCCCTCATCCGAGACAGGATAAATTCAGGATAGTCGTGGGAGGTTGCGGAGGTCCTCGGGAGCCTCGCACCTACGCGGCCATCTTGGTTGCGCGCTAGGCTCCACTCTGAACCTCCATTTTATTATTTTTTTTTTTATTTTTTTTTTTTAAAAACCTTTATTTTGGTAAATGCACAATACACAGCGTCTGCCTACAACCCCTCGGGGCCGGCCGCTATGACATATCAAAAAAGGATAAAAGAAAAAGAAAAAAGAAGAAAAAAACCAATTGGGCAGAGCGCCGTTAAAGCAATCTCTGAGTGAAAAGTACCGTGTAGAACATAGAACAATAATGTCAGGATAAGAAAAGGTTTAATTTTATGATTTTGTCGAGTACAATGTAGTGAACTACGAAAAGAGTCGAAGCTGATCACTGACCAGGAGAGACATCACCATTCACGGAGCACCCAGAAGGAGGCGTTATATAGGAAGGCATTTGTAAGGAAACAGGTGGCCACCATCCAGGAACTAAGAGCAAACGCTATACCACAGAATGATAGAACACAATAAACTCCCTACTAACACTGAACCCCGACCCCGAAGAAACAAAGAAACATAGAAGAGAAAGAAACCGAAGAAGAAGAGAGAAAGAAGGAGAAAGAGGGCCATAGAGACAAAGAAAAGACATAAAACACATCCCATCCCCCCACCCTGCATACCAGCGGAAGGCCACGGCCCACCCCCCCCAATAGGCATGCCCGTCGCCCCAAAAGAACCCCAAGTGGGAAAGAGAGTCTGGAGAGTGGGAAAGAACATCCCAGTCTCCGACTCCCAGAGAAGGCAGGAGGAGGAAATTTTACATACTCCCGGTCACCACCAGCCCCATAAGCATCCCCCACCCTGAGTATCATCAGCACAACTGAAGTAGCAAGCAAAGCAGCAGGTGGGGAGACTCCATTCCAAATGTGCGAATAAATCAGATAATTAGCAGTCCCATCCTAGTCCCCGCCCGCCAATACGTACAGCAAACTAAAGGAAATCGCCCAGCCCTGGCCCGATCCTAAGTGGCCCCACAGATCCACCCCCGCAATCAACAATAGCAAATTACACGCATGCGGCACATCAGATACATAGACAAATATTCTAGTCCGGGTCATGCCAGGCGGTCAGGCAGGATCATCAAGGGAGGCAACATCAGCCCTGGCCAGAACGCTGAAACCCCACCAAGCATGGCCACCGCTGGGAGTGTATCTCAGGCAGAACAAAGGAGCAAGATGGCCGCTCCCGGCACAGAAGACGCAGAGGAAGAGGAAGCGAGAGTTCCCAATCATAGACCATCACCACATCGATAGTGACCAACACAGTTTTCCCCACAGAACGGCACACACTCCGGCGATGTTGAGGAAGCCGTGGCAACACTTGCAGAGGCAGAGTCTCAGCTTGTAAAGTGGAAGGGAGCTTTGTATCTGCAACTTTGTCATTAAAAGAACACTCGACACTGTAGCCAGGGAGAGGACGTTCCACAGTATCCCCCTGTCGCCACATTGTATCCGCCTCGAAGGGAATGAGAGGCATTGGGGGGTCAGACAACCGCAGTAGTTCCCTGGATGGCATAGCGACATCGATCTTCCGCTCCAGTTCTCGAGTGTTTTTCCACAGTGTCGCCCCCAAGTCTTCCAGGGCTAGAAGGATATCACTATAGGTCAGGTCTGCTCCCCGCTTCAGCATGTCGGCAGTATGCAAAGGCGCCGCCGGGACACCCTCCAGCTCGACAGTAGGCAGGGCAGCCTGCGTCAAAGATATGGAGGCTTCCGTCTTTCCGGCGAGGTAGACCGGCACCGCCACCATTTTTGCAGTCAGCCCACATCGGAGAGGTGAGGGTGACTCCATTGGACGGAGGAATAGCATTTAAGGCAAGAAGAGATACTGCTCGCTATACGGGGCTCACACGATGTGAGAGCCCTCGGCTGTATAGCAATGCGGGTGGTGGGCGCTCTAAAACGGATACCGCTCTGACCGCTGGTAGCATGACAAAGGAAGGTTCGCCAGCCCGGACCCAATCATACAGGAATTCTCTCCGTCGCGAAGAAGGCTCCGCCAAGCCGCCCACTCCACAGCCGGTCACATTTCCCCAGGCGCCGGTCCGGCCCCAGGTCGTCTCACCGTACGTGATAAGCGGTGTCCGGTGGCGGTGGTCGGGCCAGAGTGCGTGGGCAAAGTCCAAAGTCGGCAAACTCTATGAATCCTCGACCAAAAAAGCCGGCGGGGACATCGGAGGAATGCGGAAAGTGTCAGCGCATTCGTGGTTACATTTGCTCGCGCTGTAGGCAGGATTAAAGATCAGGATGTCATGTAAACAGCAAACGGGCTGCGGAGCCGGGAGCTCAGACGTCCTGTCCGTCCGCCATCTTGGCTCCTCCTCTGAACCTCCATTTTTAATGTACTTTGATAACGTGAATACTATGTGTGAGGCACAAATGGTATCCTTGGGGCATTTAATGATACACTAGAGTAAACTCATGTGTAGACAGATTAGTTTACACCTAGCTTGTAAAGTACAAGGGAGAGTATTATTCCTGTTTGTTTCTTTTTGTTTTCTTCTATTGTTCCCTTTCCCCCTATAGTAATTCAGCTATTATCATAGAGGAAATTTCTTGATACTGAACATCAAGTTTTAGACTTCCTCTCAACTCAACTGGAGGTGAGGGCTGTGTAGTACTGGGACAGGTAGAGTCCTGTTCATGCCGACCTTGTTTACAAAAAAAGTGCCACATTCATGCTTTTTCTTCATCAAATTTGTTTGGTTAGAGGTTTTGTGAAGAACCGAAGGCATCTCAAAAAAATCTTGTGTTTATAAGACTGGAACCTTCAGTTATTCAGCACTGTGTTGCTCTTGCTCTTCGGGGTGAAAATACACTTTCTAAATACACTTTCTGTTCTGCTTATCCAATGTGTAACTTTGTATTATGCTATGGTGGCACATATGAACACTTGTAAATCATGTTGTCCGAAGCTCCCAGTGATATTGTAGGGTACATTATGAAAAATGATCCGAACTGTGAGACGTTGCTGGCTGCCACAAACGATTCTCTGTAGTTTGTACCTATATACACTGCTTGGTCTGGTCAGATGGTGACATTCTGGCATTCATCTCTTCAGCACACATCATGATCGCCCTCTTATCCACTTTAAATGTCATACAGTGTGGTCCTTACCATGGCTGGGGCCTGACGAAGAAAGCAAGCAATAATAACAGCAAAGGGTTCCATAAACACCGGTAAAACACTGTCTCAGTTGTTTTTTATGGCGCGAAAATGAGTAACCACTGAAAAGCACTGTTTTTTTGAGGTATTGAAATCATTGGAAAACACTGAAAAAACACGACCAGAATTTACCAAAAATAGAAACTGAAAACAGGAAAGCCTATATATACCGGTGTGGTGTCCTTTCATTTGATAATTCAAGAGATTATAAGGTAAAACAAGCTGCTTTACATTCCTCTGAGACTTAGTCTGAAGGCTGCTCTCCACAGCTACCACTAGGATAGCATTCTTTAAAAGGTTGTCTTAAACCTATCTACCATTAGAGTCGAATTGGACTGGTGCAAGGTGGCCACTATAACTAGCGACCAGCATATGCCAGGCCAACTTCTCACAGTTTCCCATAAACAAGGAACTCATGTAATAAGGGATTAAGGTTGTGTTGGGGATCCCGGACATAAAGTGTCAAGTCATCTGCATATAGCGAGATCAATATTTGTCGCAAGGGACATCGAAGCGCTCTGTCCTTATGATGCTGGCGCAGTTTGCATGCCAGGGGTTCAATCGCGAGGGCAAATAAGAGGGGGGATAATGGGCAACCCTGTCTAGTCCCTCTGGTGATGTGAAATGAGGACAACAGGTGTCCATTTCTAAGCACCCTGGCAGTGGGTTTGTGATAGAGCAGCTGTATCCAGGACACAAAAAGAGGGGGAAAAGCCATGCGGAGCAGTATGCCAAATAAATAGTCCCACTCGACTGAATCAAACGCCTTAGTGGCATCCAAGACGATAGCAGCCAAGGGGAGTTCGGGCGACACATTTTGCACAATCGAGAACAGCGTTTGAAGATTGTGTGTGGTAGCGTGTCCCGGAATGAAGCCCGCCTGATCCGGCAGCACCAGATTCCCCATTAAGAGAAGCCAGTAGAAAGTACTCCAGCCTCGAGGTCGCGTCCACATCCTGTGATTCTGGGCAAATCACTTAATCTCCCCGTGCCTGAATGTGTAATGTAAATACAGTGCTATGTAAGCGCTCCAATACCTTCGGGTCGAGTTCGCGCTATATAAATATGCAAAACAACAATCCCTAGACGATTATCAGATATTGACTCAGCCATATCCCCCATCAGTGACAGTGTGGGCAACGTGCAAGATTGTACTTGCCACGCTAAGAGCAATTGTAAAAGCACTGCGCTGTATATCTGTAACTAATAGAACCATTACTAAACTCTGAACATTTCCCTCCCCTACCTCCCCCTCCCACTGCAGCATCCCAAACAAGCCAGAAAAAAACACCCCTCCCTCCTCCCTATCCCAACCACCCCATATTACCAGGGCCATTAACCGTTCCGGTAGATTTAAGACTATAAGGAGGGCTCTCCTGAGTGGGGACGATATCTAAGCGGCTCACAAGCCACTCTCTCTCCCTCAGGGGTGTGGGATGACACTATCAACCCCAGTGAGGGAGTGAGGGTGCCCGGTGAACAGTACCTCTCAACTCCAGCGCCAGTTCCGAAATGCAAAGTGGTCTGGTCAATGTCCTGCACACCGGCACCCCCGATTGGTCTCGTCAATCAATGTCCAAGGTGGCCAACGTCGATGAGTCATCAGGAGAATGTGATGCTTTATTACGCCGTTTTAGCTGCTTCAGAAAGTCCTCGGCCTGTTGGGGTTTCGTGCAGAAGTTTTGTTTACCTTGATAGGTAATGCGAAGGAGGGCAGGGTATAACAGTACATAATCTATTTGGGCTTGTCTCAATTTCTGCTTTACCGGGAGAAATTTACGTCTATCTTCCTGCACAGCAGCGGTGAAGTCCGGGTAGATGGTGAACGGCACCCCTTCGTAGAGCAACTGTTTCTGCTCCCGTGCCACTCGAAGGGCCACATCTCGGTCTCTGTAATTTAAGAGACTAGCTATAATGGGGCGTGGGGGGCCTCCCACAGGGGGCCTGGGGCCCAATGAGTGGTGCGCCCGTTACACCACGAATTGAGAGGAGAAGGTCTCTGCCCCCACCACCGCCAGCAGACGTTTCTCGATGTATACCTCCATTTTGCCTGTGTTGGTGGTTTCTGGTATACCCAGGACCCTGATGTTATTCCTTCGGCTCCTCGCTTCGATGTCCTCATTTTTGGCAACGATGACCTTCAGTAGCTTATCCATTTTGGCAACTGTGCTTTGTATGTGTGTGTTGGCGTCTTCTGCGTCTGAGATACGGCGTTCAGTCTCCTTAATCCGTTCCTCATGACCATCAAGTTTACGGACAATATTGTCCATGCATGTGTTCATCACATCCACTTTGTCGGCAATCGTTGCAATGCCCTGCCGAACCTCCAGCAAAACGGCCTTCATATCGTCTTCAGGTACAACGGGGGGCTCCCGGGTATTCGTTGCTGCAACAGGGTCGTTATTCTCCAGGTTTGTTTTAGCATTCTTTTTAGCCTCAAAATGGATCCGAGGCTGCTTGGCATCCGGCTTCCCCATGTTAGTGGCACATCAAGGGGTGCCTATAGGCACTGTCGGGGCAAAGGGCGTAGTGCTGCGCTGCGTTCGTTAAGCTGTGTGCCTGCAGTGGTCTTGCCGGTTGGGGCAACCGTGTAATGCTCAGGCCAGAGTAGAGTACCCCACCTAATACAATCGTCGCCTCTTCAGGATGCCATCCCCAACATACACACTGACGGCAGCGTCAACGAGGCAGCATCTAAAGCAGCGCACGAGCGTCCATATGCCTTCCCATCGCAGGTCCCACAGCGCGAGCCAGCAGCCCCTCCACGGCTCGTGCAGCAATCAGCATATACCGTATGTATGCACTTAGTTTATGGCCAATAACAGTCAGAATAGTATCTCCACTACACCAGCTTCCACACCCGTATGGCGTCTCACCACATGTCACTCATTAATCGCCAGTCTACAGGGCTTTATTGTTCAGCAAGCAAACTCCATGAGACGAAGGTCCCTTCGGCATCGCGACCGCAGGCCGACAAAATAGCAAAAGTATATCCATAGTGATCAGGGGAGCTCCAAGATAACACAACTCAGCGCCAGGTATAGTTGCCTGATGGCCGGCCTGCCACCCGATCCCCGCATGCACCGCTTCTGCCGCTGTGTTGTTAATTGCACCAACGCCCAGTTCAGCGATCCGCGGTGAGCGTCGCAGTTCTTCTGGACCCCACGCAAATACAGAACCGCTCCGCAGCGCTTCCAATTACTTCAGGCTCTGAAGTGGTGGGACCCGGCAGCCATCGCCATCAAGCGCCGCCAGGCATCCCTCCGCCGGAAATTTCCAGCACCCTCGCCACAACTATTCAGGCCCTGAGTTCTGCAATTTGTAAGTTATTGGGGCAGGTCATGGGTCATTCAATACAAGTGCTTGCAGCGCGGCGGCAGACCGGCAAAGCAGTTGAACGCCGTCCGTTCTTGGCAGGGTGCACACCAAACGGCACAGCACAGCGCCAATTGTCTGTTTTTTAGATGGCCGGTCTGCCACCCGATCCTCTCACAGCACTCTCCCCCCACTGGATCGTGGGCGCCTCCGTCGCCTGAATCCAGCGCCGTAGCGCGGAGTCACTCACCCAGTGATGCGAGGCCTATATACCTCGTGGGTGCCGCACCTCGCGTAGGCCGCCCTTGCCGGGTCACAGCTCCCGGCCGTTCCAAGCTTCTCAGCGGCAGTATCTTACTCCTCCGCCACCGCACGTTGCCAAGTGCCAATTTGCCTAAAACTTTCACCGAGTTTGCCACAGCATGCCAGGACCTCAAATCCGCCGTATACAGACGTCTACCGGCTGGAGAGAAAGATCATCTTACGGATTTCAGCAGCGGGAGCCTCACGCAATGGCGGCCATTCCGCACTTGCACCACCTAACGCACCCCGCAGTGTGCATCATTAGGTTCACAGCGATATCCAGGCTACAGGAGTGGGTCTGATATCAGAATTCTGGTTGTACATTGCAACTGTTGGTCGGTGGTATAACTTTTATTGCCCCCAGCCATTATGTTCACAGAGCTGCTCCTCCACACTGCATCGGGTCCTGTACCCACGAAAATGGCGGCACCTAGCAATGGCCATAGAAAGAGGACTGCACTGTAAAAATGTCAATGGTCTTCAACTGCACCCAAGCCAGACTCAATCAGGCAATGGCAACAGAAAGAGGACTGCACCATTAAACAAAAAGCGTCCACAGCTGCACTCGAGCTAGGCTTGATCAGGTGGCGGCCATCTTGAAGTGGCACCAACCTTCTATAGCAGCCAATGAAAGTCTGGTGAACTTGAAAAAGCGCTAGGAATTTATTCTTACTTACGACCTAGCCTATTTCTTATTTCCTATAAGGTTACTATCCTAATGATCACGGACATAAGGAAATCTGCTGCCTAAGTACCCTAGTCTCTCCTATTGTACCCAACCCCAGCCAACATGGTAGATCCTGGCCTGACCACTACTGAATAAACTCATATACCCTGGTTTACCATCACTAACCTCTCCAAAACCGCTACAAAATGTTTCAAGCACTCCACCTTGAAAAATCACCTTGAGACACTGATCTCCGACCTGCGTTTCAGCGCGGACAAAGGCATAGTCATCAATGACCCTGTTTTCTACTCCAAAAGAACCCCCTCTTGGTGCAATACCTTAATGTACGCACAGCCAGGAATATTCCCTACGGCACTAATCTCACAATAGCGCCCTCCGAAACCCTGCGAGCTGACCTCACCATCACCCTCTACAAAAAGCTGCATTGTACTGATCCAAGCCTCAACCAAAAACCTTAATAAATTTGCGGACCTTTTTACCCTCCTCAGAAACCATGTGCACGACACTAGCAGGGCGACCAACACCCGCCTCGACGATCCTCCGACCAGCCTGCCCTGAAGGACTAACCACCCTCAAACCACCTCCCTAAGGGTTTACAACTCAGCTCCTCCTAACCCCTCTAGGTAATCTCCCGGTCCTGCCAACACAACCGCCCCAAGACCTTTGGTCCCCTCCCCTCTATCTCCCCATACTGTCCCTGAGGGTTCCAACACTGTTCATCCTAACTCCTCTAGCTCGTCACCGGGCCTGGCTAACGCAATCGGCCCGAGACCCTTGGTCTCCTCCCCACTAGCTCACCACTCTGACTCTGGCACTGGTACGCCTCCAAAGACCTATGATACAGGTCAAGCTAGCCCTGCTAGCTCACAAACCACCCCTCCCATTGCTCCTAACACAGTCCATCCTAACCCTCCAAGCACGTCTCCCGGCCTTGCCAACAGAACCGGCCCTGGACCTCTGGTCCCCTCCCCACTAGCTCCCCATCCTGACCATGAGAATGAGACGCCCACAAAATCCTACGACTCAGTTCGAGCTAGCCCTTCATTCCTATCCTGAAGGCATGACAATAGAACTACCACTAAACCTCTGCCCCCCTGTGCTTTAGCGCCTCCCTCTTATATGGATATCGATACACTGCACTCCAAAGCTGCCAAAATAATTCAGAGCATCCATGTCTCCATTCTTGATCTAACGAACCTCCTTCACATCGCCGAATTCTCCCTCGCTAGCCACAAGCCCCTGCTGAACCTCACCCCCCCTCTTACCACAGAGCTCCCCAAACACCCACTACCGCTATCCTTGAGGCACCTTTGCCCTCGCAAGCAGCCTTGCCACCTTTCGGAGGAGGAAACCCTAGCTCTCGTCCTCTCCTACAACTACTCTCGCCACACCAAATCCACTAGACCTCACTGAAAAGGAAATCCTTTCCATCCTACAGGACTACAACGCAGCCCCAGTTACCCACTGCCCATCAGACGTGAGTGCCAAACGTCCCATCTGCACGGTTGCTATCAACCCCTGCAGACCAGCTACCCTCCGTAACAGAAGGGTGATTATAAGCAATCTAGCGCCTATATACCTGTCCACCCCGACCCCCGACACTCCCTCCGACCCATCTCTGACTGATCTCCTAATTAACTGCGGACTGGCAGTAAAGCACGCCACCGATATTGCTGCTCTCATCTTGAACAAAAATCTTGACTTAGCGATTCTAATTCCTCATCCCCATGGCTAGACCTCTTAGTCCCTCCCAACTATAACATTGCAAGGCTGGACAGGCAACATAGCAAGAAAGGAGGTGGCATCGCCTGCATCTATCGCTCTAACCTTCTTGTCACAGAACTTCTGGCGGATACCACCGACTCTTGCAAATACCTCGCCCTCTCCATTTGCAGTAACTCCACCCAAGTGTGCAACCTGCACATCTTTTACCACCCCCCAGGCATGAATGACTCCTTCACTGACCACCTCATGGAAATTCTCACAGCAAAGAGTTCCTCCAACGCTAAAGACATATTCATTGGCGATTTCAACCTGCACTGGAACAATCCCAAGGATACTCATGTCAAGGCCATTAAAGACCTCCTGGCTGACCAAGCCCTGACCCAATCTTGCTCACTCCTAACTCACTCGAAAGGGGCCGCTCTTGACTGGATCATCTCTAATGAATCAACAGTCAAGCTCATCTCCATAGACCCCTGTGACTGGTCTGACCACCACGCCATTGCTTTCCTACTACCTGGCACCCACAAGACAAGGGCACCACAGCCGGTGATTCCTAAACGCTGGGTTAGAGACACCAAGAACCTGGACCACAAAGAACTGGAGGCTCGGTGCAAATCTGACCTCCCCCCCTTGCATATCACAACGGTCAGTGACCTCAACGATCACTACTCTGCGACTATATCGAACATTCTGGATGACCTAGCCCCTCTAAAACTAAAAAGAACCCAAGTCAAAGATAGAAACCCCTGGATCACTGGTTCCCTCAACAATGAGAGGAGATCCCTCCGGCAATCCGTAAGAATCTGAAGACAGCACCCCTCTGCCGCCCACCTAAAACATCAGAACTGGGGAACAACCAGAACAGACCCCGCAAACTCTTCGAACTGGTCAAACACCAATCCAACAAACTGACCAAAACATCGAAAGAAAACCCCAAGTCTCTAATATCATCCGAGGAATTCTACTCATTTTTTGTGGACAAAATCAAAGCCTTGGGTAACAAACTTAGTTCCGCCTCATACTCTCTACCTCACCCTGACCTGCCTCCTCCTTCCATGCCGCCCCAAAAGGCTTCACCTAAGAATCAAGCACACTGGACCGACTTCACACTCTACGAAGAAGACTCCGTCTCCAAAGTCCTATCTACCTTAAACCCGAACAACCACTTCAATGACCCGCTCCCCTCCAACTGCCTAGCTGCCGCCGCTCAATCCATTATTCCTAGCTGGACTACAATAATTAACACCTCTCTCCGGCAGGGATCGATTCCTTACTCTCTGAAAGCTGGCCAAGTCATCCCCATATTGAAAAAGCCGTCGCTGGGTCCAGCCTCCCCCGACAACTTAAGACCTATTTCCAACATCCCTCTGTTAGCTAAAGTGTTGGAGAAGTGTGTGCAACTGCAGTTAAGTCAACACATCAACAACTTCCACCTACTCGATGACTTCCAATCCGGATTCAGACCGGGACACAGCACTGACACCACCATGCTCCACATCGTCGATGATGCCCTCCAAGCCCTTGACCAAGGCAAAACTTGTCTCCTAATCCTCCTAGATCTATCCTCGACTTTCGACACGGTCAACCATGGAAAGTTACTCGAGTGCCTCCAACTCAGGATGGGATTAGATGGCTCTGTCCTAAAATGGTTTAGATCCTTCCTGCAAAACCGATCTCAGAGATTCCTAATCAACGGCAACCTGTCCGCTCCCTCTCCGGTCACGGTTGGAGTCCCTCAAGGATCAACGCTGTCCCCCACCCTCTTCAACCTTTACTTAGAACCACTTGCCGAAGTCCTACACACTGCAAATATCTCCTACCACATGTACACTGACGACACTCAGATCTATATCAAAATCTCATCCCTCGAGGAGATTCTCTCCCTGAATGAGACCCTGAAGCTGACCGTTCAATGGCTCGCCTCCAATCAACTCAAACTGAACGCAAAGAAAACAGAATTTCTTCTAATTTCCCCTCCTAAAAGCGACCCTGAGATTCAGATATGGATTAAGGCCATCACAGCCTTAAATTACCCACCGACCATTGTGGACTCGGCCAAATCACTGGGAATAACCCTGGACTGCAATTTCAACATGCGGAACCACATCAACTCAATGGCCAAATCAGTCAGATTCCACCTGAGCTACCTATGGAAACTGAAACCCTTCCTTGACGCTCCCGACCTAAAAATGGCAGTACAACCACTAGTCATCTCTAGGCTGGAATATGGCTGTTCTACCCTCTCGGGCTTACCCAAGATCTCCCTGGCACCCTTAAAAGCTTGCCTCAATGCGGCCGCCAGACTTCTTACCGGCACAAGGAAATTCGACCACATTTCTCCACACCTGAAAGCGCTGAATTGGCTTCCTCTCGAGGCCAGAATACAGCTTAAGCTGGCATGCATCACACATAAGGCGTTGCACTCAAACTCCCCTGCATATCTTGCACAGAAACTTGTGGTATCCGGAGGAGTCAGAAACTCACGGTCCGCCAGAGACCTCCTACTCCAGCCGGCACGCTTTCGGAAAAAAAACAACTTACAATCGGGCTTTCGCTGGGGCCACACCACGAATATGGAACTCTCTCCCACCCACCATCAGAAGAATCCCCTCTCTTGCACGCTTCAAAAAGGAGGCCAAATCCTTCCTTATGGGTAAATTCCTCGCTTAAACTAGACATTCAACCGCCACAGAGACCCAGATCAACTCACGGCTTTTGCCTCCCTCTGATGACCTACTCACCCCACCATGTAACCTGGGACCTTGTCTTGAGTAACTGTAATGTAATCTGTACATTGTTATCCCTCCATCCCTTATGTACCCGGCACCCCGCCCCCCCCCTATTGATGGTATACTCTTATTATTTCATGCCTTTTGTACAACTCTATGACTCTGTAAAGCGCTCTGATACCATAAAGGGTCACGTTTGTGCGCTATAAAACACAAAAATAAATAAATAAATAAAATACAATTAAGCAAGTTGCTTCTTGGACCCAAAGGATCCTGGCAAGGCTCGTTAGGAGACATCTCGGGATCAGAAATAATGTTATCATATTTTGCCTAAAGGAGTGATTGACAGACTTAACTGATTTGTTCATAAATTACATATGATCAATGATTATTAGGCTTGACTCGGCAAACTATGTTCATTGATGTTATTCATATCTGTAGGAGTTATGTTTTAAAAAATTTCATCCGAGTTAGGGTCAGTTTTGGATCCTACCTGTTGAGACTTACAGATGAAACTAGACTAGAAGGGTCTATGTCTGACTTTTCACTACATGAATCAAGGCTCAATAAGTCGTGTGTCGAGGTGATATTGGGTTTAGTCCTATCTTATAAGGGCGATTTTAGTGCTGGCAAAGCTAATGTGTAAAAAGTTTGTTGACTCATTTCAATCACGGATAAACAATTCTTTAATGAAGATGTTAATGAGCATGACTCCGGGTCAGAAAAATGGAATTGTGCCTTTTCAACAAGCTTAGAGGTACCTAGATCGTTACTCATGCTCTCTAAGATTTGCTTACTTGCTGGGTTGTCTAAACATTGATTATTTGCTGGATTGTCATCAGATACAATATCCTGGGAGCCTGGAGGCTGGTCAGTATATGAAACTAGGTAGGAGAGGTTCAGAGCAGAGGTTGCTAAATTATTTTAATACTCTTGTTTTATTTTCCCTGAGTATTAAAAATAATCCATAATGGAAGATTGAATGATTATGCACTCAGGAATAGTTGCCTAAGTCACTTTCCTCAAAGGAGAGTTTGCAGGGCTCAAGGACAAGGAACCAGTTAGGGCCTTTCAAACTGTTGGTGAACTTATAGTAGAGTTTGGTTATTTGTTTTTCATTTTCTTCCCACAGGAATGACCGGTTCTCATATATATTTGGCAGCCTAGATAGACCTGAAAGACTCACTGATAGTTGAACTAGAAGCAGGGGAGCACTCAAGGGGCTTGCAGATGGCACCTGACCTAGCCAGGCCATCTCTGCTTCCTCTCTGCTCAACCCTCCGGCAGCAGTCATTAAAAACGGCTGCCATGCCACTTAGAATTGCTGTGAGTGCGCCCAGGAGACTCTACTCTACTTTGTCACCTAGACTCCTTGGCTGGTAGTTCCCGCAACTGATTTATGGATTTGACAAAGTGCTGGGGAGCACATGGGGGCTTGCAGGCCGCACCTGGACCCAGCCAGACCGTCTCCCCTTCCCCCCAGCTCTACCCTTCAGCAGCAGTGCCTAAAAACTGATGCCATGCTGTTTGAGCCTCACACTTTCCACTCCTCACAGTTTTGCTTCTATGTTGTAAAATTTGGTATATTATCACAGGTTGCCGCAGATTCCTTAATTTAATTCCTTAAATTTCCCAGGCGTCTGACTGGATACGGAAGATTTTTCTTCGAGCAATACACTTGCGTGCTGGTAGGTGGCATTGGTCGCCCCTGTGTGACTTTGTCGAAGTCGTCTTCGCTGTTGCAATGTCTGTGTCACCTATATAAGTGTCACCTTGGTGGGCTGACGTCAGTTACTTTTCATGACTTTCGACGCCAGGAGCGCAGAACCATGAAGTGCACTGAAATTGATGTGTTTCTGAACAACTAGGGCCCTGAAAGGGAACACCCTGACCTAAAGAACCTGTTCGCAGTGCAGGGAGGATGGGTGGATCTGGTAAGGAATCTGGGGCTAAATCATGGCTCTACCAGACAAGACGTTACCGAAGGTAAGTAACTTGTCCATCTGATAGAGACAACTAGCCGCAGATTCCTTACCTTTGAATAGATAACCAAGCAATACCATCCCGGAGGAGGGACTGCAGACAAGTTAGACCAGGAAGTCCTAACGGTCAAATCAACCAAAATGGCAGTCCCTGCGGACTTGACCGTTCAGGCAGTAGTGATCATTGAGCACGTGCAGAGACACCCACGTTGCTGCCTAACATGTGGAGAACTGGGACATCACGTTGCAACGCCTTGATAGTAGACTTAGCTCCGGTAGAATGAGCCCTTAAGCCTTCAGGAGGCTGCATTGTGACCAGACCATAGCAGATTTTGATGCAAAGGACGGCCCATCAAAAGATCGCCCTTTTCTGCACCGCACCACCTTTATTCTCTCCGACGTATCCCATGAAGAGTTAGTCATCCAGCCGGAACTCTTTTGTGCGGTCAAGGTAGAACAACAACGCTCTTTTTGGGTCCAGACAGTGGAGCTGTCCTCTTCTTTAGAGGGATGCGGAGGGGCGTAGAAAGTGGGAAGGATGAAAGATTGCCCAGTGTGGAATGGTGTAGCCACTTTCAGTAAGAAAGAGGGCCTAGTACCCAGCACCAACTTGTCAGGAAAGATGGTCAGGTAAGGAGGCTTGGATGACAGAGCCTGCAAATCACTCACCCTCCTGTCAAATGTTATTGCCAATAAAAAGGCTGTTTTGATGGTAAGCAGTGGGAGGGAACAGTTGTGCAAGGGGTGAAACGGAGCACACATCAGAAAATGGAGAACTAACTTAAGGTCCCACTGACGCATGATGAAAGGGGCAGGTGGAGACATATGTACCTTGAGAAATCTATTTGCAATAGGGGTTTTAAATACGGAGGGTTGGTCTGGCAGCCTCAAAAAGGCAGATGAGCCAAAAGGTACCCTTGGAGAGTGCCCAGAGAAGAGACCTGCTGGGCAAGAGTCAGAATAAAGAGTAAGACCTGAGAGAGGGAAGCAGAAAGAGGATCAATTGATCTTTCTGTACAATATTTTACAAATTTGTTCCTTCAGCAGGCCTACACGGTCTTGGTGGAGGGTCGCCAGCCGTCAAAATAACATGGCTGGCTACGGAAGGAAGGTCAAATGTTATAAACTGCCCTGCTCAAGCTCCACGCAAGAAGGTGTAGAGTTGACAGGATCGGGTGGAGGACCCTCCCCTATTGCTGCTACAGAAGATCCTCCCAAAGGGGCAGCCGGATCAGAGGATTGATGCTCAATTTGAGAAGCTCGGGATACCAAACTCTCCGTGTCCAGTCCGGAGCCACAAGTATGACTTAGGCATGGTTGTTGTTGATCTTCTTGAGCACTCTGGGCAGAGACGCAGGGCCTCTTGACAAAGGGTCCACGACTCCACCACGACCTGTTTGGTGCAGTACAAAATGGAAGTACTGTTGTCGTTGAACATTTGAACCAGCTTTACCGTTACTGAAGGAAGAAAGGCTTTCAATGTCAAGCGAATTGCTCGGAGCTCCAGCAAGTTGATATGGAGTCCGGATTCCGCCAGAGATTAGAGTTCTCTGATCTCCACCTCGCCCAGATGCCCGCTCCATCCCAGGGGTGACACATCTGTCACTACTGTATGCTCTGGTTGAGGAAGGGAGAGAGTCTGCCTCTGACCCAATCCCGGTTGGTTAGCCACCCCTGCCGGTTATGTGCAATTCCCTACGAGATGCGAGCCATGTCGGAGAGATTCCCCTGATGCTGCGCCCACTGGAACTTTAGGTTCCACTGCAGAGCCCGCATATGCCATCTGGCATGAGGCACAAGCAGGATGCCATGAGGCCTCAGGGTCATTCTCACTGAAATCTAGGACAGAGGCTGAAACATCAGCATCATAGCCTGAACATCTTGGACATGCTGTTCGGGAGGATAAGCCCGAAATTGCACTGTGTCCAGGACAGCTCCGATGAAAGAGCGTCTGAGAGGGAGTCCGGTATGACTGACATGTTAATAGTGAACCCCAGCGAATGCAGAAAGTTTGCAGTAGCCTGGAGTTAGGAGACGACAGCCTGGGACTAGTCAGCCTTCAAGAGCCAGTCGTTGAGATAGGGGAAGACTGCCATACCTGATCTGCGCAGATGGGCTTGGACCACCGCCATCACCATGGTGAACACCCAAGGGGGGGCTGTTAAGGCCAAAGGGGGGCATGGTGAACTGAAAGTGCTTGTGGCCTACCATAAACTGCAGACAACGCCGGAGGGCAGGCAGGACAAGAATTTGAAAATAAGCATCCTGCAAGTCCAACCCTAGTATCCAGTATCTTCCGTCTAGTGCAGACAAGACCTGAGCCAGAGTGAGCATCCTGAACTTTTCCTTTTTGAGGAAGTAGTTGAGGGCTCGGGAATCCAGGATAGGACGAAGGCCCATGTCCTTTTTCTAGACGAGCAAATGGTGAGAATAACAACCATGGCCTACTTCTGGAGCAGGTACCCTCTCTCTATGGTTCTCTTGGCCAAGAGAGTCATGCCTGCCTCCTGAAGCAAAGTCCGATGATCCATGGTCAGCCAGTCACAAGTTGGAGGGAGGGTTAGTCTCGAAGGGGAGGGAGTAGCCCCTTTGGACTATCTGAAGAACCAACTTGTCCCATGTGATGTTTTGCCAGTGGTGGAGGTGACTGCTGATCCTGTCACCAACTGGCCACCCATGATCTTGAAGGGCTGGACTAGGAGGGTATGGAGACTGAGGGGACAGAGGGGGTGGTGGACTGATCGGACCTCTGCCTGCTTGATCCACGGGGTCGGAACAAGCCACGGCCGCCCCGAGGTTGCTGAACTTGGGTGGCTTTATGGCTCGGGTATGGCTGGTGCAGATGAAAGCCCCTTCCATACCCACGAAAGGGGCGAAAAGCAGACTGGGGACGTGTGGCCACTGAGAAGCTCAAGGTCTTGGCCTTAGCTACTTAGTCCATAAAGCGTTCTAGGGCAATGTCTGCTTTGTCTCCTAAGAGATGGGTGTCACCAAATAGCATGTCCTTGAGGGAAGTCTGGACATCCCCAGAAAAGCCTGAAGTTCTCAGCCAGGTGTGGCGTCGAACATCCACCATTGATGACATTGCTCTGCCCAGGCGAGTTGGTCATGTCAAGCCCACAATGAATGGTGAACTTTGCCACATCTCTCCCATCTGATACTGCTTGGGAGAGGGTGGTCCAGGACCTGTGGCAGCACTTGTGCAACCGTTTCCCACAGGGAGTGGGCATAATGGCCCTATAGACATGCAGTGTTCACCAACCACAATGAAACGCTGAAAAGATGTTCTTACCCCAACTATCCAACCTCTTGGATTCCCTGTCCGGGGGAGCGGAAGGGAACGAGTCATGTGAGGTAGGAGCTTGAACCACCGGGCTTTCGGGGGTAGGCTGGTTGGTGAGGAAATGTGGGTCGTCCGGTGCAGGGCGATGGCGGCAGCAGGTCGATTGTCCTATTCACAGGAGCCCCTATACCTGGCATGGACCAGGTTCCCAGAAGGACATCAGTCAAAGCCTCATTGAAGGCCATGAGGGGTTCTGAGGAAGAGACATCTGGCTGCAAGACCTCCATCAAAATGTTCGTTTTGACTTCCACCGAAGAGAGCTGATGGACCAGTACCTCAGCTGCTCTTCTCACTACCATAGCATATGAAGCTCCCTCCTCTGTAGCCCCAGTAGGGGTAGAAAGCAGGCCAGAATCTGGAGAGGTATCCAATCCACTGGCCTCACCCAATTCCTTATACCAGTCCACTTCGTCTTCAGGCTTGTCTTGTAAAGGGTCCAGCGACCCCTCTCAATCTTCTTCCATGTAAAGCCATTCAAGATAAGGCTGAGGAACCAACCTAAGAACCAAGGGTGATATCAGTAGGCGCTAATACAGCTCAGGGTTGTCGGGGATAAGAATGGGGCTTGCGTCATTGATTGGCGCCATCGGTGTCGGGAGTCTCGGTGTCTGGTCCTGCATGGGTGAAGGTCGCAGTGGCAAGACCAGTGCCGGTCTGGATCCCTTACTGGATCGAGGGGATGGGGGGGGTTTCATTGACGCTGGGACCAGAGCTGCCTGCACGGGACCCGATGGAGCCCACTCGGAGCCTGCGGGCCCAAAGGCAAACCAGCAGAATCACGCCACCAAAACATGAGGCACACTGCATCATAAAATCCCTTGAGTTGATTGGGGATCATTCCGGCTTCCAGGATGGCGGAGAAGCGCAGAGCCAACCCAGGTGCAGGTTCAGCCGAACGAGGCCTAGAATGCAGAGATTCCTCCGTCTCGTCAGTTAACAGACAGGGAGAAGACGAACCACGATTCTTAAATGACCGACTTGAAGACTTCAAGTGGGTGAACGAAGACCTTCCTCTCGACCAGGACTGAGAACTAGAACTCTGGGGCCATCGACCCGATGCCGAGCACAGTGCCGCAAGTAGCTTTAGGGATCGCTCCCTCAAAGCTTTCGGAGCCATGGCCCAACAGTCGGAGCACGACTCTGAATCATGGTCGTACTCCAGGCACCAAAGGCACACCAGGTGAGGATCCGTTACCAACAGGGCCCAGAGGCAGGCACCACACGGCTTGAATCCAGAAGCCTTCCTGGCCATTCTACATGCCAAAAAATTCATCATAAAAGTCAAAAAAAGCCTTTCAAAACTGAACTGATATCAGCCCGCTGAAGTGGCGCTTATATAGGTGACACGGCTGTCACAACGGAGGAGATGACGACATCTGGCAGAGTCAACCGATTCCACCTACAAGTGCTCAAAGGGTACTGTTCGAAGAAAAGTCTTCAAGACTAGTCTGACGCCTGACAAATTCAAAAGTAAGGAATATGTGGCTAGATGTCTCTATCAGATAAACTATACTGTATGTAATTCACTCAGTTGTTTACGCATTCTGGAGTGGCCTTAGTGCTTTAGTTCAGTATGGGTCCATAGGCAAAGTTTAAACAGCAGAGTTTGTAGTGAGGATACGATATTGTCTGCAGACATTGCTATGTTAGCATGAGTAAACTATATGCTTAAACAACATCTTTCTGCGTTTGCACACAACACTTCATTCTTCTGTTCTCATAAATAAATCTGCTTGCTTTTCTTCACATGGGAACGGTCTGTTTTTCACAAGTACAGGCTTACACTGCGACCTCGGTCAAGGTCGAATAACAATGTATGCTGTTAATTCATGTTGATAAGTCCCACTCACTTAGACATAACACGAACACAGCTGCAAATAACTGGAACTCGGGTGCTTTTAATATTGCATTGCATGCATGTCGGGAGCACTTGGAGAAAACCTTTCCATCTACAGAGAGCTGTGCTTGTCCTGGGATGTGATTCCCTTCATCTGATCTTGGAGGTATGGGGTTCCCCGTTTAAACCCAGAGATCGTATATTATTTTATAAACTAGCTCCTAGCCTGGGGAGGGTGGTACCCGGCGCTATAGTCCTGGTTGCACTATCATTATAATAATATGATTTCTCCTTTTGTGTTTTATGGAATTGTAACGATGCTGATTGTATTACTTTTATGCATCTTTTTACTCGTATTGGCGAAAATACTGCATCTTAGAGCACGTAGTTAAAATAAACTTTTTAAACTATATCGTGTCTCTGATTACTCATGATGTGGACTGGTATAACTGTTAAACCGAAAGAGTGTTCTTGATTCCCACTATTCCTGAGAGTTCACTAAGTCGCTTGTTCTGGGTTGTCTAAACATTGGTAGCTTCGCTGTAGCACGGAGAACAAATGAGTCACTGATGCTAGACGGATTGGGGTTCTGGGCACTGAGGTGGGATTTTGGTACACCACAATACACCGAGGTCCTGGTTTCCTGCACATAGTTCTGTGCATGAGCAGAATCCCTGCAACATGGTGCACCTAACGTTTGGTCTTATTTTCGAGACACTTAAGTAGTGCTTATACAATACCCTCACTCCTGTTTCCGGACAACAGTTGTGATGGTATAACCTACCTATATAGTTCTGTTATAGGTTCATTCAAGCTTGAGATTGTAGAAAGGTTTATATGTTGAATTACTAACCCATTTGTGCTACAATTTATGTAAATTGTTTTCCTCTTCTGTGTCCTTATGGCTGCGATCGACATTGCGCCGCATAGTCGCTCAGTGCTCTGGCATCATTTAACGCAATACGGAATGCCTATCGCAGGAATGGCGCTTATCTTTGTGGTTGGTGCGAACGTAGAGATTCCCTTTGAGATTTTCTACTCTTGGGTTACTTTTGGGGCAGTAGATAGGGATGACGACTTGTCCACTCATATACTCCCACTGCAACACCTGGCCATATGCGACGCAAGAAGTTCAGATTTCAGCATGGTAACATTGTATTTGGTTTAATGGTGCCCTCCCCCACACCGTGACTCCGGTCCGGTTAGGCCCTTTGTCTATACCTGGGGCCACTTGGCCAGTTTTGGCCGCATTTACACCACATCCACGTTATTTACAGGCCCCGGTAGACGATCTACGTTTACTACATATCTCCTTAATTGGGGTACATCGGGCACTAGTACAATACGTTTCTCGAAATCTCCAGGTGGGGGCACCTGGGGTTGCACCGCAACCAGTTGGACCGGCCGGGATGTCGATTAGTCCCGTCATTGTTAATTCAGTTATGGGCAAGCGCCCCCAAAGTAAGGATGATTTGCCTTATTGGCTTGCTGAGAAATTTGATCAACTGGAGGCAGTTTTTCCTAATACGACGCCTGTGTCTTGCTGCAAAAGCCACGCTAACAATGTGCCTGCTCTATCTCCCTCCCTGGGTCTCATGGCTAATTGCGCTTTAAAGTTGTATCGCCTGAGGTCCGCAAATACTTCCGCATAAGTAGGTTTAGTGTCTGCTACACAAGCCAGTGTTGCCTCATTTTTGGCCGCTGCTTGTGACAGTGTTGTCAGCCTCTGCTCTTCCTCTAGTATACATTGTTCTAGAGTCTTACATACTCCTGAAATTTGCCAAGTGCATGTTCCTCTAATCACGACCTTAAACACGTCCCATTCCAAAGTTCTTGCGGTTGCCGTCTAAGTATTTTCCTGGAAGTAATTCTTGATGTGTGTTTAATGTTCATGTCTGAATACCTGATTCTTTAGGCATTCGCGAGGTAGTTGCCAGGTGGGGACAGGGGGAGTGGCGCTTGCCAAGTTAGAATGAGCATGTGTGCATCATGGTCAGACCGTATTCGTCCTAAATAATCTTCGTTTTGTATAATGGGGATTACGTGGGATGTACATAGGAATCGGTCTGGGCGAACCCTAAGGTTATGTGGAATACAGTGAAAGGAGTAAAGTCTGGTCGTGGGGTACTTGCTGCACCATGCATCTTCTAGAGCCCAGTGATCAACACAAATATTAAATTGTTTTGTTTGTGCAATGGCGTGGATGCTGGGTGTGGTGGATGTGATCTGTTCAGGATTAACTTCTGCTCACAGTTATAGTCTCCTCTCAAAATCCAAGGCAACGTAGTATACTGGGCCAGAATATGGGATAGGGAGTCCCAATATTTCCCCTGTTCTGTGTTTGGCACATAAATACTACCTATTTGGATTGGGCGACCATCTAGTAGTCCCTCCAGGAGGCCAAAGTGACCTTCTGTGTCAATTGTTCTGCGCAGCTCTTGGAATAGGGTCCCCAGCTGTAGCCAGATAAGTACTCCCCACGAAAACGCTGAGTACGTGGTTGCACAGGATGTGCCCCGCCATCGTTTATGCAGCTTGTCAAGCTCTTCCGCTGTTAGATGTGTTTCCTGGAGCATTGCTATCGGAGCATTCAGGCTTTTAATGCAAGCATATACCGCATATCTCTTGCTTGCCGTGTGCATGCCTTGCACATTAAGTGTACGAATGCTAATATCACTTTAACGGGTCATTAGGGATTGTGAGGGTTATGGCAAGTGTGTCACGGGGGGTAGTGAGCGTTCCTCTTTGTTCTGCTAAAGAGCTGTGCATGGGCATACAGCGCTCTTCGATCTGATCACATACATTCAGTATGTAGGTAAATGACAAATGTAGGGATATTAACTGGGGTGGGACATATTTCCAATACTTGGGACCTACTGTAACAGGCGGTGCATCCTAACTGTGGATGTCGCTTATACTCTAATATATTGTGGGCCTGGCCGATTGCCAGCCTGGGCCAGTCTTGCGAGTGGCTTTTGCAGGATCTGTGCTTACGGAAGGGTCGAGTGTCCATCTACCATATTCTGTTTGTGATGTGTATATGATAAGCTCTTAGCTACGCATTAATCAAAATGTAATGCAGGCATATGTCCGGCAGCGGGCACAGTTCATATAAGTGTGTCTGCAGTTTAAGGTGTCACCAGCGGAGGGATCACTGAGGCAACTCGGGACTCGGATATGTCGCTGCATTCTTTTTCCGAGGTGAAGATGTGTGGGCATCTATCGTCATCTGTAACCGTTGATGTCGGCCCTAGTTCCGCTGCTGCTTGCAGAGCTTTCCTGAGCTCAGCTAAGATTTGTTCCAAGTCTTGGGATCCCATGACCTCGATGCCGGTCCTGGGCTTGGGGTGTTTGCTGAGTTTCTTGGGACAGCAGCGTCTGCTTTTCGGTATTTGAGATTGTTCATTACGTTTTGAGGTTGGGTGCGGGCAGTCATAGGCTGCTGCAGGGTCTGTGAAAAAAAGTAGTAGATCGATCGTGCATAATCTTGAGTCGTGATGGAAATAACGACGAATATTGGATTCCCTCTTGGCGGAGTCGCCGCTTGACTTCCAGGATCGAAGATAGTTGGTGGTGCACTGCCCGAGAGTAGTCTGGAAAAAGCATGATCATCTTATCTTCGACTCAGATGGGCCCATGTTTGGTAGCTTGGAGCACTGCGTCGCTGTAACAGTAATGGAGAAACTTTGCTAGTAATGGGTGGGGTGAGGATTCCAGAGGTGGGAGGCAAGCCGGCACCCTATGCGCCCTCTCTATTGGGAAAAAAGGTTTGATGTCCGCAGGTGGTGTAAAGGTACGGACCCAGGTTTCTATAAAGTCGATGGGATTCGTTTCCTCTACACCTTCTGGCAGGCCCAGGACACGAATGTTACATCTTCTCGAACAGCCTTCAAGATCATCTGCACACTCCTCCAGGACCGCCACCTGATTCTGTAGTGTCCGTAACGTTTCTGGTTGCGTTTTTGCAATGGGCTGTAGAGTGGCGATTGTTTTCTCTCCATCCGCAACTTTATCCGCCAGATTGCGGTGGTCATCCCGTAATATGTTAAGGTCTGTAGCGAGGGTGCGGAACCGTTCTTCCATTATGACCCGGGAATGCTTGATGGCCGCCACTACCTTATCCAATTTTTTGGACATGGTTAGGACAGATGATGCCTCTGCATCTTGGTGCTGAGTTTTAGCCGTGTTGCTTTGAATTGTAGATGGCATCTGGGATCCTTTGTGCTTAGATATGAAACTGTCTTTGGGCCTGCTCTAATCTAGTTCATGGAGGCTGCTTCTGTTGTGAGGAACAGGCTACAATTCAGGTGTGGGAGAAGCCAATGGATCATCGGATGCCCCCTTGCCACTTATATTCTGGTTGAGTCTAAGTAGCGGTGAGGTAGGTGAGTTTGCAAGTCACAGTGGGGATTCTTGCAGATGCTAATGTGCTGGGCCGCACCTCGGTTTTTGGTGCTGAGTGGCGTGCACATTTTGCTTGTTTCAGCTCCCATTGTGTGTTGGACCCTCTTACGCAACAGGCAGAAGGGGACTGTGGGCCTACTTATGGACTCGCTGCTCACATTATGTCTCCCGATCTGCTAAAGGCGCAGGGCGTGATTATGTTCGGCGAGGCTCCTGGGAGTCCACTAGGGTCTTCTGAGTCTCAGGGTTTCCGACCCTAAAGCTATGAACCTTCCACACGGAACCTCTGATGTGGATCTCCAGGTGTGATAGTGGGAGAGGCAGTTGTATGTCTCTTTTGGGATACTTTTCGCTGGTGCTAGCTGTTTCGTATGTGGGGGCTGCGTGGGCCTACTTCAGGTTTATATCCTCGAGCTTGCGTATAGTTGATGGGGGAGCGGCCCGCGTGTTGGCCCTGTGCCTTGCACCTGCTGGTATCTGCTCCAGGCCAGGTAACCCTTCCAACACCGCTCACCAAATGCATCAGAGTCGTTCTGTCAGCGCGGGGGGCATGCCCGGGTCTGTCTGATGGGGCGTCCCCTCCACTGCAGCTCGGCTTCTACCGTGGCTGTGTCCAGTGCTGAGCGGTATCCTGCACTTCGGCTGCACCGGAGTCCACTGATCGGGCCTGATTCGGTTCTGTTTTCTTCCCGCTCCGCGGTGGAGGCCGCTGCAATTAGCGCTGTATGGCTCCATTGTCGGTGGGATGCTTATCTTGTCAGCCCGGCTCACTCCACCACACAAAGGCGCTCCCCATGATCTCTCAGCTGGGGTTAGTGCGAAGTGTGTGCGGGGTTGCTGCTGTCGCTGCCCAGCTAGCAAGCCTCTCTCATACTCTTCGTGGTGCCACCATGTTGTGTCTGCTTCGGACACGGCAAGGACCGAGTATTCCGTTGCACTGGAATTTCAGAGTCGGGGAACCGGATCTTCGTTGCCGCTGCAGCAGTATTGGGCCCAATAGAGCATTGAGCGACTCCTCAGGCACAAATTATGGGCAAGATTCAAACAGGGTCGTGGACCTCAGTCAGGCACAACCACCATCTTGGCTGATTTGGCCATGCCCCGTCCAGGCTAGTCTCTTGAACATGCCACTTGATAAGCATACTTGGCCTTAGAGTACTATAAATATAGCAGGCCCACAGTGGGCTCTCTGGACCTTTATGCTCCCACCCACCAGCCGCATCAACAATTTCATCCCCTCTGTGGCTACAGTAGGGGCTTCCATTATCACTAACAGCCTTAGAAGGCACACCAATCAACCCAACCCTTTCGTAGCCGCGGCAAAGGTGTCCACAGAGAGAGCGCAATGGGGATACTGTGCAGCCCAGTCTTCTGCCAGTCCAGCTGCCACACCCCCCAAAACATCCATAGGTAAGGTATCTGCGCTTAGAAGTCTCTATCAGAAATTCCATTTACTTCATCACTATGTAGACTCACTCTAGGGGAGACTCAACAGAAGTCTACAGACAAAATGATGGCCCTCACGCCTGCGAGGTATGCACATCAATCCAACCCATAAAATAAAAGAAAGGCAACCACGTAGTGCATGGGCTAGTTCTAACCAACTTGGCCAAAACTAATTCAAAAAGGACCGATCTAATGGGGAAGTCATGGTGGTGGGTTAGAATGGCAGTGTTGTGTTGCTGGATTAACTCCTGCTTGTGGAAAAGAATCATACTGAATGGTTTGCTTCTAAGGAGTAGACTCACCAATCCTGGACTCCACTGCAAGAGAAATTCAATATACTAAGAACCTTGTCAATCCAGCACACAAAATGAACTAACTTAAAATGTCCTCCCACTCAGGCCCTCACACAAAGGAGGTAGGACAAAATGTTTTACTATTTATTATTTCTACACCTTTAACTCCATTTCATTTTTACTCTACAATAATTTATCAATAAGAAAATAAAAAACTCTAGAGAATTAATAAGAGTATTTCCAAATTGATAATAAACAGTTTTGAGAAAACAATTTTATGGGGTCAGTAATAAGGAACATTTTCCCCAGCTGATCATTACCTTAACGCATGAAACACAGCTTATTCCATATGCAAATATGCAAGCACATCAATAACTTCCCCAGCTTACATGCTGAACTTTCTGATTATTCAAGAACAATGCTTAATAAAAATGTTATACCTTGCTAAAGTAGATTTTCCAGAGCCAGGGGCGCCTCGTAGCAGGAGAAGAACTTTGCCTAAAATGGGTTTCTTTTTTTTCACACTTGGAATAAGAGATTGATTCAATGGTGGCATTTTGTGGCTATCAGATTGTTGTCCTTGGGCGTTTGATGTGAATGGGTTGCTAACCCAGGCATTTAAACACTTCTCGGGAGAACCATTAACACTTCTCCTATATCCTCCCTGGTTCAGTGCAGGTGTCCAGTGACCAGGACTGAATGCAACAGGAGTGATAAAATGGTGATAGTTGGAAGGGTAAAACTCACTAGCCAATGGGTTCCAGGCAGTCAGTTGGGAACTGAATCCATTCTCAGACTGGAGGGCATCTGAATGTGGTTCACCAAGGACAATACTAGACATATCATCTTTATTTGGAGGATTACTTGAAACAATTGTGTCATCTTGTTGACTAAGAAATGGTATGCCAGATTGTTCCAAAGTCAGTGAATGGTTAAGAACTGGAAGAATAGGCTGATTGCAATGTTGCTGTTGAAAAGAATGAGATTTGGTGCCCATGTCCCTATTTAAATGATCACTCTCAAACCCTTCCAACTGCACAGGCTCTGGGAATGCACCATTATCGGAAAGCGTACTTCCCTGGCTGTTCAGATCAAGTTCACCTGAAAAGGCACTTATGTCCACAGTTGCATCATCAGTTTGCACACTCCATTTCACCAACTCGGGCTGAAAAGATGCAAAGCTGTTTTGGCTTGGTCGGACTGAGAAGCAATCAAAACATTTATCATTCTCTTGTATGCTATTTAAATTCACACTAGAGCTCCCCAATCCTGGAAGTTCACTGCTACCAGTTACATAGTCCAGTGGCACAGGAACTCTTTCAGTGTCTGAGTTACATGGTGAAAGATAGGAACTACGGCTGCATTTCTCAAATTCATTTTGTATCAATATATCAAAGTCCTTGGTCAACAACATACTTGTGGACGGGTCCGTTTCTGCTGAGCTTGTAAATTGTGCATAATCATTTGCCAAAACATTGTTCCCTTCAACAAAATGAGCCTGTTTAGTATCCTCCAGGGATGTGGCTATTGAATCAAATCCACTAACTTCAGGACAGCATTCTTTTGATGTTCCTTTAGCTGCAGTTGAAAGTTCCAGTAGGTAATCCATTGCAACTTCAACTGTGTAGAAAAACAAATTGAAATGAGACAATGTCAAATACAAATAACACTTCATAGTGACACAGTAAATAGTCCACCTCCCCTCGTAGAACCCCCTTTCCACGCCACCAATAACTTTGATTCTATCTGTAATCGACCCCATAAGCACTCTGCTGCCCTTTGGCTCTATTTCTGCTATCATACCACACACATGGTGATACCACACACATGTATACACTCATAATATGTAGCATACTGATTGTGTTCGCTTTGAAATGTATTTTTAAGAAGGCAAGGAGGCACACAGAGGGAAGATTACTTTTTGGAGAAGCAGACAAAGTATTTTAATCCTGCAATGCTTAGAAAATGGTTCCTTAGAGCAACTGATCAGTATTGCTTATTAAACAGATGCAGTTGGTAGATTATAATGTTTTGAAGTTGTGATGAGATTCCTATGATGCTAAAAAACGGCCCCACTCTGAAATCTTCTTTGAAATGCACTAAACCATATGAGCATTAAGCATCATAAAAAATGGCTTATTTATGGACTAGAAAAAAAGTCAGCTGATAGTCTGCTGGGAGGGACATGAGACAGCAGAGCCTTGTATGGATTGTTTGCCCAGAGAGATTGCGCTATCTAGTTATTATCAAGGTGTTCAACAGTTTTGTATTGTATGAGTTTTCATACAGTATCCCATGCGATTTTCCTTCAATGTCTTCATGAATATGGGGTGTTCCTTGATGCATTCAAGTTTGCTTTTTTTTTAAACATTCTCCAATACGTGTTAATCTGTTCTCCTCTCTCCCTTTGTCTCCAATACCGCCTCACTGTTGTGCAGTGTCCCCAGGGATCCTCTCTTAGACCAAACCTCTTCAACCTGTATATGACTCCTCTGGTCAACACCATCAGATCCTTTGCGTTTGATAAAGTATCTTATGCTGGCGACAGCCATCTTGTTATCTCTGTATCTGACAATATTGACATCAAATGTGCCCTTTCAGTCCTTGCATGCTATAGGTAGACCACTGCTTGTGCTTGCATTGTTTAAAATTAAACAGTGACAAAATGGAGGTGACGCTACTTGAGAACACCACCTCTTGGCGGTCTCATGGTTGTTGGCCAGAAGAAGTAGGTGACATCCTGTAGCCAATGAACTCCTCAGGAAATCTTGAACTCATTCTGGATTCCAACTTGTCCACAACTGTGCAAAATATGTATTTGGCTCCCCTATGGTTTGCTGCACAGCCATTATCCAAGGGCTCATCACAAGCTGTGTCAATTAAGACAATGTCTTGGACATCAAGATCTCCACCCATCTCACCAAAAGACTGCAGGTCATTCGAAAAGTGGCTGCCCACTTAGTTCTCAATGCCCCCCCTTGCACTTCTACTGTTTCTCTCCTACTATTTCTTCACAGGCTTTCCATGCAAAAAGGTGTCTCTTTAAGTTATTCTGTCACACCCATAGGCCACTTCTCTTCTCTGAACCTCAATACCTCTCGAATAGAAACTCTTATACTCAGATCACCCACCCCAGCATACAACTCAAATGGGCATGGCTCTGCTCTGCATCCGCCCACAACCAGATCCGGAGATCCCTTGTTCTCTTACCTTGCCGCCTCGAAGTGAAAGAGCCTTCCCCCTCCCCTGTGCCTAATACACTCCTTCACAAACTTTAAAAAACCCAACTCAAAACCTGCCTTTTTTAGGTATTTATTGTGCCACTTATGGTTTCATATAGCGATTCCTAGTCAGCCACAAATCGACCTACCTCATGAATTGTAATGAGATAAGTCACAATTTGCAAACCATGGGGAAATCACTAAAATCAAGGGGATGGTGGCCTTCTGGGGTCAGCAGACCACCATGTCTGTGATTGCTTTTAAATAAAGCAAGCATTTTCATTTAAAATGTAGCCCGATTCCCTTACCGGAAAACAGATTGCATTTAAAAAAGAAAAATTAAGTTTTTTAAATTTTTTAAGAGCAGGCAGTGGCATGTGGGACCATTGACTGCTTTGAAAAAACGATTTCGCTAACATTCCTAAAGGGGAAAGGGTCCCGTGGGGACACCTTCCCATTTGTGAATGGGCTACCACCTACTTGAAGTAGGTGGTAAAATGAGAATGTTTTGCGACCGCATTTTTGGTCACAAAATATTCCTACATACTGCCGTCATTCGGTAGAGGAGGGGATCCCCTAAATAGGGCCCTTCCTAATAGCAAATCACTAACCCATTTTGCAATTTGGTAATAGGTCACTGAATCGCAAAATAGGGTTTGGTACATTGGAAAAGCCTTTTTGCCACTTGCAAACGGTCCGATTCTGCTAATCAGGCCGTTTGCAACCTGATAAAAGGTACATACATGTGATCCACAGATTTTTTACATAACTTAAGCACGTTGTAGGGCTTTTTGTTACTGTAATGAATCACAGATGATCTTACAGTATGCTCCACACAGTTGGGCTTCTTACAGTAAAGATCTACCTATTAGATTACCCTGATCAGAGAAACTGCTAACTTTTTTTGGGATGGATGAAGCACAGGGTCTAGGAGTGAGTTTATGTTGATGAAGAGCACTTGTAGGCGTCCTGGTTCTGTGTTCAAAAATCCAACTGAGTTTATAGAGGAATTAGCAGATTCATGAGTTTTTTCACAGAAGTAAAGAAGATTTCTTGTTTTGATAAGGTTAAGTAAAAGGCTGTTCCACAGTTGGTGGACAGGCACACAATGGATCCGCTTCCAAGGTGGGCATGGAAGAAGCGGTTAGATGATCTCAGATAACATGCTTCTGCAAATGCTGATATTGTCCTGCTGAAATACGAGGGAATGGATAGTTCAAGGCTGAATGCACATGTACTATATCATTTTGTTGTTTTCCTTCTCTTTGCTTTGTGTTCTTGTTTGGCATTGGTATTGCATGAGTTTCCCCAGTAGTGTTATTTAACAAGTGTACAGAGCTCCGTTGAGTCAGCAGATGACAGTGTCACATTAGAATCCTCCAGATCACCAAGCTAAAGTCCACAAAATTCCAGTATCGACACTCTTTATTCGGTTTCATAACCATAAAAGGAACAAAACATCCATATGATACATATAACAGATTTCACTTCCTTCAATGTCTTTGATGCATAAATATAATGTAATAAAATTATAACACTTAATCCCAGCAGACCTTGTGCAATGCAATTTCATTACAGCTGTTTCTGTCGTAATATAGGGATAATCCTCAAATTGATAATCTTATCCCTGCAATGCCTACTTCATTTAAATTAACAACAGGTTCCCATATATATAAAACTCATGAACAATGTTCGGAAAAGTGCTTTTTCAAGAGAGTTGACCAATAAATATTAACTATAATAAAACAATTATATACATAATACATAAATAATTAAAATGGATTCCACAGGACAGCCGATACACTAAAATTCTATAAATTACAATAATTTTAGAAACCTCTCCCTGTTTGTCCAGATATTGAACAAGAAGCGACTCACGGAAAAAACAGATGTAAGTCGCCTGTATTCATTTTGCCTCTCTAAAATGTAGTATCGCCATGGACAAACAGATCAGGCGCAACCGAATATAAGATGTTACTTAGCATACCGTTACTCTGCAGGTATCTGCTGCAAAGTTTTTCTCGCATTTCTACGCATGATTTTAGTGCGCATGCTTTTACTTCGCAAATATATACAAAAACATTAAAAAATGCTTTTACTTCACAGTTAATTATTACACATACCGTTACAACGCGTTATTGGTACTTCAAAACTTGCCTAGTAATAAAAACAGACAGTTACCCCAACACTACAGTAAATACAAATACACTACCCTACACATAAACTCTAAAACACTACCCATACCCCCAAACACTTCACTACCCTACACTACTCAAACACCACATCACTACCCAAAACCCTAAATCACTACCCCCTGGATGACCTTCCCCCTTCCCCCAGACCGCTCCCTACACTCAAACACTACCCTGCACGACACCCCAACACTACCCTCAACCCTAAAACACTACCCTAAACCCTAAAACACTACCCCCTGCACAACTCTACCCCGACCCCCAGTCCTGTCCCTACACCCAAACACTACCCTGCACGACACCCCAACGCTATCCTAAACCCTAAAACACTACCCTACACAACACAACACTACCCTAAACCCTAAAACACTACCCCCTGCACAACTCTCCCCCGACCCCCAGTCCTGTCCCTACACCCAAACACTACCCTGCACGACACCCCAACACTACCCTTAACCCTAAAACACTACCCCCAGTCCGTTCCCTACACTGAAACACTACCCTGCACGACCCCCTAACACTACCCTAAACCCTAAAACACTACCCTACACAAACACCATATCACTACCCTAAAACACTACCCCAGCACGACCCTGCCCCACCCACAGTCCGTTCCCTACACTGAAACACTACCCTGCACGACCCCCCGACACTACCCTAAAACACTACCCTACACTACACAAACACCACATCACTACCCTAAACCCTGAAACACTACCCCCGGCACTACCCTGCCCCTACCCCCAGTCTGGTCCCTACACTGAAACACTACCCTGCACGACACCCCGACACTATCCTAAACCCAAATACACTACCCTACACTACACAAACACAACACTGCGATCACTCGTTAAAAAGATATTAATAATTCAGTTAATGTTTATTTTTATTCATCCCATTGTGCATTAAATATTTGTAGCTTTCATTTGCACAGTAACTCCATTATGCGTAGTAAGTGCATGCTAAGTAATGGAACATGCTAAGTAAATGCATGCTAAGTAAATGCATGCTAAGTAATGGCATCTGCGAACTAAGATATGGGTAGTAATGGTAATCCGAAGTAATGACCGCGTAGTAAAGGTAGAATACCGGCGCAACCATTTTCTGAGCACACCACAGTATTCAGGACATTCAAACATAATATGGTCAAGAGTCTCAGAATTCATAAGTTGAATGGTCAAGAGATGTTGCTAGGCTCGTTATATGCGCCCAATGTGGATCAGTCGTCCTTCTTGGTGCGGCTGACGCAGCTTCTACACCCTTACGCTAGGCTCCCCTGGCTACTGGGAGGAGACTTTAATATGGTGCTGGATGTTCAGTTGGACAGATCCTTCCCTCCCCTGCATGCCACAGTGGCGGAGTCCAATGCTCGGGCACTGGGGGACTGGCTCACACATTGGGCGCTGCAGGACCTGTGGCGCACCCTCCACCCGAGGGATAGGATATACTCTTACTACTCAGCAGTGCACGATCTGCACGTCCGGCTGGACAGGATAGTGGGCTCCCAGTCACTGCTCCTGCTTATTGCGCAGTCAGAATATCTGGGTCGGACGCATTCCGATCATAACCCCTTGTGGTTTCGGATTAGCTGGGTGGCGGATCGGCCGCCGGTGCCCACCTGGCGGCTTCAACCGAGTGCACTGGAGGACTCGGAGTTCCGCTCCTCCCTTGGTACGGCTATTTTAGCATACTTTGACACAAATGAAGGATCGGCGAGCAGTGCATTGGTGGAGTGGGATGCCCACAAGGTGGCCATTCGGGGGCACTGCCTGGGGGCCAAATGGAACATACGCAAGGAGCTCTTGGATTCCTTGGCACGCCTAGAGGACGAGCTTTTGCGGTACGAGAGGGAGGGAGAAGGAGGGGGTAGGCACTCGCACAGCCTGGAGGATCTCCGAGGAAAGCACGCGGAGCTCCAGGAGAGGCTCCGTTGCCACAATTATGCAGCGCATACGGCCAGAACGCACGCTAGAGCGGATAGAGCGGGACGACTTCTGGTTTGGCTAATACGGCAAGAGGACCGGCGTGCCCCGATAGGAGAAATCGGGAGGACGGAGTGCTGGTCTACACGCAACGCGAAATACACCGGGCCTTCATTGACCATTATAAACAACTGTACAAGGCCATGGGGACTGGTCCTTGGCACCTTCTCGGGGAGTTTCTAGCCTCCATCCAATTACCTGAGGCCTCAGAGGAACACAATGAGGCGCTTGATGAGCCTCTCTCCCTGGAGGAAATTGGGGAGGCGATCCAATCAATGGCATCTGGGAAAACGCCGGGGCCAGACGGCCTACCTGCAGAGTACTATAAAGCATACCGCGAGTCCCTGACGCCGTTACTGCGAGAGCTCTACAATAAAGCGTTAGAGGAGGGGTCGCTCCCCCCTTCCATGCGGGAGGCGTTCCTGGTCTCCCTGCCTAAGCCAGACAGAGACCACACGGCACTGAGCTCATACAGACCCCTAGCGATGCTCAACGTGGATTACAAAATCCTCGCAAAAGTATTGGCGGAGCGGCTGGCGCCAGTGGTCCCTCACTTGGTGCACACAGACCAGAACGGCTTTGTCCCTGCGAGGTCCACGTCGCTAAACCTTCGAAGATACTTCAGGGTGGCAACCGAGGCCGTGCACAGGTGGCCCAGAGCGGGATGCCTGATCCTAGATTTGGAGAAGGCATTTGATTGTCTGGAGTGGGGCTACCTGTCTGCGGTGTTGCTGCAATATGGGTTGGACGGGGGATTCCTCAGGATGGTCGACCTACTCTACAGGAGTCCCACAGTCCGTGTTCAACTGGGCCCCTACGTCTCGGAGGCGGTACCGGTGGGCTGCGGCACCCGGCAGGGGTGCCCTTTGTCCCCGCTGCTGTTCGCCCTGGCGATCGAGCACCTGGCGGCGGCTATACGGGCCTCCCTGGGGGATGGTATACCGCTGGGGGACGCCGTTCACCAAGTGTCGCTCTATGCTGACGACCTGTTAGTCTATGTTAAGGATGTGGGGTGCATGCCGGAGAGGCTGCCTCAGCTACTGCGGACATTCGCCACTATCTCGGGGCTCCGTGTGAACGCAGCTAAATCCTGTCTGTACGCTTTTAGTGCCGGGACCGAGGACTCGGGATATTGTCTGGATGGTACGCTGGTCCAATGGAAGGAAGACACCTTCCGATACCTGGGGATGCAAATTTACCGCTGCCCGGCTGACCTATTTGATGGGAACCTGGGAAGGGCGGTCACGACGCTTAAGTCGCAGGTGAACTTTTGGAGCACACTCCCACTGACGACTACGGGCAGGGTGGCGCTCGCCAAAATGGTCATGCTTCCCCGCCTCCTGTATTACTTTGCTAACCTGCCGACGTACATTCCCCCCGCCTTTTTTGGTAGACCCAATAAGATGCTACGGGACTTTGTCTGGGGCGCTGCCAGACACAGGTTGGCGCTCGCGAAGTTGTTCCTGCCGACAGCCAGGGGTGGTCTAGCCGCTTCTTGCTTCGAACACTACTACTTGGTAGCTCAGTTGCAATGGGTGGCCCGCTGTTTGGCTGATAGACGCAGGGATGATACAGCCACAGTAATGGAGCCTTACTCACTGGAGCGTATAACTAGATCCTTTCATCCCCTTACCACAGTCACGCGTCTGCTGCCGCTCCTTCTGGCAGTGGCACACAGGTGCTTCCGGAGGGCCTTATACCTCACTCGTACTGTTATCCCATATGCGCCAGCAATACCATTGGAGGGCTCCCCCGGTGGTGGAGGAGTGCTCGCGGCCCCCGCACTGGTGGACTGGTGGGAAGCCGACGTGCGTACGTTGGGGGATCTGTATCGGGAGGGTGAGCTTATACCATAGGAGACCCTAGTGTCGGAGGACGGGCTCCCGCCCGGTGGGTTCCTGACGCACTGCTCACTGATAGCGAGATTGACTGCCAAATGGGGGACATGACCACAGAGCCCAGCCAGCACCTAATCATGCAATACCTGCACGTCATGGGGAGAGGTGGGCATCTGATCCGCTGGTTCGCGGCTTCACTGAGGGAGCAGGCGGCCATTAGCTTGGACCGGCTTCGCGCCAAATGGGACTTGGATCTGGGAAGGCCGCTAGCAGACAAGGAGTGGGAGAGGATCCTTAAGGGTCCAGTGCGTATCCCCAGGAACATGCGGTTCCGCCAAATCGAGTTATTCATTGTACACAGGGCTTACCTCACACCAGAGTTGATTAACAGGTACTTTCATCGCACTGATGCAATGTGCCCTAGGTGCAGTGAACTGGGGGCGGGGTTCTTACACATGCTGTGGAGCTGTCCAGGGTTGGGCGACTATTGGAGAGTAGTCAGTGGGTTGCTGCAGGGGAGTGTGGGTCGTACCATCCCATTAGACTGGCCCAAACACATTCTGCACCACTTTAAAAGATCACACAAAGACAAGGTAACGTCCCGATTCCTAGACCTGGGGCTCGTAGTAGCAAAACGTCTTATTACGAGGCGATGGAAGGCACATGAACCGCCGCATGCGCAGGCATGGAGTTCCTCATTTCAGGCATGGGCTAGGGCAGAGGGGACCGCTATTCGGAGGGAGGAAACTCTGGGGCTGCGGAAGGAACCCATGGCGGACCGATGGGAGCAGTTGCTCGGGGAGCTCCGACGCCTGGAAGGGGAGGGTTGCGCGGGGCACATGGAGGTGGTAGGCAGTGTCTGTGCGAGCGAGGGTGCGCCGCGGGCTGCTTCACTGACGGGATAGTATAACCCTACTTCCTCTGGCCCAACGCTGGGGCGTCTGCAATGACACAGGGGCGGTTACAGCTGAGGCCACACAAGTGACCCTGGGGGGTTGAGAGGGTGGGGAGATAGTGGTAGAAGGGGGAGAGCCAAGTATGTATAAATTGTCCACGCTGCCATTGTTATGATTAGTTCTTTTGAATTGTATGTAACTCGTCTGTTTTAAGTACCTGAACTGAGCGGGCGGCATATGCTTACATGTACGGATCAATGGTTGACGCACGGTTGCTCCTGTCACTCCTTGTGAGACTGCACCAGAACTGTTAAAGATAATGCAGTTACCTCTGGAGTGAGTAGCGGTTGATGTATAGTTTGAATGCATGTTACATTACAGTAGCTATCGGCCCAAGTACGGATCAATAACCTGCACATGCTTACGAATTCCTGTATGTAATGTATGCTGCCAAAGAGTGTTTTCTTTTGAAACAATAAAAACAGATTTAAACAGAAAAAAAGAGTCTCAGAATTCATGCCACAAGCTGGACATGATTCAGACAAAGAATTTTTATTCCAATTTTCACTGAACGAATGAAGGGGCAAACAGACTGTTCTAAATTCAACAAACAAGCTCTTGGCCAATGGTGATGTTATATTGTCCAAATAACTTTCAAAAACGGGACTAGGTTTAAATGCCAAGAACTGCTCCCCAAATACTCTGCAAGAGGATAGATGATTCTACACAGGATAGATGTTCTCTGCTCTAATCCGATATTGACAGAAACCAAGTATTGCCATTAAAATGAGTAGCTAGGATTTCTAGATTAAGCCACTGGGAGTGCTGGATCATTTCCCCATCCAGCACAACCTGCTTAATGCTTCTTCTGTAAGCAACGTCATTCCATCATCATAGCCAGGGAAATGAAAAGGCCTTCAGGTGGTGAAACACTCTCACTTCTAAGAACAACATTCTATATCTAAAATATATGACATGGCATGCATAATTTATTTAAGAGGCTTATAATACACTGGATGTAGTCTTGCTGTTACTTCACAACGCTAAAATAAGACCAAGAAAAGAACGACATGGAGTGTTGGGGAGTTACAGTTCAATCAGTGATGGGAAGGTCCCAGTATTTTTTTTAATTTTCCAAAACCTTTATTGAGGAAGTTCAAGTCAAACACATGACATTGTGCTACAGAGCTGCTCAAATTATCACAATAAAGACCAAGTCAAACATTCAGGGGCAAGTCGCCTGCACCTTGCAAGAAACATAAACATGTTAAGGCTGAAATCACATCATCTTTGCACAAAGTTCACTTGCCACATGGGGATCACACGTTCGGCAATGGCAACAGTGGGAAGCGCCACGGGACGGGGGGAGGCCTATAAGGAGGGGGGAGGCAGTCACCTGTCAACACCGGCGGCTGCAGGGCCGGCGGGGAGCGCGGGAGAAGCAGCGCCGCTGGGAGGGGTACGGGATTGGAGGTAGGTTACCAGAGGGCCCCAAATGTCAATGGGTCGGGACTTGGCGGGTAGTAAGTCCCAGAACTCCGTTAACAGAGTCTGACACCGAGAAGCGTCCTCCAGCCAGCTCTCAACTCTAGGAGCAGGCCTGCGACCCCAACACATAGCCACCCTACACCTGGCCAGGACCAGCAGCATCGCTATCAGGCGCCGAGAAGCATCTGGACAGAATTTTACGAAACCAAGAAGGCAAAGGGGAGGGTCTGGATGCACTGTAGTGCTAGTAATGTCCGAGATAGTGGAGCACACCCCCCGCCAGAAGTCGGAGACCTTAGGGCATAACCATGCTAAATGTGCGAGATCCGCCGCAGGGGCAGCACAACGCATACAAGTGTCGTTTGGAATGAGCCCAAGCATGTGGAGCTGAGCGGGGATGCGATACAGCCTGTGCAAATACTTGAAATGTATTTGGTGACAGATTCTTCGTCTGGTTGCAGCAGTATAGCCAGTCTGCCTGCGCTATAACCGTACCAAGATCCGCGCCCCACGCCTCCCGCGCACGGTCTGTAGAATTGGAGGTGGATGCTTGAGTAAAAGCATATAGTTTGGTGACCAGTTTATGTGGGGAAGAGGATGTATATATGAAGTCAAGAGCTGGCATAGTGGGTGGGGGATGAGGAAAAGTAGAGTGTAATTTCCGACAAATAGCACGCAGCTGGCAGAATAGAAGCGTATCCAATGGGCCCGAGGAGTCAGGAAGTGAGTAAAAAGTGTTCCCTGGGTAAAGGTCCGCCACTGTCCGCAAACCCAGACGCGTTGCATGTCTAGACATGCCAGAAGGCTGGAGTGGGGGGAAATCAGCGTGGTTCACAAGTGGCACAGCATTTGCAGAGAGTAGGGGAAGATTGGAGAGCCGGCGAAGGCTGAACCAGGCCCAGTGCAGTGTCTCGACCATGTCCACCTCCGGCCGCGGGCGCACCGCCGGCGCGAACAATGCCGTGGACAAAGGCCAGGGGGATGCTATATCCGTCTCAACGGCCACATGAGGTTGATAAGGAGTTGGATGGATCCAGAAGTGTAGAAAACTGGCCTGAGCGCACAAGGCATATATCTGGAAATCAGGAGCTCCCAAACATCCGGCAGACATGTGGAGAGTGAGGATATCATATGTTACTCTTGGTTGTTTTCCCGCCCAGACGAGCGAAATAATTAGGGAGCATATTTTGCGAAAGAAATGAGTGGTGAGAGGGATAGGAACGTTCAAAAACAGGTACAGAAATTTTGGCAAGACCACCATCTTGGCGATGGCGATCCGGCCAGCCTGGGAGAGCAGAAGCCAGCTCCAAGTCGGAATCTTAGATTCCAACCAATCAACTGCACAACCAAAGTTAGATCTCCACAGTTCGTCCAGGTCCCTACTTAACCAGATACCAAGATAGCGTGTGGGGCCCGAGGCCCACATAAACGGGAAGTCCGGTGTGAACGGCATAGTGGCATCAGTTAAGTGAAACAGCACCGATTTGCTCCAGTTTACCTGAATACCAGAAAGTCCACCGAAGCGTATAATTTCCCGGACCAAAGGGCTGAGGTTTTCCTGAGGGTGACAGACATATAAGGTAACATCGTCTGCGTACATGGAGACAAGAAGGGAGCAGGCCGAAAAACCTATTCCCCTGTGAATGTGGTGCTGCCGGAGCCTGGCAGAGCAAGGTTCCATTGCAATGGCGAAAAGCATGGGCGATAGTGGGCTACCCTGCTGGGTGCCACGACCAATGCTAATGGGGTCAGAGATCTGGCCATTAATACGGAGACATGCCGAGGGGTTGGTGTACAGGAGCCTGATCTTGCGAATAAATATATCACTGAAGCCCATGCGTGGTAAGAGGTAGAATAGAAAAGGCCACTCAAGCGTATCAAACGCCTTTGTAGCGTCCAGCAGGGCAGCCACCGCGAGGAGATTAGGATTGATTTGGTGCAAAACTGAAAAGATTGTACGAAGGTTATGCAAGGTGGCTCTACCAGGAATGAAACAAGATTGGTCCGGGAGGGCAATGAGGGGCATGAGTAGCAGAAGACGGGAGGCGATCAGTTTGGCGAAAATTTTGTTGTCAATGTTTATTAAAGAAAGGGGGCGATAGGAATCGCGACGGTCAGAAGGTTTGTCAGGTTTAAGAAGCAGAGTTATCATAGCCTCTCGGAGAGAGGGAAGAGTCCAGTATCGAAGGATTCTTTATACATAGCTGCCAAGTGTGGTACTAGGAGATCTGCATACGTTTTATAGAATGAGGCCGGTAGGCCATCCAGGCCAGGAGCCTTATCGCCGGGTAGGCCACTGATGGCTGTGAGTATTTCCTCCCTAGTGAATGGTACATCTAAAAATTCCCAGTGGTAGTTCTCAAGCCAGACCAGCGCAATAGACTCGAAGTATAGATCGAAGGCGTCCCGTGACAGGGGGGTACCAGCAGAATATAGCTGAGAGTAGAAGTCAAGGAAACGGGACTTAATCTCCTCCGGGGAGGTAGTCCTACATGGACCCCCGTCGCGGAGGGCCGTAATATAGGAAGGCGCACGTGGGGGGCGAAGGAGATTAGCTAAAGAACGTCCCGGGCGGTCGCCTTCACCAAAGCAGCGAGCACGGCCCTCCCTGCCCAGAAAGGAAAGTTCGTGGTCTGCTTCTTCAGAAAATTCTGTGTGTTTTTTTTTTTTTTTTTTTTTTTTTTGAAACCGTTTATTGCAGTTTATAGAAGTTACAGGTATGGGCCTACAACCACCCGGCCGGCCGCTAGAGCATCAAAAGCATATTACATACATACAGCAAAAAGAAAAAAATTTTTCTCAGCGGTGCACAGTAGGAAAACAGGAGTGATCAATGGTGCAGGTCTCCAAGCTCCATGCCCACAGTACGGTTCCATTTTCTCAATACAAAACAACATAAACAAACCACAACCGCAAGGCAACCCTCGATCCAAAGTGACAACACGTGCTCCATAAGTGGGGGATCCACACCAGCAGCAAAATTCCGAGGAGGGGGACGGGAGTAGATCAGGGACTGGGGGACCGCGCGCCCGCGGCCAAGGGAGGGGCGCCATCTAGGGAGACGGAGCCGGCGAGACCGCCGGTAGCAGCGGCGGCTCACAAATACCCCCGCGGTAGGCGTTCCAGGGGCCCCAAAGTTTCATCCACGCCCCAGGTTTACCCCTCGCCACATACACCACCTTTTCACGAAACATACACCAATCCATATGCTCCTTCCAGGCCGACACCGCAGGGGGCCTCTGGGATCCCCACAATTGGGCAATATCACGCTTGGCTATCATGTATCCCAGAGTCACCCACCGCGTCTGCGGTACCGAGTAGTCATTTGGTTCCCAGACATTCAGCAAGCATCTCCTCGCTTCAGGCAGCAGCGTGACCCGCGTAACCATTCGTAGAACCTCATGCACACCACGCCAGAATCGCTCCACCTTCGGGCACTCCCACAATATATGCATGAAAGTTGCCAACGCACCACAGCCACGCTTACACATTCCATCACCGGCAAAACCCATACGTAAAAGCCTTGGCCCCGTCACGTAGACCCGGTGAAGGATCTTGAGCTGGACGAAACGAAGGCGAGCCGGGATGGCCACCTCTTTCGGAGAGGCCACCGCGGAAATCCAATCCTCGTCGTCCAGCTCCAGCCCGTCGGCAACCCAGGCCTCGCGGAGACTAGTCAGCAGACACGATCTATCGTTAATCAGTTTTTTATATATGAGGGAGATCGTGCTGTCCGGGACATGGCCATCTAGCACTCTGTCCTCCAGGGGGGAAGACTCCGGGATAGATGCAACATCCGTGAAGACGGAGCCCAGCGCATGGCGGACCTGTAGGTACCGAAAGTACTCACCGCCCTGCAGCTGAAACTCCGCCTGCAGCGTCTCAAAAGTTTTGAATCCCCCCCTCGTCCAGAGATCTCCCACCGTGCTGATTCCGATCGTGTCCCACTTCTCGAAGCCCTTCGACGTCCACAGGGAGCCCAACCTCTCAGATGCATACAGCGGAGACGCTCGGGTCAAACGGTCCTTCCACCCCATAGCTGCATTAGCCGCGTGCCAGACACGCACCATGACACGCGTCGGTCCCGTCAAACGGGAGTCGGGCGTGCCAGAGTAGAGCGCTCGATTATAATCGCCACCGGGCAGAAGCGTCCGGTCCATCTCGAATGCCGGGTTCAAGGCGGGCCCGTAAAGGCCATGATTAATTGCAGCTAGTTGGGAGGCCCAGTAATACCGTTTGATGTCCGGGAGGGCGACTCCTCCGTCATACCACGGGAGCGTCAATTTAGCCAGAGCAATACGCGGCCTCCCATCCCAGAACAGGCGCCGCTGGAGGCCCTCCACCTCGCGAAAGTAGCTTGCTGGGACCAAGTCCATGGTATTCTGGAGGGCGTAGAGGAAGCGCGGCAGGGACATCATTTTAAATAAGGCCGCTCGGCCGAGCGGCGAGAGCGGCAGACGCCGCCAGCGCACCACGTCCTCCCTCAGACGCTGGAGGGGGGGCAGCAAGTTCCGCTCATAGCGGGCCTCCGGGTCGAGAGTGATATATATACCCAGGTACCGGAACCCCTGGGAGGCAATCTGGATCGGACAGTCCCGTGGCAGGACCGGGGCCTCCCCGGAGAGCACATAGACACAGGATTTCGCCCAGTTGATGACCAGGCCTGAGTTGCGACCGAAGGAACGCAAAACATCAACCAGGACGATCAGTGACTTGCGCGGGGAGGCAAGATACAAGAGGATATCGTCAGCATAGAGAGACACGCGGTCCTCATGCTCGGGGGTCCAGCGGAGACCACGGATAGAAGGATGCCACCGCAGCCATTCCGCCAGGGGCTCCATGGCCAGGGCGAACAGGAGAGGCGACAGGGGACAACCCTGTCGCGTGCCCCGCCCCAGCGCGAATGGGGCCGATACTCGCCCATTCACCACCACCTGCGCCAGCGGGCCCGAATAGAGCAATTTGACCCAGCTGACGAAACCCGGGCCGAACCTAAACTTCGCCAGCATCGCCCAAATATATGGCCATTCGAGCGTATCAAACGCCATGGTGGCGTCCAAGGACGCCAAGATGGCCGGCTCCCGCACAAATGGGACACGCGCGAGCACCCCGTGCAAGCGCCGCAGATTAAGCGCCGTGTTGCGGTGCGGTATAAAGCCCGATTGGTCTTGGTGGACCAAGTCGCCCACCACGCCAACCAACCGGTTGGCCAACACCTTGGCGAGGATTTTGGGCTCCGCGTTCAAAAGCGAAATCGGCCGGTAGGATGTGACCCGTTCACGGGGCCTCCCCTCCTTGGGGATCACCACAATTGTAGCCAGACGCTGGTCCGGCGGGAGGGAGCCCCGCGAGTGGGCCGCAAGGAACATCGCGCGCAGGTGGGGCGCCAACACATCCGGGCGCAACTTGTATAGCTCAATGGGAATACCATTGGGGCCCATGGCCTTGCCGGATGCAACCGAGCGAATAGCCGAGGCAATTTCGTCCGAGGTGGGAGGGGCGTCCAGCGAATCCCTGTCCTCCACCGTAAGGGAGGGCAGTGCGATGTCCCGAAGCAAGGCCTGGGAATCTTCCTCCGAGCAGGGAGAAACCGGGGAGTAGACCTCGCGGAAATAATCCGCGAAGCAGGAGACAATGGCGTCCGGCTCAGTGACGCACACACCATCCACGCTCTCAATCAAAGGCACCACGCGGCTCGCTCTCTCCCTCTTGTCTAACCACGCAATCAATTTGCCAGCCTTGTCCCCCACATCATACAATCGCCCCTGCTGCTCTCTACTGAGGCCCCTGGCCGCCTCCGTGACGAGGGCCCGATAGGCCGCCTGCCTTAAATGCAAAACATGCAACTTGGCGTCTGTTACCCCGCTCCCCAGGTCACCCTCCAGTTCTGCGATCTCGGCCTCAACCCGGGTCACCTCCTCCCGCTCGCGCCGCCGGGCATTGGAAATAAAGGAGAGGGCCTCCCCTCTAAGAACCACCTTGAAAGCCTCCCACAGGGAGATGGCAGACGGGACCGACCCCACATTCTCATCGAAATAGCGCTGTAAGGATTTGATCAAGTCGGCACGAATGGTGGGGTCGCGCAAATACCATGCATTGATCGGGGCCACTCTGCCATCCCCCCTCGGGAAGACATCGAAATGCAACAACAATGGGGAGTGGTCTGAGATACCCCGTGCCAAATGGCGCACCTCCCCCACCCTCCCTGCATGGGCCGCCGGGACAAGGATGTAATCAAGCCGCGAGAGGCTACCATGGGCCCCCGAGTGGAAGGTGTACTGTTGCAATACGGGATGCTTTAAGCGCCAGCAATCCACCAGGCCCAGCGTGTCTAAAAGGCCGGGCAGCCACGCCTGTGCCCGGGGGAGGTCCCTAGGGGGATGGCGATCCATAGACCCAGAGGCAACCGCGTTAAAGTCCCCTCCAACCACCAACAGGCCACCCGGAAGGTCCAGAAGGAGGCGCCCCAGGTCCGCAAATGTAGTGGCTTGTAACCCAGGCGGGACGTACACTGATATGAAGATGAACACTCTACCCTCCATTCGTCCCACCAGAACAGTGTAACGTCCCCTCTCATCATGGCGCACCTCGTCAATCTCCAACGGGAGCGAGTTCTTGACCATAATACCCACCCCCCGCGAGCCCGAAGTGAAGCCGGAGTGGGCCGCTAAACGATATCCCCGCCGATTCATTGCATTGAAGGTGTTACCAATAAGGTGTGTCTCCTGCAAGAAGACAACATCTGGTGAAATACGTTTTAAATACTGCAGGACCACACCACGTTTAATCCTATCCCCCAGGCCGTTGACATTCCATGACAACACAATCAAATCCCTACCCCCCATGATACGTCAAAACAATCGGTCGCCCCCCACCGAGCATCTTAAAAACAACAAAACAGTTGCGGGCTTGCCTTGCGGTGTTAACAAACAACACACCCCCCCCACCCCCCGGTCCCAACAGAACTCCCCCCTCCCTGCACCCCTGCATGAGCCCAGACAGCCCCCCCAAAGTGCAGTGTGCCTGTCGCCCCGTAGCTAAGTACTAACTAGTCCCCCAGAGGAGGAGGGAAGCCCCCAGCAGACCCCACCCGACCTCCATGGGAGGGGAACATACGAAAGCAATATATGGTAAAGGAGTAATATCCCGAGCAAGGCCTATACAGTCACCCCTCAGTTCTGATCCGGCGGGCCCTCCCCGCCAGCCGCACCCACCCCACCCCGATCTCCAGGCAAAGTATCTAACCAGTCCCCAGCCGCCTCGGGCCGGTCGAAGAAGTGCGTACGGCCATCCACCTCCACCCTCAGCTTAGCCGGAAAGAGCATTGAGTACTTGAGGTTTAAGTCCCTTAGGCGACGCTTGATACCGAGAAAGCTCTGTCGCTGCTTCTGGACCGTCGGAGTAAAGTCTGGGTAGAAGTGTACATCCATGTTGTCCAGCCTGACCGGTCCCTGTTGCCTGGAGGTCTGAAGGATGGCGTCTCTGTCCCGGAAATTAAAGATTCGGGCAATAATAGGCCGCGGCGGGGCACCGGTCTTAGGGCGGCCCCCAGGGACCCGGTGGGCACGCTCCACCGCAAACAGCTTACTCAGCCCCCGGGGCTGGAGATGAGTCAGGATCAATTCTTCCACAAAGAGATCCGCCGCCTCCGCCTCTCGGCCCTCCGGCACACCAATAATGCGAACATTGTTCCTCCGGGCCCGACCCTCGGAGTCCTCCAGTCGCCGGTCCATCAGGGCGCTCGCCTGGCCAAGCCGGCGCACCTCCCTCTGGAGGGCCACCACGTCCGTCGTGAGGCTCGTTGTGGTGTGGGCCAGGGAGTCAACTCGGTCGTTCGTTTTTGACAAGTCTGCCCTCACAAGGCCCACATCCACCAGGACAGAGTCAATTTTTTGCGCCAAGGTGTCGAAACGCTGGTCCACCGAGGCCTTCATCTCTGCGATGGCGCCCATGACGTCCCGGAGGGTCAGATCCACCGGTTGGGCAGGTGCCTCCGTCGGGCCCACCAGGGACGACCGCGCTGTCTCCGGAGAACCCTTCTGGAGCGTATAGCGATCCATACTATTGGCCTGGTGCGCCGTGCCACGGCGGGTTGTCTTCATCTTCGCCCGGTCGCCATCTTGTTTGGTGGCCATGCTGGCCCTTACACCGTCGTGCCAAGATCTTCAAAACGGGCCGCCACACCAAATCACGGGTGTCAGGGGGGGGGACGGGGGCGACCACCGGGCAGCGGGTCAACCCACCGCCGGCGGGTCAGCCGGGCACCTGGACAAGGCAACACCACCGCACCCCGCTCCGCAGCCCGACCCCGCCTGAGGCAAGGAGGGCGCAAAAGCGAAAGTGAAAGTGCGGGGTATGCGAGTCGCTCAGCCCCGCTCGCCGTTGTTATTCACTTCGTCCCCGGATCGCCCCACTACTCCAATCCGGGGGGCCGGCGAGGAGAAGGCCGCGACCTTCAATCGATGCTCCCACCGGTATTCGGGGTCCGATTCGAGCCCAAAGAACGAGCGGCGCCTCAGCTCGGGTTCACCGACACAGTCCCCTCAACAAGGACAGGATATCGCCAGGATTAATTCAGGAGGTCGCGAAGGTCCTCGGGAGCCTCGCACCTACGCGGCCATCTTGGTTGCGCGCTAGGCTCCTCATTCTGTGCGTTTTTGATGGATTAGTGCCAGCGTATCAGGACTGTGGTGTGCAGCCTAGGCGGCATCCAGATCCTTTATTTCCATCTCGAGCTTGGCCAGAGTGGTGCGGATGGAACGGAGAACACCGGCCTGTTTGGAAATGCATTCGCCCCGAATGACGGTCTTGAAACCTTCCCAGAGTACAGAGGCAGAGTCCACGGATCCCGTGTTTAAGTCAAAATAATTAGTAATAGCAGTTTGAATGTCTGCGCAGAAGACAGTGTCCCGGAGGGCGTTTGGGTGAAGACGCCAGGTGAATGCACGTTGTGGGGTGTGGGGAAGGCTAAGGCGAATCTGGACCGGTGCGTGGTCAGAGAAGGTACGTGCCATGTGTGTGGCGTCGGTGAGCCACAGCAGGACATCCTGGGAGGTCAGCCAAAAATCTATGAGTGACCAGCAACCCCTCGCACTGTTGACACAGGTACCCTCACGAGCATCAGGCCAAAGGTGGCGCCAACCATCCTGAAGAGAGTTATCGGTCACAATAGAGGCAAGGGCCACGGTGGCACGCGTGGGAACCAGACCAATCAATTGCAGCTGATAAGGTGACATTAAAATCCCCTCCCCAGACGACAGCCGCAGGGCCACAAGCGGATATGAGATGCCATATATGATTAAAGAAGTCTGGGTCGTCCGAGTTGGGACCGTAGACTGCAGCGATCGTCACAGGCTGGGCCAATAGTGAGCCATGGAGTATTACATACTGGCCCTCCGGATCAATAACTGCCTGAGCAGTATGCCAGGGGAGACCCCTGCGTATCAGAATAGAAACCCCCCTAGAATATGATGAGTAGGTAGAAGAGTGTGATTCTCCCCAATGGCGCGCCTGGATTCTGGAGAGGGAGCCGGGCATCAAGTGCGCCTCCTGTAAGAGGCATATGTCCACCCTGTGTCGCTGTAAATTTGAGTGGATCAGTCTGGCCTTACGATGGTCATTCAGGCCATGGACATTCCAGGTCCAGCAGATGGTGTTAGTCATGAGACGGTGGCCTGAAGTGTAACGTTACGCAGCACAGGTGGGGAGCGCCGCGGGCAGGAGCAATCAGGGTAACAGGGACATCAACTAGCGGGACAGTTTGGGGAGAACCCAAAGGCATTAATCTGGCGGATAGGGAGCAAAGATGTACAGCGCGCCGGTAAACAGGGGCAGTGCCCAGCAATCCTAGACCAGGCAAATGCATTAAGCAAGTGGAGGGAAAGACAAGAAGAGCATTGTGTTCATAGAACATAGCTAACAACTGACTTGTGGCCGGAAGCACAATGCAGTGTCACAGTCATGACATGTGAAAGCAATACACAACAAGCAAACGGTGGCATAAAAAAGCCACATGCCCAATAGAAGGGCGAAAGACCCCGAAAAACCCTCCTCCCCAACCCATTCCAACCCTCCCAGGCAAAGCAACCCCTCCAACACCGCACCCACTCCAACCCCCCAATTAGGCTGAGTCACCCCCCCGCCCTACCCCAGGAACCCACAACTGGGAGAGGCAAAAACAACTGTAGAATAGGGAATCATCCCGAGGGGGCATGGCAGGGCTAGGCGTACATCACTGCAGAGAAGCAGGGTGGCCAAGCTTTGGTAGTAATGGGCATCCTACAGAACAAGAGTTAGTAAAAACCAGTAGCAACACTTCAGTCATTGTAACTAAGACGATCCGCGCAGTCAGGCTGAGCTTTGGGAGGGGAGGAGCGGGCCTCCTTTTTGAGTTTTTTGGCGAATGCCTGGCCTCCCTAGGATCCGGAAAGACGAGTGTTTTGGCACCCTGGTGGACCCTCAGTTTGGCCGGGTAAGCCAGGGAGTATGAGACATCATGCTTCTGAAGAAGACGTTTGGCAGGAAGGAATTCTCGCCGGGCCGCTTGGACAGAGAGGGTGTAGTCCAGGTAGAAGAAGAGTGCGTTGCCCTGATGAGTGATGGTGCTCTTGTCCCGTGCCGCACGGAGGATGGCGTCCTGATCCTGGTAATTCAAGATTTTAGCAATGATGGGGCGCGAGGGCAGCCCAGGACCAGGACGCAGACCGAGAGAACGATGTGCCCGGTCCACAATGAACACCGGGGAAAGGACATCGCCGAAGAGCTCCTTGATCAGTTGTTCTACAAAGTCCTCCATCCGAGAGATGTTGGCGGACTCCGGAAGGCCCGTGATGCGGAGGTTGCTCCGGCGGGAGCGGGCCGCCAAATCCTTATTCCTCTCCCGGATGACCACCAAGATCTTATCCACCTGGAGGAGTTTCTGAGGGTCCTGAGTGGCAGCATCCTCGGCGTCCGACACCCTGGACTCGACATGGAGTAAACGATTATCGTGGGAGTCAACACGGGCCTTTACTGATTCCAGACGGGCTGATAGTTGGTCCAGCTGGGTCGCGATACCAGTTACGGTCGACTTGACATCAAGCATTATGGCTTTAAGGTCGTCATCCCGATTAGGGGGAACGTCCATGGTGGCAGCAGAGTCGGTGCCTTCAGAGCCAGCGCCGTCCAGTCGGGAGGACCTTCGGAGCTCAAAAGCTGTCTTGGGCTGTTTTGGGTCCGATTGCCCAATGAGGATAGACCCAGCTGACAGGAGTAAGGCTTACGAGAGGCAGTGGGCAACAAATGACGACAGGGGCACGCTGTCCGCCCGCAGCAGAAGGTACGAGATGAATAAAAGCCAAACCAAACACCCACAATGGGGGCCGCTGCAGTCCGGAGAGAGGACCCCTGGGAGAATGCGAAGCAATGAGCAGCTAAGGCCGCGAGTTAGTAGAGCAACCAGAGTCTCTATAATGACAGCCTCCCGCTTTAACAACAGGCAGAGGAGGAAGGCAAGCAGGAGCCGTAGCCAGCATCAGAAGGTCATTGCGCAGGTGAACTGCCAGTCTCACAAGGTCATGGAAAGCGAGGTAAGGGAGACACAGAGGAGCTAAGTCACCACGTCCCTGAGAAGGTCACTAATGGCCACGCATCGCTCACCGGACCGCCAGTCCAGGCCACAGAACACCAGGGATCAAAAGATGTTGGGGCGCTCAACAGTCCACAAGGGGTCAGGCTAGTCGAAAAAGGCACATACAGGTGTAGCACGCAGTGGTGGGATAATCCCGGGGCCAGCGCTGCCCCAGGAACTCGCTGGAGCTACAGTGCCCGGCAGCAAAGGAGTAGAGGCTCTCCACCTGAGAACTCGTGTAGGCCCCAAAGGCGGCGAGAAGAGCCCAGCGCTGGTGTGGGGGCGGATACGCTAAGCCCCAGCAGCACGCCCCCTTTTCAGACAATAGTCAGGCTAAAAGCCCAGCGGGGCCGCAGCAAGCCCGGGATCCGATCCCCGCAACACGGCCCTCGATGGGAGAGCCGGGGCCGGGGGAGGTGGGTTAAAAAGATGGGTCAGGTGCTGATCAGGCGGACGACAACAGCAGATAGCTCCCGCTTCGCGGGGCAGAAGGGCAGTCAGTGGAGGAGGGGGGCAGCACCAGCAGGGAGCCGCAAGGGGCCTGCCACTCGCATCACCGAGCCCGCGGCAGCCGCAGGGAGCGGCCTAGATGGTAGAGGGAGTTTTGGTGCCTATGCTGCATCACCCTGGGCCAGGCGGAACAGCCCGCGGGCCCCCTACCCTGCCAGCTAAGCCCCAGAGGCAGCGCCACTCACCCGGTATTGTTGATCGCCCTCCCAGAACGGGCATCGGCTGTGTGTGACACCTGGAGGCCACCGCGGCTCAGAGCAGGAAAGGCCAACCCTCGCGGGCTCCGGAACCCAGCCAGGAGTCAGCAGTGCGATGGTTCGCCGCCTCTCACAAAGCGGAATCAGCAATCAGCGTTGGTGTGCAGGTAAGATGCCTGCAGGATTTTGCTGGATTATTAAGCTTGGCCGGCAGAGCCCACTCAGAGTGCGGCCATCTTGCAGCCGGCCAAGCCACGCCCCCTCAAGGTCCCAGTATTACATTATTTGTCATGGCGCTCAAGAGTCTAATTTTAGAATGAATCATTTTTATTACGTGGCCACAAGAAAGCAAATACACAGCTTAACTGCCTACATCATAGCTCCGGCAGAGCGAAAACTGCAGAGAAAGACACAGCGTATACGTCTACATCCCTGAGGGCGACCTCGCAATGAAAGTAAACCATAGTGAGCCAGCTAGGCGCAAAGTGAAAGTGCCACTTTTATATAAAAAAGAAACAGGAACATAGAAACAAGCCACCCACCCGCAACCTTCCCCCACCCTCCCTCCGCATCAGTTCAGATCTGGTAAAGCCTTCGTTCATGTCTCCGTACATGGGTCACATAACTAGCAAATTCATAGATGCGCCCGGTGGTTCTAGGGGTATGAGGCGCAAAATTTGCAGATATTTCGGGCACGTGACTTCTCTCGTACATTTGGTGAGGATCTGCAAAAACGGAGCCCACAGTTTTGTAAAGTCCTTGCCTTTCCCCTCCACACTCAGGGATCACCGCTCCATAGCTAAGAGTTGCCAAAGCTTCTGAATCCAGAATCGTCAGCGATCCCCAGTGCACTAAAAGCACCTGTCGAGCTGCCAGCAATGCCATGGCTATTTGCTGACCTTTCAACGACTTCAGCGGAAAAAACTTAGGATGGGGGAGACCTCAATACGCAGCAAAGTGATCTGGAAAGCTGCATCAATATCATCAATTATTGCTGTCCAATAGCGCACTAGTTTGGGGCAGCGCCAAAGCAGATGCACCAGAGTGCCAACAGAACCACACCCCCGCCAGCAGAGGTCTGACTTGGAGCTGTCCCAACTCTTAATGCACACTGGGGTATAATACCAGTGAGTAACCACCTTATAGGCAGATTCGGCCCCTGCTGTGTTAGAAGCAGTATGGTGTGCCCTGTAAAAAATGCGGTCCCACTCTTTGTGCGACAAGGACCTCCCCAGGTCAGTTTCCCATCGCACCTGCGCTTTGGTGTGGCGCCTCTGAGCTTGTGAAGTGATTAGGGCATAAAGTTCAGAGATGAGTTTACGATCCTCTGTTTTACACCCCAGCCATTTTTCAAAGGATGTCAGGGGGCGGGACATTAGCGTGAAATTCTCCGGTCGCGTGACCCAGTGTACAACCTGCGAGTAGTGAAAGGCATCGGCCTCCAGCAAATCATAATCCCTACGCAACTGAGGAAAGGGAATCACACCCCCGTGATCAAACAGGGCACCCACCCGCTTGCAACCGTCCTCCCGCCATCGTTGGAAGATCTGGGATGTGCAACCTGGCGGAAAGTCGGGGTTATCGAACTATGGGGGACAGAGGAGAAGGAAACGTTGTCCACCCTTTCGGACCCGCAAATCGATCCCAAACTTTAAGAAGGGAAGTAATCGGAGAAGAGTAAAGCCCCCACGCTCTGTGCCAACGCGGTAGCCACAACTCCCGCCATATGTTACGGCCAGCCACCGTCTGATCCATAAAATTCCAGTGCTTACTGGAAAGAGGCCTGTTCCACTCCGTAATGAAGCGAAGACATGTTGCCTGATAATAGGCGCTCACGATCGGGAAGCTGAGCCCTCCCTGCGCCTTCGGGGAAGTCACATGCGCAAGCGCGAGGTGTGATTATGTATTGTCCCACAGGAACCGATTAAGAAGTCCCTGGAGTTTGCGGAGTGCGCCTGGCGGCGGGCTCAAAGAGAGCATTTGGAAGATATAGAGGATGCGCGGTAAAACCGTCATCTTCACTGCCGCCAGCCTGCCATACCATGCCAGCTTGAGACGAGACCAGGCCGCCAGTGCCTTGGCCGTCTGTTCCAGCAACAGGGAATAATTAAGAGCGGCCGTTTTAGCAATGGAAGGGGTCAGAGGAATGCCGAGGTAGGTAATATTCGTGGACACCCACTGGAAGTGAAAATCTTGTTGGAGATCCCAAATCTCAGTCTCTGGAATAGAAATATTAAGAATTTGCGACTTTGAGAAGTTGACCTTAAACCCCGCCAACTCTCCAAAGGTAGAGAGCTCCGTAGTCAAGTACCGCAGAGTCGTCCAAGGGGTGCGTGAGGGAGAGGATGACGTCATCAGCATACATACTAATTTTATGAACATCAGCTCCAAACTTCAGACCCACAACGTCAGGGTTGGAACGGATGTGCTGAGCAAAAGGCTCCATGTAGAGCTCAAATAAGAGGGGGGATAAGGGGCAGCCCTGCCGCGTGCCCCGGGCAATAGGGAACATGGCTGATTTGCAGCCATTAACCCGCACCGCCGCCCTGGGGGAGGCGTATAGACAGCGAACCCAACGGATGAAATTATCCCCAAACCCAAATGTACGGAGCACCGCAAATAAGTACTCCCAGTCCACCCGATCAAAGGCCTTCTCCGCGTCTATGGACAGCAGAAAGGCCGGAGTATGCGATCGATGAATAAAATCAATGAGGTGCAACAATCTCTTGGTGTTATCCCCTCCTTGTCTTGAAGGTATAAAGCCTGCCTCGTCCGGATCTATGATGTCATCCATGAGGGGGTTAAGGCGGGAAGCTAACACACCCACGAACAACTTTGCGTCAATATTAAGGAGCGAGATCAGTCTGTACGATCTACACTCCTTTGGATCCTTCCCAGGTTTGAGAATTACAGAGATGGCCGCCTCAGACACGGAAGGCGTCACCTCCCCAGTGTCTAGGAAGGAGTTAAAAAGCTTTGTTAAGAGGGGAGCCAGTTCCGCACAAAACGGTTTATAAAACAGGGCTGAAAAGCCATCCGGGCCCGGCGACTTGCCAATATCACCTCCTCGAGACGAATAGGGGAGTCCAGATCATCAGCCGACGATTTGAGTAGGGGGGTGATATTACTGGAGGACAAATAGTCCCCAGGGTCAGGCAAAGGGGTATCTCCCGTTGAGTAAAGGCGCTGGTAAAACTGACGGAAGGTATCAGCAATCAGTGCATCCGTGGCATGTTCCACTGCATTCGAACCCCGTATGACAGGGATTGCGGACATCTGTGCCTGCGCCCGTAATCTATGCGCCAGCATCCTCCCACACCAGTGGCGGCTCCCCCATTGGGGTGTGGGGGCGCCGCCCCACTGCTTTCTCGCGGTGCGAGAAGGCAGAAACATAAACGTTAAAAACTACCATTTATGTTTCTGCCTTCTCGCATTGCGAGAAAGCAGAAGTGCCTCTGTGCCTGGTTTGGGGGCGGGCGGGTGGGCGGTCCTGCTCGAGGGCAGGGGGGGAGCGGCTTACCCAATGTTGTGGGTACTGACTGTTTGGACGGCCCTGGAGCCGACCAAACAGTCAGTAGCCACAACAGTGTGTAAGCCACTCCCCCCCTGCCCTCGAGCAGGACCGCCCACTCTCCCTGTTTTTTTATGCACAGAAAATGTCCCCGCTGGGCGCTCACCTGCTGCGCCTACCAGCGCTGTGATTGGCGTCGTAAGTTCGTAGGGCGTGGAAGCTGCCTGCTGGCTGCTTCCTGCAGCACGAACATGCGGACCCAGAAGCAGAGGCAGTATCCCGGCACTCTCAGGTAGGTTGAATCTTTTATTTAATTATTATTCCCCACCCGCAACCCCCCCTCCTTCCCTCGAGCATGCCGGCCGCCGCTGTGGCAAGCAGTACCAGTAGCATCTGCCCGTTCCACCTGCTTTTAATGTTGAAGTATGAGCCGGTCGGTTGATAGTACCGGCCCTTTCCAGCACCCGCTCCGAATCCCAGTACTACAAGCACGTATGACTGTGTCATGTGGCGCGTGAGTAACGAGCTCGCATAGAGGGACCACGGATACCTGGCATCACAGTGGCGTGTAGCAGCATATTGATGTTAGTTGCTCAATGTGATGGAATCGACGAAATAAAATATGTAGAGCAGACACCACCAGATGCTTCCGCCTCCTCCAAAGCACGTGCGGTTAGGCAAGAAGCCTGTTCGCTTTCTTACAGTGTAATTACATTTCTGTTTTTTAATGTCAATAAAAGCTTTGAGCCTTTATAAGAAATTCTGTTAGACAGTATGATTTATTAAGTTCAATTATAAAGAGGTTTGTTACTGCATTACATGGCAGGGGAAGCGGAAATAAACAATTTATTGCACCAAAACATGAGTGATTTTCCCTGAATATTTCAAAGCTAGGGGCCGCACCCGCCACGTGCTTGTGGTCGGAAAGCAGAAATGTAGGTGTTCAGCAACAATGTCTTGTGAAGCGCACGGTTACCATTTGTGCTGCCTTTTGGCGCTTTCATCCTAGTCTGCAGCACAGTTCAGCGTGCGGTTTATTTCAAGAGCTCCCAAGACTGGAGGGCTATTTTTATTTATTTATTTTTGTGATTTCATGTAGCGCATCTGAGCGCTTTACAATAAAGTGGAAACAGATCAGTAACATGTAGAAATAATTACCCTAGGAAAGTGAGCGACAAGGTACCTCTCACGAGGGGGAAATACACATACTCATATCAAAAACATAGCAATGAAGAACAGGTAACCTCAGCCAATGAGGCAGACGCTGTGCCATGTAAGGTTCATCCATAGACTGTACCAGGAGAGGCTAAGGTGAGGGAGAGGGTGTGGTCTTGGGGCTAGACTGCCGACTCTGGAGCTGGGAAACCAAGGTTCGAGCCTCAGGGGTGGACTCCACATCTTGTGATTCTGGGCAAATCACTTAATCTCCCCGTGCCTAACAAAAAAAAATGAATGTGTAACTGGTGCTCATGTAAAGCGCTCCAATACCTTCGGGTCGAGTTCGTGCTAAAAAAAACCTAATAAAAAAATAAGGTGCACCCAAAGCATGCGTAGTTAGCCAAGTGTATAGGAGAGCGCTGTAGTCTTTTTTGAAGGGGTTGTGATGTGGTCAGTCAGAGGGAGGGAGTTCCAGAATCATTCTTCTGGCAATTACGGAGAAGAATAGAGTCATGGAACCCCATAGATGATGCCACTGCGGCGACCGCTGTTTATCCGATGCGATGGACACGACTGTAAACTTCCCTGTGAACATGGTAAACACCATGCTGATTTGGGTGTTTATGTCATTAAAATCTGCATGTTCCTGATTGACATGGCTTTTTTGTCTGGGAAATGTCGATACGTTTGACCTGCTGAATTGTAGTGGGTGGGTGGGGGTGGGGCGAGGGGATAGCTCATAATTTAGACTCGTGTGCCATCCGGGGTTTGCACCAAGTACCAGAATGAAAGCCCGATTCAATCGCTGGGGTTGTACTTCTATTTGATTAAATGAAATGCAGAGATCGGGATTAAAATCAAACTATTTCGCCCTGTGTTAGTGCATCAACCATGCGACCCCTGAACATGGTACCAGCCTGAAGGAGGGTACGCTGACGCTCGGCAGTATATACTACACTTAAGGCTGGAACAAAAAAATAGGCCAGGGCATCAAAATAAAAGTGGCCCCCATTAGTGCACCAGATAGTAAAGAAAGGGCCCACATTTACAAATCACGGCAGATTAGAACGTGTAAAGACGCGCGGTATGGATATGTTGGCTGGTGTATTGAGCATGGCATGGGCACACTCTAGCCATATCTCATAGCCTCTGGATATTGTGCACATGCAGCGCTCTAAAACACAGCAGCTTCCAGGCACACTGGACTCAGCCGTATCATGCGGATCATGTGCAGTCATGCGAGCAGCCTCCTGGCAAAGCGAGCAACTTCTTTGCACAGGTAGCAGCCATGCGATAAACCCAGAAATACTCAATTACACTCCACAGAATTCCACCATGTTGTGCAAGGTCTGGCCATACTGATCATCACACTATTCCTATCTGAGAGGTTGATTCCCCGGACCATTCATCGCCCATCTCCTCTTAAATGATAAATAATTAAATCGTATTGCTTTATCAACCTTCCTGCTCCCTAAAATTTGCTTAAAAATGCACCATTTGTCCACTCTTTTTTCAAAATTTTCTCGGGGGAGAACCCTCCTGACTCCCCGTAGGTTGTTCAGGCTCAATCTAGCTGCAATAATTTTACACCCCACCACTTTCAAATGTCACCAGCCGCCACTGTCCCACACTTATCTCCACTGAGGTAGAATTTATGCCGAAGCCACAGGAGCACATGCTCAGCCCTATCCAGATTCAGATGCTTCAGCATACGGCGTCGCGTTTCCAACTCCCGCCACACCCTCGGCGCCCCGGTGCGCTTATGGACTGCTTCCAGTTCACCAACCGCCACCTCCAGCTCCAGCTCCGCGCGCTTCCTTGCACGGAGTCGCGTGAAAGACGCAGCAACCGCAATAAATTCTCCCCGAACTACGAGTTTCAAGGCTTCCCAAACCGACGCAAGGGGTGTATCGTCCTGAGTGTTCTTAGAGATATAGTGCTTGATAACGGTTCGAATCCTTTGAGTGACGTCATCAGAATGAAGAAGGGAATCACGAAGGAGCCAGCTCGGAGGAGAAGGGCGTGCACAGCGTGCCGGGAGCTGAACTGAGAGAAGGGCATGATCTGAGAGGGATCGCGGAGTTATATCCGCAGTGCGCAGGTGAGGGAGAAGAGATGTAGAGGCCAGAAAGTGGTCATGAAGCGCATATGTTTTGTGTGCCGCTGAAAAATAGGTATAGTCGCGCTCTTTCGGGTGCTGCATTCGCCACACATCACACAGACCGCAATCAGAGAGCCACTGTTTCCCAGCACATGACAATGCTCCCGCCTGATTAGACCGGAGCCTGATCCATCAACCTTCGGATCCATTACGAGATTTAAGTCACCCCCCAATCAGAAGTGCGGAATCCGGGGAAGCAAGAGCCTCAGATAGGGCTGAGCGCAAGAAGGGTTCCTGCCGCTCATTCGGGGCATATAAGTACCCGACCGTAAAATGCATGTCCCCCCATTGCACCCTAACTGCCAGGAATCGACCTTTCATCTCCGCTATCGTAGAGACCAGCTTGCACTGCGACCGCGCACTGAAGAAGATCGCCACCCAATTGTGTTTGGACTGGCCAGAGGACCAAAACTGTTGTGGGAAGCGCCTAGCCCGCATACGCGTGGTATCTTTAGACAGAAGGAGGGTTTCTTACAGCAAACAGATATCCCCCCCGCATTTTCTAAAAGGGAGAGTATGGCTAGGCGCTTGACCGGGCTATTCAGCCCCCGTACATTCAAGCTAACAATGGTCAGGTCTCTACTCATCGAAACAGTGAAGAAGGGAACAGCTATGCACCGACCCCAACCCCCCAGGAGCAACTCTAATGGAGGTCAGCCTCCCCATAATACCCCCTGTCAATGACATAAAAAATCCCTAAGCAAGGTAGAACAGAAACATGGCAAGGAAGATACACAACAGCGAGCACACAAGGAAACAGGACTAAAGGTCGTCCCCCAAAAAACCCCAGCCCACCAATAAGAAAAAAACGCTAAGCAAGAGGGCAAAAACTGAAAGTCAAAAGAAATGACAGTAGTTCGTCCCACTGGTCAAATGTTCAAGGGGGCGAGGCTCACCCCTAATCAGAACCATGTTACACAGAGCAAGTCCCCAGCACAGCAAAGAGCAGAGGTATGACGCGCCGTCGGGCTACTCCCCCCCCCCCCCCCCCAGCACCAGCAACGGAGCCCAGAAGGATGCCAAGGTCATGTGAATCAAGGGACGTCAGTGTTGTCTGTCACCTGTGACACTGACGAAATTACTGCCTCTCTCTCCATCCGTCTGGCAGATGCATCCGGTTTAGAGCTAGACGATGGACCCCCAACTCGCTGCCACTCCGAGGAGCGCCTGCGTCGCCGAGGGCGAGCATGAGCAGGCTCAGGAGGAGTAGAAGGCCAGTCCAGGCCCAGGATGGAGCAGGCGTCCTCAAGGGAGCGGAGCTGCAGAAGTTTTCCATTGAGCTTGAAGATGAGACGGAATGGATGACCCCAAGAATAAGGTATGCCCCGCTCTCTGAGATGATTGGTGACAGGCTTAAACTCTCTGCGTTTAGCCAGCGTGGAGGGCACCAAGTTCTAGAAGAGTGCAGGCAGATGACCTCGGAATTGGACCGAGTGAAGGTCTCTGGCTTTGCGGAGGATTTGTTCCTTAAGTTGGAAATCATGCACACAGACAAGGATATCCGGAGGGGGAGCCTTAGCACCGCGCGGGAGACCCACCCGGTGGACTCGGTCCAGCTGGATCTCCCGACCCACCTCATCTCCTAGGATCTGCTGAAACTGGGCGCTGATGTACGCACGGAGGTCGTCTCCCTCTTCCTTCCACGGAACCGCCCGAATGCGGACGTTATTACGTCTGGAGCGGTTCTCCAAATCCTGCACATGCGCCTGCAGATCCAGATTCTGTTCTTTGAGCCGAATCATCTCTTGCTGAAGTTGGTGCAAGTCATCCTCCCTACCCAGGTCATGTTCCTCCAAAGTCGCGACCCGCTCTCCTATGGCATCGACATCCCGCCTAACATCCCTGAGATCCGAGGAGAGTTGGGAGCGCAGCTCTTGAATGTCTTCTTTAATGGAGGAGAACAACTCAACCATAAAAGCTTTGGTCTCTGGCACATCCTCATCATCCACTAGAGGTGACCTGGCGTCAGGCTGAGAGGCGGGTTGGCCAGAGGCGGCCTGCAAGGGGCCTTCCAGGGGCTTGTCTCTTTTACCTGTATTGGACGACATGGTGCAGTAAAGTGGTGGCGGACTGCTGCAAGGCACCCCAGACTAAAGCAAGGGGGGAAGCCGCTCCAGCCCCAGACAGGACCCCCTCCACCAGGCGAGCCGCTTCAGAAGCAAGTTAGGAGGAGGACGAAGAAGGAAGTCAGCTCTGCAACGCAGCGTATAGTCAACGATAACGGACTAGACTAGTGCAGATGTGCCCCCACTTAGACTCCTCTTCTGGGAATTTAGCTGCGGAAGGATGGGGCAGCCCGCGGCCGAGAGGTCCCAGACGGCAAAGGAGCCGCCACCCCAGTACAGCAGCGCCGGGGGGCAAGCAGAAGCAGCCCAAGGAGGAGGCGCCCCTGAAAAATTCACTACGTTGTGGCAACAACCAGACCAGGCCCACAAAGTCCTACCAGGGGGGCCCAAGCCACCAGAAAGCAAAAGGCAGCCCACGGCCCGCCGAACCACCTCCGCCCGCCGAATCACAGGCTGTCAAGAATTCCTGTCATACGAGGGGAGGAAAACGGTAACCAGCGAAAACGGACTACATCTCCCAGGATGCTTAGCGGTTGAGAGGTTATGTAAACAGGAGAGCTGTTACATAACTCAAGGGAAACACGCCCTTATGTAAACAGGAGAGCTGTTACATAACTCAAGGGAAACACGCCCTTATGTAAACAGGAGAGCTGTTACATAACTCAAGGAAAACACGCCCTATAAAGGGAGGAACCGGGAGGTACAAGGCTGTCGGATATTGTGTTTACACCGACGTACCTGCTTCGTGAAGAGCAGTGTTCCGGAGTGGTGCTCCAGTAAGGCAAGAACGGAGGTAGGTCGAGTCGTTACTCCCTGGGCCGTGTCTTGCCCCATCGTCACCTGTGAAGGACCCGGAAGCTCTACCGGTCAACCATTGAGCTTCGCTTTTTGACTCGGCTGAGTCCAAGCGCAGTGGCGCTTTTGCTGGTTGGAGTCGTAACTCCCAGCCCGACCAGGGACACAGGGACTGCCAGCTGTAACGCACACCAGGAGGTGTTTGCCGCGTTACAGACTCGGAAGTCCACAGGATCGATCGAGCGGCTGCTCTCGGTTCAGTCTTCTTGCTTGTGATTGGGGTATCGGTGACGCATCACCAGGAGGTGACTCCGCGTCCCGGTGCAGTCTGAGGAAGAGGTTGAGCGGCTGCTCCCCTCAGGTAGAGACCCCGGCTGGGTGTTTCCCTGACTCCTCGATTCTCCCCAACACTCTTCGTGCCCCTCACAGCCTACCGATTGGCATTGTCGGCCATTTCATTTCTGCCCTCTGTTGGCATACGCCGGGATCGGCGTATATGCAGAGGACGGTTAGGACCATCCGTGCTGTGGGCTGGTAACGTACTTAGCCTGGAGGATTCCAGTGACTATAACTTTTATTTGTTCTTTGTATTTTATTTGCCTTCATTAACCCCTTCCCCGCTCATGACGGAACCGTTCCGTCATGAGCCACGGTTGGCGTGTGCTCATGACGGAACGGTTCCGTCATGACAATCCTGTTGGCGGCCGCTCCGCCTGCGCGGCGCTGTTTCCCCGCCTGTGCGGGGCGACAACGCAAATGGGCGGAGTCATGACGGAACCGTTCCGTCATGAGCACAGCTCAACTGTGGCTCATGACGGAGCGGCTCCGTCATGAGCACAGGCCCACCGCGCTGCCCCCCCCAGCGCTGCAGCGGAATGTCCGCAGCAGCGAAGGGGTTAAAAGAACTAACCCTTCACAAGTGGTTGCGTCCTCATTGTCGTGTCTGTTAAACGATCCTGAGACGTTCAGGGCGTTACACAGGCCGACTACAGGCCTCACTGGAGTGCGGCAGGTCATGAGCCCCAGGTCGCAGCAGACGTTTCTGGCAGGCCTCGCTAGCGAATCTACATGCCCACCAGTACCGAGTCAGGATTAATATGGGCAAGGGCCCTGTGGAAACCAGGGCTAGAGGCCGAGCGCCTCACTTCAGGTGCTGTCCCCGGCACGTGGCCCCAGACTCAGCCGGTACCATCATCTTAGGCAAACAGGGGGAAGGGGGGGCCCCAGGAGCCGACAGCCCCCACCTCGCACCCGCAACCAGCGCTAACGCCGTCCGCCGATATGCGGACCAAGCCCCACCACAGGCGGCAACCCACCGCTCCTCTATGCCATACCCGCTCTCCTCACCTCCACCAGTATCGTGGCAAAGCGGCAAAGGCGAGTGCCCCCGCTGTAATCAGGGCCGCAGGCCGAGCGCCGCACTCCACACTCTGTCCCCGGCCCCAGACGCAGCAGGAACCAACACACGGGGAGGGGGGGACCCGCAGGAGCCAACAGTCCCCACCTCGCACCCGCCACCAGCGCAAATGCCGTCCACCAGTATGGGGACCGAGCACCACCACGGGCGTTAGCTCACTGCCCCTCCGCTCCTCACCTCAACCGCACCAGCGCGGGTGGTACAAGGCTCCGCCAGCAGCGTCAGTAGGCCCCCGTCATATCCGGATAGCATCTCGGGCCGGGGACCTGCCGCCATCGTGAAGTAGCACCGCGCGACTCTCCATCACTTCACTACCCGGTCCGGTCAGGATCCGCCACCAGCCGGCGCCCCAACAGCAGGGCAGCACAGGGAGGACTCGGCAGTCCGATGGCCCCTCAGAGGCCTCCAAGCAAAGCGGCCTCCAGTCTCACCGCCGCAGGGCCACACAGGGTCCGCCGGGCCGCAGCAAGGCCAGGCAGACCGGCTCACGAGTATAGACACCCGGGAAGCAAGAAAGGAGCCCACCGCCGATGCCAGGACAACAGCAGGGAGCAGTCCAAACACTGGTAAGCGCAGATGGGCACGATTAAGGGCGATAAAACAAGGCTAATGTCGGACGGCGCTGGAGGGATAGGAAAACACGTCCTATCTCTCCGCCAGCTTGGCCATGCCCCTCAAGAGTCTAATTTTAGTAGCAGGAGTTCTATTTTCTGTTCTACCTGAGGCAATGAAGTCTGCTTTGGATCGATGGCATTCTGCAACTGAAGACCCTGGGCTTGAAGGGCCTTCAGCAATAGAAAAGCTGTTGATCGTACTGCCCTGTGAGGGAGCAAGTATTTGTAGTGGCATCCTAGAGTTCTTGTCCAGGCCTAATAAAGTTGCACTCAACTGCTGACAGAGGGTGTTGTGGAGGACAGGGTAAGAGAGATGTACTTGCGGCAGAGCACGTGTGGCAAATGCAGCCAGGTTGGAGGGGACTCTAACATGGGAACCTCAATGGAATTTCCATGCTGGTGGATAAATGGGACTCTAATCACATGAAGTTGTTTGAATACATCTCGAAGGAGTTGGAGTTCATTTGCTCCCAAATCTATACTCCAGTTGTGTCATGTCTTGGACTACTGCACAGACCGCACAGACCTGAGAGCCCTCTCAGAATTCAACTGCCTAGAAGGTACATAGTGAAAGATCCACTGAGTAGGCATGGTATCTCGCAGATTTTTTTCTATAAGTTTTATTAAATTTTGAGTAATACAGAAAAAAAGGTGTGTTACAATCCAAATCCAACATTTAGGAACCATAAAGGATAGTGATCCATAATAGTACAGAAGAGACAGATGTGTTACACAAAACGGATAAGCATGCTTTATACTTGAAAGGCTTACTTGTTGGTTTAATTGAAAAAGAAACTGTACTGCTTAATTGGTTGTGCTGATAAGTAAAAGGAAGTAAATATCATTTCGGCTTATTACGGCTCAAGGGTTTTGTTTAACATCTTAGGTACCATGTTGATATGGAAAGGATCAAAAAGTATAGCCAGGTTAGGGACAGGGAAAGAGGTTGAGTAGTATGTACAAGGAGAGAAAAGAGGAAGAGAAATGGGAAACCAGAAATCAAAAAGATGTCTGAGTGAGACAAAGAGGGAGCCAGGTGAGTGGTCAATAGGCAGTAGTTTAGATCGGTGTCGGGTCTAAAGGGCCCATTAGAGACCAAGGTGGGATTGAACGCCTTGTGTTTAAAGGAGTCGAAAGTTTCCCAAATGTGTTTGGAAGGAAAGGGGCTACCTCGAGTGTGAGACTGAGCAATGTGTGTGTTTCTAAGTAATGTGACCCAAACCCATCAAGTGTGATATGAGACTTGTTTGAAGTCTGTCCAATCTAGTAGCGTGACTTTAGAGCAATAGTGGTGAATAGGTAAAAAACAGACGAGATCTCCGTCCTACAGCAAGGGTGGTGCCGCATGGGGACCAAGTATAATTGGGAAGTCTAATGATATAGATGTGTTAAAGATTTTACCTAACTGGAGCTCAACTTCGTTCCAGTAAGAGGTTAGCAGCAAGCATGAAAAGAGCATGTTTTCGGGGTCTCCACTCGTTGTTTTGCACGACCAGCACGTGTCAGTATCACTTAGTTGTAATTTGGAAAGTCTACCTTGGGGTCCAGTAGAGACAATGCTGGCGAAAAATCGTTTGTAGTGACAAAGGGATACGTTTGCCCTATGGTAGATGGAAAGAGATCTTACTTCAAGAAACTTCTGAGGGTGGTTTTCTACCTGTATCAATAAATTAGCTGGCCCATTTACCACTTACACTGAAGTTGAGATGTTGGGGTCCGTTGAACAATAAATGTATAGATCTTAGAGGCTACTTAGCCTTCTGAATGAATACACTTGAGGGTAGAGGAAAAGGTGGTGTTGCCTAATGTGCACAATTTCAAAACGCTTGCTTTATATTTTAAGAAGTCAAACAAAAACTAATTGAAAAGTTTATACTTCTCTTGGAATATAGCTAATGATAAGGGCTCATTCTTCTCATATAAGTCTGAAACTAGGGTGATCCCCTTAGTATCCTAATCTAAACCCAAGGTCAGGGGAATGAGTATTGGGAGCTTTCTATTCTTCCATATAGAGATTGACGTGGATTTATTGATCTTGACATCAAGACGTTTATCCATCAGTAATAGGGTGCTAATTGCATCTTTAAAGATGTTACTGGAGTGTAAAAAATTGTGACGTGACATGGTCAGATTCACTATTAAAGGGAATGAGTTTCGAATGTGTCTTTCTATGCTGAGCCAAGGAGGTACACCAGGCGAGTGCAATTGTAGCCATCGGATGCCTTGGGCTGCTAGAAAGGATGCCTGGTAATTAAACCAGTCTGGGAGGTTGCAGCCCCTTGTTGTATTGGGCGACCTGAGGACCTAAGTGTCTTAAAACGAATTCTGTGCTTTTTCTTGGACCATAGAAATTTAGCATATATATTATCCACCGTTAAGAAGAAGGATTTTGATACTCGGATTTGGGACATGCTCTGCAGAAAGTTAACTAATGAGGTCACCATCATTTTCAACATTTCTAATCTGCCTCACCACTAAATATTTTTGGGAGACCAAGCTGTTAAAAGGTCTTCAATTTTATCAATCATATTGCGCTCATTCTGGGCAAACGATTTGTCTACACCTTTACATAACCAAATTCCCAAGTATTTGATTAATCTTGATTGTCATGGGAATTGTGAGTTTCCCAAACATGACGGACTACAATGTACATTGGGGGGTCAAAACCTGTGTTTGGTTCATATTTAAAGAGTATCCAGAGAAAAAGGAGAACCTATTAATGATATCCAAAATGGCTGGTTTAGCAGCATCAGGGGTTTCCGTCAAAATTTAAATACTGTCCACATATGTGGCTGTTTAAAGACTAGTTTAGCAAATTTTAGTCCAACAATGAATGAGTCATTCAGCATCAAAATCAAAGTTTCAAAGGCTAGTAGAAAAAGCAATGGTGAGAGAGGGCAGCCCCGATTAGTACCTAGTTGTACGGGAATTGAGGCCGATAGATCCCCATTGACTAATTCTTGCGAAAGGGTTGGAATACAAAGACATGACCATTTTAAAGTAAGAATTTCCCAGGTTGTATCTAGTTATGGCTGCTCCAGAAACGGCCACAATACTTTATCGAAGGCTTTCTCCACATCTAGGGAAATGGCTGCCACAGTGGGAGCATGAGGTAGGGATGAATTTTCAATAATGTGGCAAAACAGCCGATTACGGTCGCTTGCTAGTCTGCCATTGATGAACCTGTCCTGAGTGGGACATACTAATTGTGTAATTAAGGGGTCAAGATGAGATGCCAGGACTTTAGCGTTGATGTTGGCCTCCATGTTGATTAGTGAAACTGGTATGAGACTCTTGGGGTCAGAAGGGCCCTTACTCTTGTCGGGGATTACCACAATAGTGGCCTCTGTGGCAGTACCTGAGATCGCCCCAGAGGAGGCGAAATGGTTTTTTACGTTTTCTAAGGGATCCATACTTGTGGATTCAAAGGTTTTATAGAAATATATGGGGAGGCCATCTGGGCCGGACGCCTTCCCGCATGGTAGGAGTTTAATCGCTTAATTGGTTTGTTAAGTTTCATATGGTCCTTGCCAGAAATGGATTTTATTGACAGGGTCTGGAGAAATTTGAGACCGTTGTCTTTTGGAGTAGAAACTGAGGCAGAGTATAAGCAGTGTAAAAATTCTGAAAGATTTTCAGAATATTGCACGTCTTGGTTTTAGTTAAGCCATAGGGGTCTCTAATATTAGAAATTAGGGAATAGCTTCTTTTAGATTTTAGGTAGATAGCTAAGGATTTCCCTAATTTAGTAAGGCAAAATAGTTTTTAAAATGTCTGTGCTTAAACCCATTGGGTCGCAGCAGCAGGGGGTGCAAAGCTGATCCAGCACCCTGAGCTGGTGCCCATGAGCTAACCAGACCTTTTCGAAACCTACAAGGCGGCAGCTGGTAAGTTGCGGCGACATGGCAGAGTGGTTGCCCAGGGCTCCACACAGGGTTGAGCCCGGCCGCACAGAAGCGGCCCGCTAGGTTAGGGTACAGTTTGTGTGGCCGATGTTTTTAACACCCCCTGCTCTTATGTGCCCTCCACCTCTGCATTTCCAGCTCTCTTAACCCTCAATACCACCTCCTCGGGCCCCAAAAAGTTCACGAGGGCCAGTCCAACGATTCCCCGATCAGAACAAAAATAATCTATCTTTATCAACGGATAGCACGCCACCATCGTGCAGACTAACGGCCACCTGCAAGTTGGTCTACTCCAAATTGTGCACCTAATACAGTTAGAACTCAGCTAACTGGCACAGCCCAGTCGGTTTTAAATCCCCCTCCCCGTGACGGGGTTGCATTTGGCGGAATCAAAGATCTTTGGCATGAAGAATATGCGTTCAGGAAAGTAAAGGGTGGCACTGACAAACACAAGGTGCAAACAGAAGCACATATGTGCGCCAAAGGATGAAGACATATCAGAGTCAACCTCGCAAATGGATTGGTAGACTGAGCAGGGCAATGGCCTTCTTCTATCTGGAAGTCGTGCTGGACAGCAGCCAGAACAACAGGTAGGCTCCTTGAGCAAATTCGACATTCTAAAAAACCCAATGGATGCCTTGCCTCACAAAACAAGGATGCAAGAGGCCTACAAACTCCTGTACAGCCGCACCCCTCCCCTTCAACAGATCAACAATTGACAGGTGCCCAGGTGAACCTTCGGCCATAGGAAGACACAGAGCAAAGGAAAAACGCACTTTTCAAATGGGAGGAATAGGCATTAGAAGTATGGAAGCAAGAGACAAGTGGCTAACCCTAATAACAGGTAATCTCACCGAGGCCGATTCGACAGTGGAAACCCTGGACTCGGGCCCCATGCAGGCAACTATGGCAAACTCTAGAGAAATAGTCTCTCCTGGCAGCGCTGCTACAAAAAGACAGTACGCCATATCTGCTCACGTCAGTCACCTGGTATAACGGAAGGGTCTCCAAACCACAGCCGAGGTGCACCACGTTCCCACTCAATCAGCCCCAGCTGTTGAGTCCCGGAATTCTCCACCTGACATTATGGGTGAAGATGGGTGTCCCACTGTAAATCCGTATTTTGCCCCCATGTAAACAGCCCCAGCTACAGAGTCTCAGAACTTTCCACCTGACACTGAGGGTGATGAAGGGTGTCTCCGTGCAAAATTGCCCTGACTCACCGTCCAGTCCCTCAACAAATCAGTAGCAGTCCTCAGCCTGCAAAGGAATGGGTCCCCTCATCTTGAAAAATCATCAATCCAGTCTCTCGAAGCAACTGCTCTTCTCCAAGAATTGAGTACAGTAGCTTCTGACTTAAACAGGATCCCAACAGACTCTTTCAGTTCCCCTCTCTCTGCATAGATACAAAAGTTACTTACCTGTACATTGTGGTTCTCCAGAATTGACATCTTTTTATAGATTCACATGCTTGAATCTTCCCCGTCATCATGGTTGGAGTCTCATGGTATCTTTGAAAGAGCAGTATATGAAGAAGTACATAGAAATCAATGCAAAAGGAATGGAACTTTTGTTAACCCATTGTCCTCTATATAAGGACCAAACTTCAACCAATGAGACGCCAGCCCTGAGACCAGAAGCCCCTGCAGAGCCACCATACTTCAGATTTCAAGCACGTGTGAGTCGCAGCTAGGCGTCTTGAAGTCAAAGTGGCCAGCCACAATCGGGGAGGCGGACAGGCCGCATGTGAATCTATGAAAGCGGTCAATACTGGAGAACCTCAGTGTACAGGTAAGTAACTTGTTTTTTCTCCAGTACTGAATCTTTCATAGATTCACATGCTTGAATCAGAATAGTATGTTAGTTATAAACAAGGGAACCCGCAAGGTAAGAAGAACCTTGGGTATCAGATAGTCATGAACAACAATTGGTCCTTCAAACATTCAAAATTCAGAAATAATAAATATAGACCAGAATCAGTACTATATTGAGTCTACGATGTCCAGCCGGACAACTGATTTAATAAATCAAGGAGATTGGTTGTGGTAAAGAACAAAGTAATCGAGTGGGACACAGTCCTGTATCCTTCAAGAGCAAACATGAAAACAATCACAATTGAACAAACATTTTTCAGGCAAAACAGAAACCAAAGCTTATTGCCAATATGAAATAGCGTGGGCAAGCTTTTTGGAAGAAAACAGTAATGCACTAATTTTAACAAATGTGTTTAACGTGCACGCTGTTTAGAGTCAACAAAGTTTCGATCCGTTACTAGATTCAAAGATCATCATCAGAACGAGAGTTTTACACAAGCCTGAAATTACGCTGCCTGTAAAAAGATTGAAACGGGGAGGGAGGCAGGAAACACAACATTAAAATCAATGAAGACACAAAGTGAGAAGAAGAGCGACCTCCTGGAAGCTAACCACACTGTGACATTTTAATTATACATAATGCAACGGTAGCAACAATAAGCTATTTGTCAGGGTGCAGCCAAGTTATTGTTCAACAACCAGCTTGCGTGAGTCTGCAAGACAGTAATATAAGAACAAGTATGCATGGCCTAAATGGAATCACAAAGAAGCTAATAGCGGAGTGAAGCGGAGTCATGCATCAAGGGTTCCAGGGTATTGTTTCGAGTGCATGCAGTAAGTGTTTGGGGAAGGTCTAAACCATTGGTGATACCGTAGGATCGGTGCCTGAAGAGGAAAGTAAGAACCGTGGAAAGCCGGTAATAATGCTGGTGGAGCACGAAGGGTTCAGAATCAATGAACATCTTAAGAATCGTGCTAGAGCAATTGATTAAGGCTGGCAAAAAAGGTAGCCGTGTTAGTGAAACGGTAAAGGTGGCGCGCGAAAGGTTCTTTCTGATAAAAGTTAACCAAAAGGACTGTGGCCGCGGGTCAGAGGAGTGAAGCGTTCCTTAAAAGTAGTGAGCTTAAAAAGTGAGGGCTGCATTGTGGGTGAACATAGTACTGTACCGGGAGGGTTCTTGACTTTGAGAAGTTAACCGAAGAACCACGGGCACGGGTAGGAGATAAGGAGAGCGTGCATAGTTTATGCTAGCCAAGAGGTTGAATTGTGGGAACTAACCTCTATCGCAAGTGCGGGAAGAGTCCGAGGTTTTAAGGAAGAAAATTGTTTACGCTGAAAGGCAAGGAGAGTTAAGTTAGTGCCTTCTGGGTGGGTTTGGACATGTCGCCTGGTTGCGATAAGAGGAGAATTGGAGCTTCCCTAATTGCATGAATGGGTTGGGGTTCCATGTAGATATGCTGGTTTACAGGAAATAGCGGCGCCGGGGTGATGGAACCTCCGATGGCGTCCGTGTGTAGGGACTAATGCTGTTGTTTGCCAATCACAATTCCAGCCTGGAAGGGAAAGGCCGTCAGTGGCGTGCGGGGCATTGCATTGCAAGTTCCCTGGAGTGAAACGCGAGCGCTGGCTTACCGATAGTAGGTTCGTTTGTGCCTCAGGAATAGGATCGCTTGAGTGCGAGGAACTCCGGGTGCCTAGATACTAGTAGGGCAGTGAGGGTCACGTGATGTGGCCTCAGTCTAAGCCTAACGTGACACTAGAAAGAGCAAGCTCACGTGGTTGGTGTGATAATAATAATAATAACCTTGAATTTGTAAAGCGCACAGCTAACTCCGAAGTGGTTTCCCGGCGCTGGGGGCCCTCGGAAAGATTAGGCGAGCTATTGCCCAGAGTCACATGGTGCTGGGCTGACCTGCCGCCGGGGATCAAACCGTGAACCCCGTGGTCCGGAGTCAGGCACCCTGGCCGCTGTGCCACACCTCTTCCACAAATGGTAAATAAGGCGGCCATGTTGGCTGAGTGAGGGAGTATAGCGTGATTAGCCTGATTAGAAGTGAATTGGTGACAAGGAACAGTTCAAAAATATTTCAAAACAATTGTAGGTGAAGGAAAAGAAAAATAGAATAAAATTATGAAATCAGAATAGTAAGAAGTACATAATCCTTTCATAGGGCGTTTGTAAGCTTGGGCACTTTCCAGTCCTAAAGTCGAAAAAAAATGTATCAACCCGTATTATAGGAGAAAATATATATAGTCTATATGTCAAAATGTACAGAACATATAGCGAACACATTCAGAGAAAACTCTTAAGCGTGTAATATACCTTAGTATCCTTTATGACAATAAAATATATCAATCCATACCAATAATGCATAAACCTATAAACAAGGAGTACCTTAATGAAATAGTCGATGGAGCACTGCTTGCCCAACCACTGAATCTCCGTTCCATGCTGTATCCAAACAGTAGCGCTGTGAAAGTAGCCATTTTCCTTGTTGAGTGAGCTGTCACTCTCGACGCCAGCAGTTTTCCAGCCTTGTCGTGGCAGAATGCAATAGCTCAAGATATCCAACGGGATATGCTACTTCTAGACAAAGAATATCCTTTCCTGGGGGGAGCAAAGGCGATGAGTAATTTGTTTGATTTTCGAAATGTTTTGTCCTTTCAATATAAAATCTTAAGCTGTGTCTGACATCAGCATGTTGAGAGACCTTTCCACCTGGGATGATGGCTCTCTAAAGTATGTTGGTAATAGAACAGGCTCATTTAGATGGAACAAATTCAGTACCTTTGGTATGAATTTCGGATTTGTCGTCAATACCGCTTTGCTTTTTTTGAATTAGATAAAAGGTTCCAAGACAGAGAAAGCTTGTATTTCGCTTACCCTCCTGGCTGATGTCAATGTCAGCAATAGAGCAGTCTTCCAGGAAACAAATGTAATGTCTGCCTTATGAATAGGTTTGAACAGTGACCTCATCAGTTGATCTAGAACTGTATTTATCAGCCAGACTATCGCTGGACGTTTAATTGGTGGAAACACTCCGAAGAGCCCCTTCATGAATTCCTTCATCACTCTGGAAGACCAAATTGATATCTGTCATGGTTTCCTCCAGTATCTTCGAATTTGCAGCTAAATGTACCTTTGCTGAGGAACGAGCATCTGCTTTTGCTAATTGAGCAAATAAGGCAGCATCTGATCCGGTGTTGACTGTAATGGATGTATCGAGTCATCTATGTACCAATGGCAGAATCTCTTCCATTTCACAGCATACGTTTTAATAGTGGTAGTTGCTCTAGAATTACTCAGGATGTCTCGAAAGTCTTGTGGAATGTTCAGGGATTCGAACTCCTGGTCCTGAGGTTTCAGGCAGACAAATTCAGAGAGTCTATCTGCGGGTGTACCACCTGCCCCTCATTCATGGACATCAGGTCATGAACAGGTGGGAACCGGGTGCGAGGGGATACCGACATTCGCAAAAGTTCTGAGAACCAAAATTGTCTCTGCTATGCTGGATCCATTAGGATCAGATGACACGGCTCCGATTTCATCTTGCATAGCACTCTGGGTAAGAGAGGGAAAGGTACGAATGCATAGGCAAACATTCCAGTTCAACAAAGCTGAGGAACATTCTCCCACAAACCCTTCTGTGGGAATCTGCTTGTGAACCTCTTGCATTTTTTGTTTTCCTGAGTTGCAAAAAGGTCCTACTTTGGGGTTCCCCATTTTTGAAGGCTTCAGAGATCCATTGATCATTCACTCCCATTCGTAGCATTGATTTGAGGACCTGCTTAGAGAGTCTGCCCACGTGTTGTGGACTCCGGGAACGTGCTCCACTTGAAGACTGATGTTGTGCTTTATAAGCCACTGCCAGATTTCTTGAGCCTGAGAGGATAGTATTTGCGATCGTATTCCTCCCTGCTTGAGCAGGTAAAATATCGTAGTAGCGTTGTTCATTCTCACGAGAACAGGAGAATCGCGGATTCTGGGTAGTAAGGCTGGTAATCCTAATTAGACCACCTTCAGCTCTAAGGAACTGATATGCATTAGTGCCTCTTGCACTTTCCATAGTCCCTGAATCTCCAACTCTTTCAGATGTCCCCCCACCCTTGTAGGGATGCGTCTGTGGTTATTTCAAAGCTGGGAGTTTGCAGCTCGAAGATTAGGCCTGTAGATATATTCTTACTTATTTTACACCATGACAGGGCTTTTCGAATTTCTAGAGTGATAGTAATGAGATCCTCGAATGTGCCAAGAGCCTGGATCCATTGTTTAACTAGTCGTTCTTGAAGCGGTCTGATGCGTAGCTGGCAGTTTGGGATCAGTGGAATGCATGAGGACAGCATTCACATCATGGATTTGTATAGTCTAACTGAAACAGGCCTTTTTCCTTTTTTTTGATAATCAAGTTTATTGAATTTTCCAGAACAAAAAAAACCCACATTGGTAGCAGTCATACACAGTATACAGGTACATTGTATGGAATGGGATGCGTTTGACTCCAACGACACTTGTGGGCGAAACCCTGCCCTTGCCCGTTGCTCAGCACATACACTATCATTTAAACCTTTCACACTGGTGATAAATTATACCATTTGCCCCATAATTTGCCAAAGAGTTCTGGGCAGCCTCGGGCCTCGAAGAGGGGCTCCTCTTGGGTATCACACCAGTCCACTCCCCGCCTCCAGACCCTCACGGTGGGCGGTCTAGCCTGGAACCAAAGCGCGGTGATATCACGCTTTGCCACCACCACAGCCATGCCCAAAAGACGCTTGTCGGCCCGTGATCCATCAAGGCCATCGAACACTCCCAGGATCAGGCGTAGCGGGTCATGAGGGACCTCCCACCCTAGAGCTTGCGTAAGCTAGCGCTCCACCCCTGCCCAGAACGGTGCAAGAGCAGGCATTGCCATACCATGTGATAAAAATCGTCTGGAGCATGGGTGCAACGCGGGCACGCTGGAGAGGACCGCAAGCGAGCGCTGAACATACACACCGGGGTGAGGTAAGCCGTGTGGAGGGGTAGAGTTGGACTAGACGCAGCTTGGAGGAAGTCGTCAGGGTCTTGGGTGCCATAACGGCGTCCCTCCAGTCCGCGTCTTCCAGGGGACCCAACCACCCCTCCCACCGGGCCCGGAGCGAGTCTAAGGACGCTGGACCATTGTTACCAAGGAGCGGTATATCCGGGACACCCCCCTCTACTCAGGTTCCCCATCATCACTTGGGCCTCCAGGGGACTAAATTCGGGGAGGGAGATGGGGACCGGGATGTGGACTTGGAGAGCGTGCCTCAACTGCAAATATTTGTAGAATTGGGAGGAAAGGAGGAAATGGCGGTGTTGTAGGTCTGCAAACGATCTGACATGGTCCCCCACCCAAACGTCCCCGAGCTGCGAGATCCCGATGTGGTCCCATTTACTGAAGTGCTGAAGGGACGAGACCTCCTCTAGCCAGGCACCACTCCACAGAGGTGTCTGCCTGGTGAGTTTCCGATTCCATTTAACATACCGTAGGGCGGTTCGCCATGCCATAAGCACCGTTCTAGGGATAGGGGGGAGACCCCGGGGGACTGGGCTCCCGTACAGGTATGCCTAGAGGTGCGCAAAATCCGTTGTCCGGAGCTCCACTCGGTAGGCCGGGTCGTACCAGCCGCCCGCGAACCAGTCGTGGATCACAATCAGCCTCGTGGCCAGATAGTAGAGTTGGAGATTAGTCACCCCCATTCCTCCATCGTAGGGGGGTATGCGGCAATGTGTCTAGGGACACACGTGTTCTCCCTCCACCCCATAAATATCGGGTGAGGACTCCGTCCAGCTCCCGAAAGCAACCGCCTGGGAGATGAATGGTCACGTGTTGCAAGATGTATAGGAAGCGGGGGAGGACCATCATTTTGAAAAGAGCACTCCTACTGAGGGGGTTAAGGGGAAGGGTCTGCCATCTTCTGATGTCCGTCTTGGCTTTAGTGACCAGGGGCGTGATATTCAGAGCCCACTCGAGCTCCGGGAAGAGGGCCACCCACACCCCCAGATATTTGAAGGATTGCCTTCGCTGGGGGATGGTCGTTTGCCAGTCGAAGCACGCCCGAGAAGAGTGCAAGGGAACTAGGGTGGACTTCGCCGGATTGAGCCCGAGGCCGGAGACCCATTCGAAGGCCGAAAGGGCGTCCAGACATCGCGGGCCCGAACTCTCCAGGTCTGCCAGGAAAAGGAGGACGTCATCGGCGTACAGGGTAATTTTGTCGATCTGGTGCGGATCCCAGGTCCAGCCGCGGATGAGGGGGTCCTGACGGATGAGGGAAGCCAGGGGTTCCATTGCTAGTGCAAATAGAAGTGGCGAGAGCGGGCAGCCCTGGCGGGTGCCCCTCCGGACAGGGAATGCCTCCGAAACCACGCCATTGATGAGGACCCTTGCCTTGGGGGTGGAGAAGAGGACCCGGACGAGGCGGCGGAAAGGGAGGCCGAAGACCATCCTCTCCAACACGTACCCCAGGTAACCCCAATCCACCGTATCAAATGCTTTTTCAAAGTCTAGGAAAAGCAGTGCAAAATACGGGGTGAGGAGATGGCGATGCGCAAGGGGCGAGGTGGAGACGGCGTATGCAGTGTTGGGTCCCCCGGTCGGGCATGAAGCCGCATTGATCGGGATGCACCAGTTCTTGTAAGTGGGGACGGAGCCGTTGGGCCACCACGGTGGCAAAGAGTTTAATTTCGGTATTAATGAGGGAGATGGGACGGTATTCCGTACACACGAGGGAGGGTGGCTGCGTCTTCGGGAGGACTACTATGGTAGCCACATCAGTCTCTGGTGGGAAGGCCCTCACTTCGACTAGGTGCTCAAACAGGTCTTGCAATTGTGGAACCAACGTGTCTCGGTAGGCCGCGTAATATTTTTTGGGGTAACCGTCGGGCCCGGGCGTTTTGCCGGAGCGCAACAGTGAGATAGCCCCGTGTATCTCTTCCGGGGTGAATGGCCGGTCCAGAGCCTCGGAATCCACCTGGGAGAGGCAGGGCAGTTGAGACCCAATCTCGGTCAGTAGAGCCGCCAGTGAGGACTGGGGGGGGGGCGGGCTGCATAAAGGGTTGCGTAGTAGCCCGCGAACATCTGGGCAATGTCTTGGGAGGTGGTGTGGTGAATTCCGGTTCCATCCCGAATTATGCGGTGGGCTCTAGGGTAGGACACCAAATTGTGGAGAAGTTTGTTATTTTTGTCCCCCCAACCATACAACCGCGCAACCGAAGAGCACCATAGCATTTTAGCGGACTCCATCGAGATCCGGTGAATTTCTTCTCGGATCAGGATAAGCTGTTGGGTGGAGTCCTCATTTTCATTGATTGCCTGGGCCTCCTCCAGCTGCGCCGCCTGGGCTTCTAGCTGTGTGAGTCGGGCAGATTGTTCCAGGCGTTTCGTGTGGACCAAACCCCTAGCCACCCCATGCATTACGGCCTTGCTGGCCTCCCACAGCATGCCCGACGAGGGGACCAAGCCCGCATTCGTGGAAAAATATTGCCGCAGTTCCTGCCCGAGGGACTCCGCGGATTTGGCATCCTGCAGGAACCAGGCATTCAATCGCCATACCGTCTGGGTGATGCCGGGGGAGTTGCTGAGACGAAGGGAGACGGGTGAGTGGTCGGAGACACCCCTGGGTAAGATTGTGGACCCGGGCATCAATTGACAGTCCACGGCAGACAGTAGAAATAGATCGATACGAGAGTGGGTGTGGTGAGCGGCCGACGTGTGGGTAAATTGGACCTGGCAGGGATTCCACACCCTCCAGGCGTCGCAGAGACCCAGGGCCGAGGACCAGTCAGATAATCGTTTTGCAGAGGCAAGGCGAGCCCCCGTTGGGGTGCCTGTTGTGTCACATGAGGGCTGTAAAACGGCGTTGAAGTCGCCTCCTATCACCGTCAGGCCTTGTGGAAAGGAGGAAAGCACCAGTGTGAGGCAGCGGAGGGCAGGGACCATGACGGCAGGAGGGATATATGTGCATAGGAGATTAATGGGGTGTCCCTCAATCCTACCCGTCAGGGCCACATAGCGGCCCTGTGCATCCGTGTCGGCTTGTGTCAGGGTGAAGGGCAGCCCTTTCTGGAGTAGAATGGCCACCCCCGGGAGCCCCTCGTGAACCCAGAGTGCCAGACCCTGTCAAACCCGTACCGGGCGAGGAAATTACATTGTGTGCCCAGAAGGTGCGTTTCCTGCAGGAACAGGATATCCGGTGCATACCGGTGGGCTCTAAAAAAGGACAGCGGTGCGTTTTATGCGGTCTAGTAGGCCGTTGACATTCCACGAGACCACGTGGAGGGCCCTAGATAGGGTAGACGTCATCGTAGTGAGTGGTATAGGGAAGAGGAGGTGCAAGTGCGGGCAGTGTCTGGTCCCGGTGTGAACGTGTTCCCCTGGCCGGGACTTCTGAGCAGGAGGTGTGCTTCGAGGTGAGTCTTGTGTAGTCGCTAGCAGTATGTATGCATGTGTAGCTACCAAAAGGAACGGAGAACAGCGGCTCGTAGGCGGCTAAAAACAACAAACAAAGTGGAGACAACGGTCTCCCACCCTCCCTTTGCCCCCCACTTCCCCCCCACCCTACACTTCGGAATGTGAAGCATCTGTCGCCCTGAAAAGGAAAACAAGTTAAACAACAAGAGACTGGTCGCTAAGCTAAAACGATTAGCGGAACATGTCTATGGCAGAGATGGACCCCCCTCCATGAGTTCGGTTAAGATAATCGTGAACAGCTGCAACTACACGATGGGCAAGTAAACAACAAGGAATGCAAGTTGAGTCCAGGGAGTGAAGGAGGGGAATAGTTCTTGGAGTCGTTGGTGTCGAAGAGACAAGATCACCCCCTACCTGGGAAGTTCAAAGACTATTACCCTTAGGGCGCCTCAGAGGGTTATGAGAAGCGCACTTGCCGTGTGTTATCGTTCAGGCTCCTAGACAGGTCAGAGTCGGAAAGGGTGTGGCGCAGACTGTTCGAGGGACCCGGGTGGACACTCAAGTCAATCAGTGAGGAGGTCGAGCTAGGAGTGTTAGAACCCCGGACCGAGGCTCGGGATGGAGGGTGCGGGGACGTCGCAACTGGAGAGCAGGACGTCTCCCCATGGTGGTCTGTCTTTCTGCGGGACCTCGTCCGGCGCCTCTTTGGTTTAGGGAGGGCCCGGCACGGCTGCTGGGGAGCCCGCTGGGTGGGGGAAGAGGCCGGCTGGGGCGGTAGGGGCCTTTCCTCTGTGAGCCGGGTCCATGTCGCCTGGGGACTGTCAAAGATAAGGGTCTTATTTTGGAAGATGACCTTAAGCCGGGCCGGGAAGAGGAGACCATATCGGAGACCCATGTTGCGGAGCTTCTGCTTGACCTCATCGTAGGTCCGACGTTGGGCCTGCACCTCCCTGGTGTAGTCCGGGAACACCATTATCTTGCTGTTCTGATAATGCAGCGGCCCCTGTGCCCTGGCCGCCCCAAGAATGGCGTCTCAGTCTCGAAAGTTGAGGACCCTCAAGATTATGGGTCGGGCAGGGGCCCCAGGTGGAGGCTTGGGTGCCAGGGATTGGTGAGCCCGTTCAGCAGCAAACCATGGTGAGAAGGCGTCCTTGGGCATCCAGGAGCGCACCCAGGTTTCCACAAACGTGTCGGTGCGGCCCTGCTCCACTCCCTCGGTAAACCCCAGGAGGCGCAGGTTATTCCTCCATGATCTATTTTCAGCATCCTCGGCCCTACGATGGGGCTCCGAGGTCTGGGTCTGGAGGGGGGCTACCTGGATCTTAAGCTGGGTGATGTCGTCCTCTGCCGTGGAGATCCGGGATTCCGCCTCCATGATGCACGATGTGGCGCAGGTCCTGGCGAATGAGAGCCACATCCACCCTCACCTCACCGATCTTAGAATCTACGGAGGCCTGAGAGGTGATTATCGCCTGGGGGATGGTGGAGAGATCTCCCCCAGCCGCGCCCGGCGTGCCAGGCGGCCCGCCTCCCGAGTCCCGGTCCAACGTGGCAAATTGGTCCATCTTCGTTTGGGTTGGAGGGACCGGATTCTGGACGGGGTGGCTTCTGCCCATCTCGGGGCGGTGACGGATCCGCCGGGAGCGAGCAAGGAAGGGGGGCCCCCCCCGGACACCTAGGCCATCAATGCTCGGGCCCAGGCATCCAGGTCCGACCCCTTCGGGTCCCCGGCTAGGACGGAGGTGAGGTGTGTCTCGATACCACCCGCGAGGCCAGGCAGGGCTCCTCAGCGTAGGGCACCCCTCACAACTACTTCGGCCAGATCCAGGCCTCCGCCGCAGGAGCAGCAGCAAACAGGTGGCGGGGCACAGTCAGTATGGAACATCTGGCGCAGCCCCAGGGGCTAGATCCCCAGGGGGCCGGTGGCCCAGCAGCAAGGGGAGGCCTCCGCGGCGCTCCAGTACAATAGCGCCGGATAGAGTACTCAGTGAGGTGAAGGAAGGGTGCAAATCCAAGGCAATGCGGTCCTAGGCCGGTGGGGTCCTGAAGTTGACCCCAGAAGGAAGTGCGCCACGGGAGGGGGGGGGGCCGGAGTGCCACCTGCCACCCGACGCGGTGGCTGATCCCCTATCCCCCCAATACATCAGCCACCAGGGCCACCACCTCTGGCAGGGCGTCCCCAGACCCCAGGGCCCCTGGGAGGCCAGCTACCCTCAACCAGGCCGAGCGGTCGAGAGGGCGGCACGAGACAGCCAAAAGGAGTTCGCCCAGCAGGGCACACCACGGAGGCTCCCCCAAGGGAAAGGAAATGGGGGGGGCCGAAGCACAACCTTGCCACCCCGGCCGCCACCCGACCTAGTGGCCGGTCCCCGCCACTCACCGACTGTGTGGGCCTGAAGACTGTCCCTGATGTCCTGCGGTCACGCAGCAGCTGCCCCGATCCCTCTGGGGGAGGACACAGCAGCCCAAAAGCAGAGCCGCGGCCCCGGCGAGCCGCAAGGGGTGGCTCCTTCCCGCTCACAGGCAGTGGCTCCAGCAACCCCAATCCTGGAGGTCGCGGCGCCGTCCAGCTCAACGGGGCACCGGCACAGCTCTCAAAGAACCGTCTCCATCAGCCCCGCCCCCGCTGACCCGCCAGACAGCCGGATCAGCAGCAGGTCTGAGCGGGGGTGATTAAACAAAGCGCTGACAGCCGAGGCGCGGCGAGCACTACCAGGTCACAGCACCATCCAGCCCAGCAGGGCACCAACGCAGGCCCCCGCAGTCCCCTCACTCTGCCCCAGCACCCTTTTTCCTTGTATTAACAAAGTAATCTTTAATATCTTTTGTATGCGTTCCTCTGAATGATATACTTTTATGATCCTCGTGTCCAGTACTGCCCCTAGAAACAACAGGGATCGCAATGGTATGAGGCAGGATTTGTTCCACATTTACTCGTAACCCCAGCATCTTGAAGAGCTGCTGACAAAACCTTGAAGAGTTTTCTGCAGAGTGGAATGTCGGTCTCTTTACTAGCCAATTGTCGAGATATGGATAGACTTGATGCCCTTGTAGTCTCAAGAACACAGCTATTGACGCCATACACTTTTCAAACACTCTAGGCGCTGAGCGGAGACCAGAAGGTAGCACTTTGAATTGATAGTGGTACCCCGCCACTTCGAACCTTAGAAACCGTTGATGTTTGACATGGATAGGGATGTGAAAATAAGCATCCAAGAGATCTAGAGATGTCATAAAATCTCATTTATTGGTCATAAAAAGGATCTCCTGCAACGATAGCATCCTGAAGGGCTGTATTTTGATATATTTGTTCAAACCCCTGAGATCCATTACCTGTCTCCATTTGCCACTCTGATTCTTTTTTTTTAGAATTTTTTTTTAGTAGAATCCCTTCCTGCGCTGTTGCTGTGGAACCTCTATCGCCCCTTTTAGGAACAGGTTTGAATTTGTTTGCTTTAACAGGGCTAGAGGCTGGTGTTTTCTTGAGACAGGAGGGGGTGCTGGAGGCTTCTGGATGAACTCCAGGGTGTGTCCTTGATGAATAATGTCCAACACCCTTTTGTCCATATTTATCTTCAGCCATTGATGGTAATACGCAGACAGGGAGTGAGTTTATGCCAGTATGAGGTGGGTGGTGCAAATCAGACTATCACTGATATCTGGAGTTGCCCTGTGACTTTCCCCTAGAAGGAGTCCGCTTTCGGGCTTCCTGCTGCTGGTAGGGTACATTAGACGTCAAAACTGTTTCTGATCTGCATATGAATGATATCCCTGTTGTTGGTAAGGCTGGTATCTGTAGGATTGAAAGGAAAGTTTCTGTTGGTATTGACCCCTTCCTCTACCCCCTCGGAAAGACTGAAAACATTGCTGTTGGAGGGTTCCAAAGGACCGTGCCATCTCCGAATCTGTCTTTATACCCTGTAGGGCATCGTTAATATGCTTGACGAAGAGATGTTCTCCATCGAACGGCATGCCTATGATCTTTGCTTGGATCTCCAGACAGAAGGAGGTAGCCTTTAGACAATCCTGCCTGCGGAGAGCAACTGCTCCTGCCATTTGCCTGAAAGCCACTGAAGAGATATCTATCCCTATATCAATCATATCTGATGCTGCTCTAGCCCTCTCCTGCAGGATCTGGGTAGCCGCTTCCTTTTTATCATCAGGGAGATGTTCCAGGAAGGGTGCCAAATCGGACCACATCTGGCGGTCATAAAGTCCTAATATGGCTAAAGCATTTGATGCTTTGATTGAGGTGGCCGCCATCACTGCAAATTGTTTGCCTGTACCGTCCATCCATCTACCATCCCTATTGGGAGGAGCTGAACAGGGAGCCGTGGGGTTTCTGGACCGCATCTGGGCTGCTTGCATGACCAATGACTCTGGCCTTGAATGCCCAATAAGATATGCTGGAGATGACACTGGGGCTTTATATTTTTTGTCCATCCTCAGGTTTGCTGCGGGTACTGAAGCAGGAGTTTTCATAAGCTTTAGTTCCTCTTCCCAAATATAATTCACCATAGGAATGGCTCTTATAGACTTCCTAGTGGAATCTTTGAAATCAAAGAAAACATTCCGCTTGCTTCACTGGGAGAGGCAGGTAAAATCTCTTTGAGGCTCGTTCCAACAGTTTGTGGAAACCCCTGATGTCCTCTGGTGGAGAGTTAGCTGGGGAAGGTGACAGAGATGGTGAGGATGGCTTGACACAATCATCCCATTCTGCGCCCACAGGAACTACATCATGCACCAACTCTCCTTCCTCTGGTTGGTCCTCCAAGTCACTCTCGATATAATCATCCCTAATGATTATCACTCTAGGAGCTCGGACTCCCTGTTGTGCCAGGAGAGGCTCCAAAACTTCAGGAGGAGGTGTGCTCAGCTGTTCTTCTTGATGGCTCAGAGTGCGAGGTACTGGAGTATGAGCTTCTGGAAATCTTTTATTGTAGTCGTCCAACATGTGGCTAAGGTCTGTGACCAGTGACATTGGGACCACTATGGTATCTTTATGTGAAGACAGCAGGTTATCGTCTTCTTCAAACTCATAATGTTCTTGAAAAGACTTGTAATGTTGAGCTCTTGGAGGTGGATGATCTTTAAATCTGTTTGTTAAATATGCTACAAGCGATAACATTACAGCCACCTACAACCACTGGCCGGCGGGGAACACCGTATTCAAAGTCAAACTTTATTAAAGACAGCGAGACGAAAAGAGAGTAAAGAAAAGTGAAAAGGAAACTGAGATAAGCAGGAGAGAGAGAGAGGACAGATATCCACCCACAACTTGAAATATGACGTGGTAGAGATCTAGGGCTGCTTTTCCTTCGGATGGAGTGGCGGGTATGTTAGGGGAGTCGTGGGGAATCGCAGGACCCTTAGGTATCGAGGGCAGGTGAGCTCAGTGAACTCGGAGGATAAATATGCCACCGTGGATCCCCAGGTCTTGTCGAATTTAGGCAATGTGCGATTGATCCCCGCAGTGATCCTTTCCATCTCCACCACCTTCCACTTTCTGTGCAGCCAATCCAATTTAGTTGGGATGTCGTCCGTGCCCCATTTTGCCAGCAGAATCTGCTTGGCTGCCCCCAGTGCTAGAGTGATTGCCCTGCCACTACAGGACCGGAGGGAATAAGTGAGAGGATTGGGTAGCCCTAGCAGAATGTAATTAGGGAATCTAGGGAGTTCTGTCTGATATATGTGATCCACTAAGGGCAAAATACTTTCCAGAATGCCTGTATCTTAGGCCAATGCCGTAGGATATGGGACAGTGAACCCTCTTGTCCGCACTTGCACAAACAGAGATTGCTGCTGCGAGGCTTTCACTTGGCGACCTGCGTCAAGATGTAATACCAATAGTGCGCAATTTTTAAGAGCATTTCCTTCCCTGATGTACTGCACGATGATGCCCGAGCAGTGTGAATAATGTCCGCCCACTCTTTGGGTGAAAATTCCCGACCCAGCTCCGATTCCCACCTGCCCTGCGCTGGGGATTTAGTCTGAATCTTTGACTTGTTGAGAAAACCATAGATATCTGACAGGAGGCGTTTGTTTGAGGTGCGGGTAATGTACCAAAGTTCAAATTTTGTGAGGAGCAGACCTGCATGTAGACGGACCTAGAGCTGTGTGACCTAGTGGCGCAACGCCGAATACTGCCAATTTGTTTCCTTTGGGATCCCATAGTGAGTTACCACCTGGGGAAACTCCAGGATACCCTGCTCGTCAAAGAGGTTGCCTATACGTTTACAGTTCGCTTCTTGCCATTTCAAGTAGGCGTTCCCTACGAGAGCCGGGGGGAAATCCGGGTTTCCAATGAAAGGGGTCAAGGGTGACATAGCCGAGGACAACTGACACCTCTCCTGGACCCTGTCCCATATGTTCATAGTAGCGCGCGCGACCAGGGAGATGTACATGCCCTGCAGGCGGTTACACCGAAGGAGCCAGGGGACCTTCCAAATGTGGATCCCTGCCACACCCCTATCCATGAAGCACCAATGTTTTTCCGACTCTAGCTGGTACCATTCTATCATCCAGCGCAATTGCGCCGCCTCATTGTAGCACTCGAGATGCGGGACACCGAGACCCCCTTCGTCCTGCCTCAAGTACGTGAGGTGATGAGCCATGTGCGGTTTCTTCCCCCCCAAAATGAAGCTGTTGATGAGTTGCTGCATTTGAGCCAGCATCGTAGATGGTGGACATAAGGGGAGCGTCTGCATAATGTAGAGCAGAAGGGGTAGGATCGTCATTTTGGCGGCAGCTATCTTGCCCAGCCATGAGAGGGCATGTTTCTTCCAATTGTTCAGTTTGTGGCGAACCTTGGCCAGTGCCTCCGAATAGTTCACCTGGGCAGTCTTCGCAGTGGTTGACAAAACACGGAGCCCCAAGTAGGTGATATTGCTAGCAGCCCAAGAGAATGGAAAGTACAGCGATAATTGGTGTTGATCCACTGCTGGCAGCGTGAGGCTCAAAGCATGAGTCTTTTTCAAGTTAATTTTAAATCCAGACGCCGCACTAAAGGCCTCGGCCTCTGCCAGCAGAGGAGGAAGAGATAGCAATGGGCGGGTTAAGAAAAGGAGCACGTCGTCAGCCTATAGCGAGATCTTGTGCTCTCTATCCCCCATCCGAATCCCAATAATGGTGGGGAGTTGGTGGACCCGTTCGGCAAAAGGCTCCATATAGAGCGAGAAGAGGAGGGGAAAAGGGGACCCCCCCTGTCTCGTGCCACGGCCGACCCAGAAAGGACGAGAGACCACCCCACTGACCCGAATTCGGGCCTGTGGAACTTAATACACGCAGTTCACCCATTTCCGGAATCTCTCCCCGAGCCCCAATCGGAAGAGGACCTGTTGCAGGTAAGGCCAATGGACCCGGTCAAATGCCTTTTCGGCATCCACCGAGAGAAGTATTGCCGGGGTCTGGGTTTATTGCATCTTGTCCAGTAAGTGGCAGAGTCGAGTCCCGCCTCCGCAGTTGTGGTCTTGGTAAAAACCCGATTGGTCTGGGTCCACCAGGCCCTGCATATGGGAGGCGAGACGGGATGCCAAAATACTGGTGAAGATCTTTAGGTCCATGTTAAGCAGAGAGATAGGGCGGTTGGAGGTACACTTTCGAGGATCCTTTCCCGGTTTGGGAATGCCCACTACCTCCGCCATGAACATCTATGTGGTAAGTTTGCCAGATGTGCTAAAGGTGTTAAACAGTCGTGCCAAGAGGGGGGAGAGGTCCGACGCGAACATTTTATAAAAGTGGACCGGGAAGCCTTCTTCGCCAGGTGACTTACCAACCAAAAGTCCCTGGATGGCCTGCAGAACCTCATGAGGGCTGATGTCTGCGTCCAGAACGGCCGCAGCAGAGTCCAGAAGTGAGGTCACTGGCGCCGCTTGCGTGTACTCTTCGGCTGCAGTGGGGTCCAGGCCCCTAGCGGAATAAAGAGCCTTATAAAAGGCCTCAAATTCGGACGGTATGTCCCCATCCGCAAGCAGGACCTCACCCCGTTCATTTGTGAGTTCCGCGACCCGACGTGTCACCGTCTCGGTCCGTAGAGCTTGTGCCAGGAGTCTCCCTGCCTTGTTCCCTCCATAGTAGCGCTGCTTAGTGCGGAGCAGGGCGTATTCAGCGCGGTCGAGATCTAACTCCCATAGTTGCTTCCTCGCCTGTGTAAGTAGGTACCGGGTTTGGACCGCCCCCGTACGGCGATGCACCCACTCCAGCTCCCTAATTTGGTCCTCCAATTCCCCCCTTTTAGCCTTGCGGTCCTTATTCAGGCCCGCCGCAATGGTAATACAGCGTCCGCGGAGGACAGCCTTCAAGGCGCCCCAAAGCATGTCAACCCCCACCGAGCCTACGTTGTTGACTTCCAGGTAGATCTTGATGGCACCCCGCAAATCAATGATATTGGCGTCATATGTGAGCAGTTTGCGATTTAAGCACCATGAGCTCTGCCGCGAGAAACTGCCAGGGAGAAGTAACGTCAAGACGACCGGGGAATGATCCGAAAGCGCCGCCACCACAATAGAGACACTGTCTGTAGATGCCGTGACCCTAGGTGAAGTCCCTAAAAAAATCAATGCGGGTGTACGTTTGATGGGCCGCAGAAAAGAAGGTGTACTACCGTGCTGTCGGAAAGCGGTGGCGCCAGGCGGTGGACGATCTTTAAAGGAGAAATCAGCCTCTATATATTACGACGTATCACCCAGGTACTCTTATCACGGCCAGTATCCTTGCATTTTAATTTAAGATGTGAGGGGCTATAAGCAGGCCTAAACGAAACCTCATCCACTGATTCTTCCATTTCCATTAGATGTGAGGGAAGAAGCGGAGAGTTCTTACTCAAAGATGGCAGTTTTGACGACATTCGCTATTGACGTCCATGATCTCTGCATTCTAGAAGACATAAACACTGTCGTCGACTTAACTGTTGTCGACAAGGTCAGCCTTGGAGCAGCCGTCAGCTAGGCTGCTGTTGGGACTCCCGTCACCGATATCGTTGTCGATGATGGTGTCGACAATGCCACAGACAAAGTCATAGTTGGCCCTCCTCTCGTCAACAACGCCGTTGTCATCACCGTCACTGAGGACTCAGTCAGTGCGGAACTGACTGCCGTCGTCGCCGGCAAGGAAGATGCTGTTGCACTTGTCGACGGGGCTGTTGTCAACAGGTCCGTGGACTGAGTATTTTTTGTCAAAGCAGGTTTTTGAGGAGTGTAGGAGGATGGGCGGAAATAGAACCTAGGAGGCTTGATATGTTTATCAACGGTTATGATTTATTTCGGTTTCTTCAGGTGAAACAACAAGCAAACACAAATGTTCTTCCAGGTGTGGGCTTCGGACGTTGAACGTCGTCTCCTGGTCCTTATGTGCGCTGGGTTGTTAAGTTTAGCTTGATGGTTGGTCTCCCCCCAGGAAGCTCAAAGAAAGAGAAAACAGGACGGTAAGTATACCTGAAAGGATTTTTCCCGTTCTACCACCACACCGGAAGTGAGGAGAAAAGTGTTCTATTCGATAGGGGCCCGCATTTTGAGTCGGTGCTAGACCAATGATCCCCGATAGGCTTTGCTTTCAGGTCTGACCCTGGTGGAAATCAACTGTCACTCCTCCTCCCTCCTCCCTTTTTGCCCAACTGTCAACCGTCAGATGGGGATACCACTGCTTTTGACCACACACCCGGAAAATCAGGGGGGGATTCCCTGTAACACAAAAGGTGCCTGTACTCCGGTGTAGAAAAAGATAAGACCGTGAAGGAGCTTTTGAAGGTGGAGAAACCGGATAAAATGAATAACCCACAGACGTATGGGCAGTTACTGGGGAATATTTCACAGACCGTGTTAGCCTATTACCCCTTCCCTTATTCTCTGCTCCCTCCCCGCTCCCTCATACTCCCACCCAGTCCCCTGAGACAACCGCTCCCAGCCCGTGTACGGTTTCACTCACCATCCGGGCCACAACTCTCCTGAGTTGCGGCGGCATCTTCGCTCCTCCTGGCGGGGGATCCACCACTACACCACTCCTCGGACCACTCGTCGACCGCCTTGTAACTGCTCTGGTCGTTGTTAGTCTCTTCGCTTTCCCTCCTCAGCGTCTCCGAGCTTCTTTCGGCTCCGGTGTTCCGCAATTCTCCCGAGTTCCGGTCTCCTCCTTTTCCTAACGCTCCTCTTCATATGGCACCGCCTTTTCTCTAGCCGACAAAGTGTCTAATTGGTTCCCTCTATCAGTAACACCTCCTTCTTCCTGCAAGGAAGAGTTTGCAAACTCAGGATCAGCTGCTGCATTACCCGTGCATTTCCTGGTTTGTGAGATCATCGTCTCTATCCAAGGTATGCAGTGTATTTCAATGGGCGTAACATTGGACTCCTCCTGACAAGAAGTCTGAGGCATTGAGGAAGAAGCTGAAGCCTTCCTATCAAAAGAGCTTGTAGAGGGTTTAGAAGTGGCTGTTTCAGGAGGTTTACTGACTCTTGCGTTCTTGGGATCAGCCTTAAATGAGGAGGACGGTTCAGGTTCCCTTTCAGCTCAGGAGTAGGGCGACCCTCTTCAGGATCAGAGCCAGACTTGGACCTGGACTTCCTCTTCTGCAACCACAATAGTAGTCTTGCCTCTCTGTCCTTTAATATTTTAGTAGAGAAAGGTATGCAGTATTCACAATCCCTTGGTACATGGTTGGGATGTAAGCAGTAAAGGCAGTCCTGGTGAAAATAGTCTTGCCTTCCCACAAGGTCTAAATAATCTTTTCTTCGATCCCTCAGACATTTTCAAGAAACAAGAATGAAGCCAATCACAATACATTTTCCTTTCCAGAGAATTCAGAACAAGAAATATCAAGGTCAAAGGTTCACAAGATGAATAAAACTGAGCAGAGCTCAGGGAGACTCTCACACGACGTGCGGTTAGAAATCTGAGGTAATCCATTCGACACACCTCAGACACATCCAATTGCTATGTACCAATACATGGACCGAGGTATGACTGGACACCGGGTCAACGGTCTCAAGGAAAAGTTGCACGAGCAATGGTCTGAAGCAAGGATGTGTCCTTGCCCCATTCCTGTTCAACCTGTTCTTGGCAGAGCTGACAAGAACTCTTAACAAAGTTAACTTGCATGTACCTAGAACCCAGAACCTAACTAACCTTGGTTCTGAATTAAAAACTTGCTATAAACTGAAAAATGAGTTGCGAGGCAGACTAAGCAGAGTGGGTGGCATGCTATATCTGATCTCGATAACACCCAGACACATGATTATGTGACTCTAGCTCTAACAACATTGCAGGCTGAGCCACTCTGGGCCTTATCTCTTACTCAAGCTGCTTTTAACAGCGGCATCAATTTAGCGGCCAAGAAGCTATCTTCCCTCGTTGACAAATCTTGCTGTCAAAAATATCACATGCATGGATGATAATATACTCATATGGCTTCCTCATGCCACAGCTATATATAGGAGAAATGTTTTGGTTAAGGGCAAAGCTCAAGCTCCTCAGGTATTGGCTGGGCAGTTTTACCACCTTATGCAACTACCCCACTTGGTTGAGACAAACTACAGTGCCAGCTGTGCCAATATGCAAAGTTAGCAAAAGACACACAATTGATGGACGGAATGCAGAGCAAATCAAACATTCTCCCGCAGTCAATAGATCCGGGTTAAATCCTCGTTCTTTTGCTCACCATGCCAGCCCAGTTTAGACCCAGCAATATGTAAATCAGTCTTGACCCTGTGCCTCATGGGAACAGTCCAGACCAAACTGGCCCTGCAGTTAGGGCTGGACTGTTCCCATTGGGCACAGGGTCAAGACTGATTTGCATATGGCTGGGTTCAAACTGGCATCAGATCTCTGTACTGGAGTGAATGTATGACATTGTTCTGCATTCGGTACATCAATTGTTCTTTTTGCATTTGTCACCCCGAGTGGGAAGGGTATGCCCAGACGTGAGTCCTGTGTTCTCCATGCCACTGGAGTAAAGCTATCCTGGCTGATGAGGAGTGAAACCTCGAAACCGGTCCTAGGATGCTTGTTTCCAGTCCAGGAAGGATCTGTCCTGGCAGTTCGGGCTGGACTGTCCCCATTTGGTCCAGGGTCAAGGCTGATTTGCATATGGCAGAATTCAAACTGGAATGGCATGGGGAGCAAAAAAAAGATGGATTTAGGCCCAGATCTCTGTACTGGGGTGAATGTATGACATTGTTCTGCATTCTGTCCATCAGTTATTGTTTTTGCAATATGCAAAGGTAGACATTTGTCACATTGTATCTGCCCAGCACTGAAGGAAGAGCGAATGAGATTTTTGAAACACCACTTCATAAGGAATGGAATTCGCATGTACCGACATACAGTAACAACCTACTTGCAAGGAGAGAATTTTTGTCACTGGCAGAAAGAAAACTAACTAAGCAAGACCCTCCTGTGACAGGATATAACTTTTTATCGCTAATGCACTGATTGTTCTTTGCTTATCTTTGCCCATTTATCTTGCAACCTGTAACAGCAATTTGCATTCTATTTAGCAACCCTTACCGTTATATGCACTGACTGCTCTTTATTCCAGTGACAGGATACAACTTTTATCGATACTGCACTGACTGCACTTTCTTGTTTATCTTTACACATCTACTTTGTAACCTGTAAAAGCAATTAGCACTTATTTAACATGCTTTACTTCTACATGTATAGATGGCACTTTGTTCTTTTTTAACTTCCTATTGTGGCATTTGCAAATGCAATTCTTACTTAGAGAGCCTCTAACATTATGAGTGCAACCTTTCAGTTAGTTGTTTGCACCCCGTTTATATTCTCTCACGGTAGCTTGATTATGCACAAGACACATTAAAAGTCGCTGGGCTTGGGCACTGAGGAGTCAAAACCATACAGAAAGTTGGAATTTAATTGTGGTTTTTAAGAAAGGGATGATTGCTTTGTTTAATCTGTTTTACTGTAAGTCTTAATAAACTGAACAACTAAGTTATTTATTCATTCCATAGGTGGGCACGTTTGCTGATTATTTTGTTGCATTCATATTTAATTTTTTAAGTGTTGTATGTGCCAAGGGGTCTTTTGAACATTTGAATTTTATTTCCTGAGAGTTGGTATCAACCACCAGTTTTTCTAAGGCTGATTTGATCTCGTTATTTTTTGGGCCATACGACTTATCATTTGGCCATTAAAAAAATATTTTTATGTGTCCCAAGGCATGACCAGAGAGGAGACAGTGGGAGTGTTGTCCTGTAGAAATTGATCCAGCTCTTTGCGTAGCTCCTGCACGCCTAGCGCATTTTTTAGAACTTCAGTATTCATGCACCACATTTTTTAGTTGGGCTGGTGGGGTAATGGAAGAGCCTACGGTGCCTTTCAAAAGTGCGCAGTCAACCAAGACGTAATCAATTCTTGAAAAACTACTGTGTGGGGTGGAAAAGTAGGTGAAGTCATAACTGGTGGGGTGTTGGGAGCCTCCACAGGTCTAGGAGGCCATGAGAAATACATAGTGCTCTCATTGCCTTGTGAGCTTTAGGAGTTCTGTATTTAAAGGCCGAGTTTCTATCTAGAATAGTGTCCACTTGTAGAATCAAGTCCCTGTTGGACTTGGCCCTTTTTGCAGAGTCATCCCGCAACTTTTGCCTTCCTCCTGTATTTTTTCTGACCTCCTGTTGGTGGTTTTAGGACTCTGGGCACTTTATGACTGCTGATCAGTGCTAAAGTGCATATGCTCTCCCTATTGTAAATTGATGTATGGATTAGTGACTCCATGATTGGCTTATTTGGTTTACTTGTCAGACCCTACTACAGTGCACTGCGTGTGCCATGGGCTTGTAAATCAAATGCTGCTGGTCGGCTTCCAGCACTGATTGTGCCACCCACCGGAGCCGCTTGTAAAGTGTGTCTCAGGCCTGCCATTGCAGAGCCTGTGTGCAGTCTGGTACTGCCATGTTGACTTGGCAAGTGCACCCACTTGCCAGTCCCTAAACCTTCCCTTTTCTACATGTTTGCCACCCCTAAGGTAGGCCCAAGGGCAGGGTGCATTGTATGTAAAAGGTAGGACATGTCCTGATGTGTGTGGCATGTCCTGATAGTGAATTACAGCCATTTTCGTTTTTCACTATTGCAAGGCTACCTGTCCCCATAGGCTAGAATGGGCAGATTGATTATAACACCTTATAATCCTATCTGACCCAGGGAACATGGTAGAAATTGGAGTTTAGTATGCCTGAACTCAGAATGATAAAGGAATATGCTACTTACCAGTATGCATCTGTTCTTGGCATGTAGAGCTGCAGATCTATACACTGTGCATAGATCGCGATCTGGTGTTGGGCCCGGATGTTTGCAGTTTGTTTTCTTCTTGGACAGTGTTTGGAAGTCACGAGTTCGGTGACTCCTCCTTCGGTCCGCACTGCGCATGGGCTTCGCCTCCATCCTCAGATTGTTTTTCGCCAGCAGGGAAAAGATGGAGCGTAGTGATAATAGTAAAGAAACCCATGTGTGTTGTATCTAAATAAGATAGACTGGAACGGATACAGGTAGCCGGGGAGGCGGGTGGGCGTGTATAGATCTGCAGCTCTACATGCCAAGAACAGATGCATACTGGTAAGTAGCATATTCCGTTCGAGGCATATGAGCTGCAGATTATACACTGTGCATAGATTATATAGCAGTACCCAACCCTAGCGGCGACCACCGGTATCCGTTGCAGTGGTTTGAAACAGTGTCTTTAGTACAGCCTGGCCCACACTAGCTTGTTGTTTGGAGTGCACGTCTACACAGTAATGTTTTGTGAAGGTGTGCGGTGTGGACCATGTGGATGCTTTATAGATGTCATCTAAGGGTATGTTCCCTAGAAAAGCCATAGAAGCCCCTATCTTTCTTGTAGAGTGGGCTTTAGGTGGAACAGATAATGTTCTTTTTGCTTTGTGATAGCAAATTTGTATGCACTTTACAATCCACCTAGCTATCCCTGATTTTGAGATGGGGTTGCCTTTATGTGGTGGAGAGAACGAGACAAACAACTGTTTAGTCTTTCTAAAAGATTGCGTTCTTTGTATGTAGTAAAGTAAAGCCCTTTTAACATCAAGTGTATGTAGAGCCCTTTCCGCAACAGATTGAGGTTGCGAGAAAAAAAACGGTAATTCCACCGATTGATTGAGATGGAAGGGGGAAATGACCTTGGGCAGAAATTTTGAATTTGTGCGAAGTATCACCTTACTGTGATGTATCTGTAGAAAGGGTTCTTGTGTAGTGATCGCTTGTATTTCACTAACCCTTCTAAGGGAAGTGATAGCTACGAGAAAAGCTGTTTTCCAAGTAAGGAACTGTACCTCACATTTGTGCATTGGTTCGAAAGGCGGTCCCATCAGCCTTGTAAGAACTACGTTTAGATTCCACACAGGTGAGGGTGGTGCTCTGGGCGGAATTACTCTTTTAAGGCCTTCCATGAAAGCTTTAATAGCAGGCACTCTGAAAAGTGATAAATGCTGTCTTTTTTGCAGGTAAGGAGCAATTGCTGCTAGGTGTAAACGGATGATTGAGTATGCCAGGTTACACCTTTGTAGATGGAGCAGGTAGCATATGATGTGCTGTATGGATACATCTAAAGGGTTGATTGTATTGTTACGGCAGTAAACAACAAATCTTATCCACTTTGCGGCATAGCATGCTCGAGTGGTAGGACGTCTGGCTTCCCTGATAATGTTCATGCAATCAGGGGGAAGGTTAAGGTATCCAAATTCTAAGACTTCAGGAGCCAGATCGCAAGGTTGAGCTGAGCTGGGTCCGGGTGCCTGATTTCTCCATGGTTCTGGGTTAGGAGGCACGTGGACAGGTGTAGTTTTTGGTGTGGTACCACTGAGAGCTGTAGTAGTGTGGTGTACCACGGCTGCCTGGCCCATGTTGGAACTACCAGAATGAGTGTGAGGGAGTGCTGTTGTAGCTTCCTTACCACTAATGGAATTAGCGGGAGAGGTGGAAAGGCGTATGCAAATTTGCCTGACCAGTTCATCCATATCGCATTGCCTTTGGACAATGGGTGTGGGTATCTGGCGGCGAAGCTTGGGCATTTTTTGTTTTCGTGGGTGGCGAAGAGGTCTATCTGAGGATGCCCCCACTTGTGAAAGAATGGGTGAAGAACTTGTGGATGCAGTTCCCATTCGTGCATTTGCTGCGTTTGTCTGCTGAGCAGATCTGCCATGGTGTTTTGTATCCCTGGGACGTGTTGTGCCAGGAGAAAGACTTTTTGCGGGATTGCCCATCTCCATATGCTCTGTGCTAACCGAGAGAGCTGTGGAGAGTGTGTCCCCCCCTGTTTTTGAATGTAGTATATTGCAGTCATATTGTCTGTGCGAATGAGGACTGCTTTGGCTGAGATTTGTTTCTGAAATGATTTCAGGGCTAGAAAGATCGCCAATAACTCCAGATGGTTTATGTGGAGTAACTTTTGTTGTGGCGTCCATATACCTTGCACTGTGAGGTGTAATAGATGCGCTCCCCAACCGGAGAGCGATGCGTCCGTTGTTAGAATCACATGAGGAACCGGGTCCAGGAACGGTCGCCCTTTGGAAAGATTTGTGGTGTTCCACCACTGCAGAGAGCGATGGGTGCGACCGTCCACCAACACCAGATCCGTCAGTTGCCCCTGGGCCTGGTTCCACTGGCGTGCCAGGCACTCTTGGAGTGGACGCATGTGGAGTCTTGCATGAGGCACTGTGAAGATGCAAGATGCCATCATCCCTATTAGCTTCATAAACACTCTTGCTGTGAGAGAGTGCTGAGGAATGAATCTTTGACGCAAGGCTTGTATGCCTGCAATTCTGGCTGAATTGGGATAGGCTATAGCTTTTGAGGTGTCTATAGTGGCACCGAGGTATTGCTTTGTGTGAGACGGTATCAGCTGGGACTTTTGGTGGTTCACCGTGAAACCTAGCTGGTGGAGTAGTTGGATGGTAGTGTTTGTATGTTGCACACATTGGTTGTAGGACGTGGCTTTTATTAGCCAGTCATCCAAGTAAGGGAAGACGTGAATGTGTTGTCTTCTGAGGTGTGCCGCCACTACTGCTAGGCATTTGGTAAACACTCTTGGTGCGGTTGTGACCCCGAAGGGGAGAACCTTCAACTGATAATGTTGGCCGTCCACTACAAATCTGAGGTACTTTCTGTGAGAGGGGTGTATTGGAATATGAAAGTATGCGTCTTTAAAGTCCAGTGTAGTGAGAAAGTCGTTCTGGCAGAGGAGTGGGAGAACTTGTTGGAGAGTTACCATGTGAAAATGGTCTGAATGTATGTATGCATTTAGAGGCCGGAGGTCTAGAATGGGCCGTAGAGTCTCGTCTCTTTTTGGTATCAGAAAGTACAGAGAGTAGACCCCTAAATTTTGTTGATTGATGGGGACCTGCTCTATAGCCTGTTTTTGCAGGAGGGAGATTACCTCTTGTTTCAGCAGTGTGGTATATTCTTGTGACATTGTACGGTGCCTGGGTGGAATATTTGGGGGGGTGGATGTTAGTTCGAGACAGTACCCTGACCGAATAACTTGGGTCACCCATTTGTCTGATTTATGGTCTCCCAGGTTTGAAAGAAGTCTTGTAGTCTGCCCCCGACTGGAGTGGAATGGTCTGGGGGGAGCGGGGGAAAGTCATTGTGTGGGCGGTGTGGCAGAACGGGCGGTGTTGGTTTTGCCCCTGCCTTTATTATTGTTTCCTCTATATCCACCTCTTTGATAGCCCTTTGTGAAGGTAGTCTGAGGAGGGGACTTGTAGGACGTAGAGGCGTTATCGGCAGAGTAACCCCTGCCAGTGCCTCGAAAGGAGGAGCGGCGAAAAGAGCGTCTAGGAGTGTGGGACTGTAATGCTCCCATAGACTTCACCGTATCTGTATCTTTTTTCATTTTTTCCAGGGCTTCGTCTACTTTTGGGCCAAATAAGTGTTGTTGGTCAAAAGGGTGGTTCAGTATAGATGCTTGGACCTCCGGCTTAAAGCCTGAGATTCTGAGCCAGGCGTGGCGGCGAAGCAGAACACTGGTGTTTATAGCCCTGGAAGCTGTGTCTGCTGCGTCAAGTGCACATTTAATAGAGGTGTTGGTAATGATCTTTCCCTCTTGTATTAGTTCATGAGCCCTATTTTTATATTTTTCTGGGAGAAGTTGCATGATAGTCTCCAGCTCATCATAGTGCGCTCTTTCGTACCGTGCCAACAGCGCTTGCGTGTTGGCGATACGCCACATATTGGCAGCTTGCGAGGCAGTGCGTTTGCCTGACACATCTAGGAGCTTGGAATCCTTATTGGGTGGTGGAGCCTCACCCGATGACTGAGAATTGGACCGCTTCCTAGCTGTGGATACCACTAATGAGTCTAAGGGCGCAGGTCCTTTAATATAGGCAGGATCTGTGGGGGCTGCCTTATATTTTTTCTCTATTCTGAGGTTTAAGACCCTAGCCCTGACTGGGTCTTTGAAAACCTCTGCCGCATGTTTGGTCACCCTTTTAAGCATGGGTAGTATGGCAGTAGATTTATCTGCGATGTCAAAAGTGTCAAGTAGGAAGTCTTCCTCAACTGGATCACTGTGTAACTCCACCCCATGATAATGTGCCGCCCGTTGTAAGAAGTGGTGGAACCCCAGGGAGTCCTCTGGTGGAGATGGCCTGGATGGATAAAGATCATCCTGAGGCACATCTGGGACGTCTTGATTATGATAATCCTCCCATGGGTCTGGTGTTCCCGGAGGGGTGGGGTCCTGTGGGGCATCTGTTGGATCATAGTATGGATCCCCTTGGTCATCAGGGTCTAAAGACGGGGTTGGAGAGCGATGAGGCAAGGGTGGAGAAGGTGGAGGCGGAGATGGGGGAGGTGGAGGAGGTGGAGGCGGTGGGGAGGGTACTCTGAAAGGGGATGTGGCAGAGTCCTTCCGTTTTGGCGGTGGAGGAGGAGCTGGCTTGTCTAAATGTCTTTTCTTTGAAGACAAAGTCAAATGTCCAGTCTTTGGATCCTTTGTTAAAGTCTTTTGTCGAGGATCTGGCGTGAATAGTTCCTCCGGCACCGATTGATCTGTCGGCGCCGATGTTTTCGGGGCCGACGGCTTCTTTGGTTTATCTGTGCCATGCTTTTTCGGGGCCTCCGATTTTTTGTTCGGTGCCGAGGCAGGTTTCGGCACGGGAGTTTCGGCGCCGAGGGATTTATGTTTGGTCGGCACCGAGAGGCCAGGTTTCGACACCGATGGCTTCGGAACGGAGCTTGGTGTGGTTTTCTTCGGTGCCGAAGGGTGTTGTTCAGCACCGCTAGTAGGTTGGCTCGAGCCCGAGCCACCGGGAGACTTATGATGCCTCTTCACCGGGCCCGAAGGTGGGGTGATGGAAGCGGTATGTTTGGTTTTGCCTAGGCCCGGAGGCGAAGGTGTAACCGGAGTCTCTTTCGGTGTGGGGGCGGGAGTGGGAGGGGGTAGAGTACTCACGACCCTCTGCGCCGGTGTGCTTTCCGCCACGTCGGAGTCGTCGGCCTCGGAAGCGCTGACGAGGTCGTCTTCCTGTTCGGTGTGCTGCTGTCCCGAAGCTCCGATGTCTTCTCCGAAGATGTCAGGTGGAGCCAAGGTCGATGAGTGCGCCATGGTGCGTCTAGCTCATCGATCCCGAATAGTCTTTTTCGATCGAAAAGACTTGCAGGCGGGGCAGTCTCGGGCCTCGTGTTCGGGAGAGAGGCAGAGGTTGCACACCTGATGTAAATCGGTGTGGGGAAATTTAGACCCACATTTAGGGCACTTCTTAAAGGGAGTCCTTTCCATCGGCAGAGACCGGAGTCGAGATAGGCCCGAAGGCCGCCGCCGATGTCTGGAATCGAGGAAGTGCCGAAGAGAGAGATAAAGAAGATGATTTTGTCTGAAGAATCTCCATGGACGAGGATTTTCCGTCGAAGGTCGAACTGGAAAGGTTCGAAGCCGGAGCACGAAGTATTACATCCGAGCCCGATGGCGGAAAAAAACAATCTGAGGATGGAGCCGAAGCCCATGCGCAGTAGGGACCGAAGGAGGAGTCACCGAACTCGTGACTTCCAAACACTGTCCAAGAAGAAAAACAAACTGCAAACATCGGGGCCCAACACCAGATGGCGATCTATGCAGAGTGTATAATCTGCAGCTCATATGCCTCGAACATACATCTTTTAGTGAAGTTGGTTTTAACATTCTGTGTTTGAAAATACCACTTTTAGAAAGTAGGTATTTTCTTGCCTAACTATCCAAGCCTGCCTCTGCTAGATAATGTATTCCATGTCTGGTTTCTGAGTGACGGGGGCTGAGGGGCTCCAGGAGACAGGGTGAGTCAGCACAAGGCTAAATAGACATATCTGCATGAGGAGTGGAGGGAGGAGTAGCACTTGGGCCTGAATAGGGCTGTGCGTGCCTTGCACAATGCTGGCTCCACCTCCTGTGGTGCGTCTGATGACCCTGGCCCACACTGTCAAAGGAAAGAAGGAGTCCTGTAAACAAAGTGCTCCAAGACTGCACAGAACTGGTTTGGACTAGGTACAGAGACACTGCCTTCAGAGACAAAGGATTTTGGTGTAGAAAAGAGGGGATCCAGACCCCAGAACTTTAGATCACTTCTGAGAATCAAGACAAGAACCAGTAAGCTGAAAAAGGAGACTACCCCTGTGCTGTGTGTTTGGGGGTTGGCCTGCAGTGGTTGCTTCATTGCCAAAGAAAGGAGAAGAGGACTGAGTGTGCTTTTCATCAACTTGAAGAAGAATCTCCAAGGGCTTGAACTTGAGCTTGCCTCCTGCCTGAAGTCTCTGGGTTACACGACTTCACCAACCAGCTCCCCCCTGAATTCCCTTGCTGGGAATTGAAGTGCCTGCTGTTGTGCTGGGCCTTCTGAGAGACTGCGTGTTGCTGGAAGTGCGACTCAACGCCGAGAAGCGTGTCGCCACCGCAGCAGTTGCCGTCGCATCGCCAAGGAAGCGTGCCACCGCTGCCGCTGTCGCCATCGCATCACCGAAGCACGTCGCATCACCGGAGAAGCGTACCGCCGCCGCAGAGGTCGCCATCGCATCACTGGAGAAGGTTGTCTCAGGGCCTGTCGCAGCTCAGAAGATCGAGTCGCCACACGGGCGCCGTGCGTGCAGGCATCATATCAACCAAGACGCCATTTTGTCGCATCGCACCGGAGAGAAGTATCGCATCGAGGCACCATCTTGTCGCATCGTAACGGAGAGCAGTAAGGAACCGACGCATCCACTCCCCTGAGTGTAAGGAACCGACGCATCACCTTCCCTGCGACCCTTTTGTTTCCTTTGCGTTACGCATCCAAGGTACTTTGAGAGTAAAGTGTCGCATTTACAATCTTAAGAGAACTGAGCTATTTCCTAACATTTTAGAGTCTATTTTTGTGAACAGTATTGTGGATTTTTGTCGTTTGGTCTTGTGGAAAGTCTATATAAAGAATACTTATTTTTATAATACAACCTGTGTGGTGTCCATCTGTAGTGTTGTCACTGTATTACTTCATGTGTTCACAAATGCTTTACACACTGCCTCTGAGATAAGCCTGCCTGCACGTGCCAAGCTACCAAAGGGGTGAGCAGGAGTTATTTTAGGAGTGTAGCACCTTACCCTGACTAGACGCAAGGGTCCCTATTTGGTCAAAGGTACCTACCTCTGCCAACTAAAGACCCCCAAATCTAACAGTCCCCCACTAAAATGATTCGGGACTTGGTTGGGAGCAAGGTCAACTTGGCGGACAATTTAGACTACAATAGAGATTTGTCGATGTTGGGTACATATACACTTACTTCAAATAATTCTATATCCCTCGATTGGAATCGGGTGATTAGTCACCTACCATTGTCATGTTGCTCTGAGGTAACGATCGACAGGCCAGAATTCTTGAATATTAAGGTGACTACTCTGTATTACTTAGAGCATGCCGGGGAGTAGGAAAAGTAATTCACCCATCTTTTGTGCCTAGATAGTGCTTCTCTGTACCAGATTTTTGCTTCTTGGAGGAATACCGAATCGCCTTTCAGCGCGTGGCAATAATCAGCAAATTCTGTACATTTCACTGGGGGGGGGGGTTAAGACCTTTAGTGTATAGGGAAATTACTTTCAGCGTAGACATCACTCAATTATTTTAAACCATGGTGTACTGTTCGGAGGAAGGTGTAGTTGTGACCTGCCTTTTGACCAGAAGGTTGAGTAAAACAAATAGAGACACCAGGCTCTGAGAAAGAAAAACGTAAGAGAAGAGATTGAAGGGGGTAAGGGGAGAGACCAATTAAAGAAAGTAAACACAAGCGATCTCACTAAAATCCGGGAGAAGGGCCTCAAGGAGGTGATAAAAGGGTAAGCTGAGCAGTGGGGCTCGCGAGCAACGGGAGCCCTTCACACCATTATATGTGGAACGGAGGGATTTAAGCGACCTATTTCAGGTGGCACAAGTGAATACCTGGGTTAGCGCTTCCTGGTTAAGCTTTGCTCTTCTAAATAAGTGAGGAAGTGGGACACTAGGCGCATAGAGAGGGCCCTAGAGGACCAGCACTCCTGCACAGCTGTCACGGCGGTACTCATCAAGTCCGGAGAACAGCACTAACATGCATTTTGACGTGAATTATCCGGTATTCTAGGTAAGGGTCAATGCATTGTCACTCGGGTCTGCCAGAGTCATATCAGTTATGTTGGGATACGTCGCTAAATTGTGCAGCACCAGACAAATTCCATAGTCAAGGGTGGGCTACCCAGTAGTCGAGGGTGGTACCTACTGATCTGGGGCACTGGGCCAGCCAAGCAAAGACACACAAATTTAGCACAGTGTACCTATTCAAATATATCACTAGCCAACCATACCATTTTAAACAGGCTCACTAGCCATGCCCTCCTAACATTTTAAGTAACAATAATGAAATTACAATGAGATGACATACAGCAAATGAATGTGTCAACCAGTATATTTGCAAGAACATGTTACCAACTAACAGATTAGAACTAATTCTGTTCACTTTTCCCCATGGTCTTCATACTGCATAAGAATTTAAGTTACCTGGGCTGCGGTGAATATTCTAAACCAAATTAAGATTTCGAATCATCCTTGAGGCATGACCGTACCAGCGGTGTGAGGCAGTAGGTTGCACTCAGGAGCAGGACAAGCCTCAAGTTATCAGATGACAACTCAGATTTAGGTTCGGGAATTAGGGTTTAGGATGTATTATGGAGGGTGTACTTATTTAATATTAGCATCCTGGCTATCGTATTGTCATCCCTATGAACCATGATGAATGGCTGGCTAACCACAACACATCTAATTACAGAATAACATCAATGGAATTATAAAAAAGCTAGAGTACTCCAACTCAATATATATGTACTAGACCAGGCTTCTAGACAGACTCACTTTTGCAGTCTGGTTCTGGAACAAGAGACCTGAACACTATCTTAGTAGTTAGAGTTTGGTATAGTAACTAATCCCTGCAAGACTCTCTTTCACGCAGGACTTTTAGTGTACATGAGTGACGAGTGGTATTGTAAGTCCAGGTCTTGGATCTACCAAATGCATGAAAGTTAACCTTCGGACAGAACAATCCACCTAATGCCTAATACTCCAGCTCCAGGCAGAGGGAAGCGGTGAAGAAAGACTTTGTTATCAAGATCAAGCAAGCTTATCCCAGCCATCATCCATGTGGGATTCAAAAGTGTTATTCAGGAAAGTGTCTAACTCTGGTGGATCTGAAAATATATGGGTTTGACCTTTGAAATTGATCATGAACTTGGATGAACTGACAAAGGAGTGTTGGATCGCCCTGTCCACCAGAGTCTTCTCAAGTGCCAAGAAACCTTTCCTCCTGTCGACAGTATCCTTGGCAAAGTCTTGGGAACTAGAGATCCTGAAGCCTTGCTACAGGAAGGACTTGATTTTCCTCATGCGTGACAGAATTGGTTCAGTATGTTGATGTTAGAGCGGTTTGAAAATTAGCATACGGGGAGGAGCAGTAGTATTGAGTTTATGGGTGAGAATCATGTGTGCACGTTCTAATTTTTGGGATCTATCAAAATTGATTCGAGGAATGGCGGGAGCCAGTTTTCCAGAACGCAATCACTGGAGGGTCCTCAATCTCAGTCCCTTGAGCTAGTCTGAAAATTCTCAGGTTGCTCGTTCTTTTAGGATCCTCCAAGTCTGTAATTTCATTTTTGAGCAAGGTTACTGTAGAGTCGGTTTTGGTTAGATGTTTGTGATCGCCGATATACACAACAGCTTCGGCGCACAGACCACGCACCCAACCACCGAACCGACGACCCCCACCACCACCCTCCGCGCCTGGACCCCGGTCAGCACCGAAGACACCATCCACACGATGAACACCATCCACTCCGGATCACCAACCGACCCATGCCCCCACCAAGTCTTCAACAAGGCCGACTCCGTCATCGCACCCCAACTCCGGGACATCATCAACTGCTCCTTCAACACCGCCACCTTCCCGGAGAGCTGGAAGCACGCCAAACTCAGCGCCCTCCTGAAGAAGCCATCAGCAGACCCCTCCGACCTCAAGAACTACCGCCCCATCTCGCTCCTGCCTTTTCCTGCCAAAGTCATCGAGAAGACCGTCAACAGACAGCTTGCCGCCTTCCTCGAGACAAACAGATCCCTCGACCACTCGCAGTCCGGCTTCCGAGCCAACCACAGCACCGAGACCGCCCTCATCGCAGCCACTGATGACATCCGAGCCCTGCTCGACAACGGGGAAACAGCGGCCCTTATCCTCCTGGACCTCTCCGCAGCGTTCGACACGGTCTGCCACCGCATCCTAGTACAGCGCCTCAGCAACATCGGAATCCAAGAGAGGGCTCTAGATTGGATCATCTCGTTCCTCGCCGGAAGAACCCAGAGAGTCCGCCTCCCCCCGTTCAGATCCGAGGCCACCGAAGTCATCTGCGGCGTCCCGCAAGGATCATCACTCAGCCCCGCCCTCTTCAACGTCTACATGAGCCCCCTCGCAGCCATCGCACGCCAACACAACCTCAACATCATCTCCTACGCCGACGACACTCAGCTGATCCTCTCCCTCACCAACGACCCAGCCACCGCCAGAACCAACCTACACGAAGGGATGAAAGACGTAGCCGAGTGGATGATGAACAGCCGCCTGAAACTGAACTGAACTCAGACAAGACGGAAGTCCTCATCCTGGGATCATCACCCTCCGCCTGGGACGACTCCTGGTGGCCCCCCGCCCTGGGCAGCGCACCCAAACCTACGGACCACGCTCGCAACCTGGGCTTCATCCTAGACTCCTCCCTCTCGATGACCATACAAGTCACCGCCGTCTCATCATCATGTTTCAACATCCTACGCATGCTACGAAAGATCTTCCGATGGATCCCCACCGAAACCAGAAAGACGGTCACCCAGGCTCTCGTCACCAGCCGACTGGACTACGGAAACACCCTCTACACCGGAACCACAGCCAAACTGCAGAAAAGACTCCAACGCATCCAGAACGCCTCCGCACGACTCATCCTTGACATCCCCCGACACAGCCACATCTCCGGTCACCTGAGAGACCTGCACTGGCTCCCCGTCAGCAAGAGAATCACGGTCCGACTCCTCACCCACGCACACAAGGCCCTCCACGACCTGGGCCCCAGATACCTCAACAACCGCCTGACCTTCTACACTCCCACACGCCAGCTACGATCGACCAGCCACGCCCTCGCCACCGTTCCACGCATCCGAAGACCACCATGGGAGGAAGATCCTTCTCCTACCTGGCAGCCAAGACTTGGAACTCCCTCCCCATCCACCTCCGCCTGACCCAAGACCACCTCTCCTTCAGGAAGCAACTCAAGACCTGGCTGTTCGAGCAGTAGCGGACCCCCCTCCCCCTAGCGCCTTGAGACCCTCTGGGTGAGTAGCGCGCTTTACAAATGTCTTGATTGATTGATGCACAGCGATGTGTCCTCCGCCAGCCCAATCCTGCCCTCCGCATTTCACATCCTGAGACCGAGGTCTTTAAGGTCCTTCAAACAGACTGCACCGCATGTCTATAGTGCAGTGCACATTAATAGTTGGGGCAAATGGCCACCTCCCCCCCCCCCCCCAAGTCGTCCACCCCTACCTTGCCGACTAAACAGTGCTTCCAACTCCCCCAGCAGGTCCCAGTTAAGAGCATTCGTACACTCCAGTTCGGTGTGGAGCTGCCATTTTGGCTCCAGGGTTGCACAGTCAGCCAGGCTGCGAGTTGCGGAGTAAGACCCTGTCTCCGATGGATGAGCTCGCTTGCCTGATGTTTTGTTTGGAGGCAGGAGTGCCGGTTCCACTCATAGCTAGTGAGTCAGGTCATTTTGAGCTCAGCGCGGTGTTGAGGGATCGCGGGAGCTCAAGGATGAGCCGCCATTTTGCGCAGATGCCAGGCCACGCCTCGGTATCTTGCAAATTTACCAATCTCTAGTGATATATGCCACAGACTGATTCACAAAAGACACACAATTGACATACTGATTCACAGCTATGTGGTTCTGTACAGCTGCATGGAGACTATGTTGCCTGCTTGGTTGCACTGTGAAAACAATAAGAAGTATAAAAAAAATTAAAAAGTCACCTGCGGTGAGGATTGCAACATATTGATTCAGAGAATCAGGGCCTGTGGAGATTTACCCTCGCATGAACTTAGTACTCCAGAAAATCAGCTGTAAAAAAAATGGATTTACCATATTACTGGGTTTAGGTTTAAAGGGTGTGAAAGTGTGTATGACAGGAGGAGAGATTATGCAAAATGCTTTGAACACATACAATCTCAAAGTCCTGTATGTATTTACATGCATTTTACATGACCTGTTTCTATCCTTGAAACATTTTTGCAAAAGGCAAAGTTACGTTTTTTCCCCAGAGTTTAAAGGAAAGGGAACATCCCAAAGGTTTCACAGGGGTGTGCTGGAAGTCATCTGTTCCCACACAAAAGTATTTTCCTCATGGAGAGGAAACAATATTTGCTGAGAAAAGACACATATTCTGCACTGACTTTTGGGGATTGTCCACTTGGCGGGCAAACATAAAGTGTATGTTCTAAGGATGAAAAATAGATATGTAAATCTATGAAGTACTTAGCTTAAAATAAGTATTCATTGGGAATTATATGAATCCTCAGAGTCAGAAATATATCATATAGGCATATGTCTCCGATTCATACATTTTGGACTTTCTACTGAAAGTTTGTTAGGCAGGTCTGTACTCTTGAGAAAAAAATATACACTAGTTATAATCTCCATGCCTCCTACTGGTCAGTAAGAAAAAGCCTAAAGGAGAATCAGTTTGTAGTGGTCGCCCAATATATGTCTCCTTATTTAATTTCTTGCCCTGCTAATAGGACATAATACAGTGGCATTTTGATAACACACATACACTTAGTAATATTTACCTTTAAAATCTGACTCCGACAGAACCATATAGACAACTCCAGGGTCTAGACCAGAAAACATCTCCAACATGCTACTAAGAAGATCCTCTTCCCTGGTACCGCTTGTGTCTTGAAACATGACTAACGAGTCAGTAGGCAAGAGACAACACTTCCTCTCACAGGCACTGAAAGTTGCAAGGTTTTGGGAGCTCAAGGGCTTCAAAGTTGGACTAAAAGAGGTTGGTTTACATTTCCTCGGCATGTCACATTATATAAAACACATGTGCTGTGATTGAGGTTGCATGCTGGTTCCTTGGTGCTGACCATCTACAAGAAAACAAAAGATATTTTTGATTAATAGGTTTGTGCCAGAAATCAAGAAACAGCTTAGATATGTTCAATTTTGTGCAAACTATACCACATGACTACCACTGCAAGAAACACATTATCTATAAAATGCAATCTTAACCCTTTTATATTGAATGTATGTTTTATATATTAGAAAACATTTTTAGCCATAGACTATGCTTATTATACGTGCAGGCGCACTTTATTTCATGGTAGCATGCAGTTTATGCTTCAATTGTCCCCCGAAAGCCCACAACTCACTCCAGACAACTGGCTCTGCATAAATAGCACAACATAGGAGTTCCTACTCAATGGCTTTGAAAACCGGAGACTCTTATTGCTCATTGCTCATTTTCAGGATACTCCTCTCATCCCTGCCAACTCCATGAGATATGTGGATGCCATCTTCAACACTGATATATCCTTTCACTCCCAGGTTAAACACCTAACACATGTTTTTCTACCTCAATTGCACCTCATGAATACTCCCATTACTTCAAACGTAAGACTATATGTAGAAAAGTGACCCTTTTTGCATGGTTAACCCCCACTTTTTGCCTGACATCTGATGCAACCTGACTTGATGTGCCCTGGGTCCCTGTCAATCAGGATCCCAGGGCATGTGTTCTTTTCGAAGACTGTACCTTTGTACCCACAATTGGCACATCTCTGGCCACAGGTAAGCCATTTGTAAAAGGTACCATGGGTACCAAGGTCAACTGCAGCACCCATTGTGCCACCCTTAGAGGCCCTGCGCCTTAACACACACACACACTGCCGTTGCAGGCTGTGTTTTGGTGCAGGGAAAAGTGAAGAGTCGAAATGGCACACATCCCTGTGTGCCGTGATTGCAATCCACTGCCTGAGGCCTAGGTAAGTCACCCCTCTAGCAGGGTGCACTAGCCCTAAGGTGAGGACACAGTGGCATGAGCCTTGTGCCCATACAGTGTCTAAGCCCATAGGGTCTGGGAGCTGGTCATTACAAACTCCACAGCTCCATAATGGCTTTACTGAAAACTGGGTAGTTTGGTAGCAAACTTCTCAGCACATTAATCCCACACTGATGCCAGTGTTGGATTTAATGTAAAACGCACTCAGAGGGTATCTTAGAGATGCCCCCTGAAAACCGTTCCTGAGTGACTGCCCGCCATTTGCCACCACCAGACAGGTTTCTGGACCCCGGGGTAGAAAACCTCTATTCTCTGGGTCCAGAAACAAAGCCCATCGTGGGCAAGAGTGTCATGCCTCCTCCCCCAGGACGGGCTGGGTCCACGAAAGGGGAAGCTTCAAAGGTCTGCCACCTTTGGAAGCTGTACCTGCCTTTTGCTGTCCCCAGCAACTGGCTCCAACCGGTTCTGTCCCCCACTTGGGCGGGAGAATTTGCGGGAAAACCAAGCTAGCAAGAGAGGTGTGCCCAGCTTTACCAACCCCACCCATCAGGTGGGGGAAACAAGGTAAAGCACACATCTCAGTCCCTCCATCTTGAAGACGGGGGGACTCAGCCAATTAAGGCGAGGATCATTCCCCCTCCCACTGGAGATTGGCATAATAGGGAGTGTACCCACCCCAAGGAAGGGATCCATTCGTCCCGACCTGCAAACCCCTTTAACGCCCCTAAATTGAGTATTTAGGGGCAACCCTGAACCTTGCCTCCTCAGATTCGAGGAAGAAAGAAGAAGGACAGAAGAGCCGTGCTGACCCAGGAAAAAGAGGAAACCAACTGCTTTGGCTCCAAACCTACTGGCCTGTCCGGACCGCAACCTGCTTACAACCCCAGCGATTCAAGCAGCCAGCAACCCCCAGAGCCCGGTGGACCTGCCCTGCAATCATCTAACAGACTCTGTCTACCATGAGCACCGGATTTGCTCAAGCAAAGACTCAACCCCAAAATCCGGATTCCGGTGACTCAGCGAATCTGCACAACTCTGCACCCGACGCCCACAGCCAGAGTTCGAGTGGCCCAACACCACAGGGAGGTCTCCCAGCAATCCTGACCTGGGATCTGGTGATCCCCAACCTCCCTCATGCTTCGAGACAACGCCTGCAGCTTCAACCTGAAGGGTCACCCCAACCGCGATAGGAGTTGGTAAGAAAACCAGATGCCAGAAGACACCCCTGCATCCGACGCTCCACGGTCTTGGGTGCCCCAACCGACGGTGTCCAGGCATCCCCCAAGAGCCCAACTTACCTTTCCAGCCAGTGGTCACCTTCAGGAAGTCTCCCTGCCCGAGCCTGCTGCAACTTTGCAGAACCAAAGGTCTCCACTGAAAAGCATAGGGTTCCCATTTTGCACCAGGCCGTCCCAGTGCAGCTTGTGGTGCATCTCCTGTGCTGGTCGTTGGCCCTGGCAGTGCTGACCTTAACCCCAGGAGCTCTGCTCCCACACCCCACTGGCCTGCTCGCAAGCAGTGCCTAACCGAAGGCCCCCTTAGCCTCATTGGCTAAAATTGGGCTCCCGCATTCAGCACCCGGCTGCCCCAGTGCCGATGGTAGTGCAACTCGAGTGTCCATCTAGACCCTAGGGATCCTTGGTCCTAACCATCAAATCTCCCACTCATAAGTTGAGTACTTATCTGAGAAACAATAGCCCTTTTTCTCTCATAGGAACCCATGATGAGAAATTTTGGGCCTAAAATGTTCTACATGTTGAACTGACGGTTGTATGGAGAAAAGAGAACTAAACTGCAAAGAACAAAAAGTCTTACTTACCTTGTATTGTGGGATCCTAAGATGTGCTATCTTGGCATACCACCCCCAGAACTCAATGTAATAGAAAAGTAACTAGAAAGTAATCTGAAAGTGATTACTGTGTCATTCAAAATACATTTTAAAGTGATACAACCCTGTAACAAGTGTAAATCCCCTCAATTGCATTTTTGTGTAAAACTCTAAAATTTAAAGTATATTTTAGGTACCTGTACCAAGTTCTGGTTGGTTCTAGAGATAAAATACATTTTTTAAACTTACTAATTGGTCTGGATTCAGTCTATAAGTGTCTGCATCAGTCTGTATTGAGTGAATACAATAAATGCTTAACACACCTTCTGGCTAAGCCCAAGTGCTCACCCACACTACCACAAAGAGAGCTGTTAGTACTTACCTAATACCTCTGGGGACTCCCTGGACTCAGTGCACACTATACCTCACTTTGGTATGGTATATACAGAGCCAGCTTCCTACACTATATCACCCTTATCACAGTAGTAGATTATCACACATTTACTAATGCAATTTTATCTAGTAGGTTATCCTAGGAATCATTAAGCTAGAAAAGAGTGCAAAACATTGACACTGGCTCATCTATGGTTTCAAAGGATCCAACCACACCACTACATCTTTATAGACTCCACTGGCTGCCTATTAAAGGCTTGATTTTAAAACTCTGTGCCAGGCACACCAATCTTTGTGTGGTACAGCCCCTACCCCATTCATTCCATATCACCCAACCAGACAACAAACATCAGACTTCTCAACCCTCTAACATTGCTCCTGTCTAACCGGAAAAGGTTTGGGGGAAAATCTCTTCAGCCTCGAACCTAAAACTACCTCAAACGCTCTTCCAATGCCTCTCAAAAATGAGCTCAACATCACATCCTTTCAAAAGCAACTGCAGACTCATCAAGCATTAACTGCTGACTGACTATACCTCCAGTTCCTTCCTCCTTGATATTCCAGACGCTAGGCAGAGTCCGTGGTCATGTGAGAATGTTACAAAACCATTGAGCTCTCAATTTTACCTACATTGACATACAATCAGTGCTGTAAATGTGTATAAACACCATGTCACTGACAAAGTTTATGGAAATGAATATCTGCTCTCCAACCTCAGGGGATGTTATTACAAGTATGGACTCATAAAATTCAAGGCATGACACAAGTTAGGCCTCACCTACCTTAACAGTCACATCTCCTTCCACCAACCACCAAGACATCTCTGTTTCGCAGCACTCCAACTCACACATATCCCATATACAGAACCAGATCAGGATGACGACTGTTCTCTAAAATCGCTCCACGTAAGAGCCTCACAATAATTCTGCAAGAAGCTGAAGACCTGGCTTTTCAATTAACCAACTTACCATAGGCAGAACTAGGCACACAACCTGCTCAATAACAGGATACTCTTGTGGGCGATAGTGCGCTTTACAGACACACATAACCTAACCTCAGTTGCTACTTTATACCAACATGCACAAACAAAGCAATTACATGGGCATGAAGGTGTTCCTTCTAGGAACTTGGGAAGTTAAATTCTTTAACTTTTCTGCACACATGTTGCACTCTGTAACTATGCGTCAGAATCCAACATACATGAATTATTTGCAAGTGTTTCTATATTTCAGATTGCATAATGTATGCAATCTAGTCATCATTCTAATTGTACAATATTTAAATAATACATGTAAACATTCTAATTTTGAAATGTTCAAATAAATATTATTGGAAATCTCTAGGTGATCGGAACACCAAAATATGTGTACATGATTAGCAATACAGCCTCTGCTGAGTAATATATATTTTTTAATCTTTATTAAGAGCTGACATGATTATACAAAGTGTTGGACAACAAATTTGCACACTAAATGTCAACGTTTAAGAAACAGAACATGTCACACTACGCCAGGTCACCTTTAGGTCTACTAAAGCTTATGCGTTGGACAACATATTACTCACCTAATTAAACATAGTAAACCATTAGGTGGGAGACCAGCACCACACACAGACAGCAAATACTATTTAAATGAGTACCAGGTTCTCCACACTTGGTATCAAGTAGATTGTATTTGAAATAAGCATCCTCAAGTTCTGACAATGTAGTCAGATCTGATGACCACTGTTTGACAACCTGTATTCTAGTTCCCATATAGTTCATTGATATCTTATGCTTTGCCAGGAGCTACTGCAGACCAATAAATATCCTTGGAGACCAGTCAGCATGCTCAGCAATTCTCAGGGCATATGGTAGGCAGTAATTTGCTCGAACATCTGCCCAATACCCTGCCAATATTTCTGACAATGCCACGCTAAATGTATTACATCATCCTCTTTCTCTCTGCAATGTACACAGTAATCAGGTTTGTCCGGAAACATTGTTCTAAGCATCTGGGGTGTATAGTTCCAATAGCTTAAGTATTTCAAGTGAAGTAACTTATGAGTGTAATTGCACAAAAGCTTTTTTTAGTTTGTGAGCACACACATGTTATTCATCATCTGATATTGAGTTATGCAGGAACATTTCCCACTGCTGCTTGGCTTCAGGACAATCAGTTACCAGCAGGGCCAGTCAAAACTAAACTTACTTCACCAGGTAATGGCTCTGTCTTGGATAGTCCGCATCCTTGGTTGCAGGAGTAGGGGATCCTGAACGATCAATGCCAATTTGAGTCTATAATGAGATAAAATGTTCAATGCCGTTAGAACATTGCCCCCTTTTACATTAATTAAAAGTCACAAACCAGTTGGTTTTATATACGTCACCCAGTGTATAAAAGCCGAGCTTAGTTAGCAGTTGTTTATAACCCAGATCAAAAGAAATCAGGTAGATGAAAAGAACTGTGGAATGAAGTTGAAAAAACCAGGCCACATCTAAACCTGTTCTTGTGGCTAATTCCCAAAAGACTCAACCCAACAACCATCAGGTTTTGATCTTTTGACACTACAGTATGCATGCTACCCAATATCACCCTTTTTACTTCAGATAGCTGTGTCGACGCTTACTCACTATAAAACTTCAGATGAAGTCTCTATCACAAGATCCAGTAGGATGTGACTGTGCCTGTGCTACTAGATGATACGTTTCTAGATCTGGGGCTGCTTATATAGGTGTATCAAAGTCCCCCATTCTAAAGTAGGTTGACCCCCGTTCACAGACGTTAATAACCATCAGATCTTACTTTAGTAAAAACAAGCATTTACAATGCAAAAACTCTGGCATTTACGAGAGTTTGAGCTATTGGCATTGTAAATTTTTGGAAGAGGGCCCCAAGCCGCGCTTTCACGTTAACCTCAGCAGGTTGACAAACAAATGCTTTCTTTTGTAAAAGTGCCCCATACCGCAGCTTCAAATTAATAGCAGCTGCGCACCTTTCTTTAGACACAGCTCATCTAAAGAAAAGGGAGTGGCCGACAATAAAGTGAAAGTGCAGTATGGATCGCTTGTAAACAAAAACAGTGAAAAAATAGAAAAAAAAACATGCAGCTGCGTTCGGAACATAAACAACAAAATAAAGACACAGCCATCATTGCATCAGCGAGGCATGCCATGCTATGGAAAAAAATAAAGTGTTGGGGGAAGAGCGTGTCCTGCCTGCAGCAGCAGGCAGGAGAAAAACATTAAATCAAATAGTGCTCAGAGGCTGTACTTACAGTCTATCGGAATAATAACACATGTAACAAGGGGTGTCCTGAAGGGAGTTTACAAAATGAGACAAGGGGGTACTAAGGAGGGACTACTAAGCCTATTGACCAATGAAAAGACACAGTTTCCAAAGGATAATGAAACAAGCCAATGAAAAATATGCACGGATGTAGTGAATGAGCCACTTTTGTGGTCTGACACTCTATGATGACCCTCGACCACCACCATTTTGTACTGACTTAAGTGTGTTATGTTACCCTAGCCTTAATGTAGGATGGGTTTGCATATCTTCTAGGCAAACATGCTTTTCACACTGTGCCATCTACTGCAAACACGTACTTTGGTGCAATGTCATAATGTCATCGTCAGACAGCATAAGAGAGTAAGTCCCTAATCCAGCTACTGGCAACAGTACACCAACTACACCATCTACATAGCATATTAGAACAAGTCAAAATAGAGACTACCCTTGATTGGTATGTTTGCTCATGTCGTTTAAGATCCCAAGTACCATATCCAAGTTCCAGCACGTAGTCACATCCAAAGCTGTATCAGGAGAGGTGGTCTTCATCAAGCCCATTTTCATAGCAAAATTGGTATGCTGAGAGAGTCTTATAAGACTCTTTGTCAGGCTGTGCACAGGAGAACAGCATATGCGTCTAGAGCATTACTAGATCCTTCACCCACTCCTCCACCTCCAGCCCCTGTGCATTGCCACCTTCCTTTTTGCCAACACTAGTGCTAGTGTAGTGAATTTTCTACTTGACAACATTTTTTTAACCACTTTACTTTTGTATTAAACAGGATAAAAGTGGCTAGTCGGGGGGGAGGGAGCAAGGAATGGGAACAACAAGGGAGAGTACAGATTCAGTATTCCACATCTAGTAGACATGGCTGCAGTAATAGATTGGTTACATTGCATCAGGTGGTCAGCATCATGTAAATGTGCCAAGATGATGCATTAACAGACATTGAAATATTCCTACAGTCTTTGATTTGGCATTTCCCTTTTATTTTGGAGGTCTAGTCTTAGTTGGTCAGATTTTCTTTGTTCTTTTCACAGTTCACATAAATATGGAAAGCTCTGCACATCTCATATTTCGGTAGTCCATCATGGTCAAAGGACATACATTTTTCCATCACACATATTTATTTATTATGGGGTACTTTTTTGCAGCACACTATCACCCCAATCGAGTCTCTTGGCACTGGCACCTGGATTAGGAAGAGAAATAGGTACATTTAAATAGCTTTCCTGAATGTTACTAGTCTGATGATGTTTTGTTCTAGAGAATCGCTTCTTGACGTCTGAACGCAATTGCTGCCGCATCTTACAAGTTTGGTCCGAGAGACCTCAAAGTTCAGTTTAGTGCAGGACCATAATGTTTTAGCAGAGATATACCTTTTGAAATTTAAGGATAAAAAGGTAGGGGCATGATTATCAAAGCTTTTGTGCAGAACGCAACACTTGTGAACTGGGAGCCAACATAGTTGTTGGAGGTAGGGGAAAACTGAATCACACTGTTTTAGGTTGAAAATGATCCTGATTAAGTAGTTTTGGGTCCTTTGTAATGGAAATATTGATTTTTTGGGAAGTGTAGTCAGACAAAACAGACATAGTCCAACCTGGATTGAACTAACGCATTTGGCAGTGTAATTTTCTGGATAAAAGGGGGAAAAAGGCATTATGCATCTCAGCATTCTTATCTGGAAATAGTACGGTTTAATAACTGAGGTGATCTGGCATTCTAGGTTGAGCATGGTGTCAAGTAGAATACCTAGGAAGCAAACCGAAGAACCCGGCTAAGGACAGGGTCCCAGGAGAGTGGGCCACGGCGTGCTCTAGCAAAGACTCAACTTTTAGTCTCTGGGAAGACTTTCCAACTTGGATTTAGTTTGAGATAATTTATTTCTAACTAGGTGGTTACAGTGGACATAATGGCACTCATGCTAGTAGCGGGGCATGGGGAAACGCCCAAAAGATTAAGGATTAGTTGTGTATCATTGGCCTAAAGATAGGAAATGCCAATCAGTCGTTCCAATAGAGCTGCAAGAGGTTAGAGGTAGATATTAAACATTGATGGGGGGGCAGAAAGAGGGGTGGGGGAGTTGATCCCTGGGAGGCCCCCCACTGTATGGTAACTGGGGTCGACAAGAAATGTCAAGTTGAACTAGTTGGGTTGCCTTTGAAATGTAGGATTCCAGTCATTTCAAGGCAGTACTCGTGATATAGTAGCGTTTTAGTCTGGAGAGGAGGATCATAAGGTTGCTGAATGTCATCGACAGGTAAATGAGAAGAGCCATTCCTGACACACCATGCTGCACGGTAAATCAATACGAGAGTGATCACCCTCTCATTGGAGAATCCCGGTATAAAGCCTGCTTCTGCCGAGGCACGGAGCTTATGGATTTCGTGTTGTATCTGATTTATGACCACTTTCTCCATGAATTTGGAAATGAAAGGCAAGAGAGAGATTGGTATCAAATTTACGGAGTTATCCGATTTCAAGTTAGATTTTTTATCAGAATTGGGCTTATCAATTCTTTTTTTCAGGCATGATGGCATTGTGTCTCCTAGCAGTGAAGAGTTGATAATCTTAGACTGGGGCCAACGATGTCCGCAGGGTTTTGATTACCGGGGCTCGGAAAAAGTCTAGAGGTGACCCCAAAGTTTTACAGGATTGAATTAGATCATGTCCAGCCTCCTCTGTGGATGGGGTGAACTTTGTGAAAAGGGTGATAGTGTTACAAGGCACTGGCAGCTGTGGACTGTTCTCGCAATCAAAGGGTGGGACAGGGACCTGAGTAGGTCAGAGTCTCTCGATTTTCTCTAAGAAATATGTGGCTAATGTGTCAACTAGTTTCTGAAATGGCTCTAATTAATTTTTTATGCAGTTTGGTTTGTAGAGAAATTCCATTGTTTTAAAAAGTACATAAGAATTACCATTTGCCTGCAGGATTTTTTTTGTTTTTAGAGTAATAGGTTTAACCGTGGTACATATCTGAGTTGTATTTATGTAACTATCTTAAAAATAAATTGTTTTCTAAGGAGACTCTATCTTTTCCCCAAGCTCTTTCTAGCATTTTCAAAGCTTTTGTACTCTTTCAACAGAGTCTCTGTACACCATGATCTAGCCTGAAACAAAGTATAAGTTCTTAAGTATTTCCTGCTTTGTGGGTGGGTCCCACTAAGAGCTGTTTAGAAATGTTGTGACAGTGGAGCTACTAGAGATTTATTAACAGGTATGTCTGCCCAGACGTTAGTCACCAAGGGTTGGGAATATAGTGAGGGAGTGTATAAGTAGCTCTTCTAGCCAGGGGAAGTAATCTGGACTGGTTTCAGGGGGGTGGTACTTAAGTACAAAATCCATCATGTCACCTGGATAGGACTCATTACCAATGCGAGTTTCTGTGCTCGAATACTGTGTACAAGGGGTGGGTTTGATTAGCAAATTGTCATAGTATGTAAGGCAAACACCAGTCCCTTTTGTCGGTTCTGTCACATCTGATGACACCAAAGGATAAGTTACTTATCTGTAATCCAGGTTCTCTTCCAGGGGTATACTCAAAGTCATAAGCCCAGAATAATCCCTGCCCACATGTGGGACCCTGGAGCATATACAAAAATACATATATATGTGTATGCTTAAGTAAAAAAGTACAGAGTACCTTCAAAACATACATATATACATGTATACTTCCTTTAGTGCCAGGTCTGCTTGAACCAGCGATGCAGACGTTTCTGACTGCAGCCACAGTGGGGTCAGCCCCCCACGTATTTCTAAACAGTACAAGGCCACGGATCAAGACCCCCTGCTCCTTCGATTGGATCCTCCTCCAGATTCAGTCATAGTAGCAACAGCCAGGAAAACGGATCCAGCAGCGACATCCTCCGCAGTCCCTCCGGAGGCAGTAAAAACATGGAGTTGCTGAGCAACAGGATGCGCAACACATCTGCATCCGTGATCAAGGTGGCTAGTGCCTCTGCTCTTCTGGGGAGGTATGATGGGTCTCGCTGGGACTCTTTGGCCCGCTTCACAGAGAAGCTGCCTAAGGAAGACCAGCAAGATTTCCAGGAAGTCCTGCATGAAGGGGGATTGGATGCAAACCGGGTCATCAATGCAGCTGCGGACGCATCGGATCTGGCTGCGCATGGTTACTCCCATGGCATTTTCACTAGACGCTCAGCCTGGTTGCGTCTCACTGGTGTGAAACCTGATGCGCAGAGGAGTATTGACAATCTTCCAAACAATGGCACGTCTCTCTTTGGCTCTCATGCAGCTGAGATGTCCAAAATGAAAGCAGAATTTGACACTCTAAAGGCTGGCGGTCTGGAAAAAAGGAAGGAGTACCGACCCTACGACCGTCGCTACTTCCAACAGAGGGTTCAAATCCCTCACTGGTCGACACAGCAACAACACCAATCGAGGTCTCACTACCATCAGTGAAGACCGGGTCGAGGAAGGGTAGCTGCAAGACAAGCACCTTCTGCAACTAAACAATCTGCAAAGCAATAAGCTCTGGCTTCCTCCATCCGCGTTACCCACTCCGGTTGGGGGGGGGAGGGGGAGTGTTATGCTTCACCTGGACGAGTGGAAGAAAATAAAAGACAAGTGGGTACTGAATATTGTGCAGAATGGCTACTTGCTCAGAATCAAAACCCCACCTCCATCAGAAACTCATCAAGAAAGCATTCTCCAGAAACACCACTTGTTACTAGCGGAGGTAAAGAGCCTACTACTGTAAGATGCCGTAGATACAGTCCCTTCTCTACAACAAAGGCAGTGAATCTACTCTCGTTACTATCTTGTACAGAAAAGGAGGTCCTACCAGAGAGTACAGACCAATCCTAGATCTGAGACTTTTGAACAAATTCATCAGCAAGGATAAATTTCGGATGCTAGCACTGCACCAAATCTTTCCTCAACTACACCAAGGGGACTGGATGTGCGCCATAGTTCTGCAGGACGCCTATTTTCACGTACCGATTTCCAGAAAACATCAGAAATTCCTACGATTTCAGGTTAGTGCTAAAGCATTTCCAGTTCAAAGTTCTCCCAACTGGACTCAAGTCAGCTTCATTCACGTTCTCAAAGTGCATGGCAGTAGTGGCTGCTTTTCTGCACAAACAAAAGATATTTATATATCCTTACTTGGACGAATGGCTGCTGAAGAGCTCATCACCCACTCTGCTGCAGAATCATTTCTCATACTTCCTTCAAGTGCTGAGCAATCTGGGTCTGCAAGTCAACTACAAGAAGTCGATCTTCAACCCGACTCAGAAAATCCACTATCTGGGTGCTTCTCTGGACACGGTAAGGGCAAGCGTGTGTCCTGAGGGGAAGAGACTATCCTCAATCCCCAAAAAATGCTGCAATCGTCTCCAGTCTCAGCATCCCACAGACAGAAGGGTATCCTCTCTGCTGGGCTCAATGGCATCCTGCATCTTCATCGTGCTGAACGCCAGACTTCACATGCGCCCTCTACAGCAAGCTCTGGAGGACCAGTGGACGCAGATATCAGGTCGCTGGGAGGACCGTGTTTCTTCCTCAGTCGGCCAAGGATTCCATCATATGGTGGATGAAACGTTCACATCTGCTGAAGAACAATTGTTACTTACCTGTAAACAGGTGGTTCTCCAGTATTGGTGTCTTTCATAGATTCACATGCTTGAATATTCCCCGTCGTCGGAGTGGGAGTCCCACGGTAAATAATATAGCAATATATACAGTCATAATATATATATATATACCTATACATAAGTAATCATATAAAAACAGAGATATAAGTAAGTGATAAACATCAAGAATGTCCCTATATGAAATCTCCATAGAGATACATGGAAAGAGAAAAAAGACATTCGCAGTCTATCTCTGTCATTATGTTAGTACAAACTACGGCCAATCAGGTGCCAGCTCCTCTCTAGAACCTTCTCCTCAGAGCTCCTTACCTCAGATTTTCGTAGCACCAAAGTGACTTTAGAGTGTATGAGGAGAAGAGAGCTCTGAAAGGGAGGAGGGAGGGTCGCATGTGAATCTATGAAAGACACTAATACTGGAGAACCACCTGTTTACAGGTAAGTAACAATTGTTCTTCTCCAGTATTGGGGTGTCTTTCATAGATTCACATGCTTGAATATAGAATAGCCAGCAGTAACAATTATCATTGTTTCCATAGTCATAACAGCACTAAAAAATTGTAATGCCAATCAATATCCTTATATATATGATATTACTGAATATCTATATAAGTGTAAATGAACCATTATTTCAACGGTACATGGAAACAATATGGAGGAGGGAAGGAAGAGGCTCACCTTATTTAAAAAGATTGCGAAGCACTGCCTGCCCAACTGCAGCATCCTCCTCGTTTAAAGTTGCCAAGCAGTAATGTCTTGTAAACGTATGTCTGCTTGACCACATAGCTGCTCTGCAGATCTGATGTAAAGGCACTCCAGCAAATAATGCGGATGAAGAAGACATCGCTCTATTGGAGTGAGCCCTCACCGGTGACTGCAATGGCTTGTTTGCCTTTTGATGGCAGAAGACGATGGCTGCTGAAACCCAACGTGCAATAGTTGGTTTTGTAACTGGACGTCCCTTGTGATAGCGTCCATAAGCTATGAAGAGTTGATCAGTCTTTCGTAAAGAAGCTGTTCTGCTGATGTAGAACTTTAAACATCGTTTCACATCCAGGGAATGTAATCTTTGCTCCGCAGGAGTTTGAGGATTAGCAAAGAAGGTTTTCAAAATCACTGGTTCGTTAATATGAAAGTCTGAAGGCACCTTCGGCAAGAAAGTTGGATTTGTACGCAATACTACAGAATCTGGTTTGAACTGTAGGAAAGGTGGATTTATGGTAAATGCATGAATGTCACGGACGCGACGTGAAGACGTTAGTGCCAGAAGAAGAGCCACCTTCCATGTTAGATACTTCAACTGGACCTTGTGAATAGGTTCAAACGGTGGCCTCATTAGTTGTGCCAATACGATGTTTAGATGCCACAATGGAGGTGGGCGTCTAACAGGAGGAAATTTGCGAAATAACCTCTTGAAGAATTGATGGATAATCCTTGAAGAACAAAGGGACGTCGAACCATCCTGACGGAAACGGGAAATTGCCGCCAGAAAAACCCTCAAGGTTGCATGAGACAATCCGGAGTTAGCTAAATGCAATAAGAACGGTAACAATTGTAGTGGCGTGGAGTGCAACGGGTGAACCCCATTAGCTGCACACCAGTGGCAGAATCTTTTCCACTTTAATTTGTACGTTTTTACCGTAGAAGGAGCCCTCGCCTGAGCCAAGATGTCTCTACAGTCCTGTGGAATGTCTAAATGGGCAAATTCACAGTGCTCAGGTTCCAAGCTGATAAGCTCAGTGAGGAGGGATTCGGATGACAAATTTTCCCCTTGCTCATTGTAAGTAGATCTGTACGAGGATGTAGAAGGATTGGTTCGCATTGAGACAGTAGGAGTAACTCTGAGAACCATGCCTGCCGAGGCCAACGGGGGGCTATTAGAAGTAGATGGCAAGGTTGCCTCCGCATCTTCCACAGGACACGAGGTATGAGTGGGATTGGAGGAAAAGCGTAGGCAAACAGATTGTACCAGTTCATCAAAAGGGCATTGCCCCGTGATCCTTGGTGGGGATGCCAGCTTGCATAATCTCGGCATTTCCGGTTCTCTGGTGTGGCAAAGAGATCCAGTTGTGGGCGACCCCACCGTTGAAATATTTTCTCCAGAGTTGGCTGATGTAACTCCCATTCGTGGGTCGATGAGGAGGACCTGCTCAGGGAATCCGCTAGAATATTGGATAGCCCCGGTAGATGAACTGCTGCCATCGTGATGTGATGGTCGAGAGACCAATCCCAGATCGACTGAGCTAGTCGAGACAGTTTCGGAGATTTAGTGCCGCCCTGCTTGTTGATGTAGTGCATGCAGGTTGTGTTGTCTGTCTGTATTAGGACTGATTCTCCTTGGATTAAAGGGAGAAAGGATTTGAGAGCCAGAAATATAGCCATGAGCTCCAACCTGTTGATGTGCCAGGCTTTTTGGCATATTGTCCATTTTCCCTTGATTGATAGATCCTCCAAATGAGCACCCCATCCTTCTAGAGAGGCGTCTGTTGTTATTGTCATGTCTGGTACTATTGACAGAAATGAAATGCCTTCCATTAGATTTAACGGTTGTGTCCACCACTTCAGCGCCGACTTCATCCGATCTGTGACGGTTATGAGATCGTTGAAAGAACCCGTAACCTGACGCCATTGAACATCCAGTTCTTCTTGGATGGGGCGTGTCCGTAATCTGCAATGAGGGATCAATGCAATGCATGATGACGCCATTCCCAGAAATGACTTTAACAGTCTTACAGAAACTGATATTTTTGATCTGATAAGGGTTACCAGTCGGAGAATCCTTTGAAGACGGTCTTGGGAGAGAAGTGCCCTTGCTGACACGGTCTCCAAAGTTGCTCCCAAAAAAGCCTTGTGATGAGAAGGCTGTAGATGGGACTTCGTGGTATTTATGGAGAGCCCTAAGGCGCGAAACACCTCCTTGCAAAGACGTGTGTGCTGTCGAAGTTGCACTTCCGATTGTGATTTTAGGAGACAGTCGTCCAGATATGGGAAGATCTGGACACCCTGGAGACGTAGGAACGCTACCACAGGGGCTAGCACCTTTGTAAACACTCGAGGGGCCGAGCGTAGCCCGAATGATAGTACCTTGAACTGGAAATCGTTCCGACCCACTCGAAAACGAAGAAATTTCCGATGTTGTCGTAGTATGGGGATATGAAAATATGCATCTTGGAGATCGATTGTTGCCATGAAATCTCCTTGTGAGAGTAATCGCAAGATCTCTACAAGCGTTAACATGCGAAAGGATTGTTTCTTTAGATACTTGTTGAGAGCCCTCAGATCTAGAATGGGCCTCCATTCCCCGTTCTTTTTGGTGATAAGAAAAAAATCGGGAATAAAATCCTTTTCCTCTTTGAGATCTTGGTACTACCTCTATAGCTCCTTTGTTTATTAGAAGTTGAACTTGATGTAACAGTTCCTTGATATGAGTCGGTGGTGGTCCGGTAGGTGGTGTGGGTGGAGGGAATTCGATGAATTCTGAAGTGTGACCTCTTTCTACAATGTCCAAAACCCAACAGTCCCTTGTTATGGAGGACCATTGAGAAGAGTACAGAGAGATTCGACCTCCAATTTTCTGGGACTGATACAAGTCATTGTCTATTAGGGGTGGAACCCCTATATGAGGATTTTCCTCTGTAAGTCTTGGAAGACTGCTGTCGAGAGGTTTACTGTTGGTTATAGGAATAACGGTTGGAACCCTGGTTATATGGTCGATACTGGTTGTTTCCTCTTCGAAAATTAGAGGAGGTGCTGCGTCCGCGTGCACCCCGAAAGGGCTGTTACCGAAATTGTAATGTGCCCAGAGAGCGAGCAGTCTCCGTATCCTTCTTTATCGATTGGAGAGCTTCATCCACATGATCTCCGAATAAAGCCTCTCCGTCATAAGCCATGTCCAATATTCTTGCCTGTACTTCCTGACGAAAGGAGGTTGAGCGCAACCAACCTTGCCTGCGCAATACCGCTGCTCCAGCAAGTTGACGGAATCCCATACAGGCGATATCAACTGCACAGTCTATCATCTCTGCAGATGTACTCTCTCCCTCCTGGAGTAGCTTTAGGGCTTCACTCTTCGACGGTTCCGGCAGTTGTTCAACTAGCGTTGATATATCCGCCCATACTTGACGGTCGTAACCGCCTAAGATGGCTAAAGCATTAGCCGCTCTCACAGTGGTGGAAGCCATTGAAGAAAATTTTCGCCCTATGGCGTCCAAACGACGTCCATCACGATCAGGTGGTGCAGTGATCGTTGACGCAGGGTTTCTAGCCCAACGTTGCGCTGCCTGTGTGACCACAGAATCTGGCTTTGCTTGACCAGTGAGACACACTGGCGCTCCTAACGGTGACTTGTACTTTTTTTCCAATCTGGGCACCTGTGCCGGAAGGCTATTTGGGGTCTTCATAATCTTTTTGCCTTCCTCCCAAATAAATTCGATTATAGGGATTAAATGAGTTTGTTTAAAAGGTTGATTTTTGAAATCGTAAAGGAAACAATCCTCTTCCTTATGTTCCGTTGTTAATTTGAATCTTTGTGCTGCCCTATCCATTAACTGGTGAAAACTTGCAATATCAACAGGTGGTGAGTCACCAGGTATCACTGGAGAGGGAGATGGTGTTTGAGCATGATAATCATCCCACTCCGCCATACCATCATCCTCATCATCATCATCGCCACCATAATCAAGAATCTCACCATCCTCCCTGTCTTGAGGAATTTCTTCTTCTTCTTCAGTAGCATGAGAAGGTACTGTCCGAGTTGAAGAATGTCGCAGCGGTAGGGAAGGTGTTACCACAGATGGAATTGGAGCCGGCACCGGTTCCGATATAGTTGTTGGCACCACTGGAGGAGGCGGAACCACAGATTCTTGTGGTGATAAAGGAAACCGCCGATTATAATCGTCCAACATGAGTTGAAGATTTGTTATCAGGGACAGTGGTAGCGTCGCAGTTTGCCTTTCTGTAGGAATTTCTTCCTGATAAAATTGTTCCTCATCTTCACTACTATCCTCTTGGCATTTTATTATTAAATCTGAGGGACTGCGTGCCGACTCAAACGATTCAGGTAAACCTTCTTCTGAATCTTGATCTGAATCAGTGGCAAACAATGGTGAAGGAAGGTGGGAATCCTCCAACAATATAACTTCACCTGCCATATCTGGTCGAGAACTCGGTGGCAATGGTAACAAAGGAACAGCGGCAAAAGACGAAGTAGGTGCTGTAGACGTGGAAGAAATTTGATCTTTTAATGACCTCTGAGCAGAAGTCGTCCTTTTAATCTTTATTTTCACCGAAGAGACTGCAGTCGACTGGATCGGAGACATAGAAGGTACTGAGGACATCTTTGTAGACGGACTTGTCAACGGAACCATCGTCGACGGGACTATCGTCGACGGAACCATAGTCAATGGAAGTGGCGTCGGCGGAACCATCGTCGACGGAACCATCGTCGACGGGACCATCGTCGACGGGACCATCGTCGACGGGACCATCGTCGACGGAACTATCGTCGACGGGACCTTCGTCGACGGGACCTTCGTCGACGGGACCTTCGTCGACGGGACCTTCGTCGGCAGAAACGACGACGAGGTTTTCTTCTTCTTCGTCGATGGAACACTCGTCGACGGGTCAATCGACGACGTAATCGTCGACGAGGACGATTTTACAACTTTCGACGACGACGATGTCAATGTCGACGAGATCTTTTCCTTCTTCGTCGACGACGATGCAATAGGTAATATAGATGATACAGTCTTTATGGTGCTGATGATCATCGTCGACGCCGACAACGTCGACGGAACAGTCGTCGACGATTTTGATGCTGACGTCGTCGTCAGAGTCACCGTCGACGAGCAGGAAATTGCGGATTTCGTCGTCGGAAGCTTCGTCGACGATGAAGCCAGTTTTTTTCCTGAAAACTGGGAAGTGGAAACCTCAGCAGCCTGAGAACTATGTCTCGTGGGCGACAAAGCAGTAGTCAAAGAAGAAGAAGTGGCAGATGTCATAGTCAAAGACATTTTCTTCTTTTTCAGAAAAGCAGAAGGTAAATCTTGTATACTACTGCGCTTTGAGGCTGTGTGGGAACGGCCAGAAGTAACGCTTTCTACTTCAGAAACCACTTCATCTTTATCTTTAAGTCTCTGGAGCCACAGCAAGAGACGGCCTGCCCTGTCTTTCAGAGTTTTTGTAGAAAAAGTTCTACAGAACTTACATTTAGCCACTTCATGGTCTGGGTAAAGACAGTAAATACACTTACTGTGTGGATCTTCTGAGAATAAACGCAGCTTTCCACAAGGAGAACAAGGTCTAAACAAAGACTTCTTACTTGAAGACATGCTGAAGAGAACAAAACTGAGCAGAGCTCAGGGAGACTCCCTTTCACACGACGTGCGGTAGAAAATCTGAGGTGAGGAGCTCTGAGGAGAAGGTTCTAGAGAGGAGCTGACGCCTGATTGGCCATAGTTTGGACTAACATAATGACAGAGATAGACTGCGAATGTCTTTTTTCTCTTTCCATGTATCTCTGTGGAGATTTCATATAGGGACATTCTTGATGTTTATCACTGACTTATATCTCTGTTTTTATATGATTACTTATGTATAGGTATATATATATATATTATGACTGTATATATTGCTATATTATTTACCGTGGGACTCCCACTCCGACGACGGGGAATATTCAAGCATGTGAATCTATGAAAGACACCCCAATACTGGAGAAGTAAGTCCCTTTTCACCAGGACCTGCCTACTCAGACCATCGTCACGGACGCTTCCCTACAGGTTTGGGGGGCTCATATGGGCCCGCTTCAGGTTCAAGGGCTCTGGTCAGAGACAGAGCGACGGTACCACAACAACCTCTTGGAGCTGAAAGCGGTGCATCTCGCGCCCAAATCACTGCTCCAGTCTTTTCACTCACGTGCCCTGTTGGTTCAGAAGGACAATACAACAACAATGCATTATTTGAACAAACAGGGGGGAACCCGGTCGAGACCTCTCTCTCTCTCTGGAGGCTTAGCCCATCTGGAATACTGGCTTCTCGCAAGGAATCTGACCATTACGGCGATCCATCTTCCAGAAACTCTCAACGTCCAAGCAGATGCCCTAAGTCGGGACTTCGTCGAGGCTCACGACTGTGTTCTACACGACGTCGCCGCGCAGGACATCTTCCACCAATGGGGAGTTCCAGGCATCGACCTGTTTGCAGACGCGGCAAACACAAAATGCCCTATTTAGACCTTAAGAGGATTCTGAAATTCTACTTATACAAAACCAAGGCTTTGAGAAAATCAGACCGCCTGTTTGTAAATTATGGTTCCATTAATACTGGATGTGCTACTTCCAAACGTTCCATCTCTGGATGGATAGTCTTTTGTATCACTTTGTCTTACCAGTTAGCCAATAAGTCCCTTTCAGGCAAACCAAGGGCTCATTCTACCCGGGGAAAGGCCTAGACCAAAGCTCTCCTTAGAAATGTACTTATTGCAGAGATTAATAAAGCGCGCACATGGCGATCAGTACATACTTTCACTCGCCATTATTCAGTTTGGGCAAGCTCGTTAAGAGATATGTTTGGATAATACATCCTTAAAATGTTATTTGTGCTGTACTTATACTGTTGCTCGTCTGTGGGAATGGGCTTGCTATTCTATTCAGTGCCTATGACTACTGATGAGTATCCCCTGGAAGAGAAAGATAAGTTACTTACCTGTAATACTGGTTCTCTTCCAGGGGTATACTCATCAAAGTCATAAGTAACCCTCCCAGCTCCCCGGACGAGTATGAAAAGTATAATATCGTTTTGCACCTTACGCCATGATCCCTTCATGTTAGTACACCGTAAAAAAGAACGGGCCTGTCCCCTGTGGTGCATGATGGGAGCAGCGGGCTCCTGGAGGTCTTAAAGGCACGGTGTCCAGGTTCTTGTACTCTTTAAAGGCAGGGTGCCAGTTTTTTAGTACTGTGATGTTTTGTCATCTATGCAGCCTATAGACTAATTGCCTGCGATTACATGCCTTTTTCTCTGAAATTAAAAGGCGGTGTTGGAACACTATTGCAGTGTATGTTCTCGTTTACAGAAATGATTTGTGAGATTATTTCATTTAATGAAAAAACAATGTAATTTTGGCATATTTGCGTATTTGAGTTATGGTAGGCTGCATGTTTATATATGTATACATGTATATATACATGTTTTGAAGGTACTCAGTACTTTTTTTACTTAAACATACACACATATATATGTATTTTTAGGTCTCGCTGAGCCCAGCGCATGCGCTGGCTCGGAGAGACATTTTGTATGTGAGTTTTCAAAGTGCTGCTGACTGGCCTAGCGCTTGCGTTCACGCGACCGTGCACGCGCGAACCGCTAGCCTTCAGCAGCACTTTGAAAACTCGTGCGTCATCGCGATCGAGCGATCAGAGCGATCGAGATGACGCACGCTTTCAATGCTTGTTTTTAAAATGCTTGGGACTACGCTTGCAGCCGTGGGGTTGGTGCAGCTTGTCAATAAGCCCAAAAGTATTCTTTTAGCAGCATTATAGCCGTGCCGGCTTTATGAAAACCAATGAGGGATGTTGTAGAGGGCAAACATGCAAAATAGAAAAATTCGTTTTTCTCCTAAATTAAGACAGCTGCTCTCTATGCTTTGCCTGCTTTCTATGGTTTTGGTTTTGTTAATGAATGTTACAATGAGCAAAAACCAAACACAGCTAGCATTCAATTTAAGCGCACCTTTAACTTCGCTGCTTTTATTTTCATTTCTTTCACATTGGCAAAGCAAAGCATTGCCTTTAAGAGCGCGCACTGCAGGTCGTTCTGCTCTCAGCCCCAATCATTGATGACAGAACTTGCTGTCCTGCCCGACCCTCATCACCCCACTCCTCCTCCATTCTTGACCATTTCCCTTGCTGCGATCTCTTGAGCCATTAAAGGCACGTAACCTTTTAAAACAAGCACTTGCAATGCAATTGGTCTCGCATTACTGAAAGTTTGAGCTATTGGCGTTGCATTATTATTTGCAATGCCAATAGCTCAAACTTTCAGTAATGCGAGAGCAATTGCAGTGCTAATGCTTGTTTGTAATGGTCTTGTGGGAGCAGCCCCAAACACACACAATAGAGGGGGTTCAACCCCCCTTGCTAAACTCACTGGCATGCTGGTATGGAACTGATTTCAACATTGTGCCAGGGATGGTGTTGGTTCTCACTCCAGCCTTGCCTGGATCACCAGATTTCCCACTTCTTACCACACTTAGTGCTGACTAAAGCCCCACTTCTGGTGGGTTGGCTGCAGTTCTGGCTGCGTCTGATCATATCTTCAAATTGTTTGTTTTGGGAGTCAATTGACGCCCTTCACTTCGATGTGCCTGAAGCTCGGTAAGTCGTGCCCACAGCTGTTTCCATTTTACTCATTTGAATGTCGGATTTTATCTTAACTGAGTAACAACATTGAAATGTTTTTGCATCATTGCACCCTAAAGAAGAACGTTCCAGGTAGAATATGTTTTTAAAAAAAATTGTTATGCATCTTAAAATATTGCTTTAAATATTGCAACAGGCTCCTTCAGGTTAATTCAAAAAAGATAACTCAGTGAGCTGAGCACCTACAGAGCGGAGCTCACGCACCCATTTGTCTTTCTTATGATTGAGTTATGTAACATGCAGACTGTGAACATTCACTACATAATCAGTTGTGATTACTACTATTGAATGAGGATTTTACCTGCATTCATCCAGGATTGGAGACCAAGTGGTCTCGTTGGTTTGACATATAATAGCTTGTCTTTATCCAGAAATGAAATTGATTGCTTCAGTCATGTTTACGTTCTATCTGAGTACCCAGTCTCGCGTGGCGTCTTTATTTTCTTGAATGGTGTGTTGCAGGCAGCAAGCCGGTGTGTTGATTGTGAAGGTGCTGGGGGTGCACGAGGAGTGTTCCATGCAGGTTGCCGTCTGCGAGCAGCTAGGAAGTCCCCCCGGGGGACAAGATCAGCTCTGGAGAGGACCCTCCCTCTGACCGCCGGCTGAAGGTCCTCTTCACTAGAGAGACCGCCGCACAGCTGAGAGCGGCCCCAGAGGACGTCATTCATATCCACCAGTCTTGGTGAGTGACAGACAGACCTGCAATTACAACACACTTCTGTTATCCACTCCTTTCTCTGTCAGCATCATTCCTAACTGCTCCTGTTGAAGATGTACGCTGCGCCCATCATTAGTATTGGGGCGCTTAAGCTGCCAATGCAACTTTTCCCCCCAGAAAATCTTGGAACATGGGCGTCCGCAAGGGGGTGGGGGATCTTGCCGCCCGCATTCCCACCTGGGGTTTTTCAGTTGCCCTTTAAAAAAAATGTCAAGATCGTTCTGCTGTTTGGAAAGGATTCTAGAATGGATGACGTTAAAATGATGCCCCCCTACCCCCCCAAAAAAAAAAAATTATAATTTTGCAGACTCCCATGTCTTGGAACTACGCTTTTCCGTATGTACAGTAATGGCCTTGAAGCTTTTTGAATCCTTGTCTCCTACTTGAAAAGAAAACTAAACATATTGTCTGGATGCCACCCCTACCCCAGCCCATATTATAAAGCCTCCTAGAATATTGACCGGTGAGAGTTGAATACGCCTATATCACATTACAGTTGATGAAGCGTTTGGGGGATAAACTCAAAGCCAACAGCAACACGTGATATTCAGTGCTGGCAGCCTCGACCCCTGCCCGTCATGTCGGGGATGGCGACTTTCTCCATGGGGGTTGGCAGATGCTGCATCAGTAGGTGAACATTAAGACCTGTACTTTAAATGGGCAGGTACTGATAACCTGCACTTCTTGAATTTTGAAGGGAGAGTTCCTGCACTCCTCAGTTGGAATTCAACTCTTTAAGTGGGAGAGTACAAGAACCTCAATGTAGCACTCAGGTACTGTGAGGCAAAGAGCACCTACAGTTCTTGAACTCTAGTTCAGCCAGTGTTTAAGACCCTACAGCTCGGAATCCTGCTAGGTTCACAGCCGTGACACTGGAAGCTTCGTCCTGCTCCATGGGCTGGACAGGAAGTGTGAGAAGGAACATAGTTGTCCACTCATGGGGCTCCAACTGCGTGGTGGTTCTCTGCTCTTGAACCTAGGAGATGCATAGCACCCAGGGCAGGTTATAGGTTGTGGGGAGGAGGGGGCTGCGGGCAGAAAAGGCCAACAGACGCTCACTGTTCCACCAAGGCCCCACCTCTTTTATTGACTGAGCATTTGTGAGACTGCCATATTTGTCCGGGTGCAGTCATCCCTTCCTCTGCACCCGTAGACAATACAGGGGTGTTTGCTGTTTTCAGACTCAGTTTGCACAATTACTCAATTCTTTTAGGCACTTATGTTAAATTAGCGGATTGAGAATATTGCTAAGTGTCTACCAATGTATGACTGTGTGGGTGTTCTGAACACGCCTTATAGGCTCCCATGTTCCTGCGCTCACCCTTACCTACAGCTGAGAAAGATCTGCTGTAGATGAATTCAGAGGTGGCATTTCTTTTTCATCTAAACTGAACATGGGGGCACAAAATGTATTATGAATCCAGACAATATATTCTCTCTTCGTTGTGTATATAATTTAGCTCACTCAGTGCATTTGTGCATTTTAAATCTGCACCATCATTCAGTGGAAAGACTTACATATCATTACATATACGTGTATTGATTAGTGAGGGAAGCTCATGCACCACTAGGATTGGTAGTATATGTGCTCATTATAGTTTCATGATTTTTACAAACATTTTGTCTCATTTAGTATGAATTTCCCTCTTTTGAAGAATTGTGGATGCTCCTTGCTTGGGTGTTGCATTCCCCTTTATTAATACATAAATACATGAATCAGAATGCAAAAAAAATGGTACCCTTGTATTAGACAGCTTGAAATCTTTTTATAACTCAACTTGCAGATCCAGACTGCTTATGCACAGGTAAAGGAAGGTGGTTCTAGGACATCGGCACATATCTACAGAGGAGGGAGGCGTGGGATTTCACCAGCCTTGGGTAAGTGTATTCCTTCAACAGCAGCAAAACTTATATTCTTTACTGAACAGCATTTTACTGCAGGGATGTTCCTGCGTCTTTTCAAGCCAATCCCTTTGATAATTATTATTTGTTACATGCTGTTGTTGTGGTGTTTAGTCCCCTTTGGGTGAAGCCATTTTTGCGATATTACAGGATCCGGAGGATTGTTGGTGGTGGAAGTCTTACAGGTTGACCTTCTAAATAGAATGACGTTGCTTCCTGTGATCTGCTGGTTTATTTACTACAGTTGACTAAGAAGACACCTTGAAAGGCTGCCTTTCAATTAAAGATTGCATCATCAGCCATTTGTGTACAGGGAATTTGGAAGAATCTTACAGGCAAAATGTCAAACAGTCTAGGTTTTAATTTGTTCAAAAAAAAAAATCAGTAATTGTTACAATGATACTTATAAGTTTAGTTGCATTAGCAGTTGATTTACTTAGCATTTTGGTCTCGAATTGAAAAGTTAGTAACAAACCTGGAGCACCCTTGGCAGATGTCGACTCTTAAATGTGGATAAAAATGGCTCATTCATACATGCCTTTTTAAGAGGAAGCATCATGGTATATGCAGATGCAGCCTTCACCTGAGGTATCTTATCAGAGAAGTTGATAGAGGTGCTGTAGCCGTTGTGTTTCCTATTCCACTAAGTTACAGGACCATATGTCACATACTCCTTGAATAGACCACTGTTTGACACTGAAAATCATTGTGCATTATTACTCTTTTAACATTACTTCGGTAACAGACGTTTTTTCCCCTTAATTATGGCGCGCAGACCCAGAGCTCGGTGATTCAGTAGTCCCCACTTGGAGTTCTTTGGTCAGGCTTTTCATGGGTTAGCTAGGTAAATGCTAACTAAATGCGTATTGGACCAAACAACAGGAATACTGGGTGTTTATGGGGTGGTGCCATACAGCTGTTAACCTCGGCTTTCTCATGCTCAGATGTTTGAGGAAACTTGAAAAACACTAGGGACCTCCTTAAGGGCAGCCATTGCTGTGTTACAGATTTCAATGGCCTGATGCAGACCTGCGAGTTGTCCGGCCTGTACTTGCCTATGAGTGGATCACCTATGGTTTTCTTCCATGCGTCATTACCACCACGGCACTCATCTGTGCCGTCCCACTCATGTTTTACCAGAGCCAACCTCATTCCTGCACTGCCACCAGAGCTGCTGTAAATGAGAAGGTTCCCACTTGTGTAGTGCATGCTCTCTATACGCTTTGGAAGCTCGGACTACAGATGCAGTGTGTGAGTGTGCCTTTGCTGTAACTGTTCTGTGTATGTTATTATGTTTATTAAGGGCTAACTCACTGAGGCATGTTGGTGCTAGGACAGACCAGACAAGTAATTAGTGCAATATAGAACACCCAACAAAAACACCACTAACCAAAAAAATCACAAAATCATAATTGTAAAACCATTTTATTTTATTGTTTTCTCAACAACACAACCCCCCAGGGTCCCCGAGGGTACCAACAGGTCACAAGAGAGTATCATATGAGACAGACTACACAATTATACAATGACAAATACTCTTCCCGTGTGGGCCCCCCCTCCCCTCCCATCCCCCCCTCCACCCTTGTCAGTGTGCCCCCTACCCCTAGTCTTCCGATGGTAAGCCCTACTCCCGTAACATACGATTGGCAGGGGTGGTCTGTCCCAGTTCTACCAACTTAAGTGCGTTCCAGGAGCCCTCCCTGGCATGGGTCACCGTCCAATTACAAAATCATAATATATACCAATCTATGAGCTTTTAGTATTTGTGGGTCATTCACTTCTGCAAGTCCACGAGACATTGTTTTAGCCTTCTAATGTAGTCTCCTTAATTCTTTTTAGGTCTTGCTGAGTCAGCGCATGCGCTGTCTCTTCGAGACATTTAGTAAGTGGCTTTTAAAAGTGCCACCAGAGGCTTTTGCTGGCCTCAAGCTTGCGTTCACGCGCGCAGCCGCCATGTGTGTTTCTGTCAAGGCTCATTAAACCTTGCGTGCCTCTCTCCGCCTTGTTTTATTTACTTTTTGCAAGCGCACACAACTCCCGGTCGCGGATGAAATTCTTGCTCACGATCACTTTCGCGCGCACCATTTGCTTGTTTGAACACTTCTCGCCCTTTCCTTGCTGTTTTCTGTGCATCGCTCATTCTTTCATTACTTGTCACTTTTATGTGCATTTCTCAGTCTTTCTTTGCTACTTCACTGTGCATTACTTCTTCCTTCTTCTTCCTTCTTTGCTGCTTTTCTGTGCGTTTCTCATTCTCTTTCTGCCACTTTCATGTGCTTTTTTCATAATTCCGCAATCTTTCTTTGCTGCTTTTTGAACTTTTACACTCATTCTGTGCTGATCTGCTGGGCATCTGCCACTCTTTCTCATTCATTCTTTGCTGATCTTCTGTGCTTTTGCCTTTCATTCTTTAACATTTTTCTCTGCCCTTTTCACTCAATCCTTGCTGCTTTTGGCTTCTTTTAGTCTCAGATCTTCTCTACGAGTTTCGAACTCAATTGCTCTCAACTCCTCTTCTTCCTTTTTCTCACTCTCTTGCTCTTCTTCCAGCCCTTTTTCCTGAATTTGCGACCTTCCCTGCCTCCTCTCCCACGCCGCACTCCCTACTCGATTCCCGCCAGTTACTTAGCCCAACCCATTTTCCCCCGCTTCTAATTCATGTCCGCCGCTGCTTGGATGCACAGCCCGTATGCGCCTCTCCCGTGCCCAGCGCCAGACCCCATGCTCTCACTCCCATCACTGCTACGTCTCTGCTTCCCTCTCCTCACCCTAAACCTTGAATACACCTTCCAGTGCTGCTGCTACGTCTCGGTAGTCGACTGCGAAGGTGCCTTGCCCTGTTACACCTGACACTTTTCCTGCATCTTCCCACACCTTCACACCACCCTCATGCACGGCACACAACACTCACCTCTCCCCCGGTTGATGTTATTGCACCAAGGATATTGTGCTGCATAACTAAATAATTATAAGTTCCCAAAAGCGAGACCTATTGGCTATGCCAATGCTTGTTGTATATGCTCTGGGGTCCCTGGAAGAGATCTTAAGAGATATACCATCTTCTAGTAAGAGATTGCCATCTGGGGTGAGTCAAAATTCGTTAATAGCAGAACATGTTTTTTGTAAGTTATGAAGGCATTACTTATGTTCTGATTTCTAACAGCTGAGCACACATTACATGGCCATCCTTAATAGAATTAGGTGGGTTGCTCTACTCAGCATTTTTCTTACTAAAAGACAGTTGTTGACATGGGCTTACCTCTTTCCTGTCAACCGGAAAATTCGCCCCAGGATTGAATGGAAGGTACTACCACAATTGGCTAGAAGGACAGTGCAAGACACTCTCAAACATTATTGATCAGGACACCATCAAGATATTTAAGCAGCTGAACGATGCCTAAGCCCTTCCAGAGATGCGGAAGGATACCGACATAAGCAACTATGCCATTGGCTGCTTATTCCTAGAATCAAACAAAAAACCAAAAGGGCCTTCTCCCGCTTTGAAAAATACCTCCTAAACTGCACTGGAGATAGACATGGCATGTCTAAACTCTACAATATGGGGAAATCACAAGAAGACATTTCTGCAGGCTTGGGAAAGGGAAGAACAAGTTACTTATCTTTGTTAACGCTCTATCTGGTAGAAACTATCGAACGCAAATTCCTTAGCTTTGAATATCCCCAAGCGTCAGACTGCCTAGGGAAGATTTTCAAGCACTACCCCTGCGTGCTCGTAAGTATCGTCGTTCGGTCCACATCGGCCATGTCGGTATGACATGCGTGATACCAATAAAGGTGCCACGTCTGCACGCTGATGCCAGTCACTTTTGTGACTTACCATGCCAGGAGCACGGAGTTATAAAGAGAACTGATAACTGGTGTGGAAAGGCTAAGCCTTGAAAAGGAAGTCCCTTACACCTGATCTGGTTCGCAGAGTGGAGAAGATGGGAGGGTAGGTAAGGAATCTGCAGCTAGATGGAGTCTCTATCAGATAAAGCGTTACCGAAGGTAAGTAGCTTGTTCATCTGATAGAGACTTCAAGCTGCAGATTCCTTACCTTTGAATAGATCTCAATCAATCAGCATTTTTAAAGCACAGCAAAGTCACCCCTAGGGGTAGCTGGGCGCTGTGGATGCGATGTCAGAATAAAGGTCAGAAACGAGCTGAAAGAGGCAAAATAGAGGTCAAGAATTTGCAGAAAGAGGCAAAAGAGGGCAGGAGCGAGCAGAAAGAGGCTAAATAAAGGTCAGAAACAAGCAGAAAGAGGCACACATAAAGGTCAGAAACTATCAGAAAGAGGCAAAATAAAGGGCAGAATAGAGCAGAATACAAGTCTGAAACAAGCAGAAAGAGGCAAAGTAAAGGTCAGAACTAGCAGAAAGATGCAAGAGCGAGCAGAGAAGAGGCAGAAAAACGAGCAGAGGAGGAACAAAACCAAAGGCAGCAGAGGGTAGCAGACCGGCCAGATGGGCAGGAGGACCGTCGCAGGGGGAGCTGGCCCAAGGACTTTGGAGATATCCAAGCAATACCTTCCCAAAGGTGGTTCAGTGAACCCTGATAAACCAAAAAGTCCTGCAGGACCCAAGAGGCAAAGTGTCCGTCAAGACGGACCTGACTGTCAGATCAGTAATGTTTTATGAAGGTGTACAGTGATGCCCACGTTGCTGCCTGACCGATGCCTAGGAGAGGAATAATGTGCGCTAATGCATTGATTGCAGCCTTGGCTCTAGTAGAGTGAGCCTGAAAGCCCTCATGGGGCTGCTTCTTGTCCAATGTGTAGCAGATCTTAATGCACAGGACAATCCATCTCAGGATGGCCCGCTTCTGTGCAGCCTTCCCTTGTTTGGCTCTGACATTGTCCACGAAGAGTTAATCATCTACCCGGAACTCTTTTGTGCGGTCAAGGTAGAAAGACAACGCTCTTTTTTCCAGACAATGGAGTCTTTCCTCCTCTTAGGAGGGATGAGGCGGAGCAAAGAAGGTAGGCTGGGTGATGCTCTTGCCTACATGAAAGGAAATGAAAACCTTCGGAAGGAATGAAACATGTCTCTGGAGAACCAGCATGTACAGGAAGGAGGCCAATTCAAGAAGGATCTCAAGACCTGGCTCTTCGACTCAACTCAGACGGACCATCAGTCTCCCTTCCCCACCACCCCTCACCCTAGCACCTTGTGACCCTCAAGGGTAAGTGGCTATACTGTACAAACCCCTGATTGATTGATTGAAGATGGTATAAGGAAGGTGCAGCACAAAAAGTGTGTGCAACTCACTGACCCTCCTGGGCAATGTTATGGCCATTAAGAAGGTAGTGTTTATGGTCAAGAGCTTAAGAGGGCATTTGTGTAGAGGCTCGAATGGTGCACACATGAGAAAGGTGAGGACCAGGTTAAGATACCACTGAGGCATGATGAATAGTGTAGGAAGGAACATACGCTGCAGGCCAGAGAAAACTGGTAGAAGTGGTATAGAGATGCTCCGCACTTCCCAAAAGAAAACAAAGGGTATGTAGAAACAATTGAACGTTAAGTGTGCTCGACAGGCTGAACACAATGTCACCATAATAGTGTACAATATACATGAAAAAGAACCTTCTTCACTTAACAAAATTTTATAGATACACCCAGAGCACTACAAGGTCTTTTGAAGGTATGCTAATGAAAGCAGGTCCGATTTTATTTGTGCGAGTTCAATGATCCAGTACTGCTTGCATTTCGTACAGTTGAAAAACAGCCGACACGTGTTCAGTCTTAGATGACTTTTTAAGGCTGGATACGTAAGGCTATCTGGATAGTCAGTAGAGCCTTGAATAACTGGTAAAGTACACCGGAGTCTGATAGCCGGAATAGGTAACCGCTCTTCAAGTAACAATTAATAGGCCATGATAAGCCTGTTTATCTCTACCGCAAAGAAGGGAGTATCAGCACAAACATGTGTCTCGTGGCGTGATGCCTGCACTTCTTGACTGAATAATACGAGATGGCCCTCTGTCAGCTAATGGTAAGTGGGTGGCATGGGTGGAAGGGTGACACAAAGAAGAGCGAGTAGCCTCTTTGAACTATCTGGAGTTCCCAATGGTCTGATGTTACTGACCGCCAGAGGGAGAGGTGATGGCGTATCCTGCCTCCCAGTGGGTGCCCATGATGGTCTCAGGGCAAAGTAAAGAAGTCAGGAGTCAGAGGCTGCCGGAGAAGTAGGAGTGGACTGACCTAACCACTGGCAGTCTGTCCCATGAAGTCTCTAGAACCCGGGCCCTCGCCCACAAAAAGGCTGGCAAGCCTGCTGTCCGTGGTGGCTGGGAGGGTATGGGTGCGGTTGGAGATCCCTTCCATGGCCACGAAAGGGGCGGAAGGCAGATTGGGGTTGACAAGGAGCCATAGAAAAGCCCAAGGACCTGGCTGTAGCGCTTCTGTCCTTGAAGCACTCCAGTGCTGAATTTGCCTTGTACTAAAAAGGTCAGAGTCATCAAAGGGCATGTCAATGAAGAAAGCCTGGACATTCTCTGAAAAACCAGATGTCCTCAGCCAGGTGTGACACCACAAGGCCACCGCCAATGAAAGTGCTCTACCCAGTGAGTCGGTCATCTCAAGTCCATGGTGAACTTTTCTGCATCCCTTCCCATCGGCAACAACCTGAGAGGGTATGTCCCAGGCCTCCTCGGGGACCACAGGCAGCACTTGCACAACTGAATCCTATAGTGTATAGGAATAATGCCAAATAGGCATGCGGTGTTCACCAACTGCAATTACAGGCTGGTATCTAGCCTCTTGGATTCCATATCCAGTGAAGTGGAAGGGAACACTCCAGGGTGGCTATGCAATGAGGAGGCTCTCCGGGGTGGGGTACAGGGTAAGGAAACTAGGATGCTAGGAGCGGGGTTCTGGCGGCGGTCAATCGTCCTAGTCACAGGAGCCCTTGTGCAGGGCTTGGACCAGGCCCCAAGTAGGACATCTGCAAGGGCTTCACTTCACTGAATGGGAGTAAGGGTTCTGAGGGGTGACACACAGCTGAAGCACCAAGCATCTTGACTGCCACTAAGGATAGATTAAGGTCTGTGACCTCAGCTGCCTGCGTACCACCATTGTAAAAGAGGCTCCTTTCTCTGTAGCCACAGTAAAAGGGGAAACCAGGCCAGTGTCAGGCGAAGTGTCCAACCCACTGGCTTCACCCAGTTCCTCATACCAGTTGTCCTCCTCAATTGAGTCATCTTCATAAGGGTCCATAAGCTCCCAAATGTCTCCATCACCAGGCGGAATGACAATGGGGGTGACTGCTCGGGATCCAGCGAAGGATTCTTGGGGCCCAACTGGCACAAAGAGCGAACCCACTGGCGTGGTCCCAGTAGGGGACCCATCCACGCTTGTGGGACCCGAAGGCGCTCATGAGGGGCCGGGCATCCCAAAGATAAGGCGCATGGCCTCCTAAAATTCCTTCAGATGGGCAAGGGTTGCTCTGGCTCCAGTAAAATTGGGGCAGCGCAGAGTGGACCCAGGATCAGGCCCGCCGACTTGTGGGGTCTGGAGTGTTGACGCTCCCTCCCTCATCTCTTCGGATGACTTTAAAGGATGTTGGGAAGATGAAGAGGGCCTGGACTTCTTTGACTTCTTGTGCTTGTGGGACTTCCCTGACTTCCCCGATGACTAAGAGTGCAACTAATGACATTGGGAGGGGCTCCACGAACGTTCCTGGGACATCCCATGCGAATGGGACATTGAGCATCGTGGAGTAGACTGATGTCGGGAGGCAAGGAGTTTGAGGGATCACTCCCTCAGCGCCTTCGTGTGCATGGCGCGGCAGTCCTCAGATGCCCTGGAGACGTGTCCCAGCTCCAGGCACCACAAACACACCAAGTGGGAGTGTGCCACCGATATTTGTCAATGCAGGCACCAACATGGTTTGAAACCAGACGGTTGCTTTGGTGATATCCTAACACCAAGAGAAAAATTTCAAAGAGTCAATTAAAAGTAAAAAAAGACAAGTCAAAAAGCGACTGAGGGGTATCTCAATCCAGATCAGCGCTATCTGGTGCGGAAAGAAAAGACCTGATGTCAGCACACTGAGATGGCGCCTACAGAGTATCGTGGATGTGACGTCTGGTGCAGACATACAGCTGAACAACGCCACCTATTGGGCGCGCAGGGGTATTGCTCGAAAATCTTCCGGATCCAGTCTGACGCATGGGGATATTCAAAGGTAAGGAATTTGTGGCTAGGAGTCTCTACCAGATATGGACCTTACACAAGACCAGGAACAGTGGAAGGCAGATTATGCTGCAGGCTAGTAACTTTGAATTCCATGCAGTGGGAAGCGAGACACTGCTTTAGATCATCTATTGATGGCATTATACTACATATATCGACAAAATGAATAGGGGGAAGCTCCCTTTTTTTGGAGGAATTGTGGAGAAGAGAGAACTTTAACCCACACACTTTGGTCTTGCCACAGGTTGAAATCTTTCTGGTCATCAGTTCTAACAACTATAGAACAAGTAACTGGCTCCGACCTAGCTAGAAGCCCTCCGGTAATATTGCTAGGGCACCCTGCAGCAAATATATACGCTGTGCATGGTACTCAGGGGAGGCTCATCTCCCACCAGCTCCTGACAGCTAAGCAAACAACCCTTGGGCTATAGGGACAACAACTACTCCCCTCTAAATACAAGTGGATCGAAAATGTGGTGGATTCTAGGAATGGAGAAAGAGCAGGGGGGATGAAAAAGACTTTACCAAGCATTCGAGTTGTCTCTTGAATTTCTTCAAACTATATTATAAGGAACTCTCTTGCCCTCAAGGGACTCTGTGTGTTAAAGACTTTGGACACTTCTCAAATGGATGACAACTACACCACAATTCAAGCACAGTCCAAAGAACAAACACTCCCCTCAGCTTGACCAATGCGGAGGAGCGAGAAGGGAGGCAATTATGATACTCGTGGAAATCACAGTAAAGGCCGTAGGGTAGAGAGGGGAAGGTCACAGAGAGCAGGGACAATTGGGGGTGGTAAATGGGGAATCTTGACAAATGGTTCTATTTGCTAGAGTTCCACTATTTATGGCCAAATGGACAAGTTTTACTTAGATGACAAATTTAAATGTCAATAAACATGTACTAAAACCTAAACTAATGTATTACCACAGAAGACCTTCTTTATCAATAATTAATTTAGTTAATGGCTGTCATAAGAAAGGATAGTGGTATATACTTCCTTTTCTGTAGTTCACACATACTCTGCTCATTTTTCCACAATATGTGGCCTCAAGTAAAAAACAAACTACAAACTCCCCCCTTCGCCATCCCCCCTTCAAAAAAACACGGGAACTGGCCAGATGTGAACAGGCCCATGGTTTGCCTTTGGCATGCCCAATGAGTGACTCTGCTGTGCCCACCATTTTTTGGAGCCCCAAAGCGGTGACTTGGAGGTGGGGGAGGATTTATGGAGAAAACCGAGATTTATGCCACTGCCCTGAGAGCGGGGCGAAAAGACTAAAAACTTTCAAATTAAATAAACTAAAACAATACACTCAATAAAAGCAAGGCTAGATAGCCTTTGAAAGATACTACATGGAAAATAAAAGTAAAAGTTGACACGTTTTAGTCCACTGTAACTGTTTTGGCAGAGTGTCTGGGGACTTCAATGTCTGAGCTATAGTCAACCTACGAATAGGAACACAGCCGTTACCAGTTGGCTCAGGCTTAACATTAGTGGGTATTCACTTTCATCTCCCTTATAGTTGATAAGCAATATAAATAGGTGGAATCACCATGCCTGTAATTTCTCTGGATAGACACCCAGATATTTCTCACTTAAGTGCATGACATTCTAACATCTGGACAACTGCTTCAGCCCCTATAGCCCTTGATTTTTTGGGTGTCATGTACAAGCCAGTTATTATTTTAAGGTTTTTTAAATAAATATGAAACATATGAATGTTTTTATGGCCCTTGTCCAGATGATACTCTTTGTATCTTTGGGGATAGTCAATCCTAGTTCTGCTTGATATATATATATATATATATATATATATATCTATATCAAGCAGAACTAGGATATATATATATATATATATATATATATATATATATATATATATATATATATATATATATATATATATATATATATATATATATTCACTGAAAAAACCATAGGTTTCACACACGTTATAGTTAGGAATTAGCATTTAAAAAACCTTGCAAATTCACTTAAAAAACCATAGGTTTCACACATGTTATAGTTAGCTGGACATTTCACTCGTGAAAAACCATTGAAATTCCCCCGTTATAGTTAGTGCAGGCAACTATAACTCACGCGACCGCAATCCTCTGCTGATGACGTCAGATATTACATCACTGTATTTAGACACTTATTTACCCATGTCTTCTTCCATTAATTTTTAGCTATACATATATTACAAATATTTTTTTTTCAGAAAGACACATATGTCATCAGTGATGTAATATCTGACGTCATCAGCAGAGGATTGCGGTCGCGTGAGTTATAGTTGCCTGCACTAACTATAACGGGGGAATTTCAATGGTTTTTCACGAGTGAAATGTCCAGCTAACTATAACATGTGTGAAACCTATGGTTTTTTAAGTGAATTTGCAAGGTTTTTTAAATGCTAATTCCTAACTATAACGTGTGTGAAACCTATGGTTTTTTCAGTGAATTTGTACGGTTTTTTAAATGCTAAGTTATGTATTTTTTTTATTTTATTTTTTTAAGGTTTTTCACCGTGCGCGTACTGTACGCGCACGGTACGCTTCGTGCACCGTGCGCGCGCTGTGGGCGCGCAGTTCGCGGAATTTTTCCGTTTCTACCGTACGCGCACGCTATGCGTACTCCGCGATTTTTCGCAAAAAAATTAAAGGAATTTTTGGCCCTTTGGGGTCCTTCTGGGACCCCCTGACAAAGGCTAGGGGGTCAGGAACTGTCCACCCTGCCCCCTTTTCACGTTCTCCACCTTTGTTTTTCACCCCCTCAGACTGCGAGAGACAAAATGGCGGCCGACACTTCCTGGTTTCGACCGATTCGAATGTTTATGAACATCTAACAACCAATCAGAATCGCGCTCGCGCACGGCAGCGTGCGCGTACGGTAAGTTTTACCGTACGCGCACGGTGCGCGCTTATAGATATATATATGCTTTTAAATGCTATTTTCTCAGGAAATACTGAACAGATTTACACCAGACCTGCAAAAGGCACATCCCTGACCTGAGGACTACCTCTCTGCCAAATTTCAAGTAATTCTGTTCAGCCGTTCGGGCTGTAGCTTGGACTAAAGGTCCTATGGAAAAATGCATGGGGAAAACGTGTTTTGGGACCCCCCTTTTTCTCAGCCCCCGCGTGACGAATCCCCCCGAGACTTTCAGGGAAGGAGAGGAGCGGAGCGCCCCACCTATTTTGAAAATTTCGCGAGGATTCGTCAATCGGCGCCAAAGTTATTCCAAATAGAATGTTGCGGATTTCCTATGGAAACACGATCTAACTACAACTATCTACTGGCGACCGCCAGTAGATTATATATATATATATATATATATATTCACTGAAAAAACCATAGGTTTCACACACGTTATAGTTAGGAATTAGCATTTAAAAAACCTTGCAAATTCACTTAAAAAACCATAGGTTTCACACAGGTTATAGTTAGCTGGACATTTTACTGATAAAAAACCAATGAAATTCCCCCGTTATAGTTACTGTAGGCAACTATAACTCACGCGACCGTAATCCTCTGCTGATGCTAATACTGTATTTAGACACTTATTTGCCCATGTCTTCTTCCATTAAATTTCAGCTATACATATATTACAAATATTTTTTTTTCATAAAGACACATATGTCATCAGCAGAGGATTACGGTCGCGTGAGTTATAGTTGCCTACAGTAACTATAACGGGGGAATTTCATTGGTTTTTTATCAGTAAAATGTCCAGCTAACTATAACATGTGTGAAACCTATGGTTTTTTCAGTGAATTTGCAAGGTTTTTAAATGCTAATTCCTAACTATAACGTGTGTGAAACCTATGGTTTTTTCAGTGAATTTGTACGGTTTTTTAAATGCTAAGTTACTTTACGCCATTTGTGGCGTGCGCGCCCACTTAACGCAGTTCGTTCCGTGCGCGCACGGTGCGCTTCGTGCACCGTGCGCGCACAATGAGCACGCGGTGCGCTTTGCGCACCGCGCGCCCACTTTACGCAGTTAGTGCCGTGCACGCACGGTGGGCACGCGGTGCGCTATGCGCACCGCGTGCCCACATTACGCTAGATGGGCCATGAACGCACGATGCGCTTCGCGCACCGTGCGCACATGGAGGACATATGATGAGCATCGTTGTGACAGGTAAAATATATGTTTTGTTTTGATGTAATAAGCCATGCACAAATGGGGCCCTTCGGGCACCATTTGCACACGGGGTGGGGAGAATGTGGATATTTTTTTTTTTTTTTATTATTTATTACCGTACGCGTACGGTAAGCGTAATCGGCGAAATTTTCGAAAAAATTAAAATTGCCTTTTTTCACTTGGGGGATCGTTGGGGACTCCCTCGACATGGCTAGGTGCTTGGGAGCTGTCTAAACAGCCCCTTTACATGTTTTTGCACTTTGTTTTTCAACCCCCTGTCAGAGTGCGAGAGAGAAAATGGCGGCCGCCGCTTCCTGGTTTCGACCGATTCGAATGTTTACTAAAATCTAACGGCCAATCAGAATCGCGCTCGCGCACGTCACCGTACGCGTACGGTAAGCGCACCGTAAGCGCACCGTAAGCGCACCGTAAGCTGGCTCAGATATATATATTGATTTAAAGGCTATTTTCTCAGAATCTACTGAACAGATTTACACCAAACCTACAAAAGGCACTTCCTTGACCTGAGGACTACCTCTCTGCCAAATTTCATTAAATTCTGTTCAGCCGTTCGGGCTGTAGCTCTGTCTAAAGGTCCTCTGGAAAAATGCATGGGAAAAACGCGTTTTGGGACCCCCCTTTTATCTCAGCCCCCGCTTGACGAATCCCCCCCGAGACTTTCAGGGTAGGAGCGGAGCTCAACGCCCCACCTATTTTGAAACTTTTGCGAGGATTCGTCGACCGGCGCCAAAGTTATTCAAAATAGAATGTTGCGGATTTCCTATGGTAAGAGGGTCCTAACTATAACTATCTACTGGCGACCGCCAGTAGATAATATATATACACACACACACACACATACAGGTGGTGGCAGACAAATAAAAGGCTTTGTACAGCCTGAAAACTCTTTTTCTATAATCTGTTACTAAAAATGTCCCCCAATTGGGACAAGTCTCTGGTTCCCCCCTTCCCTAATGTTCGGTGTTGCTGCCCAATGCATTAGTTAGGCTAGGGTGGACCTATGAATTCTCAGTTTTTTGCCATTGCACAAGACGTTTTCTAGTTTTAGCAAGATATTTTTAAGAGTTAACCTGGGAAACAATAGAGGGACCGACTGAGCTATATAGAGCTGTTGCAGGAGGAAGTTTATTTTTATTAGGAATGCCATCTTTCCTTACTAGGAGATTTCCAACTTTCACCAACTATACAAAACTTTGAATAATTCCAGTAGACAGGAAAACTATAATTATAGAATTCACTAGTCTTTATCCCACATATGAAATTCTACACAATGATCATCTGTAGTAGTCCTTTGAGGGATAGTGCAAGGAGTAGAATGAAGCTGGTCAGCCCTTTCTAGTATGCATTGTTAACCCTTTGGGTGCCAGGCCTTTCCCCCCTCCTGTGCCTGGCGCTTCCCTAGTGGGTGAGTGTCATGACGAGATAGTCTCGTCATGGGCACAGCGCGACTGTGCTCCATGACGAGACCATCTCGTCATGGGCACAGAAGAGGTTAATGACATTGTTGATGTTGTGGTCTCATTTATTTTAATCGTGGCATGAGGATGTTTAAAATTTGCTTTAAGGAGGAGTGGTTAAATGGTGACAGAGTGAGGTATGTTTCACTCTCCCTGTTGGCATTAGGCTCCATCTGGCGCAAAGAGAGGATTTATATTTGTAGAATAGTCTGGCACTGCTGCAAAACATAGTGTGGCATTTATTGGAATGCTTCTGAGACAGCCAAGAGACTGAAGTATACCACGGCAGTCAGCAAAGAGGAAATGAGGCAGGTACCCAAAATGGCAGCTGCGTTGTGGAAGAAGGATCCAGAGTGGTGAGACCCAGATGACAAACAAGCTGCATCGTGCATCGGTGAGGAGTGGGGACCTACACCAAGAGACAAGACAGGCAAGTGCAGATTTAGGGCTGGGGATGCAGAGGTCTCTTTCGTTGGTCATCATAGGGAGTATGGGAAGTAATGAGGTGGCCCTAGAAGGTTAAAGCATACAGCAAGAGACTTGCACGAGCAAGGTAAGACCCATGAGGAGCCCAAGGCAGGATATTATGTTTTAATCATGTGTTAGGGAATACAACACGCGCCAATACGGACACCAGCACAGGAAAGCCAGAGATACTGGCGGAGATGTGGAAGTGAAAGAAACATCCAAAAAAGCAATAAAGGGCTACTAGAAGGAGCCTTTGGGCCGGGGAGCTCTGAGCACAAACCCAAGAAGCCTTCCAGGCAGGAAGCAGCCCAAGACTGTAAAAAAGGGTGTCTCTGTACAAAGAGAGCCAGACTCAAAAGAGGGGTGAAACCGGAGCCATATTGCGAGAAGTCTCACTGTAAACTGGACAGAAAAGGGCACTCAGTAAGGTGGTAGGGCAGAGCGGAGGTCGCCCACGGCAAATTCACAGGACCCAGGCCAAATAGGACTGATACATTTTTAGAGGCTGAATGAAGAGTGGCAATTTAGCTCAGTGCCCCGAGCAGAAAAGGAGGGGTCTGGTGCAAAGACGGTACTGCAGAGGACATAAATACAACACATGACCAAGCAGTGGGCACATGCAGAGGACCCCCTATCTCTTCACAAAGCATCATTGCCTCCTTCAAAGGAATTATGAAAGAGACAACAGTGAGAGGTAGGTCTACCCGTACTTTAAGTGGCAAAAGAGCCTTCTAGAGTGAGGATTCCAAGGACACACCTGCACAAGGCGATGCTCTGACAGACGACGCCAAGTTCCCAGAGGCCTTTAAAAAAAGTTAAAGAGATTTCATGGAACAACTCCTTCAGAGCCCAAGTGGACCTAGATGCAAAGAAGAGTTCAGGGAGCCCTTCAGGAGGTCAAAAGGGACATAGGCAACCTGGGGGAGAGAATTTCTTAAATGGAGAATGTGAGAAGTTGGCCTGGTATATGCTGTTCACTAGTTAAAGTGGACACCTTGCACCAGTACAATTCGACTCTTATGGTAGTAGGTTTAAGATAACCTTTAAAGAAAGCTATCCTAGTGGTAGCTGTGGAGAGCAGCCTTCAGGCTTAGTCTTTAGAGGAATGTAACGCAGCTTGTTTTACCTTATAATCTCTTGAATTACTAAATGAAAGAACACCACACAGGTATATATATCAAATATATATGTATTTATTACTAACAACTCTCTGCTAATCTCTTTATGAGATTAGAAGTCAGGAATATATGCACAAATCAACGTTTCACAATAAGTTAAGCACAAATATGGCTGGGGCCCTAGGGGCATACCAGACCATATACTAAAAAAGAGACTTCGAGATAACGACTTGCAAGGGGACAAGGCCTAGGGCCTTCAGAAGTGCTAGGGCCTCACGAAAACACCCAGGCAGGTAAGTAAAGGACCTACGGGAGACGCATGCAGTGTGAGAACACAGCCGCGAATTCCTATTGACTTCAATGGAGCAAGTCGCGATTGGAAATTAAGAGTTTAAGGATACTTCGGGAGAGTCTACAAGCAAGTCACTTACAGGGTAAGTAGTTCTAGAGCCAACACCCACATGAGCACCGTAGTGCTGGAGTTACCTCACACAGGGAAGCCGGGTGCATAGGTGTCTTTTGGTGTCGGGTCGCGGCGTCGTTTTCAATGGGAGCCAAAGAAGACTTGCTGCTTGTGAAGACAGGAGAAATGTCCGGTGGAATCAAAGGCTGGATTCAGAAGAAGGAAGACCTGAAAGCAGAGGGGACAGTGTGCAAAGTCACTTGGCAGTGACCCGGGGCAAGGAAGATGGTTGCCCACAGTCGTCTGGTGTTTTCAGGTGATCACGGGTGTCTTGACTCTTCAGCCACGAGGTTCAGGAGGCACTGACGACGACCAGGAGCTGGATTTGGCGTGTCCCATGAAGTCTGCAGCTTGCTGCGGTGTCGGTGACCAGATTGGAGCCAACAAGCCTTGGCAACAGCAAGTCTTGTGGAAAGGATAAAAAGTCAGCGGTGCAGACCAGCAAGGTCTGAGGGACTCACCCAGCGAGGGTATGTCTGGGCAGGCCTGGTGCAACCAGGGTAGCCCTTTGGAACTGTAGAAAAGTCTTCTGGGGACCCACAAGCCAACCGGCAAGGAATTGCGAAGACGCCTCGGGAGGATTCACTCAACAGGGGCCCACGGTCACTCGGGATGTAGTAGGTCTCTGATCCTCGGAGGGATTCCTGCTGGAGGCTTGGACCACACGTGGTCCAATGCACAGGTTCGTAGAACGTCGTGAAGGGGTTGCACTCGAAAATAGTGCACGGTACCCAGGGACTGCGGTTCCTCGTCACTCGTGGCGTCCACTTGCCTCAGCGTCGCTGGGGACTCACGATGGCCTTGGAGAAGTCAGGAAATCCTCTTCCTGGGCTGCAGGGACTTCGGACTCCGGCGGGAGCGGGAAAGTTTGGGACCGTTGATTGCAGTTTTTGGTGCCTGCCAATCAGGGAAGTCACTCCTTGACTCCAAGGGAGATTCTTCAGTCTTCCAGAGGTAGTGGAACGTCGAAGGTCCAGGATTCTTCTTCAGAGCGTCGTCCGGGGATATCCAGTTTGCAATGGCAAGGGTTTCCTAACTTATACTGAAAGGAAGGGAGGGACTAGCTCTATGACCCCACCTATGGGAGGGTCAGGGGAGTGGGTGGCTACACCCACTTCCCTTTGTCCAGTTTCGCGCCAGAGCAGGTGCAGTTAGCCCCTGAGCCGGTTTGAACTGGTGTATGCACAGAGGAGCCTACTGCTCCCCCAGTGCAGGACTTCAAAGCTCTCTAGGAGTGCACCCACCCAGCCCCAATACACTAAACCCTGTCTGGGAGGTGGTCACACCTCCCTTTGACAGGATACCTATTGTTGGGTCTCCTCCACTGCGAGTTTCGGTCTTCAGCAGGAGGGCAGCCCGGTGTCTGTGACTGGTGGCATCCATTTTGTGATGCCAGGGCGCTTCAGGATTCTACCGCGTTTCCACAGTAGGTACATGTCTATCCCTCTAGAAGGGTGGGATCATACTCCCACACCAGTTATTGGTGTGGGGGTATGATTCCAAAGCGTTTGATACCAAACACGACATGTTTTGATGCAGCCATTCCAAAGTTAGCATTAACCACGAGGTTATAATGCACTTAAGAGTATATGGTTTGACTGCATTCCCAAACAGCCCCAGAGAATAGACTCTGATAGCTGCAGAGGGGCCCTGCTCAGGCAGAGGCACCCCCTCACATGGAAACCAAGCACCCTGCCCTCAGGATTGAGAGGGCCTGCCTTAGGAGTGACTGATAGGTTTAAATGTGTGTGCAGGGAGAGATATAGTGAACCTATATCTCAGTGAGGAGTGCTAGCACTACCTCACCCAGGCTGCAGTAGCAGGCCTGTGGTGTCCGATTTAGTCTGCTTCCCAGGGGTGGCATAATACATGCTTCAGCCCCTGGTAGGCCTGTGAAGTACCTATGCCCTTGGTACCTAAGGTACCATATACTAGGGACTCATAAGGCACCACAGTATCCAATCACTAGTGCACCTAACATGCACTCCAGGTTGTTTAGAGAGAACAGAGAGGCTGGGGCCCTGATTAGCAGGGTCCCAGCCAGACTATAGCCAGAAACCAGTGTAAACATAAGAAAAAAAGTGGGGGCAACATATGAGGCAGATCCTACTCTCCTACAGAGAAATTCACAGACACCAGATCCAAAGAGCAGGAGTTTCTTATAGAGGATGTGCAGAGACATAATATTTTATCTAGGGAAACTGGAGGATCTGGGGAATATTTCTCATTGTGCACATATATGTATCCAGGGTGTTCCACGAGGGATGGAAGGCACGGACAGTGACTGCTACATACAGGGAGCTGCTCAGAATGAACAAAGATGACAAAATGTAACATGACAAAACAGCAGGCTCATGGCAAGAAGGCAATCACCCCCTAGACATTATAATCAAAGTCCAGCATTAGCAACTAAAAAACAGCAGCAGAAAGGTCTCAAAACTATTTCAAGTTTGAAAGGATTATAAAGGTCCTATTCCAGCATCTCTCCCAGTTTATACTGCAGAAATGCAGAGAATTCTGCCCCATTACTGAATGTCTATGCTCAAACAAAGTACCTTATAGATGGGGCCAAATATTTTGCATCATCTTTCTCTGGAACTATCAACTATACAGCCTAAAATTCATAAAGGAGGTCAAAGAAATACTGAACATCAAGGGGAAACCTCCAGAAGACGCAAACTCAATGAGGGAGGACCACAATATCCAGAATAAACAACAGTGAAGGAGAGGTCCCAGAATAAGACTCACCACCACCGAACATATAATGGGAGAGGTCAGCCCAGAGTCACATACAGAAGGTGGACGGCTCCCTAGTGAGAGACCATCACACAACAAGCATGCAGTACTGATATCAGTTATTCTTCACTTCACATGATCACATATGAAACTTGATGTGACCTTAAATTATAATTTTATTTATTTATTTTAATTTTTTTATTTTGTTTAGGTTTTTTTCAATTAACCATCGGTTCTCCAAAACAAAAAAATCATCATACAAAAATTCACAGAGGAACACAACAATATAGTGAATCAAAAATCAAAATACTCAACACCACAAACTACATTGTTGGACACAACATAAATATAACATTGACAGCAAATTCGACACTGCCAAAAACAGATAAAATGAGCTCGAGTTCTGTATTTAGTAAACAAATTTCTCTTTTGTAAACATAAGAGAAAAATAAGCAAAACCCTGTAGGTTAGAGTTTGATAGTTTTTCAAACAAACACGAGAACAACGTTTATTAGGGCCAAAACCATATTCTGGCTCACAAAAATATTTTGTTTTGCTTGAGTAATTTTTTTAACCATGTTATACGAAATGAGCCAACGTAGTATATTTTTAAGCACACTTATGTGGTTCAACAATAGTCGACGCATTTCGAACCCAATGATGTGAGTTAACATGGTTCTCCTCAGGACTCAGAACTCTTGGAGAGCTCTTTTTGAGATCCTAAGACCGCTTCTGTCAAATACTCCCTGAGCTAGTTCATACACAATAGTAATAATATTCCAACATTCGTTCAACAAACGCATTTATTTGCAGCCCTGTACAGTCTATTATATCATGAGCGCGTGTACTAGTCCACTGTATTCTTTTTTGCTGGATTCCAAACGCCGGTCCATAGGCGCAAGCCTTCATCTTCTGAAAAGTCCTTTTACTTGCGGATTAGTCTGCATTAAGCGGGTGCCCGAGACGGTACCTCCTTGTCCCCAGTGAGAGAGGCACAGGTGGAGCAGGACTTGGCAACATCCAACAGTATCTGAGAGGGAGTGCCGTGTGTGTGAGGGGAGCAGGTGGAGCTGGGAAGGAGGTGTCTGATGACCTACCTAATACATGGTTATGAAACTGTCCTTGCAGGGATACTTTGAGGGAGACTACTAGGGTTTCAATGTTGGTCACAAGTAGTAGGGTGGGGGTCAACTGAACATGGAGAGATAATGAGAGAACATTATATGTATATTTGTAAAGTGCACTATCACCTTTGAGGGTATCATGGAACTGCGCATGGGTGTGAGGCTAATCTTCCCTATGGTAGGTTGGTTAATTAAAAAGCCAGGTCTTCAGCTTCTTGCAGAATTCAAGAACAGAGGAGGAGGCTCTAATGTGGAGCGGGAGGTCGTTCCATGCTTTAGAAGCAATAGAAGAGAAGATTTACCCTCGTGATCTAGATTTGTGCATGCGTAGGATGTGTGCGAGTTGGAGTCCTGCAGAGTAGAGGTGTCTGGGTGGTTGGTGGAAGGAGATGTGACTGTTCAGATAGGTAGGCTTAAGTTTTGTAGTGCCTTTAATGTGTGAGGATTTTAAAATGAATGTGTTTGTGTGTCGGGCCCCAGCTCCCTGGGATGTAGTGTGATGTTATTTTGGTGTGAGAGGTTAAGGATGAGTCTGCAGCAGAGTTCTGGAAGGTTTGTAGTCTTCTGGTGAGTTGCTTGGTGATCCTGCCATAAAGGGAGCCACAGTAGTCTACCTTGCTGGTGACTAGGGTGTGAGAGATGTTTTTTCTGGTGTTGCTTAGGAGCTATTCCTGGAGGTTCCTGGAGTGGGAGCTGGGTGTGTGGGGGTCCAAGCTCAGCCAGCCACCAGTTTCAGTCTTATAGAGAGGTGTTCTTGCCGAAGACCACTATTTTAGTCTTTTTGGTGTTGGGCCTGGAAGAGTTTGCTTTCATCCAGTTAGCAACTTAGGTTAAGCAGGTGGTAAACTTTTTTCTTGTGTTGGGGGTCTTGTCCTAGAGGGAAGAGTATGACTTGCCTGTCATTGGTGTAGGAGAGGATGCTGCTGTCATGTGTACAGAAGACGATGGCCAGTTTGATCATCTATGTGCTGATGAAGGAGGGGCTGAGCAATGAACCTTGAGGCACTCTGCAGATGAGTTTGCGGGCTTCTGAGGAGTAAGGTGCCAGACAGAGAGCTTGTGTTCTGTCCGTTAAAGAGTAGTAGAATCAGCAGAGAGCAGGTACTGGGATGACAATCTCATGCATATGCCTGATAAGGAAGGGGTGTGAAACCATGTCAAAAACTGTATAGAGGTCCAGGAGAATGAGGGCTGCCATGTCTCCTCTATCACGGATCATGCAGAAATTCGACTACAGCAGCAACTAGTGCTGTTTCTTTCCTGTGGTTGGGTCGGAATTCAGACTGCTTGATGTTGAGGAGCTGGTGTTTGCTGAGGTGGTGGGTGAGGCATTGGTTGCTTAGTTTCTCCAACACCTCTGCCGGATGTGGTAGGAGTGAAATGGCTCTGTAGTTGGAGAGCGTGTTTGAATCAGCGGATGGTTTCTTGAGCAGTGACATGACAGTGGCCTGGTTACAGGTGTCCGGAAATACGTCTGAGTCAATGGACAAGAGAAGAGAATCCTCTATCTGGGAGGATGCTTAGGGGGCAGCTCCAGAGGAGGAACGAGCTGGAATGTCAGCATCATTGGAAGGGGGACTCTCTGCTAGTAGAAAAAGTCGCGTTATCTGACTGCACTGTATTGTTTTGTGCCATTTAAAGCTAATAACAAAACTATATTTTTTTTAAATCAATCATTACTTGTAATACTGAGACTCTCCCAGACATGTTGTTCCTTTCTCAATAAACGCACAAGGGGCTTTTGGGTCTTAGACGTTCCCCACACACCGAGCAGCACAATGTCGCCCCATGAACAGCACCTTCCGCTGAGGAGCCATCAAACATTCTTCCAATCCACATCTATTGCCTCAAAGAACTGCCTTAACTAATTTGAGCTCATACTGATTTTTAAGACACTGCAGGAGAATATCAAGCTTATCTAGATAACCACAAAACGCTTTAAGTATTCTACTGTCTTTAGCAATGCAAATTCCCTGATATTTGCCTTGAAAGCTATCAATTAGTGGCCCTATCAGTAAAACAATCAACATTTGTGTGAAAAGATAACTTAATATGCTCGCCAACCACATACTGGGAAATAGCATTAGTTACAGCTGCATTTTTCAAACAGCAACAATTTAGGCCTGCTACTGTCTAGGGGTGTGTGATGGGGCGTCAATGAGAGAGACTACACGAGTTCTGGGTATACGTGGCTTTATTGAGATCAATCGTCTTTTAGTCCGGCTAGTTAGCCTTTCTCTCGCGAAAGTAGCGGGATCCGTGGTGAATTAGGTCTCCAACGCTCTTCCCGGATGATTCGTTCCCTCCTTCCTCGTCCTGCCGGCGGCCACGCACTTGGCTCTCCGTTGTGCCCAAGGAAGAGAGAGATAAGGGACTATATTAGACTGGGAGTAGGTAAACTCGTATTCCTAACACCAGGGACCGGGAGTGAGGAAGCACCCTACTGGTGTACAACCGAAAACGGAGTGCCACAAACGGTGAGGAGATCAAACAATACTAAACAAGAAGACTTAAGGGGGCGACCGGTTAACGCGGGTTCTCCCGCCTTCCCATCCAGCCCGCTACCCGGTCCCGTACCTGTCCAAGCCACGCTCCTCCCCTGGGAACGTGGCCGGGCGCTTCGCGGAGTCCGTAGCCGCTGGGTCTCTCGTTCCTCCAGCCTCCGGTGTCCGCCTGCTCTGGATCGTTCCTCTCAGTCGCGCCGTCTTCTCCTCCGTCTCCTTCGTCTCCGTCCTTCCTCCAGGGATCGCCCTCCGTCCACCTCCTCGGTTCGCCTCCACTTGTACTTCCTGCTTGAGTGACGTCCTCCCTGGGCGGGGCTTGCGTTCCAGGTACATCCCAGTTAAAGGGCCCGGCTCCGGCCACCAGCGGCAGTTCGTCTTCGTCCGCTGCCCAGTTGGTCTGTGGAGAGGGGAGATTGTTAGGGACCCCTGATATCGGTGCCCACCAGTCCGTGCCCTCTGGAGACCCCTGAGCCGGCAGACCCGTCCCGTCACAGGGTGAGACCAATTCAAGCAGGAATATCAAGTGTTACGAGAGTTCTGGGGAAGATGGCAGCACTTTTCCCTATCTTCATGAGGAAAGATGGCTGCACTTTTCACTATCTTCATGAGGCTAGTTGACAGAAGGGTACAATTCAGCTTGATGAGGCTTCACGTACTGTGAAATGGAACATGTGTTCTCTGTAATCTTGTCTATAACTCTGTCTATAATTATAACTGTCACCAAACATCCATGAGGTTGTACAAACTGCAGCAGGACTTTGGCAGACTGAGGTAGGCATCTTGACCTATCTGTTCATTTAACTAAATTAGTCATGGTACTAAAGTCATAACTAAGCACATGCGTGGGGGGGGGGGGGGGGTGCCACAAATCTCCCAGCATTTTTAAACTACCTCCCCAAAGAAGCATGGGCATGGGTTTAGGCCAAAAATATTGATTTAGGCCAGAGAATCCTTCACTATACTTCCATGCACTACAGCGTTACTACTATCACTGTCGGAAGCAGCTTCAAAGGTCTGAACCGCACTAGATGATGTATAACGTGCCTACTCTGCATAAGAACGAGTCATAAAAGGAACAGTATTTAAGACATTACCATTATTTGCCAAACAAACTTTTTCTCGTGCACAACAAATGGCTTTCCTGTAGTGTGGTCAAATTGATGTGATGCTCATTAAGGTAGGCCATACAATGCAGTGCGGAGTTAGCCTTATTTGACTGCAGTGCAGCAGAGACAAGAAATAGTTTACCTTTATAAGGGACATACTGAAAATCCAACAGCAAACCCGAACCAGCATATCAGTGTTATTATACGGGGGAAAGTTGTTATGCTAAAGTGACCACAATAGCAGACCACAATATTGCATAGATATAAGTGTTGAAATCAAGAAAAAAATCTGAAGGGGAATCATGAATAAACAACACATGACATCAGTGGCAGGAGCACAGAGATTGCCCTATGCATCCCCATTGAGATATCTACATGTATGTGTCACAGGACTGACACCTAACGGAGGGTAGCAAGATGCTGCTGGGTCTCAACAGCCATGTCTTTATGGTCTTGGTTTGCAAGAGGTATGGGTGACCCCTTCCAGTAGTTACATTGCCGCCGACACAAGATAGTACATAAGCAGAAGATACCTTCTGGAAGAAGCCCTGAAAAGGAGGAAAAAGCACAAAGGCAAAAAACCATTGAGGTGGCAGACTTCAGGGCAGGTCAGAGGTGATTAGCTCAGGGCTAAAAGAGGCGGTCTGAAGTTGGATGAGGTGAACCCATGCTGGAAGGAGTGGCAGAGTGGAAGCTGAGGACCAAAAAGAACCTGAAGGACAAAAGGCTGAAGGTCAGAAGACATGACAGATAAAATCCATGAAAACACTCAAGAAAATATCAGGAGCGTGGAACACATCAATAGAAATACTCAAAATGTTATGATGCAAGGAGTAGACAAGGTTTTCCCCTCATATAGTGAAAAAAAGGAATTTACATCAAAATACAGGGTTTTCATCTTGGACTGGGAGAACTTCAATAGGAGACTGTTTAATAGCGTCCATCTTGGTTCCGGGAGAATATTCCTTCCTAGCAGTCCCAGTGAGGCATTCTGGGAACGAGGAAAAACCTGAAAAATTGAGATGCTGCCTGCATCTCAAAGAAAATCCCCAGGAGGACAGAGCCAGAATGAAACTGGTATTCTCAACAGGATGGTACTCTTAACACATACGAGTGAAAGGGTAATGAAAGGGAATTTGGGTTTACTAGTGGATATACTTACTTTCCCATATTAAAAAACAGAATGTGATTATGTGAGCGTGCCTCTTCAGGGACCGCAATCACATCCTGGCGCAAGACCGTCAAAAAGGCAATCTACAGATCGACAACAACAGGGTCATGATATTCCCAGACTTCACCCAGGAAGTACAGACACAGTGGGCCTCCTTCCTAGCAGTCAAGAGGCACCTTTACCAACTGAATCATCATTGGCAGAGGCCTGAGCCGAACGGCATAAAGTAATCAAGGCAGTATAGGAGATCAGCAATGCAGATGTGAGCCCCCGATTTTCACGCAGCGACCAAGCGGACCGGAACTCGGACTCCTACCAAGTTGCTAGCTCTACAGAGGACTCTGATGCTGACCTACCTAAAGTTACCCCCAAACCGGCAGATGAGATTATATGATGAATGAGCTCTGAGTGGCATTGACCAGTGAACATTATGGACTAAATCCTCTTGGACACTATGTATGTATATCGCTCCGTAGCTGCGCTCCCTATGGCTAAAGGGTGGGGGGTTATCATGCTATTCAAACACATTCTTGGATGGGGGGAACCAGGTTGGGATGCTCTGCGCCATCACTGGCTGCTCCTTCACCCCTAATTACGGTCGCGTAGGTACTCCCACGAGAAGATACCCATTGATATTGTGTTTGGATGGGTTTTGGACTATTACCTGTCCTGGGGAGAGGAAGTTAGTGTTTTTCTAGTTTGTTGTTTTTTCAGTTGGGATCTAGGCGTGCCTGGCGAGCAGAATACACCATGGATATGCTACCTGAAACATATGGATATAGACCAGGGCGCGTGCCTGTAAGTTGGGGACAGATGACATCACTAACTTCATGGCACCCACCGTAGAACGTAAATGTCTCTTGTGGAATGTTCGAGGGATGAACTCCATGATCAAACGCCACAAGGTATATGCTTACCTAGCTAGGAGGGGTGCACATATTGCCCTGTTACAAGAAACACATATAAATGCTAAAGAGGGGGCCACGCTACAGCGCAGAAGGAGGGGCCAGACCTTCTACACAAATTACACAGCCTCTGCCAGGGGTGTATTGGTGTGGGTTAAAGCAGGAGTCCCCTTTTAATGTACCAGTCACCTAGCAGACCCTGAGGGACGATACCCAATAGTAACTGGTAAGTTAGATGGCACAGACGTGACGGTTGGAAGTATTTATGGCCCGAATATCGACCAAATCTCATTCCTAGCAACAATTTCCAGAATATTTGCACCATTCCTAGTAGGGTTGGTGATCTTGAGAGGAGATTATTATTGTGTGGGTTACAATGTGTTGGATCGATCTCACCCACCCTTGCGGGAGCTCCCCATTGTTAGAACTGCTGAGGCGCTTAGAGACTGACAACTTTAATGAGGACTGACAAACTCATGGAGAACATTACACTCAGGGGAAAGGGACTACTAAATTTACTCACATTTACATGATTTACACGTACGATTAGATGCCATACTCTGCACACCAGATGTCCATGAACACCTTATGACTAGCAGGTACTTAGCAAGAATGATTTCGGATCATAACCCTCCACTGCTAGGATTCACTTGAACACGACCTAGGCCGTGTATCCCCACTTGCCGACAAAACCGGAATCTCTAGAAAACCCAGTGTTCCAGTCAACAATACGAACGCCCATAGAGCAATACTTTGAAGGGAATGAAGGGACAGCCTCAAACCCACTGGTGGCATGGGATGCATTCAAAGTAGTGATTAGGGGCAGCTATACCTCTGAGGCAGTGGGACTGAGAGGGGCCCTACTGGGGGAGACACTGGCTGCAGAACAAAAGCTAAGGGAGATCGAGAAAGCTAGACCCGAGCATCAAGAATTACAGGAGGGGCTACTGACAGCTAAAGAAACTATGGCAGAGCATGTAGAAAGATAACGCTGCTTTGGAATATAGCACATTACAACGCGTGCTATTACCATGCAGTAGGTAACAACGCAGTCGTTACAACGACCACGTTGTTACCACGCATGGCATTACATCGCAAGTCGTTTCTACGACTTGCGCCAGGTGGGGCACTGGACTTAAGAATAGTATAAGTTACTATTCCTACTTCAGTTAGCGCAACAGCAGGGAAGGAATTGGATTTAAAATCCAACACATTCCCTGGTGTTGCACGCCACCTAGCGCGAGCCGTTGAAACGTCTTGCGATGTAATGTCACAAGTGGTAACAACGTAGTCGGTTTTAACGACCGTGTTGTTACCTACCTGCGTGGTAATAGCAGCGTTGTAAATGCTATTTCCCGCTGCTTTGATTACAAAAATTATATGATTCGGATACATGCAGAGAGACAGATCTGGGGCGCTTTTGGCGGTGTTGGCTAATCCTGCTAAGAAGCGGTCAATTAATCTTGAAATCAGGGACAACCACAACACAGCACTCTTCCGACAGCAGATTATTAAAGAAACGTTCCATGATTACTCTGCCGAGGTATATCGGAGCAGGATGACTGGCACAGATGCAGATATGGACTCCTTTTTGGGGCCCACAGGATTCCCAACCATAACTGAGGAGGAAGCAAAGTCACTGGGAGGGAATATAGAGGTCCATGAAGTCAGGGCCACTATTAAATCTATGGCCAGGAATAAAACATCCGGAACCGAAGGCCTGCCAGTTGAGTTTTCTTCTATGTACGTCGACGTGCTTGGACCCTGTCTGGTAGAGTTTTATAACCTAGCAAAACAAAGTGGGAGGCTGCCCGGATCCACGAGGGAAGCCCTGGTCATCCAGTTATTGACACCAGGAAAGCCGGCCTTTCATAAAACTGCATATAGACCACTATCAATGCTCAATCTTGATTATAAGATCTTAAGTAACATTTTAGCCATGTGACTCCTCCCACACATAACGATCCGCATTCATCTACATCAAGCAGGGTTTATATCAGGTTGTAATACAGCACTTAATGTTAAGAGGCTGCTGCAAGTATTAGAAGCGGATTCCCACTGCAAAGAAGAGACTGCCATGTTCGCAGTGGATATAGAAAAGGCCTTTGACAGCTTGGAGTGGCTGTATCTCTTTTGGGTGATGCGGCGGAGTGGGCTGGGCTGGGCTTGGCTTTCTGGACGGACTTACTGTACATAGAATCCAGGGCTAGATTTTGGACTGGGGGAATGATATCGGACAGCTACCAAGTGGGAAAAGGAACTCAACAGGGTTGCCCCTTATATCCCCTTTTAATTGCCCTAGCTATGGAGCCCCTAGCTGTTTGGGCCAGAACAGGGATTCCCTACCGGGGCCTAGAAGTGCTGGGTAGGCATCACCACATCGCGACCTCTTACTTTTCCTCTGGAATGTAAGGGAAGACTTTGATAGAGCAAGAGAACTCTTTGCGCATCTTGGGTGAGTATCAGGCCTCTTAGTTAATTGGAAAAAATCTTGTCTGTTTCCTACTAATGTGGGTTGAAATCAGGCCGTAGTGGACAAAGTAATATGGGAAAACGGGTGCCTCTCGTATTTGGGGGTCAACATCTACCACGACCCAGCAGACTTATTGGAAAGCAATATAGGGAATGCCACCCGGGGAGCGAAAACGAACATGGAGTTCTAGGCGACCCTCCCCTTCTCGGCGATGGGTAGGGTAGCCCTGTTGAAAATGGTGACCCTGAGGTGGTTGTTATATCTATTCGTGGCGGTCCCGGTCTGGATTCTGGCCAGGATATTCCGTAGCTTGCAATCACTCGTAACAACCTTTATTTGGGGAGCTGGCAGATGCAGAGTGGCACTGACCACCCTTCTGAGAACTAAGGAAGCGGGTGGCCTGGCACTCCTGGACTTTGAATGATACTACCTAGCTGCGCAGCTACAGTGGCTCACACAGTGGGTAGCCGGAAGCGTATGCAGGGTGACCACCTGGACCCCGCTGTACCAAGCCTAAGTTTATTGTCCCGCATTGTATTGAGTCTGCCTGCCTCAAGGGGAAGGTGACAGCCCTGAATTGAGAGTATTTCGTAAGTGTTGGGTTAGAAGCTTGCATAAATCGAAAATTAGACACCCATATGCCCCAGACATCCCACTGGAATTTTGTATGGAACTGCCTCATGGAGGAGACTAGCATGGTTTAAGAACGTGGATGGTAGCCGGAGCATCCACTATGGGTACGCTGTACGAAGACGGCTCCTATTAACATTTGAGGACTTCCGGTAACATTATGATTTACCACAAGGTAATTTCTTGCTACACAGGGCCCTCACTGCAGCAATACTCAAACAGTGGAGGGAGGGGCTCGCTGAACAGCCAATATCAGGCAGGTGCCAATAGGTAGAAACCGCCTCTGGGACATACAAAGCAGTCACCTGCTTATATCATCGACTCCGGAGGGAAGAATTACCCGCACTTAATAATCTACGATTGCGCTGGTAGGAAGAACTAGGGGTAACTACTGAAGAAAAACTCTGGGAGGGGTTAATCGAGCGCTTCCCTAGAGTGTCTAGGAATGCCAGGTTCTTAATTGATAAATTTGTATGTACTCCACAGAGCATACTGTAAACTGGCGCAAATAGATACTGTCTGATAGAAAAAAGCCACATGCTCCCGATGTGGAGAAGTAGGATCCGACTTCTTGCATATGTTTTGGAATTGTCCAAAGTTGGGAAGCTTTTGGGGGATGGTGACAGACACATTAGTCCAGGTGTCTGAAAGAGAGGTGCACTGTACACCAGGGCATTGTTTATTACATTGGTTTCCACATATTTTCAAAACTAGTATATTTCAAGATTTGGCACTGGAAATCCCAGGGTGGGGCATCTGCAGAGGGGTGGAGGAGAGAGGTCATAGGATGGGTGGATTATGAAGGAGCTGTGCGACAGAGAATCCAGAGGGGGTCGAGGATCCTTGGAAGCTGCCAGGGTATGAGAGGCTCTGGTGACACTTCTGAAACATCCTAACTCCCCCTCCCGCGAGGGGGCGCCGGATACTCCCTGATGTTGTAAGTCACTTAACTACTCCCTGTGGAGCACTCCGTCCGACAGCCAAGCGGGTTGCCCTCAGCATACGGCTTCAGAAGGAAGTTGTCAAGACTAGTATAAGTGAATCAAAATAGGTTACTACCCCACACTATCAGTATGCTGCCTCTCATACAGGGATGTAACCTCAGTCATACAATGCTAGAGGGAGGTGGAAGGAATGGGAGGGTGGGTAATTAGATTGTTTCAGTTGGCACTGCAATGTGTACTGCAGGAAATATTTACTTGATTACAGGCAGAGGAATAGCTTCATATGTACCTACATCCTGTTGTATAAGATTTGCAATCATGAATGGATTAATAGATACCTATACCTTGCTTAACTAAAGGAAATCAACCCGGTCATTGGGAAGGTTGTAGTCCCACCTGTACTATTGACTGACTGAATACTGCTTTATTTGTAACTTGCCATGGGTTTTTAATCAATCAAATCTGTTTTTAAAAAAGTGAGCGTGCCTCCGCCCTTTCCACCCACCCCCGCCTGTCTGAGTGGGGTACTAATTTATACCACTATACAGGACACTGTTCCTTATTCTTTTTGTGATAATGTAGCATTACACTTCATATTGCTGTATTGTGCAGGGGCTTGTAAAGTGACACAAACTGAGTGCCCAATTTATGTGTATAAAGTCGGTTATTAATGTGTCATACTGCATCAGGTGTCCTATATTTTAGAATATACTAAATGCATTCAGTGCATGCAAGTATGTGGTGTACATGTTATGTTTCAGTCAATCCTACTCAAAAACCAATACCTGGGTTGCTATGCGATCTTATATAGAACTCACTACCTCTATCCACCATGATTTCTTTATTACAGGTGTTAATATATGCTCAGCAGGGTAACATCCAAGTTGGCCTGTTTATATGTTGTGTATTGTCTGACAGTGAACACAAACAGTAGGACAAAGACAACAGGAATGGAAAATACATTTTAGAGGGGTATCTACATAGGTTCTGATGAAATACCCAACAGTACAGTGACCTAACCAAGAGGGCTGAAACATGTAAATGCAGATTGGGGTGTAGAGACACTGTACCTTCTAAAAACACCAGCTGGAAATTTTAACCATACTGAAGGCATACAATATTAGAGAGATACTGGTGTGACCTTCAGGTATTTTATTATTATACTCTGTGGGATATAATATCACAAGCCCTCCATTGAAGATGGTCGAGCCCATCCTGGGTTTACAGGAAACAGGATGAGAACCGATGATGAAGCATGACACCAACAGTGTGTGTGAGGGTCAATAAAATCCTAATGAGAGTTCTCCTATTTGAGGTTTTGAGTACAGCCACACAGTGACCAGACACGAGGGAATACCAGTTACTTTGAGTGATAAGTAGCTGTTAAGGAGACAGCATCTTGGATTCCAACATAAATCTCTCTCCCCTTCTCAAATTAGTTACATTCTGGGGTTTTGTAAACAAATACATTGCACAGCACACAACTTTAGGGCTTTTCGTTTGAAACCCACAAGTAGATTTCAAGTGGTTCAACTACCACCTATTGTAAATAACAATGTGGCAGTAGAAACAGATCTAAGCTAATCGGACGAAATAGCATTTAAGATCATTTCAGCACCCCCATTGGTCAATGATCAATGATGGCAACATACCAAGATTTAGCACAAGTGGAAGGCTGGGACACACACACAGAATCAAAAAAGTATTAGGTAAAAACGTTCCTACACGGTGCAATACCCTCAGAATATCTACGAGCAAAATGGATTGGTCCCTCATAGTATGATGCTGCAGCAAGGATTGGCTGATTTTGATAATAAACACCAGCAAAAGCCTTGCTGATGCAATGCTTATAAAGATTTTTTTTAAACGAGGTACCCCTTAAGTAGCAAAATTCAGCTCAGCACCTTCAAAAAGAAACTGGAGTAAGTAAACAAGGGCATATCAGATTTCAAACTTTTTTAACATAGAGCAAAACAACCATATAGCAAAAAGAGATATTAAAAAATCTGCACACACCAAGGTATACCCATACACTAAGGACGACCGTACTCCCAAATCGAGGGACCCAATACTACCCAAGGTCACATACCACCAGCGCGAATGGTCTTCCAGCTCCGATTCAAAGGGCTGGAGCAGTGACAAATCAAACAGTAATACTAGAAATGGAATTAAAGGGGGGGGGGGAGGAGATTCAACAATTGTCACTCAACAATGTAGTTTTAGCTCAACCCAAGAAGGTCACCTTTCTGAAAGAGTCCACCACCTTTTTACCAGGACAACAGTCTTTTTTAGGTCAAGGATGATGAATGGGAAAGAAAAACGGACCAGAGGTTTCGGTGGGAAACCCCGGAGGGGATGACAAACAGAAGCAAGTCTAAGGAATCCTAACCACAACCAGGGACCAGGGACCAGCAGCACATAGATCTTGTGGTAAGTTTGATCCCATTTGTTTTTACAAAAGATGAAATGGCGGTTCTCAACAAGGATCTAGGATTTGTTCTCACTAAACATACCTATAAATTCATATTACAGTGCAAGATTGAGGAATTCTTTAGGAAAATCGAGGTAGAATCATTTTTTTAAGAAACTCAGGATCCCACACACTCAGACCTAAGAAAAAAATCCTTTTTTAACTACCTACCACGCCATAACGCCAGAGGTGACGGCCTTTGAGCACGCACCCATAAAGCACACTGAGGCACAACTTGGGAAGAGAATAGGCTACCACAATTTGACCCCCCAAAGAACAGGGAACACCAGAAGAGGGAGGATATTGTCATAAACCAGCAGACAAGGATCGGGTCATAGTCATGTAAGCAAAAGAGAACTATAAACAAGCCTGATCAGCCTGCAATCTGATAGGGTCTTATTATTAGACCCTATAAACAAATTACTAACTGAACTCAATAAAATAGTACAAAGGGCTAAAGAACAGGACTCGATCTTTAAACAAGAAAGAAAAGGAATCCTTAATTAGTGACATACCTTGAACCCTGTACTTTTATACATAGAACAAGATCCAAACAATAAGGGACCTCCACCAATTTGCCCTACAGTTACAGGGATAGATTCAGTTACAAAACCATTATCAATCTTCTGGGATTGGTTTTTAAGACCCTTGGTAACGAAGATGTCCTCATACCTCAAGGATACTTAACACCTACTAAATACATAGAGGAGTATCCAAAGCAACGCTGACAATGAATTGATGATCGTCTTAGACTTTGAATCCTTATATACGATAAGAATCTAATAGTCATAGAAAACCTTTTGCGCCAGAAAGGATGCAACTGGAAAGAACTAATCAAGGTCATTATGACGCTGCCTAGGTTAGCACTCACAAAGAACTATTTTGAGTTTGAGGGTAAAAAATATGAACAACAGCACAGAACTTATATGGGCAGCACCTTTGCACCAAGTGTGGCATGCTTATATGTATACTACTTCCAACGAGGCGGTACAAAAGGGGGTGGTGATGGACGGAGCATCAGAACCAATCAAACACTCACACCCAGTCAACAGATCTGGGTTTGATCCATCACCGTTCTTTAGCCCACTCTGCCACCCCAGTTCAGACATGGCCATATGCAAATCAGTCTGACCCTGTGCCTCATGGGAACAGTCCAGCCCGAACTGCCAAGCCATGCCTTCCCTGGACCGGAAACAAGCTTCCTAGGACCGGTTTCTAGCATATCAGCCGTCTTCAGCCAGGCTTGCTTGAATCCAGTGGCAAAGTGAGCAAGGGACTCACGTCTGAGCATACCCTGCCAACTTATGGCGAACAAAGCGGTACAAAAGGGGGTGGTGATGGACGGAGCATCAGAACCAATCAAACACTCACACCCAGTCAACAGATCTGGGTTTGATCCATCACCGTTCTTTAGCCCACTCTGCCACCCCAGTTCAGACATGGCCATATGCAAATCAGTCTGACCCTGTGCCTCATGGGAACAGTCCAGCCCGAACTGCCAAGCCATGCCTTCCCTGGACCGGAAACAAGCTTCCTAGGACCGGTTTCTGGCATTTCAGCCGTCTTCAGCCAGGCTTGCTTGAATCCAGTGGCAAAGTGAGCAAGGGACTCATGTCTGAGCATACCCTGCCAACTTATGGCGAACAAAGCGGTACAAAAAGGAGTGGTTATGGACGGAGCATCAGAACCAATCAAACACTCACATCCAGTCAACAGATCTGGGTTTGATCCATCACCGTTCTTTAGCCCACTCTGCCACCCCAGTTCAGACATGGTCATATGCAAATCAGTCTGACCCTGTGCCTCATGGGAACAGTCCAGCCCGAACTGCCAAGCCATGCCTTCCCTGGACCGGAAACAAGCTTCCTAAGACCGGTTTCTGGCATTTCAGCCGTCTTCAGCCAGGCTTGCTTGAATCCAGTGGCAAAGTGAGCAAGGGACTCACGTCTGAGCATACCCTGCCAATTTATGGCGAACAAAGCGGTACAAAAGGGGGTGGTGATGTACGGAGCATCAGAACCAATCAAACACTCACACCCAGTCAACAGATCTGGGTTTGATCCATCACCGTTCTTTAGCCCACTCTGCCACCCCAGTTCAGACATGGCCATATGCAAATCAGTCTGACCCTGTGCCTCATGGGAACAGTCCAGCCCAAACTGCCACTTCAAACAAGCTCATATGTGAGCTAACAACCCCTAAAGGGACACTGTAAGATTTTGGCGAGGTTACAGTGACGATATGGTACTAAAATGGCATGGCTCAAGGAACATAGCACAGCAATTCCTTTACTGGTTAACACCACAACATGATTTCCTAAAGTTCATCCTTACCATGAGTAACCAGGAACTACCTTTCCTTGACCTCGTGATAAGATCACAGGCAGAGACTCTTACAACAAAAGTATACACTAAATGACTGGCAAACACTTTATTGCATTTTGGCAGCACATGCTCACATGACTCTAAGGAAAATCTACCACTGGGTCAATTGCTGCATACTACACGCAATTGCACAGACATAAGGGAATACAAATCAGAGGTAGAAAATATAGCAAAGACAAAAATAACAAAAACAAGAAATCTATTGGAAAACACAAATAAGAGCTCAAAATAACCACAGGGATACTCTCCTGTCGACGAGAAAAGAGATGACCTGCAAGAGCTCTCTTGTGTAAGCATGTACACTAATGAGGTTAAAAGTATTATAAATAAACAAAGGTGCTTATTGAACAGCAAAAAACGATACTTGAAGAAACCAGTGTTCTCCTCCAAGCGCAAAACCAGCCTGAGGGATTTGGTAGTCCATGCCTGACCTAATACGGACAGTGAATTGAAAGTACTAACATTACAAAAACCCTACTTGAACGCAAGAAGTGGCGGGTGGACAGATTAGGAACACATAGGAATGGTTTAAATAACGACATTCCATTAACCTAATTATTTCTACATAAACACGTGGCTATACACACACAACGTTCTTTGACAGAGAGTCTAAAAATAAGGAGCATGCCCTCAAATGGCAAATATCCAGTTAAAAAAAAAAAAAACGAACTGGCAATTCTTATAAAGCACTAGTGAGTAAATGTTGACTGTTGCTTTTATACAAGTCTTAAAACTTGAACCGCCAACAGTGTTAAGAATTCAACAGCAACTGTGGGCTTATAATGCAATGTAGATATTAACGCTGCTCCTAAGGCCAAAGTAATCATGTTTTCAAACAACAATTCGATGACAGTGCGCAAGTTAGATTTTTTTATGCTCCTAAATATCGAAATGAAAACCATCACATGGGCCTCCAAAGTCAACACAGCACAGCAGTCCGCCGCTTTCAAATAAAGAATCTGCTTGCACTACTCTGAGCATCTGTATTACAGACAAAACTACCAGATAATTTCACACAATAAGATTTATTAAATTCAGGTTACAGTGTTGTTTTCAGTGTACTCATCTTATGCGCAGTAGTTACCCTTCAGTGTAGTGCTCCATATGGGAAGGGACTCAGATTAACTTAGCCTCAGACCAGCTGACGCAGTGAAACTCCTGCTCCTGATACGTAGTAGAGATGGACAAGCCACTGACGGGCTAAGCCAGATGTCTGACTCTGGCTTATCTTGAAGTCCTCTTGAACTCTAGAGGCAAACCAATATGTGTGTCTTTAGCCTCCCACCCTCTTGTCTCCATCACAAAGTCCCTATTCCCCGCACCCACAAAAAGACAGGCCACTCTTGCAGCAGAGCAGGAGCGACAATGGTCATTTTCAGGATTGGCTAGCAGTAAACACCCTGAAGAGTGTTGTGTAAATGCTTGGAGCGGGATGTTATGCTAACAGCACTCTGCAGGGTCTTGATAGGTAGCACATCTGAAATACAAGTGATAAAGATAAATGCAAAAGCCCGACATGGTGTGGATCTGTGTACATTTTTCATTGTATCCAAAACCTTGAAGAGAGTTTTATCATGCTCTGTAAGGTTACTGGCGAAAACAAGAATGCCGTCCTGATAGGCCTGTACACCGGGAATATCTTTCAATAAAGTGTCCATTAATTTTTGAAAGATGCTAGCCGCAGAAGCTAGACTAAAGGGTAATCTGCGATATTTGTAAACCCCAAACAGGGTTACAAATGTGGTCAATTCCTGCGATTTTTCTGACAGGGGAATCTGGTGATAAGCGGACTTGAGATCTAATAAAGAGAAGTACTTGGCCCCACCCAAATTGGAAAGTAAATTGTGGCTCTTAGGCAGAGGATGACAATCCACAATAATATTGTTATTGAGGGAGCGCAAGTCGGCACATAATCTGACATCGCCGGATTTTTTTCGGACCAAAACTATTGGAGAATCCCACTCAGAAGAGTTGCATGGTGTGATAATTCCCTCGTCACATAAGTCCTTAAGCGATTTTTTTTTTATTCATTTCTTGCACTCAAAGGAAGAGGTCGAATTTTGTGAACAAGGAGTTGTGCGTTAGGTTTAAGGTGAATTTCATGTTTAAAACCTAGGACGTTACCAACCTTATTTTCAAAAACAGAGGGAAATTGGCTAAGTAAAGTGTTAACATTGTAATTTGAGACAGAAAGGTTGGAAACATTAACATCCTCAGAATCATGGTAACTATAGTAATCAGGTGGAATATCTCCCAAAGTGACAGGTTGATCTGTACCAAGTTTGAGATACAAACCCATCTTAGCCAAATCCAACCAACCCAGAATATTTCTTCCTTTAAGAGCAACATAAACCTTGGTGAAGGTGCGTCTGTCAAGGCATTGAATCCTAGAATGGAAGTAACCCAACATATCTATATCTTTTTCACCATACGCTTTAGGGATGACATCAGATTTGGTAAGAGAAACATTACTACCCCAGTTTGCATAAAACGTAGTGTCTGACAAGATGGTGATAGGGGAACCTGAATCCGCTTTCACTTGTAAAGGCACAGTTCCAACCAAAAGTTCACACCATGGGCCTTTAACTTTACCAAAGTCAACAGAGTTACATTCAATGGATAGCATTACATTGTCAAGTTTTTCTGAACACGACTCCATGTTCTCATTGAATTCAATATTGTTGACCCTGGGAAATGTTTTGCCACCTCTGCATGCGGCTTGAAAATGACCAATTTTCTTGCAAGAGGAGCATTTTTTGCCAGACGCAGGACAATTAGGAAAATTCCCGAGATGGTTCCTTGAGCCACATCAGTAACAAATCATTGGTTTTCTAAGAAACGGATTAGACTATTTGTTGACAAGATTAACAGAGCAAGTGGAGGAAGATTGTTCATCAACCAAATGAACACTTGTTTGTGACTGACTTTCCTATATAATTTTACTGGAAATGGTTGCATGTTCGATGCTTTTAGCAAGGTCTACAGTTTCAGCCAACGTGGGTTTCTTGAAACTTAGCAAACGTTCCTGAATTGTTTTTGAAAAGCAGGAAAAAATGAATTGGTCCCTTATGCACATATCTGTGCTTGCAGCAAATTCGCATGTAGAAGCTAAAATTCTGAGTTCAGCAATGTAATCATCAACACTTTCCTCCAATAATTGCTTTTGATAAAATAAATTGTGGCGTTCTAAAACAATGCTTGGCTCATCAGAATATTGTTTGTTTAAACGAGCAAGGGCTTCTTGGTAAGTGTACCAGTTATCGCCTGAACCAGAGGGGGCAGGAATCACTGGAAGATTTTCAAAAGCCTATTGAGCTGCTACCCCTAAGCATCCATATAGAATGTCTACTTTGCGGGGAGGAGAATATTTAACTGCATCGATGGCAACCAAATAATTCTCAAAACCTTTCAACCACTGGCGCCATTTGAGAGTCGGCTTACCAGGAGTCTGTAAAAATGGAAGAGGAGTTTGAAATTGTTGGGAAGAAGCCATAACTGTATATACTGTAATTTGGATTGCAGGTTTGAGTAACAATTTTTAACTAAAACTTGCTCCAAACTTTTGAATAAACGTGCAATAGGCTCTGTGTGGCAAATGGTTAAAGCATGCCTATCGCATGAAGATAAAAAACGCTGTGAAGAATGACAGTATGTATCAAAGCGTGCCTTTTGCTGAAACCGCAATTGGCAATTCATGTACAAAAGCGTGCCTATCACTGTAAAAGTAAAGATGGCAGACTGACGCCGTAACCGGGGTAACGGTTGTGCGTCAGTTTCTGAGGCGGGTGGGCTTGAGCTGCTACGGAGTCGCTTGCTGCGTCGCTGCATTTCAGGGCAACAAAGGGAAGACGCACTGAGGCAGAATAGCTCGAGCAAAGACAAACTGTCAACTGCAATGAACTGCATTAACAGCAAAAACAGATGAAAAGGTAAAATAAATGTGTCCAACCGTGAATCCTGGAGATTAGTGATGAATCCAATTCGCTTGTTAACGATCCATGCTGTGTGGATAATGTAGAAGTCAAAGTTGCTCCCAGGAAGTGAGGGAGATGAGGCGGTGTCTCGACAGGGGGTGCGGCAGTTCCCGCTCGTCGCCAAGTTATTGTGAAGGAAAACAGGAGAAGTTCTGGTTTTCTTTCTGTAGATTTATTTGTAATGCAAAGCACCCACGACGGGAGCCATCCAGCCACCGAAAATCCAACAACCGTCTGGCGTGGCTAGGATTCTCGGCAACCGGGCGGCAACGCTCGAGAATGTAAAGAAGAACATAAGCAACAATAGCAATGAGCATGAGTCGCGTGGTAGCACGCAACACATGGTGAAACATAAGGTAATAGAATTGAAACATAAGGTGACATCATAACAGTAAAAGGATGGTATTACAACACTCACCAGCTTTTTTATAATCAATCATTTTTGATGATGCTCAAAAGACAAACATAAACTCCTGCAGCGAGGAAGACAGTAATTATTACAACAGCATTACATTCAGATCGTCTGAAGTACCAAGGGACCAAAGCATACGGCATAATGCCATTATTCGAGCTGTGTAGGAGAGGGAGGACATAGGCAAAGAATGGGGGCGGAGGGGGAGGGCAGAACAGTGACCAGTAAATGTACTTAACAGGACAACTTTACACGTGTGGTTTTGTGTGTAGATTTAGATTCCGTATATAGGTTTCCCTATTAATGCCCTTACATAGAAAATCCAGCCCTTATTTAGGCATTGTCCATGCTAACCAAATACAGGCATGGTCTCCTACATCCGTTCATCCACGTCACAACGAGTTCTTGGAAAACCAGACTCTTAAGCCTTTAGGAATTTCCCTTGCTTGGATATTGATTTCTCTAAGAACTCATTTAGTATGCATTAACATCTATTCCTTAGGGGTTCATTCATGACGTTCCAATGCCCTACTTTTACGTCAATACAGGCATTCCTAAATACCTTCAAAGTATAAATATACCTGCACTTGCCCTGGTGCCCAACGGTTCCGGTACGGTCCAGCTCGACTGACTACTTGCGGTTCGTCACAGCAAGTTCGGAAGGAGATCGAGAACCAGCCTGATGCACTGACCAGACGCTGTCATCCTCCTCGCAGATAATCCAGCTCCAGTGTTTCTGACTCCCCTTGCGGGCTATTAGATATCGAGTCCCGAAAAGAGATTCCAACCTCGCACATTCTAAGGTATGGAGCAAGACTAGAACTGAAGAGAAACTTTTGGCAACTCTTGGCAAAACTATAGCTAGCTATACTTTAGCCAACAGCACCTACTTCTTACCTCATACCACACTTAGGTTAGGTACACTGGGGTAGGACAATTTAGAAGCTTCAGATGAGTATCACATTTTAGCTTGTGTTATTTATGTATGTATTTTAATTATTATATATGTCATAGCTAAAAACCATGCTATTGCAGTATTATTTTATCTTACTGCTAACTCTGTACATATTGTACTTCGCAGCCTGTCTTCCGATTGTAGCAGTTCATATCTCTTGCATGAGAAATAAGACTGTTCAATAAACCCTTTTTATTTGAACGCCCGTCTCTCTATTTCTATGCAACTCTGTAGAAACGAAGCATGCACAACTGACTGAGTGAAACTTATCTATTGTTTCCACGGTTCTGAGATTGTTCCGACTCTAAGGGAAACAAAGTTGTCATGTTTATGCGTTTGTCAGAAACGAATCCCTTCTTGTTTATTCGAGAAGTTTCTAGTGACCTCTGAGTTGGCTGGCACACACAAGTAATTAAGCTTAATGTACTCGATAGAGACATACTGACCTCAGTCCTATGTCAAATCTATAGTGTATATTATTCCAATGCGCAGAGCCTATCAGGGATATAAGAACTACACTACAGTGGACAGTGCGGATGCCTTTGGTGGCACATGCATATAATTGCAATATCATAAGTAGGTCTGAGTCGGAGGGCTCCAGCGTCAACAATTATTCCCAAAGGGGCGGCTAGATATCTTAAGGGCGAGAAGATGCGGGCTATAACATAGCACAGATCTCACTGGTAGTGTCACAGTGAAACAAATTACACAGCAAAGCGGCAGCGGTAGGGGAGGGTTTGCTGCCCCAGTGTAATGCGATTTCCCGTTCTGCTAACAATAAATCAATAGCCATGAACCACGGACCGGACCGCTTTATAATCATCCCCCACATAGAAAAGTAGACCAAAGAGTGGGTCTGGTTCCTGCTAAAGAGACATCCTTCACATAGCCGAGCAGGGCCAAGAGTGGGTCTGGTCCCTGCATTAGAGACATCCTTCACAAAGCCGAGCAGAGCCATGAGTGGGCCTGGTCCCTGTTTTAGGGACATCCTTCATATAGCTGAGCAGAGCCACAAGTGGGTCTGGTCCCTGCTTTAGAGACATCCTTCACATAGCCGAGGAGAACCAAGAGTGGGTCTGGTTCCTGCTTTAAAGACATCTGTCACATAGCCGAGCAGAGCCAAGAGTGGGTCTGGTTCCTTCTTTAGAGACATCCTTCACATAGCCGAGCAGAGCAGAGCCACAAGTGGGTCTGGTTCCATCTTTAGAGACATCTTTCACACAGCCGTGCAGAGCCAAGACTGGGTCTGGTCCCTGCTTTAAAGACATCTTCACATAGCCGAGCAGGGTCAAGACTAGGTCTGGTTCATGCTTTAGAGACATCCTTCACATAGCTGAGCACGTTCAAGAGTGGGTCTGGTCCCTGCTTTAGAGACATCCTTCACATAGCCGAGCAGGGCCAAGAGTGGGTCTGGTCCCTGCTTTACAGACATCCTTCACATAGCCAAGCATGGCCAATAGTGGGTCTGGTCCCTGCTTTAGAGACATCCTTCACAAAGCCGAGCAGGGCCAAGAGTGGGTCTGGTCCCTGCTTTAGAGACATCCTTCGCAGAGCAGGGCAAAGAGTGGGTCTGGTCCCTGCTTTAGAGACATCCTTCACAAAGCCGAGCAGAGCCAAGAGTGGGTCTGATCCCTACTTTAGAGACATACATCCTTCACACAGCTGTGCAGGGACAAGAATGGGTCTGGTCCCTGTGTTAGAGACATCCTTCTCATAACCAAGCTGAGCCACGAGTGGGTCTGGTTCCAGCTTTAGAGACATCCTTCACATAGCCGAGCAGGGTCAAGAGAGGGTCTGGTTCCTGCTTTAGAGACATCCTTCACATAGCAGAGCAGAGCCAAGAGTGGGTCTGGTCACTGCTTTAGAGACATCCTTCACATAGCCAAGCAGAGCCAAGAGTGGGTCTGGTCCCTGCTTTAGAGACATCCTTCACATAGCCGAGCAGTGCCAAGTGTGGGTCTGGTCCCTGCTTTAGAGACATCCTTCACATAGCCGAGCAGGGCCAAGAGTGGGTCTGGTTCCTGCTTTAGAGACATCCTTCACACAGCAGAGCAGAGCCACAAGTGGGTCTGGTTCCTGCTTTAGAGACATCCTTCACACAGCCGAGCAGGGCCGTGAGTGGGTCTGGTCCCTGCTTTAGAGACATCCTTCATATAGCCGTGCAGGGCCAAGAGTGGGTCTGGTTCCTGCTTTAGAGACATCCTTCACAGAGCCGTGCAGAGCCACGAGTGGGTCTGGTTCCTGCTTCAGAGACATTCTACACATAACCGAGCTGAGCCAAGAGTGGGTCTGGATCCTGCATTAGAGAAATCCTTTGCACAGCCGAGCAGAGCCACGAGTGGGTCTGGTTCCTGCTTTAGAGATCCTTCACATAGCCGAGCAGAGCCAAGAGTGGGTCTGGTCCCTGCTTTAGAGACATCCTTTACATAGCCAAGCACGGCAAAGAGTGGGTCTGGTCCCTGCTTTAGAGACATCCTTCACATAGCCGAGCAGGGCAAAGAGTGGGCCTGCTTCCTGCTTTAGAGACATCCTTCACATAGCCGAGCAGGGCCAAGAGTGGGTCTGGTTCCTGCTTTAGAGACATCCTTCACATAGTCGAGCAGGGCCAAGAGTGGGTCTGGTTCCTGCTTTAGAGACATCCTTCACATAGTCGAGCAGGGCCAAGAGTGGGTCTGATTCCTGCTTTAGAGACATCCTTCACATAGCCGAGCAGGGTCAAGTGTGGGTCTGGTCCCTGCTTTAGAGACATCCTTCACATAGCCGAGCAGAGCCAAGAGTGGGTCTGGTCCCTGCTTTAGAGACATCCTTCACATAGCCCTTCAGGGCCAAGAGTGGGTCTGATTCCTGCTTTAGAAACATCCATCATATAGCTGAGCAGGGTTACGAGTTAGTCTGGTTCCTTCTTTAGAGACATCCTTCACAAAGCCACGAGTGGGTCTGGTTCCTGCTACAGAGACATCCTTCACAAAGCCGAGCCAAGAGTAGGCCTGGTTCCTGCTTTAGAGACATCCTTCACATAGCCGAGCAAAGCCAAGAGTGGGTGTGCTCCCTGCTTTAGAGACATCCTTAACAAAGCCGAGCACAGCCAAGAGTGGGTCTGATCCCTGCTTTAGAGACATACATCCTTCACATAACCGAGCCGAGCCAAGAGTGGGTCTGGTTCCTGCATTAGAGACATCCTTCTCATAACCGAGCTGAGCCACGAGTGGGTCTGGTTCCAGCTTTAGAGACATCCTTCACACGGCCGAGCAGAGCCACAAGTGGGTCTGGTCCCTGCTTTAGAGACATCCTTCACATAGCCGTGCAGAGCCAAGAGTGGGTCTGATCCCTGCTTTAGAGACATCCTTCACATAGCCGAGCAGGGCAAAGAGTGGGTCTGGTTCCTGCTATAGAGACATCCTTCACACAGCCGAGCCAAGAGTAGGCCTGGTTCCTGCTTTAGAGATATCCTTCATATAGCCGAGCAAAGCCAAGAGTGGGTCTGGTCCCTGCTTTAGAGACATCCTTCACACAGCCGAGCAGGGCCAAGTGTGGGTCGGGTCCCTGCTTTACAGACATCCTTCACATAGCCGAGCAGGGCCAAGGGTGGGTCTGGTCCCTGCTTTAGAGACATCCTTCACATAGCCGTGCAGGGCCAAGAGTGGGTCTGGTCCCTGCTCTAGAGACATCCTTCACATAGCCGAGCAGGGCCAAGAGTGGGTCTGGTCCCTGCTTTAGAGACATCCTTGACACAGCCGTGCAGAGCCACAAGTGTGTCTGGTTCCTGCTTTAGAGACATCCTTCACACAGTCGAGCAGAGCCACAAGTGGGACTGGTTCCTGCTTTAGAGACATCCTTCACATAGCCGGACAGGGCTGCGAGTGGGTCTTGCTCCTGCTTTAGAGACATTCTTCACACAGCCGAGCAGGGCAGCGAGTGGGTCTTTGATTCCTGCTTTAGAGACATCCTTCACATAGCCGTGCAGGGCCAAGAGTGGGTCTGGTTCCACTCTTGGCCCTGACATCCTTCACATAGCCAAGCCAAGAGTGTATCTGGTTCCTTCTTTAAAGACATCCTTCACAAAGCTGAGCTGAGCTGACCATAGCCAAGAGTGGGTCTGGTTCCTGCATTAGAGACATCCTTCACATAGCCGTGCAGAGACATGAGTGGGTCTGGTTCAATCTTTATGAGTGGGTCTGGTTCAATCTTTAGAGACATCCTTCACATAGCCGTGCAGAGCCAGGAGTGGGTCTGGTCCCTACTTTAGCAACATCTACACATAGCTGAGCAGGGCCAGGAGTAGGTCTGGTTCCTGCTTTAGAGACATCCTTCACATAGTACAGTACGGCCAAGAGTGGGTCTGGTCCCTGCTTTAGAGACATCCTTCACATAGCTGTGCAGAGCCAAGAGTGGGTCTGGTTCCTGCTTTAGAGACATCCTTCACATAGCCGAGCAGGGCAAAGAATGGGTCTGGTTCCTGCTTTAGAGACATCCTTCACATAGCCGAGCAGGGCCAAGAGTGGGACTGATTCCTGCTTTAGAGACATCCTTCACATAGCCGAGCAGGGCCAAGAGTGGGTCTGGTTCCTGCTTTAGAGACATCCTTCACATAGCCGAGCAGGGTCAAGAGTGGGTCTGGTCCCTGCTTTAGAGACATCCTTCACATAGCCGAGCAGGGCCAAGAGTGGGTCTGGTTCCTGCTTTAGAGACATCCTTCATATATCTGAGCAGGGTTACGAGTTGGTCTGGTTCCTTCTTTAGAGACATCCTTCACATAGCCGAGCTGAGCAGAGCCACGAGTGGGTCTGGTTCCATCTTTACAGACATCTTTCAGATAGCCGAGGAGAGCCAAGAGTGGGTCTGGTCCCAGCTTTAAAGACATCCTTCACATAGCCAAGCAAGCCAAGAGTAGGTCTGGTCCCTGCTTTAGAGACATCCTTCACATAGCCGTGCAGAGCCAAGAGTGGGTCTGGTCCCTGCTTTAGAGACATTCTTCACAAAGCCACGAGTGGGTCTGGTTCCTGCTACAGAGACATCCTTCTCATAACCGAGCTGAGCCACGAGTGGGTCTGGTTCCAGCTATAGAGACATCCTTCACACAGCCGAGCAGAGCCACAAGTGGGTCTGGTTCCTGCTATAGAGACATCCTTCACACAGCCGAGCCAAGAGTAGGCCTGGTTCCTGCTTTAGAGACATCCTTCATATAGCCGAGCAAAGCCAAGAGTGGGTCTGGTCCCTGCTTTAAAGACATCCTACTCATAACCGAGCTGAGCCACGAGTGGGTCTGGTCCCTGCTTTAGAGACATCCTTATCAAAGCCGAGCACAGCCTAGAGTGGGTCTGATCCCTGCTTTAGAGACATACATCCTTCACATAACCGAGCCGAGCCAAGAGTGGGTCTGGTTCCTGCATTGGAGACATTCTTCACATAGCCGGACAGGGCCGCGAGTGGGTCTTGCTCCTGCTTTAGAGACATCCTTCACACAGCCGGGCAGGGCCGCGAGTGGGTCCGATTCCTGCTTTAGAGACATCCTTCACATAGCCGTGCAGGGCCAAGAGTGGGTCTGGTTCCACTCTTGGCCCTGACATCCTTCACATAGCCGAGCCAAGAGTGTATCTGGTTCCTTCTTTAAAGACATCCTTCACATAGCTGAGCTGAGCTGACCATAGCCAAGAGTGGGTCTGGTTCCTGCATTAGAGACATCCTTCACATAGCCGTGCAGAGACATGAGTGGGTCTGGTTCATCTTTATGAGTGGGTCTGGTTCAATCTTTAGAGACATCCTTCACATAGCCGTACAGAGCCAGGAGTGGGTCTGGTCCCTGCTTTAGAGACATCCTTCACATAGCTGTGCAGAGCCAAGAGTGGGTCTGGTTCCTGCTTTAGAGACATCCTTCACAGAGCCGTGCAGAGCCACGAGTGGGTCTGGTTCCTGCTTCAGAGACATCCTACACATAACCGAGCTGAGCCAAGAGTGGGTCTGGATTCTGCATTAGAGAAATCCTTCTCATAGCCGAGCCGAGCCACGAGTGGGTCTGGTTCCGGCATTAGAGAAATCCTTCGCACAGCCGAGCAGAGCCACAAGTGGGTCTGGTTCCTGCTTTAGAGATCCTTCACATAGCCGAGCAGAGCCAAGAGTGGGCCTGGTCCCTGCTTTAGAGACATCCTTCACATAGCCGAGCAGGGCAAAGAGTGGGTCTGGTTCCTGCTTTAGAGACATCCTTCACATAGCCGAGCAGGGCCAAGAGTGGGACTGATTCCTGCTTTAGAGACATCCTTCACATAGCCGAGCAGGGCCAAGAGTGGGTCTGGTTCCTGCTTTAGAGACATCCTTCACATAGCCGAGCAGGGTCAAGAGTGGGTCTGGTCCCTGCTTTAGAGACATCCTTCACATAGCCGAGCAGGGCCAAGAGTGGGTCTGGTTCCTGCTTTAGAGACATCCTTCATATATCTGAGCAGGGTTACGAGTTGGTCTGGTTCCTTCTTTAGAGACATCCTTCACATAGCCGAGCTGAGCAGAGCCACGAGTGGGTCTGGTTCCATCTTTACAGTCATCTTTCAGATAGCCGAGGAGAGCCAAGAGTGGGTCTGGTCCCAGCTTTAAAGACATCCTTCACATAGCCAAGCAAGCCAAGAGTAGGTCTGGTCCCTGCTTTAGAGACATCCTTCACATAGCCGTGCAGAGCCAAGAGTGGGTCTGGTCCCTGCTTTAGAGACATTCTTCACAAAGCCACGAGTGGGTCTGGTTCCTGCTACAGAGACATCCTTCTCATAACCGAGCTGAGCCACGAGTGGGTCTGGTTCCAGCTATAGAGACATCCTTCACACAGCCGAGCAGAGCCACAAGTGGGTCTGGTTCCTGCTATAGAGACATCCTTCACACAGCCGAGCCAAGAGTAGGCCTGGTTCCTGCTTTAGAGACATCCTTCATATAGCCGAGCAAAGCCAAGAGTGGGTCTGGTCCCTGCTTTAAAGACATCCTTCTCATAACCGAGCTGAGCCACGAGTGGGTCTGGTCCCTGCTTTAGAGACATCCTTATCAAAGCCGAGCACAGCCTAGAGTGGGTCTGATCCCTGCTATAGAGACATACATCCTTCACATAACCGAGCCAAGAGTGGGTCTGGTTCCTGCATTGGAGACATCCTTCTCATAACCGAGCTGAGCCACGAATGGGTCTGGTTCCAGCTATAGAGACATCCTTCACACAGCCGAGCAGAGCCACAAGTGGGTCTGGTTCCTGCTATAGAGACATCCTTGACACAGCCGAGCCAAGAGTAGGCCTGGTTCCTGCTTTAGAGACATCCTTCATATAGGCGAGCAAAGCCAAGAGTGGGTCTGGTCCCTGCTTTAGAGACATCCTTCACATAGCCGAGCCACGAGTGGGTCTACTTCCTGCTTTAGAGGCATCCTTCACATAGCCATGCAGGGCCAAGAGTGGGTCTGGTCCCTGCTTTAGAGACATCCTTCACATAGCCGTGCAGAGCCACGAGTGGGTCTGGTTCCTGCTTTAGAGACAGCCTTCACATAGCCGAGCAGAGCCAAGAGTGGGTCTGGTCCCTGCTTTAGAGACATCCTTCCCAGAGCCGTGCAGAGCCACGAGTGGGTCTGGTTCTTGCTTTAGAGCCATCATTCACACAGCCGAGCAGAGCCAGAAGTGGGTCTGGTTCCTGGTTTAGAGACATCCTTTACATAGCCGAGCAGGGCCGCGAGTGGGTCTGGCTCCTGCTTTAGAGACAGCCTTCACATAGCCGAGCAGAGCCAAGAGTGGGTCTGGTTCTAAGGTGTAACCTATCATAGGGAGAGCTGGGAAAATACATTGCACCAGAATTCCCCCTATATGACTGCATGTCCATGTCAGATGTGCAAAGTCAGCATTGTCAGCATGACACTTAAAGCAATTGGCAGATCTCAACAGGTACATCCACAGCAGCACGCTGGGTGAAGTGTGTATGCTCTACGGAGGTAGTTCTAGTGCATACGTTAGTGTCTGTGGTTCACTGAGACGAGCAGAGTTTGGCTGCAGTAGTAATGCCAGATAGCATCAGTCGGGGGCGTCCCAGTTCCTGTTCTTACCTCAGGGGTAAAAGGTCAATGCAGGCGCAGTAGAGGTTGGAGACTAGGTTGCTCCCCTCGCTGTCAGTTATCACTAAGTAGGTGAACTCTTGCAGGGTCAATGGAGAGGAAGGTATCTGGGTCCCCATTGCGTTGTGTATGCGCGATAAGAAAAAGAGGTCCATGTAGGCGACGTTGGCAAACCAAGCATCAGCAGCATGCGAGAGGGTGTGTCCATCGGCGAACAGGCCCCCAAATGTTTATAAATCATACCTAGTCAATACGCGCGTGATCAACTTCTCCTGTGTGATTGCAATCCATTGGTTATCTGCCAGTGGCAGAGCCGGATAATAGAGAAAGCCCCAAAGCAGTTGGATGATCTTCCTCCACACAAAACTGGCCGAGCCAAGAGTAGGCCTGGTTCCTGCTTTAGAGACATCCTTCATATAGCCGAGCAAAGCCAAGAGTGGGTCTGGTCCCTGCTTTAGAGACATCCTTCTCAGAACCGAGCTGAGCCACGAGTGGGTCTGGTCCCTGCTTTAGAGACATCCTTATCAAAGCCGAGCACAGCCTAGAGTGGGTCTGATCCCTGCTTTAGAGACATACATCCTTCACATAACCGAGCCGAGCCAAGAGTGGGTCTGGTTCCTGCATTAGAGACATCCTTCTCATAACAGAGCTGAGCCACGAGTGGGTCTGGTTCCAGCTATAGAGACATCCTTCACACAGCCGAGCAGAGCCACAAGTGGGTCTGGTTCCTGCTATAGAGACATCCTTCACACAGCCGAGCCAAGAGTAGGCCTGGTTCCTGCTTTAGAGACATCCTTCATATAGCCGAGCAAAGCCAAGAGTGGGTCTGGTCCCTGCTTTAGAGACATCCTTCACATAGCCGAGCCACGAGCGGGTCTACTTCCTGCTTTAGAGGCATCCTTCACATAGCCATGCAGGGCCAAGAGTGGGTCTGGTCCCTGCTTTAGAGACATCCTTCACATAGCCGTGCAGAGCCACGAGTGGGTCTGGTTCCTGCTTTAGAGACAGCCTTCACATAGCCGAGCAGAGCCAAGAGTGGGTCTGGTCCCTGCTTTAGAGACATCCTTCACAGAGCCGTGCAGAGCCACAAGTGGGTCTGGTTCCTGCTTTAGAGATATCCTTCACATAACCTGGCCAAGAGTGGGTCTGGTTTCTGCATTAGAGACATCCTTCTCATAGCCGAGCCACGAGTGGGTCTACTTCCTGCTTTAGAGGCATCCTTCACATAGCCATGCAGGGCCAAGAGTGGGTCTGGTCCCTGCTTTAGAGACATCCTTCACATAGCTGAGCAAAGCCAAGAGTGGGTCTGGTCCCTGCTTTAGAGACATCCTTCACATAGCCGAGCAGGGCCAAGTGTGGGTCTGGTCCCTGCTTTAGAGACATCCTTAACAAAGCCGAGCACAGCCAAGAGTGGGTCTGATCCCTGCTTTAGAGACATACATCCTTCACATAACCGAGCCGAGCCAAGAGTGGGTCTGGTTCCTGCATTAGAGACATCCTTCTCATAACCGAGCTGAGCCACGAGTGGGTCTGGGTCCAGCTTTAGAGACATCCTTCACACAGCCGAGCAGAGCCACAAGTGGGTCTGATCCCTGCCTTAGAGACATCCTTCACATAGCCGTGCAGAGCCAAGAGTGGGTCTGGTCCCTGCTTTAGAGACATCCTTAACAAAGCCACGAGTGGGTCTGGTTCCTGCTATAGAGACATCCTTCACACAGCCGAGCCAAGAGTAGGCCTGGTTCCTGCTTTAGAGACATCCTTCATATAGCCGAGCAAAGCCAAGAGTGGGTCGGGTCCCTGCTTTAGAGACATCCTTCACATAGCCGAGCAGGGCCAAGTGTGGGTCGGGTCCCTGCTTTAGAGACATCCTTCACATAGCCGAGCAGGGCCAAGAGTGGGTCTGGTCCCTGCTTTAGAGACATCCTTCAAATAGCCGAGCAGGGCCAAGAGGTGGGTCTGGTTTCTGCTTTGTAGACATCCTTCACATAGCCAAGCAGTGCCAAGAGTGGGTCTGGTCCCTGCTTTAGAGACATCCTTCACATAGCTGAGCAGAGCCAATAGTGGGTCTGGTCCCAGCTTTAGAGACATCCTTCACATAGCCGAGCAGGGACAAGTGTGGGTCTGGTCCCTGCTTTAGAGACATCCTTCACATAGCCGAGCAGGGACGCGAGTGGGTCTGGTTCCAGCTTTAGAGACATCCTTCACACAGCCGAGCAGAGCCACAAGCGGGCCTGGTTCCTGCTTTAGAGACATCCTTCACTTAGCCGAGCTGGGCCGCGAGTGGTTGTGGTTCCTGCTTTAGAGACATCCTTCATATAGCCGTGCAGGGCCAAGAGTGGGTCTGGTTCCACTCTTGGCCCGTACATACTTCACATAGCCGTGCAGAGCCATGAGTGGGTCTGGTTCCATCTTTAGAAACATCTTTCATATAGCCATGCAGAGCCAAGAGTGGGTCTGGTCCCTGCTTTAGCGACATCTTCACATAGCCGAACAGGGCCAGGAGTAGGTCTGGTTCCTTCTTTAGAGACATCCTTCACATAGCTGAGCAGAGCCATGAGTTGGTCTGGTTTCTGCTTTACAGACATCCTTCACATAGCCGTGCAGAGCCACGAGGGTGTCTGGTTACTGCTTTAGAGACATCCTTCACACAGCCATGCAGAGCCACAAGTGGGTCTGGTTCCTGCCTTAGAGACATCCTTCACACAGCCGAGCAGAGCCAAGAGTGGGTTTGGTTCTTGCTTTAGAGCCATCCTTCACACAGCCGAGCAGAGCCAGAAGTGGGTCTGGTTCCTGGTTTAGAGACATCCTTCACATAGCCGAGCAGGGCCGCAAGTGGGTCTGGCTCCTGCTTTAGAGACAGCCTTCACATAGCCGAGCAGAGCCAAGAGTGGGTCTGGTTCTAAGGTGTAACCTATCATAGGGAGAGCTAGGAAAATACATTGCGCCAGAATTCCCCCTATATGACTGCATGTCCATGTCAGATGTGCAAAGTCAGCATTGTCAGCATGACACTTAAAGCAATTGGCAGATCTCAACAGGTACATCCACAGCAGCACGCTGGGTGAAGTGTGTATGCTCTACGCAGGTAGTTCTAGTGCATACGTTAGTGTCTGTGGTTCACTGAGACAAGCAGAGTTTGGCTGCAGTAGTAATGCCAGATAGCATCAGTCGGGGGCGTCCCAGTTCCTGTTCTTACCTCAGGGGTAAAAGGTCAATGCAGGCGCAGTAGAGGTTGGAGACTAGGTTGCTCCCCTCGCTGTCAGTTATCACTAAGTAGGTGAACTCTTGCAGGGCCAATGGATAGGAAGGTATCTGGGTCCCCATTGCGTTGTGTATGCGCGTTAAGAAAAAGAGGTCCATGTAGGCGACGTTGGCAAACCAAGCATCAGCAGCATGCGAGAGGGTGTGTCCATCGGCGAACAGGCCCCCAAATGTTTATAAATCATACCTAGTCAATACGCGCGTGATCAACTTCTCCGGTGTGATTGCAATCCATTGGTTATCTGCCAGTGGCAGAGCCGGATAATAGAGAAAGCCCCAAAGCAGTTGGATGATCTTCCTCCACACAAAACTGGGGGGTCTAGAGGGTTTGAATATCCGTATGATCCAGATGCAGGCCCTTTGGGAGTAGAGTGCGTAGGGGAAGCGGGTCTACATAAAAACACTTCATAATAAAAGAAATTGCACATTCATGTGTTGAGGAGCTTTGGGTTGCCCTCTTTCTTCAACCACTGGTCTGTTTAAATGTCACTCATATTTTGATTACATCCATCACAGCACACAGCATGGAGCAATGGGTTCCCTCAGACCTCCATGGGTGGCTCAGACCTTTGCTTTGTTAATGCAAAGGTCTTTGTTAATGCGTCTGGAGGACGATTCTGTTGGTCCAGGGATCAACTACTAAGCATGAAAATCAGGGACTGTGATTACAATCTCAAACTAGACTGCATGGGGTCGAACCACCAAACAGACTGCAGCATCTGCTCATACTCTCTTATGCCAGGTTCCGTGCGTCTCAAAGACACACCCTCCACATACCCCGCCCTCACCAATCGGACCTGGACCCACTTCCCCCCCTTAAGGGCCTGCTTGATTCACTGCAGATCCCTCCCTAGACACTCTGATGATATCTGGCTGTCCTTGGAGGCACACTTGTGGGATTTAATGGTTCTCACCGAAACATGGCTTAGAGAAAGCTCCAAACCGGACCTCACTCTAGCCATCCCAGCTGGATATCGGCTGATTGGGGTCAATAGGGTTGGCAACCAAATTGGGAGGGGCAGGGGAGGGGTTGGTTGTGATTCTTAGAGAAGGCTCGGAAATTTCACACAGAAAGATTTAAAAAACGGGGCCCCTTGAAGATATGTTCTTCTGCGTTAAGATCGCAGCAGGCTCTCGATGGCTGCCATCTTAGATTATAGACCCCCGAACTCCCCAGCGTGCCACCTGCCAGAACTATAGGATATAGCAGCTGACCTTTCGCGCTTGCACGCAAGGTTCACGCTTCTAGGTGATTTTAACGTCTATATGGACAATAATAATTGCACAAAGCTAGTCAATTGGCCGAACCTTTAGATGGACTCAACCTGGCACAGCCGGTCAATGGTCCTACACATGTTGCTGGCCATACTCTGGACCTTATTTTTTTCTAATGATGCTAACTTGAGAATAGCGCCCCCTTACCGCTCACTTGGTCAGACCCCTTCTTAATACCTTTCAGCCTGGAGTTGAATTACCTCCTTTCCAGACCTCATCAAGTACCAGAGAAAAGGAGAATGTTGAGCAATGTCACCAGTAATAGTATGACACCCGCACTCTCTAAGTCACTGCTCCATTTGACTGGTAACCCTGACGAAGATGCAGTTAACTTTAACAGCTGGTTGTCTAAGGCTTTAGACAATGTTGCCCCCCTCAGATCAGTCACTTCCACTAGGAAGAGACCATCAGCCCCATGGTTTTCCCCTGAACTCCGTGGGGAGAAAAATAAGCTGTAAAAAATTGGAGAGCTTACGGAGACAATTCTGAGACCCTGCTGCCAAGCTGGCATATAGAAAAGCCTTAAAAAGTTTTCACAAACACAAGCGCAACACTATGAGGGACTATTTCTCCAATAAGATCAAATTAGCTGGTAATTCAGCAAAAACACTTCAAAATTTTCCAATATTTTACTAAACCGGTTGCCATAGCCAGCACGGTACTCCCCACTGCTTCCCTCTGTACGGGACTGTCTGACTTTTTCCAAGACAAAATCCAAGCTATCTATACCACCTTCACTTCCACCGAGACTACCTCAGAGCCCACTGTCTCACTCGACAACAATGATGTGATGACCGCATTCCGCCCTCTTTCTCTTGATGCTTCCTTGCGAAAGCAATTAACTTGCATATCTGGGTCGCCGGGCGATCCCGGCCCAGTTTTTTAAACTCTTGGCACCTTGTGTTAACTCGCTGCTGAATCAGATCTGGAACACCTCTGAGAGCAGGAGTTTTCCCTGCAGTGTGGAAACAGGCTCACCTCTTGCTGATCCTCAAAAAACTGGATGCCGACCCCACTGAAAACAAAAACCAGACCCATCTCTCTGCTTCCAGCACAGGCGAAAATTCTTGAACAAATAGTCCAAGAGCAACTTTCCAATCATCTTGAATCTAGGAATAATTTCCATGACTCAAAACCCGGCTTTAGAGCGGGCTATAGCATGGAGACCGCCACCCTTGAAGTATTCGAGAGTGTCCGCGAGACTGTCAACCAGGGCAAAGCTGTTATGCTTGTGCTACTCGACCTGTCCGCGGCCTTCGAAACGGTTGTCCACTCCATTCTCCTAGAAAGATTAAGAGGCCTGGGTATTCAGGGCACGGCCTGGTCCTGGATCTGGTCCTTTCTAGACAACCAGTCACAACAAGTCTTTCTCCAGCCTTTCCCCTCTTTGGGGAAAGGCTGGAGAAAGTGCATTAGGCAGCACACATAGAAGTGACAAAAAGGCATTACAAAAGTGTTCATGTGCAGGAAGTGGGAACATAGCAGTATCAGTATAATGATAGACTGGGAATAAACATATGTTGCTAAATTTTACCATGCAGTTTGCAAGCAGCTGTTTGACAGTTTATAGGACACTGTGCTAGATTACGATTGTCCCTTATGAATTGCACAGTGACAAAAGAATCTCTGTGACAAAATCAGTAACCCACTGACCTATGCACATAAAATACTGTTTTTTAAAATGCATTGTACACGTTCCTTGCAGTAGGCATATTAACCCTCTGTGTTACATTAGATAAGTCAAAGCTGCCACTGGAAAAAACTCTCATCTCTCTCCAGCAGGTACATTAATCACTGGCATTTTCTTGACACTTTTATAGTTGCTCGAAAACTGCTAATTTTACAAGGAACTTTGCAGTGCTTTTAGAACTGCTGCCTGCGGACCCCCTGGGAATGTGCCACGGACCCCTGGGGGTCCTCGGACCCCAGTTTGGGAAACACTGACTTAGATTTTGTAACAAGATAAAGCTGCTTTTGGTGCCTCTTGTTCTAGATTTAGCACCCCTCATTCAGAGAGCACTGGAACCATGGTGCATATTTGCCAACATTTAACGACTAAAAAGGGGTATGATATTTCAGATTTCAAACAAGCTAATTTGTATATTGATGACATCACATTAACTTACATCACGACTTTTATCTTGATCATACGGTCACAAGAAATTACATTACATAAATCAGATCATAGGAAACAACCATGACAACCTGGTACAAGCTATCTTAAGAAAGTGAAATTGTTTCTTACAGAAAGCGACTTCAGAATTGCTGTCCAAGCCCTTGTACTCTTGTATCTGTGTAGTAGTAACATCCTACTCTATGGGCTTCCAGACCACACACTGGCAACCTTACAGGCATTGCACGCACCGCAGCACATCTCATTCAGGGCCCGAAGAAATATGATCACATCACCTCCATTCTAATAGAACTCCACTGGCTCCCCTTCGCACAATCTTCAAAAACAGCTGCATCATTTTCAAAGCCATCACAATCAGCAACCCCAAATATCTCACAGACAAGCTCAACATCTCCAGTGGTTTTTGGCACATAAGAAACCAGGACACCACCAGACTCCAGTCTAAGAAGTTTAAAAATTTAAAAAAGGCAACCATCTACACACCCAGGATATGGAATTAATTCCCCGTGTCCATCAGGAATGGGCACAATACTGATTCACTTTAGGAAAGTGTTGAGGAGTCAACTCTTTATAAACTCTATGCTGACAGGCCTATTGATTTTAGACACTGTCCTGCACAGGTACGTGGTCAAAGCAATATGCCTTTCTGGTACACTTTTACAACATTCCACAGGCATAAAAAAACTCACCCCACTTAATACTGACAGGTCTATTGATTCTAGACAGGAGACAGCGTTTACAACGCTGGCAATACCACACAGGTACATAACAACGCGGTCATTACAATGACTGTGTTGTTACCACACGTGCCTTCACATCGCAAGATGTTTCAACGACTTGCGCTAGGTGGCGTGCGACACCAGGGAATGTGTTGGATTTTAAATCCAACACCTTCCCTGCTGTTGCGCTAACTGGAGTAGGAATAGTAATTTATATTATTCCTAATTCCAGCGCGCCATCTAGTGCAAGTCGTTGAAACTACTTGCGATGTAATGCGTTGTAACAACGCGGTCGTTGTAATGAATGTTTTGTTATCTACCGTGTGGTAAAAGCACGCGTTGTAACTTGCTACATTCATTTTAGACACTGTCCACACAGGTACCCCTTCTCACATCTCACTGCTGAGAGGCCTGGTGTGCAGCAGTGTAGAGCTCACCAGCAGCTGAAGGGCCCCTTTGCTCTGCAGCCCCGCCCCCGTTTATTCTGCTCAGCACTCCACACAGAGATTTTCACAACCAGGTGAGGTCCATGAAGTGGAGCCCTGTTTCAAACAAAAGTGAGTGTGTAATCATCTCTCCAAATCGAATATCTTCAAAGCTAATTCTACCTACATTAATTCAGTACTTCGGAGGAAAAAAATACAATCCATTGATTTTATTCAAAATCTCCCACTATAAGGTTGTAAAATGTTTGCTTGTATACTCTAAACCACATCTAGCTCCCCTGGGAGCACTGTTCCATGTAGCTGCCTGTTTTGTGACAGGCCACAAGAAATTCAACCATAGCTTTCTGCTAAATAAAGTTACATATGAAAATCCTACATGGTTTATTGATTCCCTACAACACTTTCCTATTCTTCATATCCTTCACTGTCTTCCCATCAGCGCAAGAGCCTAATCGGACTGCATGCATTACTCATAAAATCCTCCACAACTCCACTCCCTCCTACCTGAATGAAAAACTGACAGTCTCTGGAGCTCAACTGGGATTAAGAAACGCAGATTCTCTCCTGCTCGAACCACCAACAATCAGGTACGAACGCTGCATGATACAAGAATTCTCTGGAAGTACAATCAATATGGCTCTGGAATTCCCTCTCACCAGCGCTTCGCACAGCCTGACCTTCTCTGGTCACAAACAAAGGCAACTTAAAATGATCTTATTTGAGAGAGACTTTGGTTAAAGTGAGGATCGTTGTTTCCATTTCCTCTGTTGACTTGATATTCGATCCTGTTACGAAATATCTGTTCTTCTGCTCCCCGGGGACTATGCAGCTGTTTTTATGACAGCTAGGTAAGTACTTCTTCAACTGTAGCATCCTTGCTGGTAAGAACTGTTTGATCTTTTGTTTTCCTGGTGCTAATAGGTTCCTTTTTGTTTGTTAACCAGAATGTACTTCCTGCTCTCTTGTAAACCGCTATAGTGTCTTTGGGCCAAGTCCGCGTAATATAAAATCACATACTAATAATAATAATAATAAGTAGTAGTAACAGTCCTGAAGAGGATGTCCCTCTGGGTTCTCGTTGGCTAAGCACATGGCGTGTTGATTGTTTTGTAAACACTGTACTTTGGCACGTGGACAAAAAAAATCCTGCAGCACTGCAAAAATCTGCAAATCACTAAGCGAAATCTATAGGGTGTACAGGTGCCTGAAACCGGTAACCTACCGCATATATCAATTGGGGTGGCAAGTATGCTGGTGGTCCTCTGTTAATTGGATCTTAAACTTTGCGAACAATTTCTCTTGAGAACCAGGATACATTTTTGTGCGTTGGGAATCCAAAATCACTTCTAACTTTACATTTGGGTGATGGGTATTTAGACATTGTTGGTAGAATATAGTCACCCAGGACTGAACCACTGCAATGCCTTACTGGCTAATGAAGACTAAGACAATTAGCTGCACATAAGTATAACTCTATCACATACTTTATGTTACGGAGTAACGCTGCCCATAGCAAATAACGTGGACCAGAATTTGCAGGAATTTAACTTGAAATCTCGAGTCCAGCCTACAGCACTGACTTTATACTCCCATATTACTCCACTTATTTTGGCTTATCGCATAAGCGACAATATACTGTTTTGGTGGCCTGAGATAGTTGTGTTCTGCTGACCAGTTTGTACAGAAAACATCCATATGGCTGCGTGAATGAAAATTATTAAAGGGAAGTTTGTCATTTCGTCACTACTTACACGAACTATCCATAAAATTCAGCCAAATACCAGCTGTCCGTTGTTGATCTCTGACGAACTGCATTTGCACTTCCGGAACACAAACAGCCTATCCCATGGCCGAATACAGCGTGGAAGTTACCTGGCGGTGGGAGGGATTCCAATGTGTAAAGTGGCCTTGGATTGGAGTATTGTCGGCACGCCTGCCGGCGCCAGTCCTAGTGCGCTGCACACTATTTCGACTTGATGCTAAGTAGCTGTGGTGTCCGAATTTGAGTCTGGCAAAAGCTTTTCCAGCCGGTTTCTACACAACTTGGAGCCTGCTGGAGTTTGATGGTATTGCTTGTATGCGAGGGCGAGTCAGTCACAGACCAGCAAAATTAGAACCGGCTGGCGAGTGATGCTCGCCAGCCTCTGCCGCTGCCCTTTACTACTCTATAAAACAAGAAGAGTGGGGGATTTGTGCTGGACTAGTTGTTGGGAGACTCGGTATGTTCATCTAATGAGAGGGCAGACCGCGAGTGGATCGAATGAGTGATGGTCGGACCCAAGTGACGTGGCAATCTGAATCTGCCCAATGACGGACGGGTCAATTCATGACTGATGGACAGTCCTGTGACGGACAGGTTAATTCATAACGGACACTGCCCGGGTTGGCCGCGCTGAGTGGTTTTTCCAGTGCTGCACACTTTTCTTTCTCTCGGGCCAGATCATTTATTGACGGTCGTGTAGTGGTCATGTTTCACTTCAGGTCGCAGAACACTGGGCAGGCGAACACACCAAAAGACGTTTGATGGGGTGCGGGGACAATTATGAGCCGCGAGAGTCTAACAAAGCGCTTCTTTAAGTTTACTTCCATAACCCCCTCTTCTAAATCAGGCCCTTCTAAAAGATATCAATTCGCCGTTTATTGCGCGTATCGAGTCTGATTACTGTGTTACAGTGTATTTGGGTTACAAACCTTTTATTGCTGCAGGGGTGCAATCAATAAATTCATACTAAGTGCCGAGCCAGAAATGAACCATGGTTCCGACTTGGCTCTAAGAGCATATGCACCACTCGACCTTTGACAATGTTTGGCTTGCAAATAGTGCAACAAACATCATATAACATATGTTAAAGTAAAAGCTGGAAAATACTCCAGGAAACCGTAAATTAAGGTTCAAGATGAGGCAGAGGGAAGAGGTTTGAATCACGAGTTACGGAGTTTGAAAAGCAGTCAGTCAACGTACACACTTTAAAAAACAAGCATTTGCAATGCAATAGGTCTCGCATTCTTGCGAGTTTGCGCGATTGGCATTGTAAATGACAATGCCTTTTATTTATGTTTTTAAACATAAATAAAAGGCATTGTCAATTACAATACTAATAGCTTGTACTCTCGCAAAGGTGTCACCGGGTTACAGCATAACACTTCCTGCAATAAACAAGTAACCGATATTACAAATTAGCAAAGAAATATTCACCAGGAGAAAACAGAATATTATAATGATTTATTGACTCGCGCATATTAGACTGAGATTGGTTAGGACATACTTTTAATCACAGCTGCTAGTACAGAATCATGAAACAATAATTATTTCATATGAAGGAGCCATTTATTGAGACGTGGTGGAAACTGAAAGACAAATTATGCCACCTGAGCAGTACACAGCAGTTTGCGAATGAGCAGCAAGTTGTTAGACGACTTAGCCTGGCGTTTGATCTTTAGCATCAAAAAGTAATTCTGAGGCAACCATACCATCTGCTATCCCAAATGTGCAGGCCCAGAAGACAACTATGAATGTTGCAGACGGGAGAATGTTCAATCCGAGAGAAGCAATTGTAAATGTCACCTGTTGACTGGCCACCTGTTTGATTTAATTATTCAGTTCAAAGAAAATTGGGGAGGAATGTACTGTTCATGTGACATCAAGAATGAGGACACACAGCATAACAGGCATGCACGCATCCCGAGGCAGTGTTCGGCGTCGGTGGAAAGTTATCGAAGACTCAGAGTTGGACTCAGTGAGCATGGAGTTGACTAAAATATTTATGCCCTGATGACTTTATGCATGGAGAGCACAACACAGTCCAAGAGAACCTGATTTAGGATAGAAATGCAGCTGCACGATTAAAACATAATATATAATAATCAAGTGAACACGAATTAGCAGTAACCGGAAAGAAAAAACATGCTTACTGGTGTGTGCTGTTTAAAGTGTTCAAGGAGAAAACATGAAGAAACCATGATGTTTAGTATGCGTACATCTCAGGGACCGCAACCTAAGAAAATCAGGCACTTTCCTTTTTTAACAGGAGTTAATGTTGCCTGCTAACACACTTCCGATACGTACATACATTGCCATTGTTGCATTCGTACTTGTAACCGACAAAAACGTTTTCACTCGATTAACTTTAATTTAAATCACATGCGTTTAAAACATAATCGTATTAATTCCTTAAAACCCATTAGCCAAGGCCCGACATACCATACTCTGTGTGGTTCAAAGTGAGACAATTACGAACTGTCGCCGAGTGCCCTAAGGTGATACTATGTGTCCATGTCCGTCCGTAATGTAACTGGTGCTTATCAAGTTCGCGCTAATTAAAACACACCAATGCATACGGTATTTTCCCATGTCAGAGAAATACTAATGCCCCGATTACTTACCGGTAATCTTCATTACTCCGAGTCCTAGTCTTCCTCGCCACAGTATTCACAAATGAGCCTCAGGCTCCTCACAGAACTCCAAGTAAAATTAAAAGAGCAGCGCTCTAGTCTCCCCTCCCTCCTCCAATATGGCCCCCAGTGTCTTCAGCCAATCCCATAAAGGGATACAGAACCAACATCACGACCTGATACACCAAGCCGCAGACATGAAGCCACCACCAGGGCCGGGAGGGAAGGGAAACTATACTGTGGCGAGGAAGACTAGGACTCGGAGTAATGAAGATTACCGGTAAGTAATCGGGGCATTACCTCCTCGTCCAGTCTTCCTCGCCACAGTATTCACAAATGAGCCGATACCAAAGCAATCAGCTTCATGTAAGGAAAAGACCACATCAAATTGCAGTGAAACTATATTTAATATACAGAGGTACAGCAATCAAAGACAACCTCTCAAGGCATCCCCACAGTCAACACAGAAGATGCAAATGAAACAGAACCCCCACCCCCAACCTGGAGGCGGTAATGGGACATGAATGTATGAGGTGAAGACCAAGTAGCAGCCCGGCAAACATCCTCCATGGACACCCCTTTGAAGGAGGCCCAAGACACAGCAACAGAGCGGGTGGAACGCCCCTGAACAGGAAGGGAGGGAACTTCAGCAACCGAAGCATACGCCAACAAAATGGCCTCCTTAATCCATCGACTGATCGTCGAGAGGGAGGGTTTCAGTCCCTGACGTGACAAACCATAATTGACAAACAAGTTGTCCACTTTGCAAAATGAAGACGTGCGCGACAAATATATCAATAAAGCACGCCGAACATCCAAGAGGTGCAACAGGGATTCCTCATCCGAGGAAGGATCAGGACAAAGACATGGAAGCACCACCTCAGAAGACCTATGAAAATAAGAACCCACTTTCGGAATGAACGTAGGATGAGGGCGCAACACCACCCTGTCCGGCAAAACCAACAAAAAGGGAGCAGAACGAAGGAATGCACCCAGCTCCCCCATACGTCTGGCAGAAGCAATCGCCACAAGAAACACCACCTTGAGTGTCAAAAACTTCAACTCCACCGACTCCAAAGGCTCGAACGGAGCCAACTGCAAGGAGCGCAAAACCAAAGGCAGGTCCCAAGGTGGAGGACACATAATAGGACGGGGGCGTTGGAAAGAGAGAGACTTAAAAAGTCTAGCAACCAAAGGTGAAACAGAAATCAAAGGGAGGACATGGAACGCCTGAATCGCAGCCCACTGAGCCCGAAGAGTCGAAATGGCCAAGCCTAGCACAAAACCCTCATTCAAAAAATCCAAAACGCGAGCCGGATCCAAAGAAGCCACCGACAGATCGCGACCCAGACACCAAGAAACAAAATGATCCCAGTGTTTAGCATAGGATTTAAGAGTAGAAGGTCTCCTGGATTGCTGAATGACCCCAGCTACAGCCAATGAACAGCCAGTTCGCATCAACGAATCCCTCTCAAGAGCCAGGCCCGCAGACCCAAGGACCGGAACACAGGCAGAGGAAGAGGAGGACCCAACAGAGGGTAAGGACTGAATGGCAAGGCCCACCCCGGAGACACAGCTAATTCCAACATCAGGGGATACCAAGGGCGACGCATCCAACCCGGAGCAATGAGAAGCACAAAGGATCCCTCCCTCTTGATCTTCTGCAAGACCGCCGGAATCAGGGGAACAGGAGGAAAGGCATACAAGAGACCCTTCGGCCAAGGGAACGACAGGGCATCCACCCTCCAAGCATCCCGGCAAGGCATAATTGTGCAATAGCAACGGATCTTGAAATTGTCCTGGGAAGCAAAGAGGTCGACAATCGGACAACCAAACATCCGTCGCAACCTCCTGAAAATCACAGGCGTCAGGGACAAAGAGCCCATGGAGGGAAACACCCGGCTCAGACAATCCGCCACAGTGTTCTCCGCGCCAGGAAGATAAATGGCAGACAGGGACTCCAGATTCAACTCCGCCCAACAACAAATCCGACGGCTGAGGCAACTGAGGGATTGAACTCTGCACCCTCCCTGATGGTTTATATATGACATCACAACCTGATTGTCCGTTCGAACTTGCACATGGTGACCCTGAACCAGATTCGAGAAATCCAACAAACCCAGAAGGACGGCTTTCAGCTCCTTGTAGTTGGAGGAACATGACAACACCGACTGAGGCCAAACCCCCTGAGTCGTTGAATCCCCCAGAGTAGCACCCCACCCCAGCAGGCTGGCATCGGTAGTGACCACGCGGGTGGGAACAATCAGAAATGGGCGGCCCCTGGACAGATGACCTTCGTCCAACCACCAACTCAGGACCACCCGAACCTCTTCCGACATAGGAATCAAAACAGTCATATCTAGGGAACAGGGGTCCCAATGCGACAAAACGTGCGATACCACCGGGTACATGTGTAGTCGAGCCCACGGCACCGTCAACAATGACGCCGACATCAGACCCTGAACCCTCAGCCATAGGCTCACAGGATGAGAATGTCCCACCAACAGGGCACGAACAGCAGACATTAGGGACAGAATCCTGGGAGGAGGAAGGAACACCATACCCAACTGAGTCCTGAACAGAGCCCCAATGAAAGTCAATTCTTGTGCAGGAACCAGGGAGGACTTCGGTACATTCACTAGGAACCCATGACGTTCCAGGACCTGGCACACCCTCTTGACATGCAACTCCGCCTTGGGAAGAGAAGAAGCAGAAATTAAAATGTCGTCCAGATAAGGAAACACACTAATGCCCTCCCCATGCAAAAGGCCAATAAGAGGAGCCAGAACCTTAGTAAAGACCCTGGGAGCAGAGCAGAGTCCAAATGGCATTACCTGGAATTGGTAATGCTGACCCATCACGCAAAACCGGAGAAACTTCTGAGAATCCGGATGAACCGGGACATGTAGATAAGCATCTCTCAAGTCTATCGATGCAAGGAAGTCGCCCCGAGATATCAGAGGAAGGATCAACTGAAGGGAAACCATCTTGAACTTTTTGTGAGGTATGTAAGTATTCACCCACTTCAGGTCCATCACAGGGCGAAGATCTCCAGTGCGCTTCGACACCAGGAATAGGATGGAATACACACCCAACCCCAACTGATCGACGGGAACAGGAACCACCGCACCCTTTACCACCAGGGAGTCGATGCCTTCCAAAAGCGCCAATCTCCTTACAGGATCTCTGGGACAAGGAGTAGCCCTGAAATAGTCTGGGGGAGTTAGGATAAATCCAATCCGCAAACCCTCTGAAACCACCTGCAGCACCCAATTGTCCGAAACAGACAGTCTCCAAGACTCCAGGAAGAAACTGAGGCGACCCCCAACCGGACCCATACCAGGAGCGATCCAGTCACGACTTTGGTGCAGGAGTGGAGGAGGAAGAGGAACCGGAGAACCGGGTTTTTCCAAAGGAAGGAGCACCCCGGCCACGCCCCCTCCCACGAAAGGGCTGACCAGCTCGACCCCTCCGAGAAGGGCCAAAAGCCCTCTGAGAACCAAAGGAACGGAAGTGACCCGCCCTCTCAGGAGCCATTAGCTTACGGTCCTCCGCCGTTTTCTTAACCATGTCATCCATCAGTGACCCAAAAAGTTTAACCCCAGAAAAAGGAATCTTCATCAGGAGATTTTTCTGCGCAGCATCAGCCTTCCACGAACGAAGCCACAACTGTCTCCTCGCAGCCACCGAAGACCCAGCTGCGGAAGCTGCAGCACCTAAAGAGTCAAAGGAGACATCCGAAAGCAACCGAACTTGTTGCTCCATCACCGCCAGGGTAGAAGAAACATCCTCCCCCTGGTCCATCAATTCAGACAGAGACTGAAAATCCTTAAGCAAGGATTGTATAGTGTAAGACGCATAGGCAGCCGCCCTGATAGAGAAATTAGCAGCCGCAAAAGTGCGTTTCACCGCACCATCCACTTTACGGTCAACCGGGTCAGCAGGAGAAGAATCCTCAGACACTACAGTTCCATGAGACACCATGCTGGCCAACAATGAATCAACCTTCACCGAAGAAGGGAATTTCACATCAAAGTCCTGCAGCGGGTACCGTTTACTCAAAAAGCGTGGAAAGGAGCCTCTGTCCACATCTTTCCATTCATTCTCCAGGACCTTCAAGACCGAAGAGTGTAAAGGCAAAGAATCAGGCGCAGGACGCTGGTATTGTGCAAAGAGATCGTCATCCAGAGGAACAACAGAAGCAGGAAACACCAAGTTCTCTCCAATGTGACCCAGCACCTCCTTCAGGTCGGCACCCTGCACAAAACGACCTCTGACATCAACATCCTCCTCCATGTCAGAATCAGCAGCCGCAGCTACATCCACCTTAGCCCGCTTCGCAGGAGGAACAGGCGTCTGACTTTGCATAGCAGCGGCCACAGCAGAATTGATCAGCTGCTGTAACACTTCCATAGACGGGATCTGGATACCAGAACCAGAAGCCCCAGGAGCAGAATCAGGAACAGAACCACCCTCCATAATAGCAACACACCAGTGAACGCATGAAGAGAACACAGGCATAGGAGAAGACAACACGCCTGGCTTAAAAGGCCCCGGGGTTGCTAGGTAACCAAACCAGCCAGAACCTGTAATCAGACAAACCAACCATAAAGGGAGGAGAAACAGCCGCGCGCATCCACATACCGTGCAAGCGAGGACCGAGACCGCTTCGAACAACAAGGAACTCACAACTAAGAAGCAGGCAAAGAAATGCCTACGGGAGCTACCCGCCCCCACAGCACGCACACGCGGCATTAATAGCAGGTAACAATGATACCGGGAGCCTCGGGCCCCCAGAGCAAATGCATCCGGCCGCGCTATGTCCGCTGAGCAGGACGCGCGGCCGGGAAATGAAACAGACCACGAGGGATCGTCAGTGTCACCGTACGACACAGGAAAAAACAAGACGAACGCCACTGAAAGTCCGCTAAAGCAGGACCAGCGGCTTCAAAGGCAGTAGTAGGAGGTACAAATACAACATATTAAACAAACTATCGAATAAAAACACACTACTACCCCCAAACTAAATACCCAAGGGCATAACGGGACCGCTGAAGCAGGAACCCAGCCCCACTCACCTGATGACACCACCGGTCAACACAGGCAACACAGCACTCGGAGAAGTGCAGAAAAAAAGAACAGGTCGTGATGTTGGTTCTGTATCCCTTTATGGGATTGGCTGAAGACACTGGGGGCCATATTGGAGGAGGGAGGGGAGACTAGAGCGCTGCTCTTTTAATTTTACTTGGAGTTCTGTGTGGAGCCTGAGGCTCATTTGTGAATACTGTGGCGAGGAAGACTGGACGAGGAGGTAATGCTGCAGTGATAGTAAAACAACAAACCAGATCTCAACCTAGGTGAAAATAATACTCAAAATGTGACACTGTCTTGAGCTTTTCGCAACTGAAACCAGCTTGAGTAAAAAGAAGGCTGAGCGTCAAAGAATCAAGCACCGTGACATTGAGTGAGTGTTTAGTTGTTCAGTCTCATTTGTATGGCTCGGACTGACAGGCTGGGAAGCCACAATGACACTCCGACTGCCGAGTTTCCATAATCGAAACTCCATACCTCTTCCGAGCAAGCAACTAGAAGTAATGTGACTCACGATTGGCTGAGTAATCTAACTCACCGGCTCGGACAGCCAATGGCCGCCACTGTCTCTTGTGAATGTCTACCCCACTATGGCGGGCGCCTTCTGATTCTGGGAGGGGGAGAAAAGGGTTGCTTAGAGCTGGTCAGTACAACAGGAACAGCCGGAGCGGTGTGGGCTGAGTGATGCATGGGGAAAATGGCGAGCGATTCTGAAAGGAAGCAATTCTGGAAGAGCAACGTCTCCAAAGTGCTCGGGAGGTCCGTGCATAGTTCTGTTTACAACATTTAGTTTATCGTTGCAGCCCCTGATGTATAAACATTGCTCGCTGAACAGCCCCAGTGGTGGTGGTGGTGGGGGGGGGAGTGACAACACCCAGCGAAGGGGGCGTGCATAATAAAGGGATGCGCGAACCAGGCGCCATCGCAAAAAAACAACAAAGTAGTTCCTAAATTAGAAGATACAACCCTGCAGTGTAACTTAACTGTAGTTGGTCGGTGCTGCTTCCTGCAAAAACGGAAGTGACCTATCGCATCCATAGCAAACCATAAGCTTGCTTACAAATGCAATGCCACAGTTAACCAATGGCAAGCGGCAGGAGAAATTACCCTCAATATTGTATTTACTACAGGTCTTGCGACAGCGCATGCGCTGTCTAGGCTCGACCTAAAAATTGTGCTGCATAGAAATTAGCAACAAGGACATGTGACAGTAAATCTGTTCTAGATCATTTAATTGATCTCAAAGACGCTGCATTTTAAAATATCGTACAGGGTTAAGACACCTGTTGCAGAGATCATTGTGTGCCCAGCAATTGAGAGCAGGGACATCTTAAGAATTTGGGGACCCGGGGCCAAACGTATTTTGGTGGCCCCTGTTCAGAACAGCTTTAAATAATATATTATCAAATGTCAGCTCTTTCACGCCTGGTCACTGACAGTGCACAGACACACTCGTCCAAATTCTAAATGGGTTTACACCGATTATGCAGGGATAGTGACTTGTGTTTTCAATATTGTTACAGCAGCTCACTAATGTTACTGCATATAATCTCTGTGACCCCCTCCCATTTCTCATATGTGAGGCCCTTTTTTGATGGATGTTGCTTTTAACATAAACGCAACATTTCTCTGCAAAATGTCTGTAATATACTCTCACATAACATCCCGATTAAAAATAAATTAAAGTTAAACATAATTGAAACAATCTTTAAGAATAAATCAAGGTCCTCTGGGCAAGACTCTGCAAAACAGAGCCAGGTCTATCAGGGGGCCCCCTGAAGGTCTGGGGCCCTGGGCCAGAGCCCACTTTGCCCATGCCTTAAAACGCCTCTGATTGAGAAGGGATTATAATAGCGGTAAAATAACTTTAGTGGTTGACACAGTTCTGGGAGAGTTCTGTGTTTTGTCCAGTCACAGTTTTGACTCATAAAGTAGCATATAGAGTTAATGTGTTTGCTGCAAAGCACATCATATAATACGCAGATCACAGATTTGCATTTTATTTGGATAGGTGAGTGGGCTTCTGCTGTTGACAAGAATTTTGGTATTTCCAGTTTATACGTTGCAAGGCTGTTAATATAGCACAGTGGTCTATTTAACGGGATCAAGGAGCCGAATGCAAACTGTAAATCATGGGTTTAGATTCTTGTTTTTCTCTCAATCTCTAAGATTGTAAAGAATGGTTCCTTTGGGAAGTAAAACAGTCTTATGACAACCACAATCACTGTTATCGTTTTATATCCCGACTTTGTTTATTTCCCGACAATGCACTATTAACATATGTCTACAAGTTTGGATGATATGTGATTTTTACACCTTATAATCCATATTGTCTTATGTAACATTTCTTGTACATTGATTTACACACTTGTATGATTTATTGTGCCTTTGCGTGTAATGTAAAGTGCTCTGACACCCTACAGTGGGATGAGTAGCGCTATAAATTAATTAAATAAAAAAAAGCAGGTGCCATTTAACATTAATATATGTGTAATTACTCATACATACTCCTCTTTTTTGTTTGTTATAATAATTACTCATACTGACAGATCAATCCGTATTTGTAGAGTGCGGCTAATTACCCGCAATGGTATCCGGGAGCTAGATAAATCATGCATTCTTACAATGCAAGCACATCTCTTACATAGGGAGTTCAATAATGGGAAAAACCTGCCTCCAAATCATAGTTTCTCTTAACCACTTATGAAGTGATAATACACTGTGTGTCTTTATTTTCTTTCATTACAATGGCATCTAGGTGTTGGGCTCCCGATGGCTCACAGCCAGATAATAATTTAAACAAAGAAGTGCTGATGGCCCTTTAAATTTGGCCTTTGATTGGGCCCTGCTGGAAGTAAAATTAAACACGCATTTGCAATGCAAAAGGTCCCGCATTTGCACGCGTTTATACTTTTGGCATTGTAGATGACAATGCCTTTTATATATGATTTCAAAACCAATACGTAAATAAAAGGCATTGTCATTTACAATTCCAATCGCTCAAATTCTCGCAAATGCGAGACATATTGCATTGTAAATGCTTGTTTTCATTGGCTGGGGGCAGTCGAAGGGTGATGGGGGCTAAGAGGGGGAAGGAAAGAGTTAAGTTTAAAAGGTAAATGGAGAGGGTCGTTTTACAGCCTCTAACATTTGACCTCAGACTTTAATTGCACAGCAAATGTAACAAGGGAAGAACGTGATTTATATTCCCGTTTACAGAAACCGACCTGGAGCTAATTAAAGCATGAAGCGCTCTGGTCAAATGCTCCTAAAGAAAGGGAGAAGTAGTCCCTAAACAGATGCTACAATGGGACAAGTGGAAGGGTACAAGAACTAAGGCCCTGCTCTGCGGGAGTAAACAACTGACGAAAAGGAGGGACAACGAGAGAGTATTGACCACTAGCAAGCAAGGAATTTTAAAGGACACTGATACAAACAAATGAAAAGCAGGGGGAATGGCTTTAAGCCCAAGAGAAGTATACACTAAAGTATATACAAGAAGTCTCGAATGCTTGACCTAAAAAGCCTTTTTCTGCCTGCCTGTTTCTGCTCCGAGTGGAACACAGATAGTGTGCGGACACTGCTGAAATGTGTCCTTTTGTTGGAAAATGGCGCCATGGTATTCAGCATGTTTCTCTGGTATCCAGCTACAAATAGCTGCCGGAACAGGGCTCAGTCAGGATCCCCCTTCGTACATCAGATTATATCGCTACATTGAGAGGCATTTCATTTAAAGGGAGTGTTTAAAAAAATTCATCAAGAAACATTCATGCCTCTTCCCCCGGATGACAATGCCATTAGCGAACCAAGTGGCATGTGAGTTGTCACATACACTCTACATGTGACCTAGATTCGGATTATACTTGGAACAAGAGAGGTTTATGTACAGAGCACATGCAGAGCAGTTTGGGACGCTGGGCTTGATCTAAAGGTTTTTTTTTCTCGTTTGATATTGTGCAGTCAAGCCATTAGATGGGTATTCTTTCTCTCCTGTGTTTTACATCAAAAGTTACCCACCTCTACTATCTTTAGAGTAAGCTTTAACTGCTTGCTAATGGCACCTTTGGAGAGACACGTTTTCAAAATTAATAACTCCATCACCTAGAATGAAATAATCTTAAGATCTGGAACATAAATGTTAAACCACATTATTCATCAGTAACCACCTACTGCCCTTAGATATTAATAAACGGTCTAGCAACCTATTTTCGACTTTTCCCCATTATATGACAGTATTCGAAAGGGGTGTGATTAGAAATAGACACAATACAAGTACCGAGTACTATAAAATTGCCCCTCCCCCTGATTGAGTCCGTGATGGCGTGGTGAGCGTGGAGAGCGAAGCAGACCGAAAGAAGAAATCTGCCTGAAAATGTTGCCATTTTCACCTACTTTTCGGCACGGCTGCGGTCCGGTTCTAGACGCGGTTCTAGGCGCGGTCGATTAATCGGACCATGAAATCTCGGTCGGCCGGTCTTGGAGATACGTGGTGGCTGTAAGATATAACTGATTCAGCCGGTTGCAGGGCTTGCGGGAGCTCACTTCTGCCGGTTTTTGACGACGCCTTGGATTGCTGCCTGCTGCTACTGCTCGAGGTCAAGGCTGTGGGATGCCGTCCTGTGTCTGGGGGTCTCGCGCGCTGGTGTGGATCGAAGAGTGGAGGCTATCAACCAACAGATTTAAAAAATTCCCACACCTGCATTGTTCAGTGGGGGTTACTTTTTCACCTGGCGTTCCGCCCGGTTTTTTGAGTTTCTCGAGCACTCTAGTTGGAGCGGGGAATCATGTGGAGTTGAACGGTCTGAAATCCTCGTTTCACGGCTGAAGCCCGAAGAAAGCGCTGTGGGACCGTTTTCGGCAGGAAAGCAAGGTGAGGCGGTGAGAGCTATCTGGGTGCAGTGGGTGCAGTGGCAAAGTCGCATTAGTGGATTGGTTGAAAGGAACATTGGTGTGGGAAAAAGCGACTGCCATTGTCAGACTGACAGCTAGGGACTGAGCGCTGCTGCCGGAGAGGTGCACTGAGGCCGGAGAGGAGCACCGGAGCAGAGGTGTGCTGCTGCGAAATGGAGAAGTGATAACTGGGCGATAGCGGGAGCCGCTCAAGGCGTAGGAGTGCAGCACTACCCCAGGATTGACAAAGCGTGTTGCTGTAGCCCCGTGGACGCTGCTTCTCCTGGGTTTGTCTCCTTGGAATATGTGACTCCACGCTTCGCAGGTGCCGCTTGTTCTGTTTGAAAACCGGCGGAGTGCTTCCCCATCTTTCTATTGGTTTCAGGATTTTCAGGATTTCATCTTTCTACCGGAACATTACACAGAGGCCCGTAGCGGGACTGCAAGGACCAGCGTGCTGTGCGGCCTGACCTGCCGCAGCTGGTCCTCTTCCCGCTTCTATCGCTAATCTTCAAAAAGTGGGCTGGTCAATTTTCACTTGTGTTGCTTGCAAAGGGGCGTGTTCGCTCCTACTATATAGATCGACTCTTATCCCCGGCCCGTGGGACGCGCGCGGGCCAAGGGCGGGCCCGTTTGTGCCCGTTAGTGACCGATAGAGATTGGACTGGGTCCTTTCTCTAACCTCTGAACCCTTCTAACTTGTAAGTTACTGAACAAAAAAAAACGTACGGCTGACCAATGTTGAGCACATCAAATCCAAAATCAATATGCAAATTCTTGGTAGGTGCAAGAACACGTCCAGAGCAAGCCGTACTTATGCTCTACTGGAAACCAGATATACAAACTTTTTTGCAAAAGGACGGTGCACCAAAGAAAAGTCTTTTCAAGTACTCCAATTGTTGTTCTTTTATTCTTAGTCAACTTTTTAGAGACATCAGACTCAGCCAACGCGTTTTGTTCTTTACGAACTTCGTCAGGGCATAAATTGTATTTTAGAAACGACCTCCAGGAATGTCAAAAGATGGTCAACTTCCAATTTGTATGCTAGTCCATAAATAGCGTAAGTAAAAATGAATCAACACTGTTTTATATTTAAGACCAATGTGTGGGCTCCATTTTCTTAGCAACGGGTGCTCCCTCGAATTAGCTTTACGCTATTTATGGACTAACTAAGAGTCCGATCTCTAATTGAACTAACCGGTGGTGTACACAGGATCTTATCTGTATATACACCTTTCAGCTACTTGGAGAGGTCACATGACATTTCTTTTGAACAAGCATACAAATTGGAAGTTGACCATCTTTTGAAATTCCTGGAGGTCGTTTCTAAAATACAATTTATGCCCTGACGAAGTTCGTAAAGAACGAAACGCGTTGGCTGAGTCTGATATCTCTAAAAAGTTGACTAAGAATAAAAGAACAACAATTGGAGTACTTGAAAAGACTTTTCTTTCGTGCACCGTCCTTTTGCAAAAAAAAAAAAACGTGTAAGTTACTGTTCGAGTGTTTTGACTTGTTCTCCACCATCTACTACTATAGGCGTTCATTTTTACTCACACCCCGGGTCCATCTACTACGATGTCTACCCGAGGCACACGGAGCAAAACTGCAGCGGGGGGTGGCGGGGGGGGGGGGAACTCATAGGCCCAATAGACAATTTTATAACGAGGGCAAATTCCTTTATCGATCAAGAGATAACCCAGTTGGAACGAAGAGTCTCACAGGATCTTGCCCTCGCAAGAAGATCGTCCCTTGGTCTTATCTCAGCCGTAAAGACTCCTGATAAGGCTAAGGACAGAGCCCTCGTGCACGCTGAAATTTATAGCGTACCGACCGAGGTAGACTTATCGGTATCACAGTTTCTAACTAACTCACAGCTAAGCCTTGCCCTGGAAAAAACCCCAGACCTCAGCCTGAACCTATCTACTGAAAGTAATGTCACTAGACAGTCCAGGGGAAGGCGGGAGGGCGCTATACCAAAGAAAAAACAAAAAAAAGAAGAATATAGAAAAAGTTGGTGTTGCACATAAAATGTCAGATAACACTAGAGAGGAATCTGATCACATAGCACCTTCAGGTCGGTCACACCCTGAAATTAATCCGACAAACAGGGGTGTAAGGCCAATGAGCCCCGAGGCTTCTGCTATCCTTGTGGCCGACAGTGATACTGACGAAGTTGAGGGGCGACTTTTAATTAAAATAGATAATTTATTTAAATTCCATCTTTCCCCATTGGAGGTTAGATTGTCCGGTGTAGAAAATGTGCTATTTGAATTATCAGCTCTTATTAAAAATGGAACATCTAATACTATATCTAAAATAATGGTCGCTAAAGTAAATCAACCTCCCAAGCCACTGAGTAAAAATACGGGGGGGGACCCCTGCTAACACTAAAATTATACCTACTACTGAGTCGCAGCCAAAACCTAAGACCTCTGCGACTACAGATAACAATAAGGGAACTAGCTCCAAGAATACTACCAATCACCCCATCCAGGAAGTGAAAACAAATGGGCTTTTGCCTCCACTTCCTAATAAAGCTCGGTTTGGGGGAGGAGGCTTTGGTAGACCCATTGTAAACTTACCACCCGAGTCAGCCCCTTATGTGGTAGTGATGACAGGGGTCCCCGAGTTAAATGACCACAAGGAAGAACTGAATTGGTCATTGAAAAATAAGGTCATACATTGGTTAAACATCAACAGACCACCACCCCCAAATCACCCTAGTAGGATCTTAACGGTCCGTAGGGTACATTGGATAGGGAAGGAAATGAAAACAACCCAGGGTGATTGTATTTTGATACATTTTGAGGATCCCTATATGGTCGATCACATATGTTCCTGGAATTTGCATGGAGGAAATGATGGGATTCAGACTAAACGTCTCTCTTTCTTCTACCCCCCCAGTTGGCGCCCTGGTTTTGACTATGATGCTTATGAGGGAAATTGGTGCAGAGTAGGCAGACGTGACTGGGGGAGCGATTGGGGGGATTGGAATGGTAACTTTGGTTATAATGGAGAGCGAGCCTTTAGAGAACCTTGGAGAGGCATACAGACCACCAATAGATATGAGTGTTTGGAGATGGTGGACTGACTGGACCCGATCCCCGTGGGAAAGCTTACGGAACAAGTAGTACCCTCCAACCCTCTTTGCCCCATAGTAAACGAAAACCCATGGTTAAGCTTAAAAGTTAAAACCTCAACCGAGCCGCCCAGGATAGATAGTCCAGCATGTAGTATGTCTCCTGTTGAGATCATAAGGGATGATGAGATGACTTTGGCTCCTTTATTAAGCCCAGGTTATACTTAGAATCCCACCACGCTAGACATAGGATCATCACGACGTGCCCAAAAGACTAGGATGGGGTTATTATCATGGAACATAGCGGGCCTTTCAAACAAAATTAGGGACCCAATCTTTGTTGAACTTATAGATAGGTTTGAAGTAATTTGCCTGCAGGAATGTTGGGTGAAGGATGAGATACATATGGTGGGGTTTCGCACACATTTCCTTGCAGCGCAAACTAACTATAGAGGGAGGTGTTCTGGGGGCTATGTACCTACATATCGAATAAAAGTAATATAACCAGTAAATGCTTACCCAACGGGGGATCTCAATACTATCAACTTCTCTCCCTAAGGTCAGGCGAAAACCACCCTATATATTTTACAATAATATCCCAAAGGCCGCTTTACAAAGGACCTTAGAGGAATTAAATGATGCTATCCGTAAGGGATTGGGATCTGACCAAAAAGAACAGTTTATCATTTTAACGGGGGATTTTCATTTTTTAAAATTTATGTATGCACAGTGATACGGAGATATGTGGCATGGTGAGTCTTAGGGGTGATCCCTGTACTCATTTTGAGCATTCTGTACTCGGAAATTTACTAACCCATTTTCTATTTGAGTGGGACCTGGGCTATGTAAATGAACTTTGTGTTCCTCCGATCCATTTCGAACCCACCTTTTGTGGGCGGGGGTCCCGGACTATTATAGACTTTACATTGGTCTCTAACAATTATCACCGCAGTGTACTCTCGTTTAACTTAGAGCACATTGCACTTAGTGACCACTATCCAATTGGTTCTAGTTTTGAAATAGGGCAGAGAGGCAGTAAAGCCACCAATGTGGTGGAAAATATCTATTTACATGGGATTTCCTTGGCTAGAACCAATGGATACGTTATTAAATGGAGTAAGGTAAATCCGACTAACTTCTTAGAGAACCTGGTAGCAGAACAGAAAAATGATTTTATGACCTGTTTAGAGGAGAACCCTAACTCCACCAAGGTCATTGCAGCTTTTGACAAGATTTCAGTCCACATTAGCAACAAATTAACTGGAACAGCACGAAAAGGGGGTTACAGTAGAATAGAGAGATGGTTTAATCAAGAGTGCACTAAAGCACATTCTCATTTGATCCAGACCTTAAAAAAAAAAAAAACAAGAAACCAGCTAGATATTAGAGTAGCCAGAGCTTCCTATAAGGATGCCTTAAATAAACGGAGGAAGGATCTGAAGCACTCTGCCTGGGAAGCCCTATTAAAAGCGAGTGCATTAAAAGATACGACTGAATTTTGGAATGCAGTCAATGCCCCATTTTTTGTGGAGAGAAACTCTGACCAGGTAGAGATTGTCATTGATGAAACGCTTTGGGTTAAATATTTCACCGAGTTATATAAACAAGAGACTCGTACTAGACTAATGAGTTCATTGGTGGGAGTTACGAGCACCACAGAACCTGATGCATTAGTCCTATTTCCCCTTAATGTAGTCTTCTCTTTAGACGAGGTGGAATTAGCATTGGCAGATAGTTCAAATAGTAAAGCCCCGGGACCAGACGGTATTCCACTTGACATCTATAAGGATAACGTCGCCCTGTGGGCACCGCTCCTGACCAACGTTTTAAACAGTTGTAACATCAAGGGTTTTCCAACTACCTGGCAGGGAGCTATTGTAGTCCCCATCTTTAAGAAGGGGGACAGAAACGATCCTAAATGCTATAGGCCAATCTCCCTCCTTGACTCGCTAATGAAGGTAGCGGGCAGAATTCTTTTAAATCGCCTCCAATCATGGGCTGAGGAGAAAACCGTTCTTTCGAAATTCCAGTACGGCTTTAGGTCAGGTCTTGGCACTGTCGAACAAGGCCTAAACTTGGCCTTAGTAATAGGTAAATATTCGGCAGCAAAGAGGGGAAATTTATTTATGACCTTTGTAGACCTCAGCTCGGCCTTCGACTGCATGAATCATGATACTTTGTGGGCTACCTTAGCAGATCTTGGTATTGATTTTAATATTCTTAATTTTTTGAAAGAGCTATATAGAGGAGCAGGGGCTAAAGTTCGCTATGGAAAACTGGGAGAATGCACGCCCAAATTCCCAATTGAAAAAGGTGTCCGCCAGGGATGTATCCTGGCTCCTTTTCTTTTTAATATATATATAAATGGGGTGGCAGACCATTTTTTTTTTTTTAACATCTTTTTATTAACATTTTCACTTCCAACCATTACTGCAATACCATATCGTTCTTCACAACGTACATTACATCTTTTTTGATTACATCTGCATTCTACATTAGGGACCCCTTTCATGTTCTTCATTACATTGACACCCGTCTCTTTAACCGCACCACAACATCCCTCTTCAGAGCTCTTTATACGCACCCCTACTAGTCGGAGTGGTCTGATTGGGATTCGTCCTGCGGAAGATCGCAGATATTGCCCCGATATAGATTCCACTTCCCCCATATCTTACTCCATTTTTTGGGGCAGCCTCTGTGTATGTATACTGATTTTTCAGTTACCATCAGTTCATCCATACCCTTACACCATTTTCGGAGTGTCGGGTCTTGCCGGGCTCCCCACTGCTGCGCAATATCCCTTTTTGCTAAGGCCATCCCTAGCGCTACCCATGTTTGTACTGTCTGAGTAATGTCTGCTGCTTCCCAGACATTCAGGATGCATCCCCGCGGTTCAGGAACCAGTGTTACACCTGTCACCTGCGCTACTGTGCGCACTATTGCTTTCCAATAGTTCTGGATGGCGACACATTGCCATAGTATGTGCCAGAACGTGCCCTGTTCCCCGCACTGTCTAACGCAAAGCGGCGTATCGGCTCTGTGTAATTTATGCAGTAGCGTCCTAGTGTAGTAGGTGCGATGCAGTATCTTCAGTTGTATCAGTTTAAATCGAGCTGAAATCGCCACTTCCCTGGGGGATGCCAACTCTTCCTGCCAATCCGCCTCATCCAGCTCCCCCACGTCAGTCTCCCATCTAGCTTTTAGAGTTTGCGTAGGGTCTGGTTGGTTATTTATGATTTTTTTGTATGTGAGTGATATTGCTTTCTTCGTCATATGATCAGTAAGGAGCTTGTCCTCGAGGGGTGAGGATTCCGGCAATTTTGTGCCTAGTGGTAGGAGTGCTGTTAATGCATGCCTTATCTGTAAGTATCTGAACTTCTCCGAGTCAGCCAATCCATAGCTCTCTTGCAGCTGCATGAATGCAATGGTCTCCCCCTTTTTCCACAGGTCCCCCACCCTCGAAATACCGATCAGGTCCCATTGTCGGAAACCCTTCGTGTTCTTGAGCCTCCCTAGTTTGTTTGTATCCCAGAGTGGTGTCGCCTGCGTGATGACTCCTTCCCACCCCAAAGCCCTCTGGACTTCATGCCAGATCCTGATTGTATGGGCTGTTGGTCCTATGAGATGTTTGTGTTGATTAGTGTTGTACAATATTCCCATAAGATTGTCTGCACCCAGCAAATGCCTATCCATGCGATAGGCCGGGTCTGCCTGATCCGCGTGAAGCCATTGGTTAATTACTGACAGGTGTGAGGCCCAGTAATATACCCTAATGTTGGGGAGCGCTATTCCTCCGTCATACCAGCCCTTCACTAGTTTGTACATTGCGATACGCGTCGCCTTGCCATCCCACAATAGCTTGTTAAGCTCATTATTTATTTCCCTGAAGTATGATGGGAGTATCGGAAATGGTGTGTTTTGCAGGGCGTACAGGAACCTCGGGAGTGCCATCATTTTAAAGAGGGCCGCCCTGCCCAAGAGGGTAAGCGGCAGTGCACGCCAGCCCTGCACATCTCTGCGGAACCGCTCCAGAGGTTTCTTAAGATTTTCAGCTATGAAGTGGGAATCGTGCGCCGTGACATATACGCCCAAATATTTGAACCCATCAGACACTATCGTGGCAGCACAGTTTCGCGGGAGTCGAGGCTGGTCGCCTGCGAGTACATAAATATGCGATTTCGTCCAGTTTTTTGTATATCCTGATACCCGGCCGAACGCCGCGCAGATTTCCATGAGGCAATTGAGCGAACGGGTCGGCGAGGACAAATAAAGGAGCATGTCGTCTGCGTAGAGCGATACTCTGTCCTCCCATCCCGGCGCCCACTTGAGCCCACGGATCACTTGATCTTGGCGTATCCACGCCGCCAAGGGTTCCAGCACAAGTGCGAAGAGAAGCGGTGACAACGGACATCCCTGCCGCGTCCCCTTGGCCAGGGGGAAGGTGCCTGAGATTCCACCATTGGCCACCACTTGTGCCATAGGTTTCGTATATAGTAGTTCCACCCATTTTATGAATTTTGTCCCAAACCCCAAATGGTGAAGTACTGCGAATAAAAATGGCCATTCCACCATATCGAACGCCATTTGTGCGTCCAAGGAAAGGATTATCGCATCTTCTTGAATTAGTGATTTGCGTGCCATGACACTATGCACTCACTGCAGATTTAGCGCCGTATTCCGGTGCGGCATGAACCCTGATTGATCCGGGTGAACCACCGCCCCCAAATAAGGCTGAAGCCGCATTGCCAGCACCTTGGCTAGGATCTTTGCTTCTGCGTTGATCAGGGATATGGGCCTGTATGACATGCAACTGTTCGTCGGTTTACCCGGTTTGTGTATTGCTACTATCGTAGCCAGGCACTGGTCCCCGGGAAGTTCCCCCTTCTGTAAGCTATCTTTATACGTGTTCAATAAGTGGGGCGTGAGGACCGTAGCCAAGTGCCTAAAGAGTTCCACCGGGATACCATTAGGCCCCAGGGCTTTACCTGTGTGGAGCGCGAGTATCGCCAGAGTCGTTTCTGCCTGCGTAATATCGGCCTCAAGCGCGTGCACTGCCGTTGGAGCCAGCGTTGGCATTTGGATGTCGTGGAGGAAGGCTCTGTTATCGTCTACAGTGGCCGTGGCTGTCGGCGTATAGATACGTGCACAATGTGCCGCCAGTTCCTCCACTATGGCCTGGGGGTCTGTGATTGCCGCGCCATTTGTCGTCGCCAGCTCTGCTATCCACCTATTAGCTTTGTCTTTTTTGTCTAACCAGGCCAGTAATTTGCCTGCCTTGTCCCCTTGCTCGTACACTGTGTGCTTTGTACTCTGAAGTCTAGATTTTGCTTCCTCCCATACAAATGTCCTGTATTCTTGTTGTGCCAGCTGCAGGCCATGCGTGGTGGCAGCCGTAACGTCAGCGGCATGTGCCGTCTCTGCCCTTTGCAAATTCTCTTCTAACAAATGGAGTTGTTGGCGTTGGCGCTTCTTGTGGTGTGACACGGATGATATGGCCTGGCCCCGCAGGACCGCTTTATAGGCTTCCCAGAGCACCGCTGGTGACTCCACCGTGTGTTCATTCTCATTGAAATAACGCTTTGTGGTGGTGACCAATGTTTTCTTGATCTCTTTGACTGTTAAATAATATGGGTAAATCGGGAAGAGCCTACGCCTGTCGGGGATGTCTGATGAGCAGGTGAGCAGTATCGGGGAGTGGTCTGATATTCCCCTAGGCAAGTGTGCCACCTCAACTATCTGTTCCAGTCCCAGCATCTGGGTAAAAATGTGGTCTATCCGTGACTCGCTATCATGCACTCCTGAGTGGAAGGTGTATTGCCTATCATGTGGGAATTTCGCCCTCCAGGTGTCTGTTAGGCCGATCGTATCTATGAAATCTCTAAGTTTGGCACTGGAGCTGCTGGGTCCTCTAGGGGGACGCCTGTCCATGGTCGCGTCAATTACAGCGTTAAAATCCCCCCCTATAATCGTCGCTCCTTGCGGAAGCGAAAGCAGGAATGCTCCGAGGTCTGGGAACGCAGACCTCTGCAATGCCGGCGGGATATACACTGAAACAAAATTGTATCGTCTCCCTTCCCACTGGCCCGCCAGTGCCGCGAATCTGCCCTGCGCGTCGGTCCATGTCTGTTGTATTACCAGTGGACATCGCTTGTTAATCAGTATTCCTACACCCCTGGATCTGGAGGTGAACTCCGAATGGACTCCCATGTTATATCCCCATCTATCCAGGGCTTTACACGCGGAACCTACCAAGTGCGATTCTTGTATTAGAGCCACCGCCGGCCCTTTCCGTTTAATGTACTGGAGTACCAGCCCCCGCTTTATCTTGTCCCCCAACCCGTTGACATTCCACGACAGGACCGCGAGGCGTTTGCCATGACTATTGTGGGCAGTGACGTGCAGGTTGTCGGCCTTCCCTAAGGACTGTTTCCTGTCTGGTCCCATAGGCTGTAGTTTTGTGTGTGCGCGCTGTGCAATGAACGTAGTGAGTAGTGTCTGTATTGATGTGTACTATGCTCTTGGTATGCAGATGAACTTTGTGAAACAAAAACCCCCTGAAAACAACCCATCCCCCCCACCCCCCTCCCTGTTTCCCTGCCCGGCGGATTCCAAACTACCCACCACCCCAACTGAGCAGAGTGCTTTTCACCCCTAACTTTGTACTTGCGTGCCAGGGGGGAGACGCCAGTTGCACCCAGTCTCATTCTTCCCCTCAGAAGTTCTAACATGTCCACGGCTGTGAAGACCTCCCAGGCCATGCGAGCCCCTGTTTACAACCTTCTTCAAAATGGCACCTTCCGTAGCCCTCAAAAGTCCCTTGTTCAGTGCCAGGGAGAGTCCCCGGAGTGGCGGTCCAAGTCCAACCCCCATGGTCACCCCTCTGGGGCTGCACCGGTCGTCGTGCCATTGCCGCTATTCTCCTAGTCCCTGCAGCGTATCCGTCATGAAGAGATTCCTCCGGTCGCCCCCTTTCATGCTAAGTCTGATTCCTCCGCTCCATCCGTGGAGTGTCCAGGTCTCTGCCCTGCACCAGGACGTCCCGTGGTCTTCCGCCAACCCTCTAGCCATTCTGTTGCCTCCTCCGGTGACATGAAGAACCAAGTCTTGCCCTCCGCCTCCACCCTGAGCTTTGCGGGGAAGAGCATCGCATATTTCAGTTCTCTCCTCCGGAGTTCTTTCTTTACCTCCAGGAAGTCTCTCCGTCGCTTTGTCACCAGCGCGGTGTAGTCCGGGTATATTTCTACTTTTCTATTTTCTACTTGGAGCGGGGGAGCGACTCGCACAGTCTGTAAAATGGCGTCCCGGTCGCGGAAGTTAAAGATTCTCGCCAATATAGGCCGTGGTGGGGCCCCTGGCTTGGGCGATCCTCCTGGCACCCTGTGCGCCCGTTCCACTGAGAAGAACCCCGACAATCCTCTAGGTTGGAGTTTAGTCTTCACCAGATCTTCAACAAACAAGTCTAGTGCCGGACCGCGTACGGTCTCCGGCACTCCCACTAAGCGGATGTTATTTCGGCGGGAGCGCCCTTCTTGGTCGTCCAGTTTCGCCTCCAGTTGCTTCTGCACCTTTTCCAAAGACCTCACTTTGTTTTGCAGCAGCGTCGTCTCCGTGGACAGGGTCGCCGTCGTGACTTCCACCTCTTTCATCCTGTCATTCATCTTGGATACGTCCGCCCGCAGCAGACTAATATCTGTGGAGATCGTGCCGATCGCTGTTTGCATTTGCGTCAGTGTGCGCATGACATCATGCAGGGTAATCTCTTCAGGCGGGCCGGCCTGTGCTCCGTCCTCTCCCTTCTTGGGAACCTCCGGGGTCCCCGATCGCTCTCCGCGGTAGGCATATTTGTCTAATTTTCCTGCCTGTGTCTCACGTTGGCCCTTCCCCCCCATGGTGCGTATTCCGTCTCGCGGCGTAGTGGGCAGGCGCGAGGAAGGTCGGTAATCGCCGCTGCCAGACTGCGCCGGGAAAGTCAGCGCTCGGCCTTTCGGTTTTCCCTCCCCTCCCCGCCGTCTCCGGTACCGGGGGTCGTTGTCCTGCAGATGCCCGCTCTTTCCAATTCGTGGCACAGAGGTGTTATGGGGAGCGCCGTTGCAGCCCACTACCGCGACGGCGCTGCTGTCTGAGTTGCGTCCTCTTGCCAATCAGGTAGGATTACGAGGGGGGGCTGCTGGTACGAGTCTCAATCCCCTTCGCCAGGCACCTCGTCTGTCGCCAGTCCATCTGTGGCCCCAAGTCACTCTCCCACCACGCCTGTGGCCGGTATGCTGAAATTCAGGCCCGGGTCTACCTCAGCAGTGTTCATGTGGGCCAGACCAGCCCGCACCCAGGGACACGCCCGAACCTCGGGCCGCCGATCCGGCTCCCGAACAGCAGGGCCGATGTCTTCTCCAGAGCGCCCCAAAGTCTCAGGTTCTGAGGGGGGGGGGGGGGAGAGCTACTGCGTGCAGCCCCTTCCGGAGCACCCCCGTCCCCCGATGTATCCTGGCCTGGTAAGCTCAGCTACTCTCCCCACCGCGCACCCCGTCCTGCAGCCTTATTTCTCCCGGGGGGGTGCTCACCATCGCGGGGCCCGGGTCCACTGCTGTAACGCCGTCAGGGAAGTACCACGAGCCAGGGGCCGCTGCTCCGAAGCCTGCAGCAACGCCACCTCACCTCTTCCTCCCGAGTGATTTTGCGCTGGGCGCCGCCTCCTCGGCCGAGCTCGTCCACTTTAGTCCCCGGTTGCGGCCCCGGGAGGTAGGCCTCGCTCCCGGTCTCGCCGAGTTGGTCCCTTCGGCGGCCTCGACAGCTCCGAGAACCCGCCCACGCGTCGCCGAAGTCTCCGGGCCGTCAGCAGTGCTGTTCTACGTCGCCGTGGACGCGGATTAAGGACAGGATTGATGGGGCAAGATGTTAGGGAGCGCGGAGCTCTCCTAGGCTGCGGCCATTGCTGTAGGCTGCAAGCCACGCCCCCTGGCAGACCATTTATTAAAAACAGAGGTGGACTACCCGCAAATAGATAAACAAAATGGTCGCACACTGCTGACCTACCTACGTGTTACCCCAATGAACTGTGGTCCCTGTAGTCAGCGTCGGCGGGTACGCCTATGCTCAGTGGTGCGTGCAAGTCAGAGTAGCGTTAGCCATCCCTGGACACGTGTTTCGAGGTAGTTGCCTCTCGTCAGCAGGGAGTAGGAAGAGTGTAGGGTTGCTAGTGTAGGCTGCTAAAATCATATCAGGTCTGGTACCTCTCGTAGCAACGCAGGTGCGTAACCTAGAGCCCGTCGGCTCTCGGGGCTCAGGGAGCCACTAAATAACTCAACAAAATGGTCGCACACTGCTGACCTACCTATGTGTTACCCCAATGAACTGTGGTCCCTGTAGTCAGCGTCGGCGGGTCCGCCTATGCTCAGTGGTGCGTGCAAGTCAGAGTAGCGTTAGCCATCCCTGGACACGTGTTTCGAGGTAGTTGCCTCTCGTCAGCAGGGAGTAGGAAGAGTGTAGGGTTGCTAGTGTAGGCTGCTAAAATCATATCAGGTCTGGTACCTCTCGTAGCAACGCAGGTGCGTAACCTAGAGCCCGTCGGCTCTCGGGGCTCAGGGAGCCACTAAATAACTAAACAAAATGGTCGCACACTGCTGACCTACCTACGTGTTACCCCAATGAACTGTGGTCCCTGTAGTCAGCGTCGGCGGGTACGCCTATGCTCAGTGGTGCGTGCAAGTCAGAGTAGCGTTAGCCATCCCTGGACACGTGTTTCGAGGTAGTTGCCACTCGTCAGCAGGGAGTAGGAAGAGTGTAGGGTTGCTAGTGTAGGCTGCTAAAATCATATCAGGTCTGGTACCTCTCGTAGCAACGCAGGTGCGTAACCTAGAGCCCGTCGGCTCTCGGGGCTCAGGGAGCCACTAAATAACTAAACAAAATGGTCGCACACTGCTGACCTACCTACGTGTTACCCCAATGAACTGTGGTCCCTGTAGTCAGCGTCGGCGGGTACGCCTATGCTCAGTGGTGCGTGCAAGTCAGAGTAGCGTTAGCCATCCCTGGACACGTGTTTCGAGGTAGTTGCCTCTCGTCAGCAGGGAGTAGGAAGAGTGTAGGGTTGCTAGTGTAGGCTGCTAAAATCATATCAGGTCTGGTACCTCTCGTAGCAACGCAGGTGCGTAACCTAGAGCCCGTCGGCTCTCGGGGCTCAGGGAGCCACTAAATAACTAAACAAAATGGTCGCACACTGCTGACCTACCTACGTGTTACCCCAATGAACTGTGGTCCCTGTAGTCAGCGTCGGCGGGTACGCCTATGCTCAGTGGTGCGTGCAAGTCAGAGTAGCGTTAGCCATCCCTGGACACGTGTTTCGAGGTAGTTGCCTCTCGTCAGCAGGGAGTAGGAAGAGTGTAGGGTTGCTAGTGTAGGCTGCTAAAATCATATCAGGTCTGGTACCTCTCGTAGCAACGCAGGTGCGTAACCTAGAGCCCGTCGGCTCTCGGGGCTCAGGGAGCCACTAAATAACTAAACAAAATGGTCGCACACTGCAGTGTGCGACCATTTGGATTTACCCGCAAATAGATGGTGAATGTGTCCCTATCTTTCTGTATGCCGATGATGCGGTCATCATGGCCCGAACACAAACCGGCCTCCAGAAGGCCTTAACCAGCTTCTCGGCATACATGGGAGATAGGGGCCTTAGGATTAATATTGGAAAGACCTTCACTATGTGCTCCTCGAACAAGGTAAATATTACCTGTAATATTCACTTAGAAAAATCAAAGATAGGCTTAACCGATACCTTTTCCTATTTAGGAATTGTTTTTAACAAGAGGGTTACCTGGAGATCAGCGATCACGACTAGGAATTTAGCGTTTTCACGGGCTATTGGCGCTCTGAAGCAATTCGCAAATAAGCTAGGGGGTAGGCCAGTACGGATCCTGATTGACATATATAAGGTAAAATGTGTATCGACGGCTGTGTACGGAGCTGGTATATGGGGGGTTGCAGATTGCAATGATATTCAAATAAAGGAAAAGGGTTTTCTCTGCTACCTGCTCGCTGTTCCCCGCTCCACCTCTTCCTATGTTTGTCCTATGTTTGTCACAAAGAACTAGCCTTGTCTTTTATCTCGGATCTAATTAAAATCAGTCCTATCTTGTTGTGGCATAAGATCTGGACTACAGCAGAAACTGCTCTTAATAGGGCGATTATTGCTGATTGTATCAAACTTGAAGGCTATAAAAAGATCCAGTGGCTCTCTTATGTTCAGGATTTTTTTAAAAATATCAGACTGCTTGAATTTTATGATTCCCCCGAGACAATGTCTTCGATCTCCAGACAGGCTCTGAAAGAAGTTTGCCTTGCCCATCTGGAAGATCGACGCTGGTGCCTCGAGGGGAAAAAAGGCCTCTGTTGTTTATCAACAATTCCTGCTGCAAAATCCTGGGCTACCGCTTTATTTGTCACCCGAGTTATAGCAGAATGCTCTTAGCTCGTTTGAGAACTGGAAGTTTTTTCAGGATGTTAACTTCTCCTAACCAAAATGATTGGTCATCGCAATTAACGACTTGTCCGTGTGATGATTCTTCCACCCAATCAATCATTCACTCCGTTTTGTTCTGTAGATTTTACGAGTGGGGGCGGAAAAGATATTTACTACCTCTCCTTAAACTTTGGAACCTGTGACAATGCAGACCAGCATTATTTAAATTATTGACCTTATCTGATGAAATGACTATTACCGCTGCGTCTAGGTACCTGAAATATGTGATTAGATGCAGATCCACCATGGTTTGATTGAAATCCTCATGAGTTTGTATGAAATCCTCATGAGTTTGTATGACTGTTGTTTTATCCTTGCACCCTTGGAGCAAGGGGTTTTGGAATTTACGTACTATGTATTGTATATAGATTTTTAAACATGAATTGTTACTGTTTTACTGGTTGTAATTACTCTATCTGCTTTTATGATTTTAATGTAAAATCGAATAAAGCTATCTTTGACTTTGACTACTATAAAATAAAAACACCTTGAATGGAGCCTAAACAAGAGGTGGACAGCTCAGTGGGGTGAACCCTTGTCACTTTCTTAACATGTTATCCTGGCTTTTCCACTGTCCCTAACTATGCTGGAAATAAGCATTGGAATATGCATCTCAGCAGGATCCAGAATACAGTTACACTTCTCTTGGAAGGTAGTTACTTGGCCTTTCCATCAGAATCCCTGCCAGTTCACACGTGGGCTGGTTGAAAACTGTGGAACGAGGAGATAACGGTTTCAACTCCCCATTTGGCTAAATTGTGTGCTGCTGGGGAATCACATTTGAGCTTATTCATCTACTCCCATTATTGTCCGAAGATTGGGAATACGTTAAATCAATCTAATGTTAATAGATTTATGGTTTAAAAAAAAAAACCTGAACTGGATAATACCTTGGGGGGAGGGTGCATTACAATCTTGGATGTGTAATACATTTAAATGGATTCCTGTGCATGGCAGTTCATAAAGGATCTGACTTATGAAAAGTAATGTCTAAAATCAATGAGAATCAATACATTCTTTAAACATATGCAACAAAACAGTTTACATGGTGGAAGTAAAATTGACTGGCTACTGGTAAACGAGGTGTTAACTTTGGCTGTGATGGTATTAAGGACTTGGCGCTACCTAGTAATTGATAATCTGGAAGATGGTCCTGATATGAAATCTGGGGGTCCCCAGCGGTTGGATTTGTAACCCTCAGATGCAAGGACTAAATTCAGTGCTATAACATTAAATCAGAAAGCCAGTTGGACCGTAGCCCTAACACAAGATTCCTGTGTAATCCTGCGCAAGCTTCCTTTTTAGGTCTCGCCTACGCAGCGTGCATGCGCTGCATAGGAGAGACCTTTAGTCATCGGCACAGCTTTGCGGCCAAAAGCGTGCACGCGTTCCATTGCCTTCAATGGCAACGCGTGCACGTGTGGCGATTCACTTGCGGGAGCGAGTGGCTGGCGCCATGTTGTATCAATTATCGCTGCGCCAGCCGCTCGCTCCTGCAAATGAATTGCGCATGCCTCCTGCGCGAGGTGCGCGCGCTTGTTCTGTTCATGTTCACTCTTTTGCTCGCCTCCTCCCCATTATCTATCTCTCTCTCTCTCTCCCTCTATCACTCCATCATGCTCTTCCTATCTGTCGGTTTATCTCTGTTTCTTTTTCTTCTAACTCTCTTTGGCTACTTATTTAATTTCCTCTTTCCTTTATCTCTCCACTCTCTCTCTCTATCCCCTCTTTATGTCTTCCTTCCTTGTAGCCTCTCTCAGTCAATCTATCTCTGTATTTCTGTAACTCTCTCTATATCAGTTTAAATCCCCTCACCCTCTCTCCCGCAGTTCTTACCCTATTGCAGAGTGCTTTGCCCGCACTTGCTCACCTCTGATACACATACTGTTGTCGGTGAGTTCACCGTCTGCAGGCCCGCTGCCTGTGTCTACCTGGCTTCCTGGGGCCGTGTTATGAGAACCGACCTGGCCAGCTTTTGCCATCATTGCCTGAGAGGGTGCCTTTGCAGGTAAACGACTGCCATTTAGGTAAAATATAAATTAAGCAACCCTCATGATTCGTGTCTCTTTAGGTGTCAAACGGAATTCACTGAGGAGATCTGTTGCTGCTCTGCAAACTCCTTTCACGCCCCAAGTGTGAAATGTCCCCTCGACCAAATCCCCGCCTCCTCACGATGTTTGATTTAGCAGTCACCCAACACTTGTACCCCTCGCATGGCGCCAGTGCTGTGAAGCGAAGCCTACCCTTCACTCCCAGTAGTGTGGAAAACAGCAGGGCTGCATACTATTTTGTTTTATGGAGGGTTTGGCGAGGACTGAATGAGTGATTGATTAAAATTGCAGGTTTGACCGTAGATAAACTGCAAATAATTATAGTCTGCTGAAGTTTCACATTATTATGATGTTTGGCCGATGGGTGCTGCATGGTGACTGGGTCAGTGTACGGGGAACCTCCCAGGAATGTCCTTTATGGCAGCCCTGGCTGTGCGCAGTGGCAGGATGGGGCCAGGTGTACGTTCAACCTCCGTCGCACACTTAATGCAGTAGTCTCAGCCCTTCCACTGGCTGCATTACTCCAGTCTGCTTCGGGGCCAACCTGGGAAGAAAGAGTGGGTCAGCAGGCACTGCGTCCTTTAAAATGTAATTCTAAATTGTATTTATGTAGCTCTTACTACCCACTGACTAGGCTTTTGCTGCGAGTAGGACGCTACTCCGGAACCCAAGGTTAGCGGCAAAGTTGTTACTGTATGTTACCAAAGAGGTATACAAACAATGCAGCTGTGTATGTTAGAAATATATTTTCGTGCTGTGACCAGCCCTGGGCTGTGCTCCCCTGCACACTGACTGCATCTCCAACAAAACAAATACGTCGGCTTGAAATTGCGTCTTAATCAATTGCTTATTTATATACGCATTTATATGTACTTCCTGATTCACAAAAAACAAGCTTGGTTTAATACGTTGTTTTTAACATGTACAGCAAATCACTGGCATTCTTTTCCTTTGCGGCGTGCCTTAATGCACTGCTGCTAACGTGAGCAGATACCCGAAGAATATGTACAGGCAACCTCCCAGGAATCTAACAGGGTCATGCCTCGGACAGTAGATCAGTCTCTCAAGTTACATTGTCGGTTTTCCAACGGAGCTATCTCCATTTCACGCATGCTCATTTCAAAGGCAGCGCTGCCCCCTGTTACTGAGTTGACAAATGGCTGCTTTTGTTAAGCAAGATGTGCGAAAGACCCTCTACTTGCAATTCACTTCTTACTACAGATACTGAGTAAAGTGTGTAGAAGTATAGTTTCTTCAGTTGGGCCTCTTACCTGAATTGTGAAAGACGTATGAAACAAGAGGCTGTTTCTTGCTTCATCCAGGGCACCTAGCACGTTTGTTCTCCTGCCATTAAAGGCCCAGCAAAGTGTTTGCTTATTTTATAGGGCGAGATTAGATTGTGCTACATGAAGAACCACGCCATCTTTGGTGTGCAAAAAGCTGCTTTAATGAAACGGGTGCATATAAAACAAGCATTTGCAATGCAATAGGTCTCGCATTCTTGCGAGTTTGCGCGATTGGCATTGTAAATGACAATGCCTTTTATTTATGTTTTTAAACATAAATAAAAGGCATTGTCAATTACAATACTAATAGCTTGAACTCTCGCAAAGGTGTCACCGGGTTACAGCATAACACTTCCTGCAATAAACAAGTAACCGATATTACAAATTAGCAAAGAAATATTCACCAGGAGAAAACAGAATATTATAATGATTTATTGACTCGCGCATATTAGACTGAGATTGGTTAGGACATACTTTTAATCACAGCTGCTAGTACAGAATCATGAAACAATAATTATTTCATATGAAGGAGCCATTTAATGAGACGTGGTGGAAACTGAAAGACAAATTATGCCACCTGAGCAGTACACACCAGTTTGCGAATGAGCAGCAAGTTGTTAGACGACTTAGCCTGGCGTTTGATCTTTAGCATCAAAAAGTAATTCTGAGGCAACCATACCATCTGCTATCCCAAATGTGCAGGCCCAGAAGACAACTATGAATGTTGCAGACGGGAGAATGTTCAATCCGAGAGAAGCAATTGTAAATGTCACCTGTTGACTGGCCACCTGTTTGATTTAATTATTCAGTTCAAAGAAAATTGGGGAGGAATGTACTGTTCATGTGACACCACGAATGAAGACACACAGCATAACAGGCATGCACGCATCCCGAGGCAGTGTTCGGCGTCGGTGGAAAGTTATCGAAGACTCAGAGTTGGACTCAGTGAGCATGGAGTTGACTAAAATATTTATGCCCTGATGACTTTATGCATGGAGAGCACAACACAGTCCAAGAGAACCTGATTTAGGATAGAAATGCAGCTGCACGATTAAAACATAATATATAATAATCAAGTGAACACGAATTAGCAGTAACCGGAAAGAAAAAACATGCTTACTGGTGTGTGCTGTTTAAAGTGTTCAAGGAGAAAACATGAAGAAACCGTGACGTTTAGTATGCGTACATCTCAGGGACCGCAACCTAAGAAAATCAGGCACTTTCCTTTTTTAACAGGAGTTAATGTTGCCTGCTAACACACTTCTGATACGTACATACATTGCCATTGTTGCATTCGTACTTGTAACCGACAAAAACGTTTTCACTCGATTAACTTTAATTTAAATCACATGCGTTTAAAACATCATCGTATTAATTCCTTAAAACCCATTAGCCAAGGCCCGACATACCATACTCTGTGTGGTTCAAAGTGAGACAATTACGAACTGTCGCCGAGTGCCCTAAGGTGATACTATGTGTCCATGTCCGTCCGTAATGTAACTGGTGCTTATCAAGTTCGCGCTAATTAAAACTGCAAAAAACACACCAATGCATACGGTATTTTCCCATGTCAGAGAAATACTAATGCTGCAGTGATAGTAAAACAACAAACCAGATCTCAACCTAGGTGAAAATAATACTCAAAATGTGACACTGTCTTGAGCTTTTCGCAACTGAAACCAGCTTGAGTAAAAAGAAGGCTGAGCGTCAAAGAATCAAGCACCGTGACATTGAGTGAGTGTTTAGTTGTTCAGTCTCATTTGTATGGCTCGGACTGACAGGCTGGGAAGCCACAATGACACTCCGACTGCCGAGTTTCCATAATCGAAATTCTATTACAGGACCGGAGGCTTCGTATTATGCTTCTCTTTCTATTTATTGCTACTCACAGCAGCCAATAAAAACTTTTGTTACATGAAAAAACAACACTTTTCTCATGATGCATATGTCACATCACTTCCTGCAGGGCCCCATAAGAGCCAGCCATACCGGAACTAGTCCTCTTTCTTTGCTGCTCACGCAGACAGTTAAGTTGAGAGCTACGATTGGGATTGTTTTGATGTACATGTGGTTTTTTGCTAGCGATAGCTATTGTTGATACTAAGTGCTTATGCTGTAATACTGTCTATGTTCCGGCGCGCGCGCCCTGATTTGTGTGCAACCTTTGGTTTGCCGGGGGTCTAAATCGCGCTGCGGCGCTTTGTGGACACCGCGGTGGAACGCGGTTTTGATCGGCGGCATAGTTTGCCGGTGAGCGGGCAGAGGCGCGAAAGCGCATACTTCAAATTTAACTGCCTTGCGCGCGGCGCTCGCCCGCTTCGCATGTCCCTGCTAGCGCGTTGCGCTTTACCGTTGTCAGCACCAGGTACCGCCCCGCCTTCGGTGGGTTTAGCATTGATCGATGGGCGCTGGGCTTCCCTTGTACGCCGCTGACGCCAGGAGCCGGATAGTTGTAGTTTCGTTTGTGTTTCCACGTGCGTAGCCCAATCTGGTAGGTTTAGTAGGATTTGGGCTACGCACATCGAAACAACCCGATTAGTTTCGTTTTTTAGGCATTTTAGCTGTAGTTTTACTCGAAGAGCACTGCTGACGCCTGGCTGGCTGTAACAACGACCTGGGCCTGGAGGGAGCACACCTCCTTGTACTTGATATTTGCTCTTGGCTCCACTACGCCCTGTGGGCTGGAATAATTGTTCTTCAGCTGTAGCTGAGGAGCTAGGTACCGGTGCTGCTGTGCTGTGGGTTGGCTCCCCCCTTGGCTTCCTCCTTGATATTACCTTATGAGTAATTACCGTTACAAGTGTGGTTCCACTATGGATACGTGGGTGCGCTATGAGGAGGACGATACCCTCTATGAAGAGGTGGTAGGAGGACCTGCCATTGAGGACAATATTGTTGAGGCCCTGGATGCTTCTGTCCAGGAGTCGGTCAGCAAGGCCCTAGAAAAAGCAGTTCCTGGAACTGTGCAACAGGCTCTGGCGACGGCTTTAAAGCCCATCACGAAGCAACTGGAGAGGTTTGCAAAGAAGCATGGCTTCCCTAAACAAACAGAGGGGACGGCAGGGGACTCCCAGGGTCAGCCTTGGCCGCACTCAGAGTCCTACGAGGCGCTTCCGCGCCCAAATCGAGAGCGTGAGAAGGTTCAGGACACTGACACAGAGTCTACGTCCACTTCCTCGGACACTCCGGATGACTCCCCTCCTAGAAAGAAGTCCAGGAAGACTAAGCATGCGGAACCTCCAGAGGTTCCTACACCCTTTACTTTCAATCCCGCAGATATTGTGCATCCCCGATCATCGGACTGGTTACCGGCTCCGGAGGTGGCTGCGTACCTGCACGAGAACTTGCGAAAGGGATTTGACAAGGAGGTGCGCAGTAGGCTCAAATCAGAATGCCCAAGACCGGACCTCTCGGACAAAGTGGCGGAGACCCCGGACATTGACCCTAGCATGCTAACGTTTCTAAAAAAGTTCGCCAAGGATCCCAAGAAAGGGATTGATCGCGCTTGGCGGGGTTGCCAAGACAAGCTCCTAGACGTGGTCGGGCCCCTGGCAAAAATTTTGGAAATGGCCCTGGAGGCGCAGGAATCAGGGAGTGCGATCGACCCCCACGTGCTCGCAGGCTGGACCCAACGAGCTATCTGCTTGTTAGGGAATGCCAACTGCGCGATATCGACAGAACGCAGGAAATCGATACTAATGCGGATGGACGCCAACCTTACTGAGCTGGCCGCGTCGGAACCTGGGCCGTTGGCGGACGGGAACCTCTTTGGGGACCGGTTTGTTAAGGATGTCGCGAAGTATGTGGGCACGTTCACTACCCTGGACAAGGCTCAAGCAGGAATCAAGCGCGTGTTTCACGCCGGTGTTTTCAATAGGGCCGGACGAGGGCGGGGACGCTCGTTTGGCCGTCAACACTCTCAAGGTCCCCAGCGAGGTGATTTCGGACGCGGCAGGGGTGACTGGGACTCCACCCGTGGTGGCACTTTCTACCCCACCAGACAGCGCTTCAACAAGCGGCGCTTCAACAAAGGCTCCTACCGTGGAGGATTCCAAGCCGCCGATTCCTCAGGTGAGCGCTCCAGATTTATTTCCTCTTCCCTTGGGGGGGCGTACTCGGTATTTCTTTCACAATTGGGCTCAGATATCACAAGACGCTTGGGTACTACAGACTGTTCAAGGGTTCCAACTAGAGTTTTTTCAGACGCCCCGTCAGGTACAGCGTCCCAGGCAGCTTACTTTTTCCCAACTCGAGTGCGATTTTATAGATTCCGAAATAGACGCATTGCTGCAGAAACACGCGATAGCTCCTTGCAAAGGGGGCCCTCGCGGTTTCTGCAGCAATATTTTTCTGGTGCAGAAGAAAGGAGGCGGTTACAGGTTGGTACTCAATTTGAGGGATTTCAACCACTTCCTGACTTACAAACATTTCAAGATGGAGGGCATCCATCTGTTGGAGGATTTACTGAAACAAGGGGATTGGTTGGTCCGTCTGGACCTGAAGGACGCTTATCTGTCCGTTCCCATATACCGTCCCCACCGCAGGTTTCTTCAGTTTCAATGGCGGAACCGGTGGTACGAGTATTTGGTCCTTCCTTTTGGACTTTCCTCAGCACCGTGGTGCTTCACCAAGGTGCTGAAGCCGGTCGTGGCCTACCTCAGAGAACAAGGGGTTCGCATGATTGTCTATTTGGACGACATGCTCATTATGGCGCAATCTCCGGAGCTAGTGGCTCGGCATCTGCGCATGACCATTCATATTTTGCAGAACCTGGGGTTCGTGGTCAACGAACCAAAATCAGTCCTCTCTCCCACGCAAACAATAGACTTTCTGGGGTTCGTCATAAATTCTCAGACGGCCCAGCTCTGTCTCCCGAACTCCAAGTTACGAGATATCAAGAAGGAGCTACGCTCGTTCCTGTCCAAGCAAATGGTCTCGCTCAGGGGGATTGCCCGCATAGTGGGCCTCCTTGCGTCATCCATTCAAGCGATATTCCCGGGCCCCCTGCACTACAGGGCCCTTCAACGCCTAAAGATCCAGCACTTACAGAAGGGCCTTTCTTACACAGACATAGTCCCCCTCACCCAGGAGGTGAGGGAGGAGATGCAATGGTGGTTGGCCCACGTCGAGGCGTGGAACGGCAGAGCAATCTTCGGCTCGTTGCCGGAGGTGGTCATAGAGTCCGACGCCAGCCGTTGGGGTTGGGGAGCGCGCTGCGGAAATATTTCCACAGGGGGACGGTGGTCCCTAGACGAGTTAAATCTTCACATAAATTGTCTGGAGCTCCTCGCAGGATCCTTTGCGATCCGGACGCTGGCCCCTCGGCAGATCTCATGTTGCATCCTTCTTCGGATGGACAACGTGTTGGCAGTCCGATACATCAACAAATTGGGGGGCACGAGGTCTTCGATGCTGGTGGAGATAGCGAAAGCCTTTTGGCATTACTGCCTAACCAACCAGATATCGGTGGTAGCGGAGTACATTCCGGGTCAGTCCAACGTGGTGGCGGATTGGAACTCTCGCCACCTCAGGGACTACAGCGACTGGCAACTTTGCCCGCGAGTGGTCCACTGGTTACAGGTGATCTGGGGACGCTGCGAGATCGACCTATTTGCTTCCAGGCTGAACCGTCAAATGACGCAGTTTTTCAGCTGGAGGCCGAACCCTCTGGCGCTGGCGACAGATGCCTTGGCACAGGAGTGGACTCAGCAGTTGAACTACGCGTTTCCACCGTTCATCCTCATTCCAAGAGTGTTCACTCAGGTGATGCGTCAGAGAGCGGAGGTGATACTGGTGACTCCCCTGTGGAAGTCGCAGCCTTGGTTCCCGTTGCTGATGGAGGCGAGTTGCGACTTCCCCAGGCGGATCCCTTGGTCCGCGACCATGCTCCAGGGCCCTCAGGGGGAGACACACCCGATGGTGCTATCGGGGCACCTAACCCTGATGGCCTGGAGACTTTCAGGCAGCGTTGGCAAATGCCAGGATTTTTGGACCAGGCTGCAAGCTTTATCAATCAGGCATGGGCCCCCTCTACCAAGAAACGATATTCTTCAGCCTGGGGAGGCTGGGTTCGTTGGTGCGTGGGACAACATGTGGATCCCGTGGGGGCAGGATTACCCTTTGTTGTAAATTTTCTTTCGGAGAAGGCGTCGCAGGGTTAACCCTACCGCTCGGTTAATAACTTCCGCTCCGCCATCTCGGCAGGCCACTCTCAGATCGAGGGCAAGCCTGTCGGGATGCATCCTCTCATCTGTAAACTCCTAAAGGGCATTAGAGTAGCCAATCCTCCCAAACCAAAGTATTCCTCTTTGTGGGATGTCTCGCTGGTTCTGTCCCTCTTCAGTAGTTGGCCGGACAACAATAGGTTGTCCAGGAAACAGTTGTCGGCCAAACTGGCCATGTTACTTTGCCTAGCGGCTTGCAGACGCTCCTCGGATGTCAAAGCGCTCGATATTACAGGTAGAGTATTTACTCCAGAGGGCGTTTCGTTTAATATTACGTCTAGAACAAAAACCTTGTCACGTAGTGTGGATTATCATGCTTTTCCTGATAATGCTAAACTTTGTGTGGTTCAATGTCTTAAGGCTTACGAGGAATGTACCAGGTCTCTCAGGCCTGATGGTGTGGTACAACTGTTAATTGCTCTGCAAAAACCGTATAAACCTGTTACTGCGGCTACCATAGCCAGATGGCTGAAAGGTGTTATGCAAGAGGCAGGGGTAGATACCCAGGTGTTTGGTGCACATTCTGTTCGAGGCGCCATGGCCTCCAAGACTTTCATGTTGGGTTCTACGGTGCAAGATATCATGCGTTCCGCAGACTGGTCGTCTGAATCCACGTTTAAACAATTTTATTATAAACCGGTGGGTGATATATCCTCTGTTGTTTTTAATCAGCGTTAAACTAGCATAATACGAAGCCTCCGGTCCTGTAATAGAATCAAAAATTAGCTAGCATTCGCGCCAAGAATTTTCAATTTTATTAAGGACACGGAGGCGAGGATTATCCCACCCGGTTAAATTACTGTAATGTAATTTTTGCCCACCCGTGTTGTATATACTCTGTTTTTGACAGAAGTTTGGGGTTGTTCATTTCTATTCTTTCAGGATCTGACAAGAAGATGGATTGATCCGCTGTACGGAGTGGTCTGTTTCCCAGCTGGTCTGGTGTTCTTCCACGTTGGAAGCTGTTGTCGTTGAACTTTAATACTTTTTGAACTTTAATACTTATTGGACTTCTGTTCGGAGCAAAGAAAGAGGACTAGTTCCGGTATGGCTGGCTCTTATGGGGCCCTGCAGGAAGTGATGTGACATATGCATCATGAGAAAAGTGTTGTTTTTTCATGTAACAAAAGTTTTTATTGGCTGCTGTGAGTAGCAATAAATAGAAAGAGAAGCATAATCCTCGCCTCCGTGTCCTTAATAGAATTGAAAATTCTTGGCGCGAATGCTAGCTAATTTTTGACTCCATACCTCTTCCGAGCAAGCAACTAGAAGTAATGTGACTCACGATTGGCTGAGTAATCCAACTCACCGGCTCGGACAGCCAATGGCCGCCACTGTCTCTTGTGAATGTCTACCCCACTATGGCGGGCGCCTTCTGATTCTGGGAGGGGGAGAAAAGGGTTGCTTAGAGCTGGTCAGTACAACAGGAACAGCCGGAGCGGTGTGGGCTGAGTGATGCATGGGGAAAATGGCGAGCGATTCTGAAAGGAAGCAATTCTGGAAGAGCAACGTCTCCAAAGTGCTCGGGAGGTCCGTGCATAGTTCTGTTTACAACATTTAGTTTATCGTTGCAGCCCCTGATGTATAAACATTGCTCGTTAATCAGCCCCAGTGGTGGTGGTGGTGGTGGGGGGGGGGGGAGAGTGACAACACCGAGCGAAGGGGGCGTGCATAATAAAGGGATGCGCGAACCAGGCGCCATCGCAAAAAAACAACAAAGTAGTTCCTAAATTAGAAGATACAACCCTGCAGTGTAACTTAACTGTAGTTGGTCGGTGCTGCTTCCTGCAAAAACGGAAGTGACCTATCGCATCCATAGCAAACCATAAGCTTGCTTACAAATGCAATGCCACAGTTAACCAATGGCAAGCGGCAGGAGAAATTACCCTCAATATTGTATTTACTACAGGTCTTGCGACAGCGCATGCGCTGTCTAGGCTCGACCTAAAAAGAGTTCCTGGTTGAAACAGTGTTAGTCCTTAAAGCAAATTACATGGTATATCACTTTACTGAATCCTTACTCCCTATAGACTTTCTTCCTCCTCTGCCATAACCCACACTTATTGCTCCTTAGGACCTGCCTGCCCACTCATCTGCCTGCTTCTACCTTCTACAACTCCATTCCCTTCATCCACCTTGCTACCTCTCACCTGACTGCCTTTCAACCCAGATATGCTGTGCATGGGGCCAGCCCTTGATATTTTGCTATTAGGTTGCGTCCACTATGCCTACTGCCCTGTACTGTGTGCTATCTTTTACTTGAACACCTCATTCCCCGCACCCTCCTCTGTTATAATCTCTTTCCCCTGCCCCAAGCATATGCATAAGTGCCCCCCAAATCCATGCCCTCCATTTCTTTACCTTCATAATTGTGCAGTAACTGAACCATGTCAGCTGCCGAGCACAGTCCATGCTGTTCTTTCCATTGCCCTGTAAGAGGTGCGAGGCTTGCAACTCCTCATCCCAGTTGGTCTTTAAACCCTTGCAGCTACCTGATGATGCCCACGGGACGGAGTCTGGCCTTTGCGCTGGAGCCACCTGCCAGGCCTGCTCTGTGACCGCGTCCTCCTCCTGCAGTAGTGGGGCACCATTAAGGACACTCGCCTACCCTGCAGCCAGCGCTGAGCACCAGGGGAGCCCAATCACTCTTTTTAAGTCTTGCTGGAGACCGCGCATTGCTTGCAAGACGTTTGGTAACTTAAAGTGGGCTATGACCCCACTCAGTGCTTACCCTTTGTAGGCTTCATTGTCATCCTTGTTTGCTGATTCCTGCCTGGTCAGCATGTGTTGATTTCACTTTCCCTTCATTTGTTTCACTCTTCCGTGGAGCATGGACAAAGTACTAGTTGCTTTAATTAGTGTCCTTCTGCTGCAAGCGCTGGAATGTTCTTTTAGAGAATTCACTACTACTGCTATGGAAATATTTGACACTTCTATAACTCACACCTCACACGCATCCGCCTTAAGGTATTGAAAAATGCGGAGGGAGGTCAAGCAACAACATGAGAGAGAGAGCGGGGAAACAAGCAACAACAATGATGATGGGAGAGCAGAAAAAACAAGCATTGGCATAGCCAATAGGTCTCGCCTTTGGGACCTTATAAGTATTTAGTTATGCAGCACAATATTGGAATATTGGTACAACAGCATCAACTGTTGCATGGCTAAACACTTATCAGGTCCCAAAGGCGAGACCTATTGGCTATGCCAATGCTTGTTTAGGTTACTATCCGTCCCTATAGATGAGTGCAGGGCCAAAGTGGCAATCCAGTCTTTTGTTTATAACTAACGCACTCAAAGATAGTTTAAAAAAAAAAAAAGGGACATGTAGATTAAAATGTTTATTTTAAAATCCTCAGTGTAGTGCATAAAATATGTACAGTAATCGCATAGAAAGCATACATAAAAGCAGTTAAGCATGTAATGGTCAACAAAAACAAGCTAAATCTTTGTAACATTGTTGGGAAGTTTCTGACATTTAACACCCTAAAGATAATTCTAAGCACTGTGCTAAATTTTAGCTAAACATTAAATAGACAAACTACCTTGTGAGTTTGTTAGGTTGGATCGCACCCCATACATATAAATATCTGGCTGCAGCTGTGCCTTATCAGAGCTCTGCCTCAAAAGCAGGATATGTGCTCTCGTTAAAGGAAACCATCTGCATGGCTTCTTGAATCAGCTCTCTGATTGAGAGTGATCGGCTCAGCAATCTGGCGTGCTCTCCCGTAGTGGCATGCTTGCTTCTCTACAGGGGTAATGATTTCATTTTGCACCAGTCATGTATGGCTGGCTCATACATGGTGTCGATTTTCCCGGTGGCGGGGCAGAGACCACAGGCCTCATTCAATGCTATAAAAAATAAATTGTGGGAGCTTTAATTATCCTATGCTCTGCTGTTCCCGGGTAAACTGAGGATTCAACATGATGGAAAATCTTGTTCTTTTTCTTCTCTTTCCTGTCTGGAGAGCATGCAGTGAGCTGGACCAGGCAAGGCAAAGGAATGCATGACTTGAATGTACAACTGGATACAATTGTTAAGTAATAGTCACATGCTTGGTAGAGTTGTGCAGGTGAGTTATGCAGTCACTCAGACCATGGCCCCCTTCTATTAATGTATAATGGATAATAGCCAAATAGGCTATTCTGAATTGGAAATTAAAAGCAGAGGCTCCTTTAGGACCCAGTTTTCAAGCTTATCTCCCATACGTAACTACTTTAGCAAAACTAGAGACACAGATTCGTCACCACTTATTGAATGGAAACTATGTGAGACAGTAATTCGGGTTCACTGTATCTCTATTTCAACATGAGTCCGGGCACACATTAATGATGAGATCATTGGACAAGAAAATCTCTTTAATGAGTTGGAGAAAAAGGTAGCAACATATATAAATGCCAGTTGTTGATTGCAAAAGGAGAAAGAGAAGCTATTTGAATTGATATATTGGTTGAAGGGCTATGACTACTGTGCACTAAGGCACATGATGATGGAGGCTAAATTTGGAGGTTGCTTGCATGGTTAGTTAATCCAGACAAGAAAGGCTCCCCGAGCCTCAAAATACCTAGTGAAAAAGGCCATTTGATTTACATGCAAGCAGAAATAAATGAGGCTTTAGGGCTTACTTCAAACAATTATTTACTGCAAGGGACATCTCAGACTATATAATGCAAAATCCTAGCTTTGATAAAGGCCGTGGGCTGATTGTTGGGCTACTCTATATTGTACATGAAGTACAGGGAATCAGGTAGCTACGAAATAAAGCCTATTGACTTTACTTTACAAATGTGTTGGCTGCTAAAACATATAGACAACTCTGCCAAGGCTGGGATGTTAATCTTTAGGAAGTGAGGGGTGAAAACGTTCCCAGTTCTGACAGGCTGTTCATTGAATTGTATGCTACCTACATAAATGATTTGACTCCGGTGTTGACCTCCTTATATTTACAGCGAGAGCCCTAGGGTGTTTTCCAGCATGAATGAGGCGGTAATTGTTACCTTCTTGAAAAAGGATAGAGATAAAGAACCGGTAACATCCTATAGGTCCTTATCTATCTTTAATGTGGATTACATGATACTTTGCAAAATCCCCGTGCACCAGTTGTTCCCTAAACTTAGTGGCCTTATTCACCCTGAATTTAAAATTTGATCTCAAGTACTCATGCTAAGTAAAATAGAGGATGTTGTTGATATATAGTAGAACACTGCTTATTTGCACTTTTTTCATAAATGCTAAAAATAGAAAAACTCTCTTTCGTTTTAGATTTAAAAAAAACATTTTTTAGTCCTGAAGAAGGTGGAAAGATTACAAATATCACCGAAACGCTGCGTCGACTTTTAACTCTGTGTTTTTATTGATCTGGATTATCTCCTTTTGCAACAATTCTAGAGTGTAACCCAATCTTGGGAGGCATATTCATATTGTATTAATGAATTTTTATGATTTGTAATAAATGATCATGTTTTAAGTAATATATTTTTGATAGAGTTTTTTCAAGTGCAGATATAGCACACAGTGTTCTTAGTAGATTTCTTTATTTTAGTTATAAATAACAGTCCTCTTTTTATGTCCATAAGTAACTAGGATAAGTTTTAAATAGGGACCTTCTGTGTGTTTTCCTACTTATTCACCCTGACCAATCAGGCTTCGTCCCAACCCGTAGCATGGTCCCTAACATACGAAGACTGATACAGGTCCCATTACGGGATTCTCCAAAAGCTTTGGCATTGCCAATAGATATCAAAAAACTTTTGATTCATTGCTGTGGGAATTTTTATATACTGTTATGCCAGCATGGGTGTGGACAGAAGATAAAAAAATAAATAAAAGCAGTTCCTGGACTTCGGCCCACCAGCTCAGATCAAAACTGGTAGGGTCATTTCATAAAAGTGTCCAGTGCTTAGAGGTACTAGACAGGGCTGCCCACTCTCGCCGGTATTATTTGCCCTTGTTGTTATGCCATTGACTCTTATGCTCTGGCTGGGTAACTGTTACCAAAGCCTCCTTATAAATGACTCCCCACTGCATGTTTCGCTTTACGGGGACAGTATGTTACTTTATTTAAAGTGGCGTGCGCTCAGCTATCGAGGGAGCTTTTGTAGCCTTGGAACAATTTGGCAGATTATGAGGCCTGTTGGTGAACTGGGGCAAGTTCAACGCGTATCCACTGCATGCTGTCAATGAGGAGCCTAGGCCTCTCAAGATTGGGGACAATCTTTGCTGGGAGCCGATTACTTTCAAAACCTGTCTCCCACTCCTAGGATCATCTACTCAGTGGTAATATTAGAGCAAAATTGTCCTCCCTACGATAGTTGGGTAACTTCTGGCTCACACTTCCTTTGCATGTGATTTACAGAATAGCACTCTAAAAGTTGTATTTCTCCTTTGATTGTTGTATTTCCTTGCTGCTCTCGCAGTCCAGAAGCCCTGAATTGTTTTCTGGAAGAATGATGGCTTGCTCCTAACTTTAATCTGGGGGGTGCAGATGTGGAGCAGATTATTAATAATCAGCTGGTGCAGGGTCAACACTTCGTCCATGGGTTCTTAACAAGTAAGGAGGAATCAACACTGGAGCGAAGTTCAAACCATATATTAAGCATTCATGAATGGGGCTCCGTCCGACAAGCACCATAGAGATACTCAAGGAGAGAGCACCCTGAACGATGGTTACATGGGTTTTTATAGCAAAGATCACAGATAAGGGACGCCCAGAGGTAAATAGAGCTTTAGGAAGAACACACAAATGAGACAATCAGTAAGAATCAACAACCTTGGTGTCTTGTATGACCGTCGCGTCCTGAAGCTGCACAGCAAGATAGGCTATCTGAACAAACGTTATCTAAGGCTTTACCATTGTTTAGAAAACCCAGTGCAGACATCAACTGTTCTTTTGTGCTGACTTTGCATGTTTACGCAGCCTACTATGTCCCAATCTAGATTATTTACCAATGTTGATGCAGGTGCGGTGTCAAGGATAGAGCCAGGTTGAAAACAGGACAGGGGTGAAAACGGATAAGGATAAGGGAGGGATGGTGGTCCCTGGCTTGGATTTATATGACATAGCATCACAACTGCAGTGGGCATCAAGATGGAAAGACGTATTTGGGTGGTACAGAACACTGGGCTAGGACCTCCTTTTGGGTGCGTCCTTCTGACCTTATTACCTAGCCCATTTAAGAAAGCACAATTTGGTGGTGAGGGGCTCTTGTTTGGGACATTACCATATATACAGGCTAGAGCTCTGCAGAGTATTCACTCGAGGTTCCCATATATGGGTAAATTAGCAACAACCGTGTTTTTACAGTTACCTCTAGAGGGTAGCTGGCATGGCTTTCATTTCTGGGAGGAGGGAGGGTTGATCTCGGTGGGCAACTTGTTTGAGAATGGATGGTTAGTGGACTTTCCAAACTTGGTCAGGGACGATGGGATACCCTGCATCATTTTGTCATAATTAGGTCACTGGTGATGACAGTACATAGATAGTGGAAGAGTGAGATATTGGAGTCCCATCGCATCGTTGTTTGAGAGAATGTTGTGTGATTTACTGTAAACATAAAGCAGTAACATTTTCATATAAAGCATTGCTCACATATTCCTAATGCGAGCTGCCCGGACTGCAGAAACAGTGTGCTTTGGATATGGGGATACCGATCACAGAGGGGGACTGGGCCTCTACCCTTCGGAATTCCAGATCCACGCTTATTCAGTATTATTATTTACACAAATGCATCTTACCCCAAGCATTTTAATCTTATCTTTCCACATGCTGCATGCCCTTGGTGTAATGCTGAGGGGGTGGGTGTTTTTCACATGGTATAAACATGTTATAGGGGATCAATGATCGTGGCTCGTTAATTAATCCACCTATAAAAACATTGTTAAAACCTCAGCGACTTGTCTTTTTTCCCAGTGTAACAGCATATGCTGTCACATCTAGATTCATAGACTTAGCATTACTATTGGTGCAGCGCCAAACTGCTGTGTATTGGAAAGCTCCGGATGGGCCTCGTATACAGAGAGGGAAGAAGGAACTGCCCAAGTAAGCAAAATGTGAGAAATTGAATCTGAAAAAAAGAAGTAAAATTTGAGCTAAAGAAACAATACTTTGTGCAACCTTGGGAAATTATATTACAGCACTGCCCTCTCATGGATGAGGACGGTCAGCTCCTGCCCTCTCTCAAATAGATTGCAAGTGTGTGTGTGACAACAAAAAATGTGTGGTTGGCTCTGTAGCTGGCCGCTCTCAGCACTGTTATAGCAATGTAGTAATTGCGATGGGTGTCCAGTGTAGTTTGGTTGTTTACAGCTAAAGTCTGTGTCCTTTTCCTGGCCTCTTATGATTTTTAGGTCTCGCCTGGCGTTAGCAGCGCGCATGCGCTGCCCTCGCCATGCGAGGGCTTCTGGAATCGGATCGATTCCAAGAAGTCGTGTTGCTGCTCCGCCTACAATTTTGATTGGTGCGCGTCATTTTGCGTCATAGATGATGCAAAACACAATGTAATGATTGCATCGGAGGCAAGCATTACACTGAGGGTTGCCACCCTGTCCGCTTTTGGCCCCGCCCACCGGGATTTGATCTTTTACTAGCGGCGGGAGACATTGTCTATTAATTAGCCACTAAGTACTTCTTTTTCGTATTACCGCGTTTGCCTCCTAACTTGGAGTTGCCCCTGCGCCTCATGCATCACGCCCCCTTACCTCAGAGTTGCCCATGTTCTGTGCCCCTCCTTACCCTGGAGTTGCCCTTACGCACCATGCCCTGTGCCCCCCTTACCCTGAAGTTGCCCTTGCGCGTCATGTCCTGTGCCCCCTTACCTTGGAGTTGCCCTTGCGTGTCATGCCCTGTGCCCCCTTACCTTGGAGTTGCCCTTGCACCTCATGCTCTGTGCCCCCCTTACCTTGGAGTTGCCCTAGCACGTCATGCCCGTGCCTGCCGTACCTTGTAGTTGCCTTTGCACCTCATGCCCCCCTTAACTTGGAGTTGCCCTTGCGCGTCATGCCCCGTAGCCCCCCCCTTACCTCGGAGTTGCACCTGCACCTTTTGCCCTGTGTGATCCCTTACCTTGGAGTTGCCCTTACGTGTCATGCCCGCTGCCCTGCGCTCTTCCAGGTTTATCCTCCACAGACATCTGCTCACAAGTTGCAGCGCTGCCTGTTTTGCAGAGGGATGTCAGTGCCTCTGAGAGGGAGGGCCCCGGGGTGTGTGGGAGGAGCCTGCCTAATGTGAGACTGGCGGGGCCGGAGAGGTAGACTCAGGAGGTGCCCCCAGCTCCGTCCCTCCCTGCGCCCGCCCTAGCGTCCAGCCTGTGGGCTCAGGAGGAGCCGCAGCATCGGAGGGGGCGAGCAGGGGCTCTGGCAGCAGATACTCCAGCCCGGGGCGCACCAGGCACTCACAGTGTAGGGTTTCTTGGCACAGACGCAGTGACCTTATTTCACCCTGCTCCCGATTTCACCATGGATGGCAGTCTAGCTTTACAAGCACCCCGGTCGGTGCCTCACATTTTGTCGGTGTCGTCCTTCACTGAGACCCCACTCAGGTGGAGCAATGCACCACCGGCTCAATATCGAGGCCATGTCGCGACTGCTGGGTGGCCCCGGCAGATCGCTGGTTGTTGGATACAGGTGGTTCTAAAATAGCAAAAGTGCTCCGAGATCTCATAATTTGGGATACAAAGGGTGGCAGCAGAGCGGGCACTGGCGCCGCAGGGGGAAGAGACATGAAGAGAGGTGTCCGACAGTCAGTCCACTTACATGAGCAGCTTTAAAAACTCAGCCCTCAGACATTGGCAGCAGCAACACATGTAATCGTGAATCTGAGTTGGTTCATTGAATTGGTTTAAAACTGGCCACATGTTAATGTATCTTACGGTTTCAGCTGCAAATATCTCTGTGGACCCAGCAGTTTTCAGGTTGCACTGGCAGTAAGACAGCTCTGTTGGTTAATGCACTTGCGGCAGAAATCTGTTTGCATCCTAGCCACTAAGAGAAGTAGCCTTGAGCGCCTACACCCCGCTGAAACTTCTTTTGTAAAAAGGACCCTCACTCACATCATCATTTTGGAAAGTTCCTTCATCGCGGCCTCTCCCGTAATGCAGGTACATGGGCTCGCCCTTGAGTAAGGGAGCTCTTAGATTCTATTAAGTACGAGAGATCTTCATAGTGAGTAGTTAAAATTGCACATAAGGGAGGAGGAACCTAGCGCGCAACCAAGATGGCCGCGTAGGCTTGTGGCTCCCGAGGGCCTCCGCAACCTCCCACGTCTATCCTGTCATAATCCTGATTTTTTCGACGGGCTTTTGTTTATGATCTTGCGCTAAGGTGCCACTCGTTTTCCAAATCGAAATTGGACTCCGGGAACCGGTTTTTTTGGCGGTCTGAAGTTTGCGGCCTTCTCCGGCCTTGGTCCCGGACTCGGGTTGGTGAGGTGCCCGGCTGCGAAGTGAACAACAGCGGCATGCCAGGCTGGGCCTGCCCCGGACCTCGTACTTTCACTTTCGGTTTCGAGTTGATCTACTGAAACTGCTGAGGAGACATCGGGAGAGCTGCGCCGAGTACGGAGTGCAAAGCCTAGTCTTGACCTGTAAACGGGCCTACTTCAGCTAGCGGCCCGGATCTCCTGGCCTTCCTCCGGGTGCTGGAGGGTGCTGACCTTGCTGATCGCCAACGATGATGACAAGAGTGGATGGCGACAAGCTGAAACCCAAATCTACCCGGAGGGGAGCCTATTCCCAGGCCAACAATATGGACCGCTATGCGCAGCCAAAGGGATCCCCTAGCGGATCACGTAAATCGCCTGAGCCGCCCAAGGAGGCCTCGGGCGCATCACCCGAATTGACTCTGCTGGATGTCATGGGGGCCATTGAGGAGATGAAGGTGACTGTGAACCAGCAACTGGATACTCTGGCCAACAAATTGGACTCGGTGCTGATTGATGTCACCTTGGTCAGAGCGGACCTGTCGAAAACCAATGACCGGGTCGACTCGTTGGCCCAAGCGGCGTCGAGCCTAACGGTAGATGTGGCCGCTTTGCAGACGACGGTGCGGAGGTTGCAGCTCGCTAGTGACCTGACTGAGCGTCGCCTCGAGGACTCTGAAGGCAGGGCCAGGCGGAACAACGTCCGCATTATCGGCGTGCCCGAACGATCGGAGGAGTCTGCTGTGGATCTCTTTGTGGAGGATCTAGTGGTGACTCATCTAGCACCCAAAGGGCTGAGCAAGTTCTTCGCTGTGGAACGGGCCCACAGGGTTCCAGGGGGTGCGCCTAAGGTGGGTGCCCCCCCGAGGCCGATCATTGCCCGACTTTTTAATTTTCGGGATAGAGACGCTATCCTGCAGGCGTCGAGGGTGGCTGGGCCATTACGATTTGAGAACTCTAATGTTAGCTTTTACCCAGACTTTACGCAAGCGGTTCAAAAGCAACGGATGGGTTTCTCGGCCATCAAACGGCGCTTGAGAGACATGGAGTTCAAGTATGCGATGCTCTTCCCGGCTAGGCTGCGGGTCGAGCTAGATGGTCGCTCACACTTCTTCGACCGGCCGGAGGCGGTGGGAGAGTGGCTGGATGCCCTGCCCAAGAGTCGGGAGCCGGAGGGTCGGATGACGGAGAGCGGAGAGGGTTTGACGGAGTAGGAATGGAACTGTGATTTTGGCGCTGGACTGCACTGGTAACGTTTTGCACCTGTGGCTGCACTGGACTCCAGTTTGTGACACTTTGCCCCGTGGTGTTTGGAGGTTGCGGGGGGCTTGCTGGGGCCCTTTCCTCCTTCTGGGGTTCTTTTTTTTGTCCTTTTTGTAGCGAATTTTATATTGGGGCGACAGGCACACTGCAGGTTGGGGGGGCTGTTTGGGCTCACGCAGGGGTGCAGGGAGGGGGGAGTTTTGTTGGGGTTGATGGGGTGGGGTTGGGGGTTGTTTGTTTGTTTCACAAGGCGGGATAATATTTCATGCTGTGCTACTATGATTGTGCTCCCCGGGAGGGGGATGTTTTGTGTTGGGAGGGATGGGGGGTAGGGGGCTGAAGCTTCTTTCCTGGAATGTGAATGGGCTGGGGGACAGGATAAAGCGGGGGGTAGTCCTGCAGTTCTTGAAACGTATTTCGCCTGACATTGTGTTCCTGCAGGAAACGCACCTCATAGGGAACTCTTTCCATGCCATGAACAGACGAGGGTATCGCCTTCTGGCCCATTCTGGTTTCACCTCTGGCTCGAGGGGAGTGGGCATTTTGGTCAGGACCTCTCTCCCGTTGGTGGTGGATGAGGTGATCCACGACGACAGAGGGCGCTACACTGCGCTGGTGGGGAGGTGGGAGGGTAGGTTGATTACGCTGGTCACGGTCTACGTGCCGCCGGGCCTGCAGACGGCCACCTATGCTGATTTGGGACGCCTGCTGCTTGGGCTTCCGGGGGGGGTGTTGGTCCTGGGGGGGGACTTTAACGCTGTGGTTTCCGGAGTTGAGGATCGATACCCCCCTAGGGACCTCCCTCGGGCCCAGAACTGGCTGGGGGGCTTTCTGGATACCCTGGGACTGATAGATTGCTGGCGGTTGAAACACCCTGGACAGGCGCAGTATACCTTCCACTCCGGGGCCCATGGTAGTCTTTCGAGGCTTGACTATATGCTAGTACCTGCGGCCCAAGCTGGGATGATCGGGGAGGTGCGACATTTGGCACGCGGTATATCAGATCACTCCCCCCTCTTGTTACACCTAGATATCGCCCTGGGGGCGGAGGGGAGGGTGGCGCCGATCAACCCCTGGTACCTACGAAACCCCACGATTCGTGCAGACCTGGTTAAGACTCTGGAACACTACTTTAATGACAACGTGGGGTCGGTGTCTTCCGCCATCTCCCTTTGGGAGGCCTTTAAGACGGTGCTCCGGGGCCAGGCCCTATCTCTCATTTCCTCCACCAAAAAATGTGCTGCGCAGGAGGTTGTTCGGCTAGAAAATGAGATCACTGAGTTGGAGAGTGATTTGGAGCAAGGTGTAACGGATGACAGATTGCATGTGTTGGAGCTCAAGCAGGCCGACTATAAGGCACTGGTTACTGAATCTGCTAGGAGTATGAGCAGGGAGCAACAGGGGCGTTTGTACGATATGGGTGATAAGGCCGGGAAATTGATTGCTTGGTTGGATAAGAAGGAGAGAGCGAGTCGAGTGGTACCGGAGGTTGAGAGGGTGGACGGTGTGCGTGTGACGGACCCCGGTGATATAGTTGATTGCTTTGCGGAGTATTTTCATGGGGTCTACTCTCCGGTTTCTGAACGCTTGGAGGAAGACTCTCGACTGCTGCTTCGAGACATTACTCTGCCTTCCCTATCTGATGAGGATAAAGTATTGATGGATGCGGCCCTGTCGCCAGATGAGATTGCTTTGGCCATTCGCTCTATTGCCTCGGGTAAGGCCATGGGTCCTAACGGACTTCCCATCGAATTATACAAGTTGCGCCCAGATGTTATTGCGCCTTATCTCAGGGACATGTTCCTTGAGGCTAGGGCGGCGGGCTCCCTCCCCTCTGACCAACGTCTTGCTACTATTGTTGTTATCCATAAGGAGGGGAAGCCGCGGGATCGATGTGCTTCTTACAGGCCCATCTCCTTGTTAAACGCGGAGCCCAAAATCCTCGCCAAGGTACTGGCCAATCGTCTGATCCGGGTTGTGGGCGACCTGATTCATCAGGATCAATCCGGCTTTATACCCCATCGCAATACCGCTTTGAACCTGCGGCGATTGCATGTCTTCCTTGCTCGCGCGCCATTCATTCGTGAGCCGGCCATCTTGGCGTCCTTGGACGCTACCATGGCGTTTGATACCTTGGAATGGCCATACATCTGGGCAGCATTGGCGAAGTTTGGTTTTGGCCCGGGGTTTATCGGTTGGGTGAAATTGCTTTATGACAATCCACTGGCACAGGTGGTGGTCAACGGACGGGTATCGGCTCCCTTTGTTTTGGGCAGGGGCACCCGACAGGGATGTCCGCTGTCGCCTCTTCTCTTTGCGCTTTGTTTGGAGCCCCTTGCGGAGTGGTTGCGGTGGGAACCCTCGATGCGTGGCCTTAGATGGACCCCGGAATACGAGGATCGGGTCTCCCTATACGCGGACGATATCCTTTTGTATCTTGCATCACCGCGCAAATCGCTCATTGTGTTGGTGGATGTTTTGAGCTCCTTTGGTCGCAACTCCGGATTGGTCATTAACTGGGCTAAGTCCTGTGTATATGTTCTTTCCGGGGAGGCTCCCCCCCTTCCGCAGGGGTGCCCTATCCAGATTGCGACATCGGGATTCACGTATTTGGGAATTTTTATAACACTGGACCCGGTGGCCCGCTACGAACGGAATCTTCTCCCCCCCCTTCAGCGCCTAAGGGCGGATGTGGCGGGTTGGCGGCGGCTGCCGCTCTCGCCGCTTGGCCAGGCAGCACTGTTCAAAATGATGTCGCTGCCACGCTTTTTGTACGCCCTACAGAACACCATGGACGTAGTACCGGCCCGTTATTTTCGGGAGGTGGAGTGTCTCCAGCGTCGATTGTTCTGGGATGGGCGGCCGCGGATTGCTCTTGCCAAACTAACCCTACCGTGGTATGATGGGGGGGTCGCCCTCCCTGACATTAAGCGATACTACTGGACCTCCCAGTTGGCTGCCGTCAATCACAGGATGTATGGCCCCGCTTTGAACCCGGCTTTTGAGATGGACAAATTGCTATTGCCGGGCGGAGACTATAATCTAGCACTATACTCGGGGTCCCTCGATGCGCGGTTGACGGGCCCGACGCGGGTCGCGGTACAGGTGTGGCATGCAGCAAATGCGGCGATGGGGTGGAGGGATCGCTTGACTCGGGCTACGCCATTGTATGCTTCCCAGCGTTTGGGCTATCTGTATACTACGAAAGGCTTTGAGAAGTGGGATACGATTGGTATCAGCACGGTAGGGGATCTCTGGACGAAAGGGAAATTTAAGACGTTCGACATGCTGAAAACTGAATATCAGTTGAATGATCGGGAATACTATCGGTATGCTCAGGTTCATCATGCCTTGTGTTCCGTGTTTTCGGACGTGGCGGCTATTCCGGAGCATTCCCCGTTGGAGGACAGGATCTTGGACGGCTATGTGCCGGATAGCACCATTTCGCTGATTTACAAGAAGCTTATTAATGATCGGATGGGTTTGCTGGCTTCATTGCGGGAGACATGGATTGCCGACGGTTTAGAACTGGACGACGAGGATTGGGTGTCAGCGGTGGCCTCCCCGAAAGAGGTGGCTATCCCGGCCCGATTGCGGTTCGTCCAGCTTAAAATACTCCATAGAGTGTACGTCACGGGGCCTGGTTTGATGCGTATGGGATATTCGGTGGATGGTTTGTGTAAGCGAGGCTGTGGACTACTGGGGAGTTTCCTCCATATCCTGTGGGAGTGTCCGGAGGTGACTCGGTTTTGGTGCAGAGTGCATGCGGTGTTAGAAGAAGTCACGCATGTTGCCTTGTTGCCGGAGGCACGAAGATGTTTGTTGAATGTCTGGGAGCCGACTGATTACAATGCGACGCAGACGCAGTGGGTGACTCTGGGCTATATGGTAGCGAAGCGTGACATTGCACAATTGTGGGGCTCCCAGAGGTCACCCACGGTCTCCGAGTGGAAAGAACACATGGACTGGTGTATGTTCAGAGAGAAAACGGTGTATGTGGCGAGAGGCAAGCCTGGGAAGTGGATTATGGTGTGGGGTCCCTGGAACTCCTATCGTGGAGGTATATGTGCCCCGCCTCAGACGCGTGAGATAGATGCCGCTCTGTCTCCCTAGCCCGCGCATTCCTGTATGCTCCTGCGACATGCGAATTTGGTTTCTTCGGCTTTGCCCCCCTCCCCCTCTGTCCACCCGGGTTGGTTTACTCCCTCGATACGAGGGGCATATGCTACTGCTATTAATTTCCTCTGCCTTGTGTGTTTGCTGTTTTTCGTTCCTTAAAAATATGAAACCTTTCTTGTTTGTTTATGGACTGCGGCTGCGGCCGACTGCGATGATTAACTCTCCAGTGACCCCTTTTTGTTGCTTCATCGACGTGAATGTTCAGCTGTGCCTAGGGTTACACTGCATTTTAGCGGCCGGCCTGTTGGTTGTAGGCCCATACTTGTATTTCTCTGAAATTGTAATAAAGGTTTTCAAAAAAAAAAAAAAAAAAAATTGCACATAAGACTACCCTAACACAAATCCTTTGAATCTTAGGGTCAGTAGCTCTGCTGTCTGCAGTTTGGTAACTCATCATAACATAGCATGGAGGGTTCATGTGCCTGCCAAAGCACATGCTGTAACATGCAGGTTACAGATATGTATTTTATGTGTGTGCACAATCAACATGGACTGAGAGGGGTGAATGACCTCTATTCCATCAGCACCTTTCCCTCCAGAGAGGTACAAGCATTGAAAGTGCAATAGGTCTCGCCTTTGATTACGTTAAAGCCATTTGCTTTGCTAATGGTATTGTATAGCAAAGCAAATGGCTTTAACTTAATGAAAGACGAGACCTATTGCATTTTTAATGCTTGATTTTTTCTCTACTGCAGATGGCAAATGGACTGTGCATAGATGTATAACATGCATTTGGTAATATACTTGTTTGTTCTTTTTCTATGAATATTGTCAAAACTGTGATTCTTGAAAGCTGTCATTTCACAGGACAGAAAGATACAGACTTCCTTTCGTGGCAAAATTGAAATAGGGGTCACCATGGGGTGAACTACATTTTTTGGTTGTCTTGAAAAATCAATAAAATATGTTGAAAAAATAATTGTCTAATTTATTTTATGTTTTGCCATTTCATTTCTGAAAAGCAGGAGCAGTTATTTCCCTTCTTAGATTGAGAAATCATTGGGCACGTCAATCAGTCTTTTAATTTCGGTGATGGTGTCATTTAATCACCATAAATTATGGGAGTCTTTGTGACACTAGTTGGAACGTCTGCATAAGAATGTTTAAAGGAAAAGTGACTTTGATCCTTTGGCTTGGCAGCAACTGCTGGTGAAGGAAATGGACTTTGACATTGAATCACATCCTGGATGTCCATGATAAGCAGTTTGTGCGCCAGTTCCGGTCAGATCAGATTTTTCCAGCTTTGAAGCTGTTAACGACTGGAGTGTGGCCCTCCGGACAATCTAGTAAACTTTAGGCTAATTGCCTTCATGGATATAGAGGTGAAAATGTAGGCAGCATAATACATCCTATTTATAAAACTGGCCCTCCTGACAATCCAGCAAACTATAGGCTAACTGCCATAACGGATGTAGAGGCTAAAATGTTTGCAACATTATTACTTAAAGATCTAGAGGAATGGCAACTACAATGAAAGTTATCCCAATTTTTCAAACTGGATTTCGTAGGGGACAATCCACAATAATGAACCTGCTGATACTTACCTTGTTGGCAGAGAAAACCAAATACAAAAAGCAAAAACGTTTTATTTGTTAGATCTAAAGGCAGCTTTTGATTCTGTTCCGCGTAATCTTCTTTGGGCAAACTTATCAGCATGGGGCCTACCAGGAAATCTGTTGTATATAAATACTTGGGTGCAGGTTAAAGTGTGGGATGGAAGCCGTACCACTCGTCGCCTTGAAACATATAGTGGTACAGGGCTGCATACTCACCCCATGTCTTTTAATCTTTTTATGGACGAACTATCACATCATTTACATAATGGCAATCCACACTCTCCAATACTAGCAGGCAAAAGTATAAAATATTTGCAATATGCAGATGATACTATTCTACTGAGTCACACGCAAATAGGGCTGCAAAGATTGATAGAGTCATTTGACCAATATATATTAGCGAACAGTTTACAAATAAACACAAAAAAACAAAGATTATGCCAATGGGATCAACAAAATCAGATAAGACATTATGGAAAATTAAGGAATTTTCTATTGAAACAGTAAAGCAGTATAAATACTTAGGAGTCACGCTTGATGATTGGCTGACTTTTAAACTTCATTTTGATAACTTAAAGGTCAAAGCAACTTCATTGTCTTTTGCCTTTACATCATTGCGAGATAAACTTTTATGCCCAAGTTACGAGCACCTTTTAAAGGTAACAAAGGCAAACTCATCCCTGCGCTTACATATGGGTCAATAATGTTTTGAGGCAAAGATAGCCAACTGTTGGATAAATTACAAATACAAGTTTTTAAAGAAATTTTTAGGATCCCAAAAAATTTTGGACATGCTATAGTTAGATTGGACTCTGGTTTGTTAAACCAAACATTGGTGAGGCAAGCTGCGTTTTTAAAATGTCTATTTTCACTCTATTTATCGGACCCTGAGTCCCTTGCATATATGTGCTGGCAAGAAATGAATGAGAAAGAGTATACCAGCCCATGTAAGTAAGATTTTCAAGTTCCCACCTTTTGACGATATGGTTAGAAATAAGACCGTTTTAAAACAGATTTTAAATCAATCAACTAAATTTGTATCATTCTTATTAGATCAGGAAAAAAAAGCATGCCTTGTCGGTTATTAACTCGTATAATAAAATTGAGCCCCAATCCTATCTAACCTCTTTTTTTAAACCGGCGGTAAGGGATATATTGCTTAAGCCTAGGTTTGACCACAATCCAACCAAAGATGGGATACCCAGATGGGTACAAGATTGGCAATCACAAAAATGTAGATTTTGTCGTTGTACTAATGAAACATTATTGCACATTGTATGTATTTGCCCCAATTGCATCAAGCGAGATTAACACTTTTAAAACCAATAGTCAAGGAACAAGGGGTGCGAACGTGTCGCCAAGGGATAATACTGTGGCTTTAAGGGAGTGTTATTAATTTAACAGTTTACTCTGTTAAATTTATCCTTCATAGCTGAGAAAAAATTGGCTCAGAACGATGTTTTTTCCATGCTATAAGAATAGCAAGTGGCTATGACCGTAACTATATTGTTTTTCCCATACTGGTAATGTAACTGGATAAATTCCAACTATGTCTATTTTTTCCTGATGATATAGTATCAAAGGTGTAAGGAAATCTTAAGAAGCACGGATGCACTTTATACATTAAGCATTAAGATTATAATTGGACTGAATATGAGTTTACCTTATGTATAGCTTATTTTAAGGGTCTGCATAAAGACCAGAGATGATTCTAAGGTTAATTGTATGGATGGTTTTATTAATATGCATGGTGATTAATAATGAAATGCAATGTTTTTACCAGGTTATGAATTAAATATTGTTCTATGATACTTTATGTAATTCCAATGGTTATTAAGGTATGTTATTACTTCCTCAACATCTGTAAGGAATATATGAAATTGTTTTGTTTTATGAAATGTGTTTTTATTGTAATGATGTTAATTAATTGAACAATAAAGAACATAATAATAATGACTCGAGTGTTGACAATGAGCATATATCACGAATGGCAAGTGCAGTGCTTGGTAACAGGCTCGGTGCAACTTCAGTGGTTTTGAAAGTTGTTTTACGTTGATGTATGCCATGGAGCACCTCAAAAAGTAATTCAAGCACTATCTCTTGCAAACAGTTTATGCACCAGGAGACAGGTCTCACTTGTGGAGCACTCATTTTGTGAAAGGATAGAGTCCAGTATTCACTGAGTGTCGTTCCCAACCGAGATGAAAGGCCAGGGGTTGCAGTATTTCTGTTCAGTTGGATAACCCAATTCTGTGTTGTTGGTCGGGCTGTTTTTTTACTAGAAGAAAAATCAGAATGTCACAGCCATGATCAATAGGATTGTTGGCAATCCACCAGACAGGCTTGAGAAAAGTCAATTGAAGAATGAAAAAAACAGTTTGAAAATGGTCGTAAATCACTTATTAGACCAGAGCCATTAGTTATGAAAAAGTGCAATATGCCAGCGGAATTTCATGAGGTGAAGATAGTGTTCACAAAGTCTACAAAATGGGTAGGATAATCGGTTTGCTGGAACGTTTACATTTCTGAAGTTGAGCGCACTGTCTGTAGGTCGAATGTTTCTGTTGCTTTGGTGAAAGGAACCTCTTTATGTATTAAAACTGCAACAAGTTTATTCATTTTATCAAAACGCATATTATCAGTATCCATTCAATGCTAGGGGATGTTTACTAGTACCCCTCTAGGAAGGGTAGCAAAGTTATTCCACAACATTCTGCTGTCTGATATTGTTAACAAATATGGCTGGTCTTGGGCTATTCCACAGCAATGTTCATTAGTCAATATTAAATAGGCGCCATTGTTCAAAAGTGTGTGCTGAGTTGGGATGAAGTGTAACTGATAGTGTACAGCTCAGACCTGGCTTCAAAGGGTTACAAACGCCATGCAAAGTGATGGATGCACACAGAAGTAAATTACCTAAAGGATTTGAGCATCCAGATGTGCTTATGAATGCAGGATTGTCTTGAGTGAGGCAGGAGAATTCAAATGGTAACTCCCATACGTGGTTAAGGAAAGAGTTATACATCTTCCCATACCAACCCCGGGCTTGTATGTCTAGTAGTTTTAAAAGCAGAAAATTGTGCTCGAAAGGGAAATTGCTCCAGGCAGGGGCTATGCGATAGGTGAATTTTCTATTACAGAAAACGGGGATTCTTCCATTTGCTCTGTGCTTAAAAGGATAGTTGTGGCTTCTTTTGTAGCCATAGTTTTCTGAATTAAGGTTAAATTATACATTTGAAGCACAGCACTTTAATTGAAGAGCTGCAAAGGTATTTTTCCTGACCTCAGTGTTTGCTGAGGAGAATATGGTATTTAGGAAATATGCTCTTTTGAGAATGTTTGCATGCCATTGTCTGTAACTTAAAATGTAATTTGTAAAATGTCTCTATTAGCTTGTCTAATTCAGCTGCTTATTTTTCCAAGTAATTTTCCCGTTCATTGTAAATTGCATAGCCTGCTGCAACTATAAATCATTTAATATGAGCTGGATGCGGACCTAAAAGGAAATCCATTAAACTTACTTTTTCATGTATTGTGGACCTGTGCTTCTTCACAGCTGTTGAACTGGAATGTGCTAGCCATTGTTGACACAACTTACCCACACTGTATGTGGTGGTAACAGTTACAAGTGTATTTCTATCATGCCTGTGATCTGGGCGAATAGCTGAAGGACCAAGACATTTTGGAATAAATCGATGCATGCGTAGATCGGTATCAGTGGGCCATGGGGCTAAGCTTTCAGGCTATAACTTGGACATTTTTGTTTTTAAGTCCCTCATGGTCTAACAACATATGTTTAACTATTTTAATGTCCCATTCATCTGAAAAAAACCTGGTATTATTATATCATACATAAAAATCTTTAAAACGTAGGAGATCCGCAACAGTTCAGCGGGTGTCATTATTTGATAAGGACCCTTCTGCAAAATCATGCAATCTAGCACAGGATATCGGATGACATGTACAGCATGATAGTCTTGTGCTCTGTGAGAAGTAAAACATAGCTGAAGTTCTTGAACCACAGTTAATGGCACAGTTTTATTTTTAACATATTGTCCGTACAGTAACAGCAAAACAATAATCGGATGATGAGTCAAATAAGAAGGAACTCATGTAGCAACTCAGAAGTAAAACCATAGAGGTGTTAGATACCCGTCATGCAACCAATAGTAAGCACAAATCTATCAGTGTTGTTGAGTGACTGGAGTGTATCAGTAAATCATCTATTTCAAAGTCACATTCATTTTCATAAAGTGTTATTTCTTGCAAAGGCATACTTTCAATTGATATTGGCTCAGTTGAGGTTTAATGTAAACAAAGGCAGTAGTTGAGACTTGGAATTGCAAAAAAATGTAAGCATCAGGTTCCTCTGTGGGAGCTGGTATATGGAGTAAAGCTGGAGGCACAGCGGGCTTGAGAGTTCCCGGATTGAGGTTTACACTATCAGCATCACTGTACTCTTCTCGGTGTAGCTCCCTCAGAATAGGGGGAGGTTTGTAGACTCTACTGCGAAGTTTATGTGGTGTCAGAAGTGATCTGTTGAACAGAATTGGCCACATATTGACCTTTAGGTTGAGAATGGGCAGCGCATGCGCTGCTCTGCGAGGCATGCTGTTTTGAGGTAGGGACCCGAAGCTCTGCCCACTCTCCACCCAGATTGTTGATTGGCTTTTGTCACTGTCCACTGTAAACTGTGACTGTTCATTTGTAAAAGGTTTATTAGTCCCTCCTTAGTACCTCCTTGTATAATTTTGTAACCTCCCATGGCGACACCCCCTGTTACGTGTGTTGTTGCTCGGTAGGCTTTAATTACAGCCTCTAAGCACTATTTTCTCAAATAGATTTGTCCTGCTTGCTGTTGCAGGCAGGACAAGCTCTCTCCTAATGCTTTTCAAAAGAATTATAGCACGCATTTTCAATGCAATAGGTCTTGCATTCGCGAGAGTTTAAGCTATTGGCATTGCGATTGACAATGCCTTTTATTTATCTGTTTTATAACAAACACGTAAGTAAAAGGCATTGTCATTTACAATGCCAATAGCTTAAACTCTCATAATTGCGAGACCTATTGCATTGCAAATGCTAGTTAACATGAGTGATGGACGCCTTTCTGTTTTTCTTTGAACCTGGCAACGGAAGCAATTTTATAGCGCTTGTGCCTTCTACTCCAAGAGCTGGAACTGGTGGTCGTAGGCTGGCCCAAATACTCGTTTATTAGGGTTCTTGAATTAGATCACCTACTTTGGGTAACCACGCATCAGCAGCTTTACGGACCTTCTCTTCGCCGGTGGCAGAGCAGGAAGATTTTAAATTGAAGAGCTTGTTTCTGACCTCTTGAACACTCTGCAAAGCAGTCAAAGATTTGTCCAGGTGAAACCTTTGTCCAACCACCGCCTTTACAGGATTATCTGGGTCAGGTTATACCTAGAACCTCCGAAGACTATCTTCTGAACTCCTCTCAGTAAATACTCCTATAGGTATATCATTCAGATTATGTATCCAACTCAGTGCTTGACTTAATAGCATCGTTTTGAGGAAACAAGGGCCACCCTACTCACATGGAACCAGGGTATCTATTATGTAATGAGAAACAGTGGTTCCTCTCGACAATGTATAAAATATATGGTAATAAATAGCACAAAAGGCAATGTTCATGGGTAAAGAGATGTCAGAGAAAGACAAGAAACCATATACAACAAGACACTTCTGAATATAAGCTGTTTATATAAATGCATCTTCAAATTAATCAAAACAAGTGCATGGTGTCGTAAGTGAACGTAGAACCTACATATCAAATTAGTGACCAATTGTGACATAAAAATAGGTTTAAAGAATACAAAAACGATCATAACAGGAATAGTCAATAATTGATCACAGCCTTCTAGTACAATGGTAGGGGCTGGGAAATGGTTCTCTTTAGGATTTTGTCGACGGCGTTTAAACCCCACCATCAATAAGGGGTCTCTTCAGGACCTAACATGGAGGGACACCTGAAAAATGATAACCAAGGGGTCAGTACACGGCCCAAAGAGGAAGCTGCATGAAAAGATCAAGTGTTGCTCAATAGACTGGTGGTCGTACCTGAAATTAAGAATCCACTGTTGGAGTGTAAAGTGTACACCACAAGGAAGTGAATTAAAAGAGAGGTACTCACCTGGGGCCCTGCCGGGCACTGGTTGGAAAGGGAAAAGAAAAATGACAAGTGAGCCTCATTGTGGTGCTACGAGGAGCAATTAGTGGAGAACTGAATCTTTATAAGACTTACCATTTTTTTTTTTTGTAAACTTTATTTCGATCAGAAGATCTTAAAAGTTGCATAGAATACATTTAAGAAACACATTTAGACGCAGGTAAAAACATTAAAAAATGGTTTTAAAATAGACCAGGGCAAAATATACATAGCAGCAAAAGATTATTTAAAACTAAGACGCTTAATCCACATTGCATGTAAAAAACGTGAAACAGCAAACACTACAACAGTGCTTGTATCACTAGCTAGGATGCGATAGGCTTCAGTACATCTTGTAAATCCTAAACTCCTACATAGAGGGATGAGCCAATATTTCCTGGGAGCTCTATATGCAACGCAGAGAAACAATACGTGGATTAATGTCTCGGTCGACCTTCCACAGGCTGGGCAAATTGTTTCTATTCGTTTGGACCAGTTTTTAGTAAAGTCCCTAAGTGGTAAGGTGCCCAACCTGAATTGAATGTAAAGTTTCCTTGCCAAAGGTGGGTGCAATTCATTCAGGGATGGCTCAAAGATATACTGGTCTTTATTTAATAAAAACTGTCTTGAAAGACTACCAAAAGTTTCATTTCGTTGTAATACACTTAGCCTATACTGCCTATATGCCTGGACCAGTTTTGCACGAGGAAGCATCAAAGAAAATGCCCCGGGATTAGTCCAAAGTTCAGGCAAACCAATCCTGAAGAACATTTCCTTGATGTAAACAAGCCAGGGAAACTTCTTAGAAGTGCTAAGTGCAATTATTGAGCTAAGGTCACGACAATAAGATCCTAGCTCATCTGTGAGCCAAACTCGTCGCCAATATGTTTTTTTTTTTTTTTTTTTTTTTTTTTTTGTTTTTAAAAGTTTTATTGAACAATAATTCGATTACAAGCACGGGCCTACAACCACCAGGGCCGGCCGCTAAGTACAGAATGAAATATACATTTATCAAAGCTGCAGTCGGTTCCCGGGGGTCGGCCCCGTAGTGAGTCCGGATAGTTCTAGAGGCACAGGAGACTGAGATCAAACAAACACAGAAAACTAAAAGAAAAACAAAAGGCGAGGCATAAAGACAAACGGCGCAGGTCAGGCTTCCTCCGGGGAACTCCAGGTCAGACCATTAAGCAGCACACGAAAGGAAGGAGTACCGGGAGGCTGGGGACGGGGGGGGGGGCCAAGGGAACTGAACGTCCACATGTAGTCATTCCAAAAGGTGCCCGGAACCGTCAAGGGTCAGGGGGACATGGCGATATCGGTGTCCACCAGGGGGGGCGTACAGATACCCCCGCGATATGCATTCCATTGCCCCCAGATTCTGCCCCATGCCCCCGGCTTACCACGGGCAACATACACAGTCTTCTCCCTGAACATACACCAGTCCATATTCTCCTTCCATACTGACACGGTGGGCGGCCGCTGGGCACCCCAAAGCTGCGCTATATCTCTCTTGGCAATCATGTTCCCCAGGGCCGCCCACCGAGTCTGAGCCGCGCTATAATCATTGGGCTCCCACACATTCAGGACACAGCGACGCACCTCCGGCAGCAGCACAACCCCAGTGACCTGTCCCATAACCGTATGTACCCGGCGCCAGTAGTCCGCCACCTCGCGGCACTCCCACAGGATATGGAGAAAGGTGCCACTGAGCCCACAACCCCGCTTACAGAGCCCATCGTCGGAATATCCCATCGAGACCAAGCGAGGACCCGTCACATACACCCGGTGAAGAATCTTAAGCTGTACCAACCGGAGACGGGCTGGAATGGCGACCTCTTTGGGGGACGACAGTGCAGACTGCCAGTCCTCGTCGTCCAATTCCACCCCATCCCCCGTCCAAGCCTCCCGAAGGCGCACCAAGAGGTCAGCCCGATGATTAATCAGTTTCTTATAAATTAAAGAAATAGTGCTGTCCGGGACATGTCCGTCAAGTATGCGGTCCTCGAGGGGCGAGGAAACCGGGATCGTGGTCCCCTCTCCAAAGACCGAGAGCAGGGCGTGTCGAACCTGGGCATAGCGGAAGAACTCCCTGTCCGTAAGCTCATATTCGGCCTGAAGAGCCGCGAAAGTCTTAACCGCGCCCTTATGCCACAGGTCTCCCACTTTGCTGATACCAATCGTGTCCCATTGGTCAAACCCCTTCGTAGTCCAGAGGCTCCCCAGGCGATCGGAGGCAAACAAAGGAGTAGCACATGTCAGTCGCTCACCCCAGCCCGTGGCCGCAGTGGCGGCCCTCCAGGTCCGCACAGCAATCTTAGTAGGACCCGTAAGGGTCCGGCCAGCCGAGCGGGAGTACAGCGCCCTGTTATAGTCCCCGCCGGGAAGCAGGAACTTGTCCATCTCATACGCCGGGTTCAGGCCAGGCGCATACGTGGCATGGTTGATGGCCGAAAGCTGCGCGGCCCAATAATACCTGCGAATGTCGGGAAGCGCGATGCCCCCGTCATACCAGGGGAGAGTAAGCTTAGCAAGAGCAATACGCGCCCGCCCGTCCCACACCAGTCTCCTCTGCAGGCTCTCTACCTCCCGAAAGTAGGCCACTGGGATGACGTCGAAGGAATTCTGGAGTGCATAGAGGAACCTGGGAAGGGACATCATTTTGAACAGCGCGGCCCGACCCAGCGGGGACAGGGGCAGCCTGCACCACCGGGCCGTATCCTCTCGCAATCGCCGAAGCGGACGCAGGAGATTCAGCTCATAGCGAGCCACCGGGTCCAGCGAAACGTATATCCCCAGGTACTTAAAGCCGCTCAGTGATACCTGGATCGGAAGCCGAGGCGGTAGGAGTGGAGGACCACCGGAGATCGGATAGACGCAGGATTTAGACCAATTGATCGTGAGACCCGAATTATTCCCAAAGGAAGTCAGAACGTCAAAGAGGACGTTGAGCGACTGCCGTGGTGAGGTGAGATATAGGAGAATATCGTCCGCGTACAGCGAAACCCGATCTTCAAAGCCCGGGGCCCACCGGATCCCTCGAAGCGAGGGCTCCCAGCGGAGCCAAGCCGCGAGTGGCTCCAGGGCGAGAGCGAAGAGCAAAGGGGACAACGGGCATCCCTGCCTCGTGCCCCTGCCGAGGGCAAAGGGCCGAGAGACCCGCCCGTTCACCACCACCTGAGCCATGGGTCCCGTGTACAGAAGCTTCACCCAGCCAATAAATCCTTCCCCAAAGCCAAATTTAGCCAAGACAGCCCAGAGGAATGGCCACTCGATGGTGTCAAAAGCCATCGTGGCATCCAAAGAAACCAGCACGGCCGGTTCGGAGAGGAGCTCCGCCCTGGCAAGGGCGCCATGAAGACGCCGCAAGTTAAGAGCGGTGTTACGATGCGGGATGAATCCGCATTGGTCCGGATGAATCAGATCGCACACGACGCTCAACAGACGATTGGCAAGGACTTTCGCCAGGATCTTAGGCTCCGCATTTAGCAGTGAAATAGGCCGGTAAGAAGTACAGCGATCTCGCGGCTTGTCCTCCTTGGGGATAACGACTATCGTGGCCAAACGCTGATCGGCCGGGAGGGAACCCGCCGCCAGAGACTCACGGAACATGCGACTGAGGAAGGGCGCAAGCTTGTCAGGGCGCAATTTATATAGCTCAATGGGCAGACCGTTGGGACCCATAGCCTTGCCCGAGCGAAGGGAGCGGATCGCAGTCGCTATTTCATCCACCGACAAGGGGGCGTCCAGCCGCTCACGGTCCTCAACGGACAGGCAGGGCAAGGCGATATCCCTCAGTAGAAGGCGAGAGTCGTCCTCATCCCTGTCAGTCACTGGGGAGTACACAGCCCGGAGGTGGTCGGCAAAACATTCCACAATCTCGTCAGGCTCCGTCACACACACACCATCCGCAGCACGCAACTCCGGGACCACACGATTCACTCTCTCCTTCCTGTCCAGCCACGCGATCAACTTTCCCGCCTTGTCCCCGGCATCGTACAGTCGACCCTGCTGCTCCCTATACATAGTTTTGGCCGCGTCAGTGACCAGGGACCTATATTCAAACTGTTTCAGGCTGAGGGCATGGAGCCCGTCCGGAGTAACATTCGCCTCCAAGGCCGACTCCAGCCCCAAGATGTCAGTCTCCAGCCTCACCACTGCCTCACTCTTGACCCTCTTAGCCACCACTATCTGGGAAAGGGCGTGTCCGCGGATCACGGTTTTAAAGGCTTCCCACAGGGACATTGCAGAAGACACCGACCCCTCGTTATCCAGGAAGTATTGGTCCATAGCCTTAACCAGGCTGTCACGAGTCGTAGGGTCTCGCAGGTACCATGGGTTAATGGGAGCGATCTGCCCTGCAGACCGCGGCCCGGTGTCAAAAACAAGCCACAGCGGAGAATGGTCGGAGATACCCCGCGCCAGGTGCCTGACCTCTCGAATCCGACCAGTCTGCGCCGCGGGCATAAGGAAGTAGTCTAACCTAGAGAGACTCCCATGCGCCCCCGAGTGAAAGGTGAATTGACATTGGGTCGGATGCATTAATCTCCAACTATCCACCAAGCCGAAGGTCTCCAGCATCCCACCCAGCCATGCCTGGGCAGCGGGGAGGGTCCTTGGTGGGTGACGATCCAGTTCACCCGAAACCACAGAATTAAAGTCCCCGCCCATGAGCAGGAGGCTGTCCGGAAGGTCAAGCAGCATTCGACCCAAGTCAGTGAAGGTGGAGTTCTGGAGGCCCGGGGGGACGTAAACTGAAACCAGGGCAAGGGGCTGCCCCTCCCACCTCCCAATCAAACACACATAGCGCCCTCTGTCATCCGAGACTATCTTAGTGATCTCCACCGGAAGTGAGGTTCGCAGCAGAATGCCCACCCCCCTGGAACCAGTTGTGAAACCAGAATGGGCCACGAGGCGGTATCCCCCCCTGTTCATTGCATGACAAACATTGCCAACCAGATGCGTCTCCTGGAGAAACACCACATCAGGAGTCAAACGACGCAAATATTGCAGTACTACACCCCGCTTGATACGGTCCCCCAACCCATTGACGTTCCATGACATAAGCCTCAACCCGTCCCCCCCCATCCCCCCCAATAGATCAAGGGTCCCCCAGCCTGCAGCACAGTTCCCAAATGTGGACAAAAATCAGTACCTCGCCCTGTAAACAAAAAACACACAGCAAAACAAACCCTCCTCCCCCCCAACCCCACCCCAGGACCAACTCCCCCCACCCTGCACCCCTGCGGGCCAAAAAACCCCCCCAACTTGCAGTGTGCCTGTCGCCCCACTAACCCCATTCTACGAAAAGAACCCAGAGGAGGTAAGGGACCCGTCCCCGCCCGCCCCCCTCACTGGTCCTGGTAAAACACAATATGCAAATGAAATAAGACCCGACTATACAGTGCAAAAAGGCAAAATCAAGGACCAAAAGTCATTCTAAAGGGGACCCATCACCTGCGGTGCCCGCAGAGGGTCCGGGACGGCCACCTCCGTCCGGCAGAGAGTCCAGCCAGTCACTTGCAGCCACAGGAGAGTCAAAAAAGGCTGTCCGATCCCCATGTTCCACTCGGAGTTTTGCAGGGTAGAGCATCGAATACTTTAGGCCCAGCTCACGGAGACGACGCTTCACCCCTTGGAATCCCATCCGTTGTTTCTGGACCAGTTGCGTGAAGTCCGGGTAAAAATTGATGGTCGAGTTCTCATGACGAACCGGGCCGTGGGTCCGTGAGGCCTGCAGAATAGCGTCGCGGTCCCTGTAGTAGAACAGTTTGGCCACGATAGGCCTCGGGGGGGCCCCCGGCCGTGGCCGACCGCCCGGAACTCGATGGGCCCGCTCCACGGCAAAGAACTTACTTAGGCCAGCCGAGGACAACTGTTTCAGGATAAGTTCCTCGACCACGAGGTCAACCGGGCGGCCGTCAGAGGACTCCGGTACACCTATGACGCGGATGTTGTTGCGTCGGGCCCGTCCCTCGAAGTCCTCAAGCCGCCGGGCCATATGGTCGTTAACCACCCTGATGTCTCCAAGCGCGGCCCGCAGATCCGACACCTCCGCACCGAGGGTGGAGGTCCGTGCGTCGAGAGCCTGGACCTTCTCGTTAGTTTTGGAGAGGTCGGCCCGGATCAGGGTGACATCGATCGCGACAGTGTCAATCTTACGGGCCAGGGCCTCATATTGCGTCGCGATGGTTTCCCTGATGCCATCAATGGCGCCCATAATGTCCTGTAAGGATAGTTCCGTAGTGGCGGTCGCGCCTCCTTCCGCAGTATCCGAGGGGAGGCCAGCAGCGCCAGAGGGCCCCCTGCCCTGGGTGTAGCGGTCCATGTTATTGCTCTGGACTGCCCCCCCGCGGAGGGAAGCCTTGGTCTTGCGGCCCTCGGGACCCCCTTTGCCCCCCATGTGAACACGGTCACCCGAGGGGACCTCCAATCAAGAGGTGTAAGGCACCAGCAAGAAGACCACAAAATGTCGGTATAGGGGGTCCGAGGCGATAGGCGCTCTAGTGGCAGATGAAAGAAAACCTCATGCAGAGGCCCAGGAAGCACCTCTCCACCCCGAGCGCACCTCCCTGCCGGTCTCCTGAAGTGCAAAACCGAAACCGAAAGTGGTGGATCGGCAGCTGGCACCGCGCTGAAGCCGCTGTTGTTCAATTGCAGCCCGGTCCCTCGGGTCACCTTCACCCCGGTCACCTCCGTCGGGTGGGTCCCAAAAGTTCCGACGACGACAACTCAGGATTCCCAGGTCCGATTTGAGTTTTGAAAAGAGATATACGCTCCGCTGGTCTTTATCTCCCAGATTCCATAAGCCACGTCAGGATATTCTCAGGATAAATTCCGAGGAGCAGAGAGGGTCCGGGGAGCCCTGTGCTCACGCGACCATCTTGGATGCGCGCTAGGCTCCTCCCCCGTCGCCAATATGTTAAGGGACGTAGGCCTGCTTCTTCATCTATTGGTTGTATTGCCAGATCCAGACGTAATGGTATTAAAGGAGTGCTTTGCGGTAGGCCCAATAAAAGTCTAATGAACTTATTCTCTATCAGAGACAGACTTTTCAGCTGGGCATGGCCCCACAACTCTGCCCCATATAGAGCTGCATTTCTTGCTTGCACTTTGTAAATTTCTGCAGCAGGGCCAGGAGCCCTATATGTGGTATATTTAGAAATTCTTAGTATCGCACCAGATAATTGGGCAAGTCGCATAGCTGCTTTGTCTAGTTGGGGAGCCCAGGAGAAAGACTCTGAGAGTGTAATTCCTAGGTATTCAAATAATGAGACCTTTTCTAGAGTTGTTCCATTGAGTGTGGGATTAGGTCGAGTTGTATTAGCTGGATTAAAAACCATGTATTTAGTTTTCGAAATATTTATTTCCAGCCCGTGGTCGATACAAAATGCTAAAAAACTATCTAAAACACATTGGACGTCCATCGGGGACTTAGATAGCAGAAGGGTGTCATCTGCAAAAAGCATGACTGGGACCTTTCTACCATTAAGTCTGGGGGAGTCACCATGGTCCGTCTTGTTGATATGGGTTACCAGAGCATTAACATGAAGACAGAACAGGGTAGGGGCTAGTACGCATCCCTGCCTGACTCCTCTGTTGACTGGAAAGCGCGCAGTTAGTTGGCCTGCCTTACCATATCTGACCTGCGCATAGTTGCCAGTGTGCAGTCTAATGATCATGGCTAATAGGTCCAAGGGGACTCCCATCTCGTGTAATACAGCCCAGAGCTTAGCCCTTGGAACCATATCAAATGCTGCTTTCAGGTCGACAAATATCAGATAGAGGCTGCCACCCTCCACTGATACTGTCTTCCAGAATAATAATTGCAGCCTTAGAAGTTGATCAACAGTTGACACCCTTTTCCTAAATCCTGCCTGTAAGTCACTCAAGATGTTCATGTCTTCCATCCAAAAATGCAGACGATTAAGTAGTATTCTAGCAAACAACTTTTGTGCTACATCTATTAGGCTAATTGGCCTATAATTTACAGGAAGCAATGGTGATCCTTTTTTAAATATGGGAAATATTTCGGCTCCTAACCATGTGTCTGGGATGCTCATACCTTTCATAATGGCATTAAATAGGGTCCATAAATATGGAACCCAAATTGAGGGTTCTTCTTTATATAGGTCCCCAGGGATTTTATCAAGGCCAGGTGCTTTGGACGTGGAAAGAGTTTTAATGGCACCCTCCACTTCTGAGGCCGTTATTTCATTAAAAGGTTCAAATTGGGCTAACGGGAGGGGGCCCTCCACAGCAATCAGGTCATCTCCAATAGAGTACAGAGACTTAAAATGAGCTTCCCAAGCAGATGCTGCAATATTCGGGAGAATCGGGGATCGTTCGTCCTTGTTACCTGTATTGGAGATAATTTTCCAAAATCCCCTCATATCCTTATTGGAAAGAGCAGTTTTAAGGGCCTCCCATTTTTCAAATTCCCATGTTTTTTTTGCCTTTTTAATAGTCTCATTATAGAACTTCCTAGAGGACTTCAATATAGCCTTGTTGTTTGTTTTAATTGCATTAATAAGAACAGTTTTAGCCTGCCTACATGCTTTAGTATACCAGGAATTAGAAACATGTTTTGGCCTGGATTTACTTGTGGAAGGATTAAAAAAGGTTTTAAGAGCCAAAATAAGGTGCAGATAAGTTGATTCTACCGCTTGTAGATCCCAAACGCTTGGAAGTGGGGTGAATAGCCTTTCAGTTTCAAGAAGCGCTGGAAGGATCAGCCCATAAAGTTCTAGCAATTTATCCGGAGTGCGTTTAACTGAGTCCCATCTAATTCTTCTTTTATTGTTATCCAGAAAAAGATTCTGGTCAGCCGTAGGGCCAGTAGTAGAAGATACTTGAGGGACAGGGATTAATAGCTCAAGCAACAACGCATCGTGGTCGCTGTCAAATCGAGAGATGACAGAAAAATCAACAATACTGTTCCAAGAAGATACCTCCACCAAAATGTAATCTATTAGGGAAGAATAATTATCCCTTTTAAAGGTAGGTTTCCCTGGCTGGTCTGATTTTAAACGGCCATTACAGGCCCTCAATGAATGCATAAGGACAAATGCATTGATTTGCATAACTAATGGAGTCCATGCCTTTACCTTCTGGATTTGGGCATCTGGTATTAGATTACAGTTATCTTCCTCGTTATCTAGTATATATGGGAGATCAACAAGCGGTTCATATTGACAATTAAAATCACCCGCAATTATTAATCTATCATGTTTAGGTAAATCTGATATACAAGTAGATAGTGAATCAAAAATTGGAGAATCTTGAGATAGGCTTGTTGGACGTGAGTAAACGTTAATAAGAATTAATTTAAAATTAGGTTTAAAAAAAGGACCAGACCTTGAAGATCCAATGAGAAGAAATCCAATTCAGAAATAGTGCAATCTAGATAAGTCGCAACCCATATGGAGAGGCCACCATAAGGTCTACCCCTGTTCCCCTTAGTTGCTGCTACATTATAGACCGAGAACCCTGGGAACAATGTAGACACAAGCGACCAGGTCTCCTGGAATAATACAACATCATATTCTGATATAAACTTGGACCACTCTGGGTTGCCTATCTTTGAGTTGATACCAGCAATATTCCAAGATAGAATCCTGATTTTAAGGTTTAAGCAGGGGACTATAGTGATTTGAGATTCAATACAAGGAGTCTCCACATTAGCTGGGTTTAGGGTTTCTTCCCTTACGTCTGGTTCATTAAAACTAGGCAATGCACAATAGGATGAGAAATGGGTTGGACTATATAGGTTAGAACAGAATCCACTAGCATTAGCATTTTCTTTCATATGTTTTTTTGGGATTTGAGGGTAAAAAATGTTCCCCGAGTCAGTCGCACTCTTCCAGATTGGAAAGTGTTTCGGATCTATTGGAGAGTGGTAACGTATTAGCACAAGATAAGTTGGCAGTGGTAGGGGCGCTAGACTGTACTGTGGAACCATTTACCCTGACTAAGCTTGTGTTTTTAAATTGACGTTTATTATAAAAATAATCAGATGTTAAAGGCACTATTTCATATGATCTCCTTTGTGGGGGAAGAAAGTTTCTAAGGAGAACAGGCAAAACATTAGTGTTCGAAAAGTGTACAATGACACAGTCCCCTTTTAACTTCTTCTCCTGGGTGCCCACCCAATGAACTCTTCTCGCCATAATGATCTTGCTTACAAGTGATTGGCATACCCAATCAGGGGCACTAAGATTTGACAAAATCCAATATGCACATTTGTCCATTAAGTGAATAGTAGACTCTCTTTGGTTAGCTGCTAGCGGGGGTACCTGTGCCAGAACCAACGCCAAAGGAGCTGCTAGAGGAGATAAATGGAACGTTGGTTGCAATTGTGATATGTTCGTTGTAGTGAATATAGCTTTAGATGTTTTCGGCTGGGCTAATGCACAGGGCCCTTCGGCTCTGTATTGGGGAGCATTGGGATGTTGTGGGCTCCTCGTGGTTTCTGTATGTACTACGGATAGAGCTGTTGTAATCAAGGGTTTAGCAGCCTGTATCCCTGGCATAGGAGAATTTCCTGTTAAGATTGGCTGAGGACCATATGAGAGACCAACAGAAATGTTATTGTCCCGAGCTATTGCTGAAAAGTTGTCGAATTGAGACTCCAGCTTGGAGATCCTTGCTTCGATGCTAGCCAATTTATCAATTATCGGATCAATAATAGAGTCCAATTTCTTGAGTAAGTCATCCCATATTGAGGCCTGGTTGATGACATGAGGGACAGCTAGGTTGGATGTTAGAAGAGTTACTTTAGGCTGAGGAAGCTTTTTGGTGGGTTTTTTTAAGAAACTTTCTTTTTCGTAACGCAAGCCGTTTTAGGGGCCATAGGGTTTAAGACGGCCAACGTGTTCCTGGTTCTAGTCTCTCTCAACTTGGGGGGTGATGTTAAGGCCTCTATAGGGGTTGATGGACTTGAATGGGTGCCAGTTGTTGAATTAAAGTCTCCAATGCTTGGGGTCAGATGGTAGAACCTTCGGTACCAAGTAAGTCTCGTGGAATGCCTGGGGAGGCTTGATTGCTAGTTTGAGAAGTTAGGAGGGCAGGCGAACCCTGGCATCTCAATGGTGCACATCCAGGTTCTAAGGACAATCTCCTTTCAGTTAATTCAATTTCGTGTGCAAGTAGATTCGTTGCCCTAATCAAGAATGAGTCCAGTGTAGCACCAGCACCAACAGGTGTTTTTGATTTGGGGATTTTCCCTTTCACCATGATGCACACCGATTGTACACTTTCACACTGGTTACCTGTCTATGGAGATAGATGTCAGAGGAGGGGCCCAGTCCGGCCTCTTCTGGCCCCTGACGGCCTAGGACGGCCCCGCCCTTGTCCCGGGCTTCTCCCGGCGCCGCCCGCGCGCGTCCCGCGACGCGGAGGGAGCCTCGCTGTTTTCAGCGCCTCCGGGCGCGACGGGGGGCGGAAGTGCCCCAGTAGCGCCTAGGAGGCTGGGAGATGTAGTCCTGAGCTGCCGCCGTGAATGGCAATCGGCGGCAGCTAAGCAAGCAGCGTGGATGTTCTCGCCACAGCGGGAAGATTAACTGCCCAGGTACGTGCGTGCTCCTTACTGCCTCCACTCCTGAAAGGATCGTTGTGCCCCGCTCCACCGAGGGAGCCTCGCTGTTTTCAGCGCCTCCGGGCGCGACGGTGGGCGGAAGTGCCCCAGTAGCGCCTAGGAGGCTGGGAGATGTAGTCCTGAGCTGCTGCCGTGAATGGCAATCGGCGGCAGCTAAGCAAGCAGCGTGGATGTTCTCGCCACAGCGGGAAGATTAACTGCCCAGGTACGTGCGTGCTCCTTACTGCCTCCACTCCTGAAAGGATCGTTGTGCCTCGCTCCACCGAGGGAGCCTCGCTGTTTTCAGCGCCTCCGGGCGCGACGGTGGGCGGAAGTGCCCCAGTAGCGCCTAGGAGGCTGGGAGATGTAGTCCTGAGCTGCCGCCGTGAATGGCAATCGGCGGCAGCTAAGCAAGCAGCGTGGATGTTCTCGCCACAGCGGGAAGATTAACTGCCCAGGTACGTGCGTGCTCCTTACTGCCTCCACTCCTGAAAGGATCGTTCTGCCCCGCTCCACCGAGGGAGCCTCGCTGTTTTCAGCGCCTCCGGGCGCGACGGTGAGTGGAAGTGCCCCAGTAGCGCCTAGGAGGCTGGGAGATGTAGTCCTGAGCTGCCGTCGTGAATGGCAATCGGCGGCAGCTAAGCAAGCAGCGTGGATGTTCTCGCCACAGCGGGAAGATTAACTGCCCAGGTACGTGCGTGCTCCTTACTGCCTCCACTCCTGAAAGGATCATTGTGCCCCGCTCCACCGAGGGAGCCTCGCTGTTTTCAGCGCCTCCGGGCGCGACGGTGGGCGGAAGTGCCCCAGTAGCGCCTAGGAGGCTGGGAGATGTAGTCCTGAGCTGCCGCCATGAATGGCAATTGGCGGCAGCTAAGCAAGCAGCGTGGATGTTCTCGCCACAGCGGGAAGATTAACTGCCCAGGTACGTGTGTGCTCCTTACTGCCTCCACTCCTGAAAGGATCGTTGTGCCCCGCTCCACCGAGGGAGCCTCGCTGTTTTCAGCGCCTCCGGGCGCGACGGTGGGCGGAAGTGCCCCAGTAGCGCCTAGGAGGCTGGGAGATGTAGTCCTGAGGTGCCGCCGTGAATGGCAATCGGTGGCAGCTAAGCAAGCAGCGTGGATGTTCTCGCCACAGCGGGAAGATTAACTGCCCAGGTACGTGCGTGCTCCTTACTGCCTCCACTCCTGAAAGGATCGTTGTGCCCTGTGAGGCGAATGGGACCGACAGTCTTATGGGCTTACTGGTTATTATTTGCAGTATCCGTAGCATGGAAAACACAACAATCTGTGTTTAAGGATGCTTATCTAGGAGAGAGATAGCCAAAAATAAATAAATATGGAAAAAGGTATGCTGTTGCCAGTAAATGGCAGCAAGATGAGGAAGGTAAAGGAGAGGTCCCAAAGGACTTCGCCAATTCACAAGAGTAAAGGATTTCTCTTGAATATACAGTGCGTGAGGCCGCCGTAGTCAGCTTCACATTTGATTCCAAGTGGTGGAATGAGATGAGGGAGAACCGCCGAAGTCCGTCCCCGCTCGTAGAATGACAAGGAACCACGGGCAGCTGCGGTAGTTAATTATAGAGTTCAAGCGCGTCCTACCGGCCATGTGTAGTGTGGCATGGCAGGCATTGCTAAGGATAACAGAAGAGCGCACAAGTCTCGTGCTACTCTGTGATCGCTGTGAGAGGCCTATTGGATGCCGGCTCGGCAAAGTTTTTTATGTCCATAAAGAAATTCCAAATGGGGGAATATTAATAAGAGGCAGACCAGGAATTACACAATAAAAAAATAGTAAAGCGTGATAGAGAAAAATCTTCGAAACCATGTCTGTGGAATATTACATGGGGATGTTTTCTATGTCCATGGATAGAAATCAAAGGAGCAATAACCACCAAGGCAATTGTAAATGGGGAGGAATTGTACAAAGCAGACAAGATTGTATAGGAGAATGTAGAGCGGGACCATATTTGTAGACATACACACGCATGTAATTGGGTGATCATAATTACAATTTGGTGATTATAAACAAAACATTAGTTCAAACGGTATGTATTGACAACATAGGGGTAGAACTTCTCATGTTGCTACATGGAATTACAGAACAGAAGTAGATTATAAAGTCAGTTTTATAGGGTAGCTACAAAACCACTCCATTCCTCAGCTGTGTTCAGTCCTTGAGTGATAGAATTGGTACGTTCTATCCATTGGCATTCCAGTCTTTGTAGGATCTGTGATAGATCTCCCCCTCTTTCAGGAATAGTCGCTTTGTCGATAACTTGCCATTTTAGATCATCCACTGTATGATTCTTTTCAACGTAATGAGCTACCAAGGGAGCATTCAGTACAGAACTGCTTTGATGTTGGCAGATCTGTATCTTGATAGGTTGTGTGGTTCGCCCAATATATGGTAATTGACATGGGCACCATATTCAATAAACAACATTATGTGTTTTCCAATTGGCGAAAAAATTAAGGTTTTGTCTGACGTTACCATGTGCAAAGACGTCTGTGTCAAACGAAAAGGTACAGGCAACACAACTACCACATCTGAAGTGACCTTTTACTTCTGGTAGGCCCCAGGCTGATTCTAGTGTTCTGAATTTATGCCTAGTGCTATCTTGTGTGGAAGAAGGCACTAGGTGGTCTTTGATATTTTTTCCACGTTTGAACACAAACATAGGGGATTCTGTTGTAGAATCAATGTTTTTAATAAGATGCTAGTTTTTTTTTTTAATCAAATTGCGGATCTTGTTAGTGTGTATGCCAAAGGTGGTAACACAAATCAATTTGTCAAGTGGTGTTTTGTTTCTAGTGATGAGTAATTCCTCCCTGGGGCAGAATCATGCACGTTTTAGGGAGTTTTTCACTATTTTGTTGGGATAACCCCTGGCCACCAATTTCGCTTTTAGAGTTTGTGGTTCTCTCATATAATTCTCTTTATGGTAACAGTTTCTATGAAGACGTATACATTGGCCAAAAGGAAATCAATCCCTCAAGGCACTGGGATGGTTGCTGGTGTAAGATAGGAGAGTGTTTCTTTCAGTGGGTCTTCTTTAAAGGCTGGTGTACAGTGCTCCTTCCTGATGTTTGATAGCTCAGTCTAGGAAGGCGATTTCTGACTTGTGTATAGTGGATGTAAAAGTTAGATGTTTTTGAACCTCATTTAGGTATGTTACAAAATCATGAAAGTAACATACGGGGCCAGACCAGTTTTATAAAAATGTAATCAATATAGCGTTTCCAACAACCAATGTTGGAACAATATGCCTTGTGTATGGAGAGGGCGTATGTTTGTTCAATATAGTTTATGTAGATGTTACACTCTGACAGTGGATTCTTAATTTCAGGTACGACCACCAGTCTATTGAGCATAACTTGATCTTTTCATGCAATCTCCTCTTTGGGCCGTGTACTATTCCAATGGTTACAGGCAGTGTGGAGTCCTTGCAAAACAGATCTCTTTGCCTCCAGATTGAATCAACTGCAAGCGTTCTTCAGTTGGAGACCGGACCTGTTAGCGACAGCAACGGATGCTTTCTCTCAAGACTAGTCGGTGAATCTGAATTATGCTTTCCCTCCATTCATTCTAATTCCCAGAGTGATAACCCAGATAGCCCACAAATAGGCGGAGGTGATTTTGGTGACACCTCTGTGGAAGTCGCAGCCCTGATTTACAATACTGTTGGAAATGAGCTGCAACTATCCCAGGATGCTCCCTTGGTCTCGGACGAAGCTTCAGGGCCCTCACGGAGAACTGCATCCAATGATAATATCAGAACAGTTGTCCCTGATGGCATAGAGGCTTTCCTGCAACAATGGGAAATGACAGGCATTTTGGACAAAGCTTCCAAATTCATCCAGCAAGCCTGGGCCCCCTCGACAAGAAAGAGATATTCATCAGCTTGGAAATGCTGGGTACGTTGCTGCCTGGAACGGAACGTGGATCCCGTGGGGTCGGAGTAATCCCACATTGTGAATTTTCTATCAGACAAAGCTTCAGAGGGTTTGTCTTACCGATCAGTAAATAATTTAAGATCGGCAATATCAGCAAGTCATAGCCAGGTGGACGGAAAACCAGTAGGTATGCACCCAGTGGTGTGCAAGCTGCTTAAGGGAATCAGAGTGGCTAACCCTTCTAAGCCAAAGTATTCATATTTATGGGACGTCTCTTTGGATCTATCCCTCTTTGACAGATGGCTGGATAATGCACATTTATCCAGGAAACAATTGTCTTTTAAACTAGCCATGCTTTTGTGTTTATCTGCCTGCAGATGTTCTTCGGATGTGAGAGCTCTGAATCTTACAGGTAGAGTGTTCACTCCAGAAGGTGTTTCTTTTACAATTACTGGCAGGACAAAAACCTTTTCTCGTAGCATAGAATATAATGCTTTTTCCAACAATGTTAAGTTGTGTGTAGTTCAATGCCTAACTGCCTTTGAAAAATGCACACGGTCCTTGCGCCCAGAGGGTTCAACACAGTTGTTAACTGCATTACAAAAACCATTCAAAACAGTATCAGCGCTTCATAGAGTCTATGTCACGGGCCCCCGACTGATTCATATGGGTTTCTCCGAGGATGGTTTGTGTAAGAGGGGCTGCGGGATGGTGGGCACCTTCTTACATATCATATGGGAATGTGGTGTGATTGCGGAGTTCTGGAAGCGAATTCATGTAGTGATGCAGGAGGTCACGGGCTTTGCACTGTTGCCAGAGGCACGGCGCTGTCTTTTGAATGTCTGGGGTCCTACTGACTATGATGCTGCGCAGACTCAATGGGTGACCCTGGGAAATATGGTGGCGAAGCGTGATATTGCGCGACTGTGGGGTTCTCAGAGACCTCCCGCTGTGGAAGCATGGATGGAAAATATGGACTGGAGCATGTTTAGGGAGAAGACGGCGTACTGTGCCCGGGGGCGGCCTAAGAAATGGCATAAGATATGGGGGCGATGGAACCAGTATAGGGGGGATATATGTCTGCCCCCGGCCACTGAACCGTTGGAGGAGCACCTTTCCCCCTAGCCTTACTTCCAACTTGGGATCACTATGAGGATATTATGTTAGATTGCTAGTGCCTCTGCTTCTCCCTCATCCGCCCGATCGGTGGTTTTGTTCTATGTTTGAGAATGGGGCTGCGCTCCCACCGGGAACTTGCACGTGTTTATTGTGTACACTGCCTTGCTTGTGTTATTTATTTTAGGTTGTTCTAAAAAAGGAACCTTTGTCTTTTCCTGCACCAGAGCTATGGACACTTCCATGTGTTGCCCTTACTTGGCTGCCGAACCTCCGGGATGTCGGCTGAATAGCTGTGTTCCAGACTGATATAAATAAAGGTTTAAAAAAAAAAAAAAAAAAAAAAAAAAATAACAGTATCAGCGGCTACAATAGCCAGATGGTTAAAATCAGTCATGAAGGAAGCAGGTATTAATAACCAGGTTTTTGGTGCTTACACTGTACGTGGAGACATGACATCCAAAACTTTTATGCTAGGATCAACCATTCAGGACATTATGAAATCTGCTGATTGGTCATCAGAATCTACATTTAAACAATGTTATTATAAACCGGTGGGTGATATAACTACTGTGGTATTTGATAAGCATTAAACAAGCAAGAATCAGAGCCTCCGGGCCTGTAAAAGAATTAAAAAAATTGCTAGCATTCGCGCCAAGAATTTTCAATTCTATTAAGGACACGGAGACGAGGATTATCCCACCTGATGTATTTTCAGTTTGTAGTTGTAATTAAAAAAATTACCCACCCCTATGTAAAATGCATTTATTCACAGAGATTACCGGTTTATTATGCTTTTGTTCTATTCCAGGTTCAGAAAAGAAAGGAGAGTGATTTTCCTTTGGTAAAAAAATATTGATTGTCACCCCAGTTCTGGGTTGAGAAGTTGATCTCACATTGGATGATCAACGAAATTGATTTTGTTTGATGATTATTTCGCACTTGGACTAAAAGACTGTTGAGCAAAGAAAGAGGCTCTTGGGAATGAGATTGTGGCTCTTATAGGGTCTGATGGGACATGAAGCATCATGGGAAATGTAGTTTATTTACATATTGAAACGTTTTCATTGGCTGCTGTGAATTTTAACAGTAAAGAAAGAGAAGCAATAATCCTTGCCTCCGTATCCTTAATAAAATTGAAAATTCTTGGCACAAATGCTAGCAAATTTTGTATTCAAGTCTTGCTTCGAAGAAATGGAGAGATACTTCGGCGTTAGGGGCACAAGTCGACCACTTGGAAAGAATGAGGGACTACAGACTGGAAGAAAATCATCAGAAAGGGGGTACTGCTACGAATGCAATAGAACCAAGATCTTCAGCTCAAATGTGAGGATTTGGAAACTAGGTCATGAAGAAATATTTGGATTAAAAGTGCGAAATGACAGGATGTACAAAGCTTGCATTTTGCTTTGCTGATTCACAACGCACTGGACGCTACGCTGTTTGCTGGGGGCTGGACGCTGATCAACTCACACACGGGACTGCGAGGACCACGGAGCATTGCGCTCCTCTAACTCTGCTCACCTGGTTCCTCTTCCCGCCTGGTTCCTCCCTCCACTGCCACGCCTCGCGGCCCCCGCTGCGCGGGAGCCGCTCGTTGACCCCAAGAGCATAAAACCTTGGCTGGGGCTCTTCAACAGTGGGACTCTTTGCTGATTCACAACGCACTGGACGCTACGCTGTTTGCTGGGGGCTGGACGCTGATCAACTCACACACGGGACTGCGAGGACCACGGAGCATTGCGCTCCTCTAACTCTGCTCACCTGGTTCCTCTTCCCGCCTGGTTCCTCCCTCCACCGCCACGCCTCGCGGCCCCCGGTGCGCGGGAGCCGCTTGTTGACCCCAAGAGCATAAAACCTTGGCTGGGGCTCTTCAACAGTGGGACTCTTTGCTGATTCACAACGCACTGGACGCTACGCTGTTTGCTGGGGGCTGGACGCTGATCAACTCACACACGGGACTGCGAGGACCACGGAGCATTGCGCTCCTCTAACTCTGCTCACCTGGTTCCTCTTCCCGCCTGGTTCCTCCCTCCACCGCCACGCCTCGCGGCCCCCGGTGCGCGGGAGCCGCTCGTTGACCCCAAGAGCATAAAACCTTGGCTGGGGCTCTTCAACAGTGGGACTCTTTGCTGATTCACAACGCACTGGACGCTACGCTGTTTGCTGGGGGCTGGACGCTGATCAACTCACACACGGGACTGCGAGGACCACGGAGCATTGCGCTCCTCTAACTCTGCTCACCTGGTTCCTCTTCCCGCCTGGTTCCTCCCTCCACCGCCACGCCTCGCGGCCCCCGCTGCGCGGGAGCCGCTCGTTGACCCCAAGAGCATAAAACCTTGGCTGGGGCTCTTCAACAGTGGGACTCTTTGCTGATTCACAACGCACTGGACGCTACGCTGTTTGCTGGGGGCTGGACGCTGATCAACTCACACACGGGACTGCGAGGACCACGGAGCATTGCGCTCCTCTAACTCTGCTCACCTGGTTCCTCTTCCCGCCTGGTTCCTCCCTCCACCGCCACGCCTCGCGGCCCCCGCTGCGCGGGAGCCGCTCGTTGACCCCAAGAGCATAAAACCTTGGCTGGGGCTCTTCAACAGTGGGACTCTTTGCTGATTCACAACGCACTGGACGCTACGCTGTTTGCTGGGGGCTGGACGCTGATCAACTCACACACGGGACTGCGAGGACCACGGAGCATTGCGCTCCTCTAACTCTGCTCACCTGGTTCCTCTTCCCGTTCACGCCCCTTACTCCTCCCCCGGGCTTAACTCAGCCATCGTCCTAGCGCGCTAGCGGTACGCGCGCGGGACGACGCCCGGGGCGAAGACCGGGCAAAGAGCGGGCCGTTTGTGGCCGTTCGTGGACGGAAGTGGACGGGACGGGCCCATACTTTGTATTCTGGCTGAGCATAACCCTAGCCTACCTGTCTCAGACCCTATTTCTATCTTTTAATTGTCGTATACAGCGATGTCGTCTCTGAGGTCAGGTAGGAAACTAGCACAGAGTAGTACTGGGGGTTGTGTTTCGGGGACGTTAGACAATTTTATTACTAGAGCTGCCCGGATCCTTGAACGCGAAATTGATCTAACAGAAAAAAGACTGTCCCTTGACTTGTCTTCCAAAAGATCCTCTTTGGGCAGCCTTATGACAGTCTCCTCTCCTGTCCCCAGGCCCCCTCAACTTATTTCTGATCTTACAGAGCACATCGAGCTTGGTTTGGATACTGGCTTAGCAACAGATCTACCGGTTAATACTCTAATTACAACATCTGGCTCTCCCTCCCTTGGCTTGCCCCCTACTGTTTCAGATAATCACTTACAGCCCCCACTTGATTTGCCTGGTCCCGCAACCTCGTCACTGGGTGTCCTGCTACCGTTAACCCAGGGGACGAACTCATGTAGGGAAGGGCTTCTTAAGGGCAAATCAGCTAATAATACCAAAGTGCCCACAATCTCTGTTCCCTGTCCTGATCCCATCCTCCCAGCGCCACAGGTTACTTCTGTCGCTGACATGAGTTCCGTGCCCATTTCTCGCCCTGTGCCCTCATCCACTACATCCCCTTTGCCTGCCGTCCATGCTGAGGTCTTAGAGCAGCTGTTCAAGGCCTTTCTTACTCCACTATTTGAGAAAGTTAATCGTCTCTCTCAAATGGTCGAAAAACTAGAGGTTATGATGCATGCCAACATGGTAATAACTGAGAAGCTTTTAGCTTCCCCATTGTCTTCTGGGCCCACAATACCTCCTGATGTAACCACTGTGGTTGAGGCTGTATCCAATGACATCACCCCTATGTCTGGAGCTCCCTCAGATCCCCCTGTTCCCACTGTCCTTCCCACTAACACTCCCCACCAGCCATCTTGTACCACTTCCCGCCACGTTCTAGATAGTAACGCAAATAACAATAGAAATCAACCCATCATTAAGCATTCCCTCGTTCAGGGTACTTCTCCATTTTCCGAACTCCCTTGTATTAACCTTCCGCCTGAGTCTCATCCTTATACTGCCATTCTGGTGGGTGTTCCCAGTCTTTCGCAGGATAAGGCTGAGTCTCATAGTGAGTTAAAAAACAAGGTTACTCATTGGTTAAATCGTAATAGGCCTCTGCCCGCTTCTTCTCGTGCTGAAATATTGTTTGTCCGTAGGGTTTGTTGGCTGGGCAGTGGGGTTAAGGGAGTAGAGGGGGACTGTGTGCTTGTAAATTTCCGTGATCCCAGGGTGGTGCGTTACCTATGTTCCCACCTTAACATCTCGAGTGCCTCAGGAATTTTTGTCACGGACCTATCTTACTTTTCTCCCCCTGCACCTCTCCAACAGTTTAACACCGGATCACTTGGTTGGGAGACGGTCCCTAGGGGTCCTCGTAGAGTACAGGGCTTGGATTTCCATCTTCCACTATTCAACCCATATGCCCCGCTGAGTGATTTGGATGGGGTTGATTGACCTCTTTGCAACCATAGCCTTATAGGTCCAGTGGTCGGGGTATGCATGGACGATCCTGTACGGACAAGAGGATCTCACCCCCTGGTTTTCCTTGTGACCGTTTACACACACACACCTACAAGTCCTATGTTCCACCCGCAGTTTTGGAGAGCTCAGATTTATCCCCGTCATGTGCTCCCATTACCACCAGCCGCATACGCTCTGATGTGGTATCTGACATTGGTGGGTTGCTCTTAGTTCCTTCTTCCCCTGTACGAATCGTTTCCTGTTACCCTAGAACCAAGCCTACGGGCTTGGATGGCGTTGAATTCCCTCCTGTGTCTACAACTTCTCTATGCCCCCCAATTCCCCTGGGATTCCCTAGTTCTCCAACTTTACCTTGCACTCCAGTTCCCCTGGCCCCCCCTGGCTCCCCTGTCCTCTCCCTGGCTTCCTGGAACATTGCGGGTCTTCGCAGCAAACTAACCAACGAGGATTGGTCCGCCTGGGTCTCTACCCATGATATCCTGGCTTTCCAGGAGACATGGGCTGTTGACCCGGTATGTTATCATGGGTACGTACATTTTTTTAAGGGGGCAACTAGTAACCGCAGGGGTCGTTCTTCTGGTGGTCTCTGTTTCTGGGTTAGGCAAACCTTGAAGTATAGCCTAACATAACTGTCTATCGACAATCCCGACCTTCTGATCATCTCTCTGCAGAGTAACGATGAACCCTTAATATTATTAATTAATATTTATAATCGGGGTCTTCCAGGAGGGCGTGGAACTAATACGTTCCTACAACTGGACGAGTTCCTGGAGACAGTTGACCCTAGCTCCAACGTATTTATTATAGGTGATTTCAACTGTTGTTTTGAGCCATTATACCCAGAATGCGACTCTCTGACCACGGAAATTGATATTATTTGGAACATACCTTTTCTCGCCCTCACTCCTATTAAACGCTGGAGTGAATCAGCTGTTCAGTGGACGAGTTTATGCCTTGAACGTGGCTTTAGAGCAGCCAACGGACGAACCCCCTCGGATCCGTCTGGCAAAGTGACCTTTTCTGATGGCCGAGGACGTAGTAGTCGAATTGATTATGCTCTAATGAAAGTGGAGTACTGGCATACTCTGGGTGATATGATGATATGTGAGCGAATTGAGAGTGACCACAACCCCCTGGTCCTGACACTCCTGCTCAGTCCCCAGTTTAGAAACACCCAATCCGAGATATCGACTGCAAATGCCCTTTTAACCAACAATCATCGCAGAGTGCGATGGGATAGGGTTGCTCTTGACAGTGCTATACTTTCTGAGATTGGTGATAAAGTCTCCTCAGCAACTGTAGCCTTACAGTCACTTAGGCTTGAAAACGGCGACTTTGTCGATGCTACTAACATACATACTGTTAGATCTGGGGGTCTCTAGTTGGCAGGGTAGGTACCACTGTCCAAGTAGGGACCCTTGCTTCTAGTCAGGGAAAGGGGGATACACTGTTAAGATAACCCCTGCTCACCCTCTAGGTAGCTTGGCCTGAGCAGTCTAGGCTATCAAAGGCAATGTGTAAAGTATTTGTACCAACACTCACAGTAACACAGTGAAAACACCACAGATTTACTCCACACCAGTTTTAGAAAAATAAGGTATCTTTACTAAAAACTTCACAAGACCAAATACTACAGACAAACCAACATATAATTCAAAAAGGTTACTTTAAAGATAGTTCAGAGTTTTCAGAAAGTACTCCAGGATGTAAAAGTCAGTGTCCTGCACAATGCGACTCTTAATGCACAAAATGCGACACTTTCGTGCCCAACAGTACCTGTAGTTGCGATAAGGTTCCCAAAAGCTATAACAAGGAAGCTTGCAAAGGCGATGCGATACTCCTGAGATCCTGGGGAGGCTTTGCAGCAGCCCTGCTTCACGCAGCAGAGGTGGATGCGCCGGCTCCGATCTGTAAGGGGAGGATGCGATGACTTTGGCCTTCGTTGCGTAGGTTTCTTAGGGGGAAGCTTCACGCACAGGTTCGATGCGACACTCTTCGATGTGGTGCGATGCGTGGCGCAGCGTTGCCTTCCGGCGCCGCAACTCTCGATGCGCCACGGAACGGGACTCTGCGTCGACGCACGCAGCGATTGGAGACTTTTCACGCACTGGCAGTGGTGCGGCCCGCAAACTGGTTCTGCGACAACCCTCGCAATGGCAGGAAGCTTCACGCTTCGGGACGATGCTCGACGCACTCGGCGATGCGGAGACCCTGCGTGTTGCGATGGTGCCGCGATGAAATTTTCCTCGCACTCTCGTCTTGCGACACGCAATCGGATGATGCGTCGGGTACCAGTCACTTTTGTTCACGCTTCTGCTTCCCAGCTCCCAAACACAGCAAAACGACCTCCTGAGGCCCCAAGACTGGGCAAGCACTCCAAGGCAGGTCAGAACTCTTTCAGCAGAGTTCCAGGGGAGCTGGTGGTGAAGTCCTTTTGTTCCTGGGACTTCTTAACAGGGAGCCAGCTCTTCTCAGGCCCTTGGAGATCAGAATCAAAAGAAGGGGACACAGCAAAGTCCTTCCCCTCTCCTTGGCAGCAAAGCAAAACAGCAAGCAGGCAGTCTTCTCCTCTTCAGTTTCTTCCAGATTTCTCCTTGGCAGAGGTTTCTTCTTAGTTCCAAAGTGATCTAAAGTTTTAGGTGTCTGGGGTCCTCTTCTTATACCCCTCCAAGTCTTTGTCTCTCTTTGTTCCAGTGGGGGGATTCCCCTGCTCAAACCGGTTCCTGGGTGTGCTCTGCTCTGGAGCACCTGGTTCCTTTCAGAGTGAGGGGCAGGGTCGTTAGACGCTCAGCAGGAGGTGGAGCCTTCTTTGTGCCAGCAGAGGCAGAGTCCTCAGCCTGGCCAGCAGGGGGTGGAGCCAGCTTTGTGTTTGTCAGGGGCAGCCCTATTCAGACCCAGGGACTACTCCTCCCACCCATCTAAAGCAGATCTCCCTATTCACCCTGCTGCTGACTCATCCAGGCTCCTGGAGCCACCTAGCACATCACCTGACACCAGTCAGCCAACCAGCACACAGGCACACAGGAAGGTTAAACAGGAGAATAGCTACTTTCTAAAAAGTGCTATTCCCACACAGTGAATTTAAAAACCATCTTGCTAAAAAGATGTATAATTAAATTCTGAACACAGAGATACCAAACTTGGATTTTCTATCTTGCCCCTATGGGAAGATAGGCATGTAAACAGCCTTCCCCATTCTATCCTATGGGCAAGATAGCCTCTCAGCAGTGAAAAACAAAAATGGCTGTAATTCACTACCAGGGCATGTTACACACCTCAGTACATGCCCTACCTTTCAGATACACTGCACCCAGCCCAGGGGGGTACCTAGGGCCACCATAGGGATGCCTGACATGTACAGAAAGGGAAGGATAAGGCCTGGTCAGTGGGTGCACTGGCCAGGTCGACATGGCAGTCCTGGACTGCACATAGGCACTGCAAGCAGGCCTAAGACATCATTTTAGCGCTACTCCTGTGGGTGGCACAATCAGTGCTGCAGCCCACTAGTAGCATTTGAATCACCAGCCCTGGCACACGCAGTGCACTTTACTAGGGGCTAACAGGTGAAACAAATATCCCAATCATGGATAACCAATCAATACAACAATTTACCAAGGGAGCACTTGCACTTTGACACTGATCAGCAGTGGCAAAGTGCCCAAAGCATCTAAACCAGCAAAATCGAAATCCAGCATAGCATCAAAAATACAGGAGGTAGAGGCAAAACGTCAGGGGTAACCACGCCAAAGATGCCAGGTCTAACACATACCAATCTGTTCTTGGACCTAAAATCCATCTTCTCAAAACCCTGCAAGGCCATGCCCCCCAAGATCCCCAAGCAAAGCTCTTGGTATAATAAAAACTGCCGAGATTCTTATAATGCTTTGAAAGTTGCTATCGCTTCTAAGGACCAGGCCACCATAAGATCTACGAGAAAACTTTACACCAGGGCCAAAGTCCAGGCGAAGCGCGACTGGGATAATGACCACTGGAGTGCCTTACTGGCAGCCAGCAAATTAAGGAACTTAACACTGTTCTGGCACACCTTGAAGTGGGGTAATACTTCAAACTCACAGGCTCCCTCCAACAATGTTTCTCCGGACAACTGGGTATCCCATTACGAATCCCAGTTTTCCGATGCTGATATGGCCGTTACATCTTCAGAATCGCTTTGCTGGGATCCGTTTATACCTTCTAACCTTGAGTTTGACGTTGATGAAGTTAAGATGGCAATATCGAGGGTTCCTAATGGCAAGGCCCCAGGTATCGATTGTGTCCCTGTGGACCTTTTTAAATCCGACCCTGGTATTTGGGCCCCATACATCGCCCTCTTGGCTAATGCACTAGTTAAAGGGGCCCCTATCCCCGACTCATGGAAGGGCGCTGAGATCCTGCCCATCTTTAAAAAAGGTGATCGTTCGTGCCCGGGCAATTATCGCCCCATTAGTCTTATCGACTGTGTTCAGAAAATTGTAGCAAGAATGATTTTGGTAAAGATCCAGCTCTGGGCTGAACAACATGATATCATTTCGCCCCTACAGGCAGGCTTCCGATCGTGCATTAGTACCATTGACCAGGCTTTTAAATTCCAACTAATTGTCTGGAAAACGGTTTATCTTTGCAGTGGTACAATTTATGCAGCTTTTGTAGACCTTCGGTCTGCTTTTGATTTGGTCAATAGGACTAAACTCTGGGGTGAATTAGCGGAGCTTGGGCTATCTTCAGACCTCCTAAACATCATAATTAGGTTACATGATAATAACTTTGCCCAAGTCCGCTGGGGTAACCAAGGGCAGGTCACTGATAAGTTCAATGTCAACAGAGGCGTCAGACAAGGGTGTGTCCTCGCACCCACATTATTCCTACTATTCATTAATAGAGTTGTCCAATACTTCTCCAACAAATCTACAGACGCACCCACACTAGGAAGGTCCAAGGTTCCGCTGCTTATGTTTGCGGACGACACCCTTCTCCTCTCACAAACCTTGTCCGGGCTGCAGTCGGCTTTGAATTTATTTTCTTCTTTTTGTTCCGACTGCGACCTGTCAGTTAACGTTTCAAAAACCAAATATATGGTTTTTAACAAAGGGAAACCTGTGAGGGGCCAGGTGACCATGGATAGTGGTGTTCCGGAACGCACAAATATTATGACCTACCTGGGTGTTTTGTTTGAAAATAAGTTGAACTGGGGACCTCAAATTGACGCTCTTTCTCTTAAATTTGCTCAATTATCGGGCTGTCTGATCAAGGAGCAAAAACAATCCCAGGCAAAAATGATAGGTCCACCCATCAAAATTTTTGAAGCTAGAATTAATTCAGCAATTTTATATGGTGCTGAATTATGGGGTCATACAGATCTTTCCTCCCTGGTTATAGCCCAAAACAAATTTTTCAGAAAGTTAACGGGACTCCCCAGCTCAACGCCAGTGAAACCACTTTTTTGGGACCTTGGTTGTTGTTCGTTTGATGACATTGCCAGGTTTAAACCTCTGGCTTATTGGAGGAGGCTATGGACAGTCCCCGAATTGGCTTCCTTTGCCAAAGCTTTTATGGATGTTCGTTGTATTTTGGGGGCGGGTGACCTCCCCTGGTGTAAACATGTCAGTCTCTTATTGGACTCTATGGGCTTAGATACCCTTTGGTCTGACCCAGCTAACAGTTCTTTTCCCCCGAAACAAAGTTTTAAGACCCTCTATTGGTCTATGATTTCCCAAAAACATATGCTATCTGTTTCCCCTGAGTCCCTTACTGGCAAGTTTTTTGGATTTAAACAAACTCCTGTTTTCGAAGAGTATTGGGATATCATCACCAGGCCTAGTGACAGGAAACTATACCACCAATTCAGGGTAGGCTCCCTACCCACCAACTCATTCACTAAAAAATGGAAGGGTGGCTCTCGTGATACCTGTAGGTGGTGTTCGGACTGTGTTGACTCTGTCGGCCACATATTCTTTGCCTGCCCGGCCTATGTTGCACCTCGGGCTAAATGGCTAAAACCACTCTGCCAGAATATGGGCACCCGGCAAGGTTTTGTAGCACTCAACATTTTGCGACTCGATACTAGTGAGTGCGTTGTAATCGCTGTGGCTAAATTCCTTGGCTGGGTCTGGATTATTCGTAATAAGTCTTAATAGTTGCCTGGTATGATGCTGTGACCTTCCTCTTCCTTTTCAGTGTCTTATGGTTCATGTTTCTTCCTGTTTTTAACGATATTGTATTTTAAATTTTATGCCTGTAAAACGTCTTTCATGATGAAATTTTATCGAAATAAAGACTATATTGTAATGTTAGTCAATGAACACTCGGAACACGGTGATCCTTCTGCTATGATTTATTAGCACAACTAATGAGCAGTTACACCGAGGAGCGCCGGCCACCACTCTGTACGCTCACTGCCGCGCACTCACTCTCTCTCCCGCTCCGCGCTCACACCTGCGCGCGCCTCGCGGCGCCAACGTGCGTAGCCGCGTCACGTCACGTGACGCGCTAACAACTAGACCGCAACATATCTCCCCCTTTTACCGACCCAACAATAAGTCACTTACAGTTCGCAGTCCAGTTCAAAGTCTTGGAACCTGGAAGGCCTTACTACTTGTCTTCCGCTCCTGGTCACCTTACCACTAGACCCTCGAGCCCCTTGGCTCTGTGTTTCCTCACGTTCTGTCCCTTCGGCCATCGCTCCTCCACTGTTCAGATTACCTCCTAGCCTGTCCATCTCTGTCACTGGGGTCTCACCCCCTTGCTCTCCTCCTTGCTCCTCTCCTGCTCCTGCTTCTTCCCTTTCTTCGCTTCCGCTCGCCTTATTCTCTTCATCCACGTCTCCCGTGCCTTCGCCTTCCGTCTCCCACTGTTCCCATCTCAATATCTTGTTGCACCGGGCCATGCGGTCCTGCGACCACACGTTCCCGTCACTGAGCAGAGCCGCTCTATCATACACTTCCTTGACCTGCATGGGCTTGCTGTACTTGCTGTCTCCTTTCCTCTGTAGGGTAGCCAACTTTACTCTCACCCATTCTCCTCTCACTAACCGAGTGTCCTTCACACTCCTCCTCTTATTGTAGTTGTTGGTGTAGATGGCTTGAGCCCTCTCCATATTTGCTCTCACGACTGCTGGAGACCATTCACTGGTCACTACCTTCTCCTTCCAGATTCTGTTGTCGTGCGTGAAAGGTTCACGTCCTCTCAATATTTGGAACGGGCTGTACCCTGTGCTTGTGGGCGTTATCCTGTAGGCCCATACCATATTCTCCACCGCTTTCTTCCAGTCTTTGTTACAGGTGATGGCTGCTTGTATGGCCCCCATCACCACCCTGTTAAATCGTTCCACTAGACCGTTACCTGCTGGATGGTATATGGCCGTGTGCTTTACCTCGATGCCGTTTCTCCCCATGAACTGTTTCCATTTTTCTGATGTGAACTGTGGCCCGTTGTCGCTTAAGATGGACTTGGGAATTCCCTCTCGGGTGAATGTTTCCGATAGGAACTCCAGGATGTTCTCCGTGTCCATCGTTTCGCTCACTTTTATCTCTGGCCACTTAGAATAACGGTCGATGAGGACACACACGTATTTCTGTACGCTCTGGTCATCCAGCACCGGCCCTAAAATGTCTATGGACAACTCTTCCCATGGGTTTGCGGGAGTGTCGAATTTTCCCAGAGCCGGGCGTAATGGCCTCAACGTTTTGTCAGCCCCTTGGCATTGGGGGCACTCCCTGACATGTCTCTCTGCTCTCACGTCCATGCCTGGCCACCAGTAGTTCTGTTTCGATCTAGCTTTGAGTTTCCCAATACCCAGGTGGCCTTCATGTAATAGGTCCAGTAGTTTGTTGATGAGATTCGTGGGGGGAATTACTCTGTCTCCCCGGTATATGAATATGCCCTCATCTCCCACAGTCAGTTCCTCTCTCACTTCATAAAAAGGTTTGAGGTTGGGTTTCACCTTTTTCTTATCGGGCCACCCTTGGGTGATGTGAACTTTTGCCTCCATCAGGTCCGCATCTTCGTCATACGCGGCTGTCCACTCCTGTCTGCTGATGATCTTCTCTTGATCCTCAATGAGAGCCACCATCTCCCCTCTGTCCGCAGGGTCTTCTTCTCCCGGCTCCATGGCCGCCGCTCGGCTCAGGTAGTCTGCCACTCGGTTCTTGTTTCCCGGGATGTACTCTACGTCATATCTGTAGTCCAACAATTTTAGGGACATTTTCGATATCCTGGGTGTGGCGCTGGCGTGTCCACACGATGTCAGAACCTTCACTAACGGCTTGTGGTCCGTTTTGAGCAGGAATCGGGTACCCCATAGGAATTGCCGGAATCTCGTCATGGCCCACACTACCGCTAACATCTCCTTCTCAATGACGCTGTACTTGCCTTCTGTCACCGTCAGTGCTCTGGAGGCGAAGCTTATTGTCTCCATGTCTCCACTTCCTCGGTCTTGCATGAGTACAGCGCCCAACCCCTTGTCGCTGGCGTCCGTGATGAGTATGGTGGCGCCTTGCGGGTCATAACCCTTGAGAGGCATTGCTTCTAGGATCCCTTTTTTGATGACTTCAAATTCCGCTTGGGCTTCCGGTGTCCATTGGAACACCGTGCTTTCTCTGGTCAGCCTCCTCAAGTTATAGGTCTTGGATGCGAATTGTACCACGAATTTACTGTAGTACTCCGCCATCCCCAGGAAAGACCTGACCTCCTCCTTGTTCTTGGGGGCCGGAGCTTCAACGATGGCCTTCACGTTCTCCATCTTGGGGGTGACCCCCTGTTGCCCTATTTCGTGGCCTAAATAGGTCACCGATTGCATTCCCAACCGGCATTTCGACCATTCCGCCGTGAGACCTTTAGCTTCCAGTGTCCGTAATACCTTTTCCAGTGTCCGGTCATGGTCCCTCCTATCTCTGCCCATCACCAGTATATCGTCCTGGAAGTACTGCACGTCCTTGCAGTCTCTGAACAGTTGGTGCATCATCTTCTGGAAAACGGCCGCCGCCGAGGCTAGCCCGAACGGCATGCGACAGAATCTGTAGCACCCAAACGGGGTAATGAACGATGTGAGACTTTTGCTGTCCGGGTGTAGGGCTACCTGGTGGTAAGCTGATGTCAGGTCGATGGTGGAGTACCACTGGATTCCTCTGGTTCGTGCCAGCATCTCCTCTATCTTGGGAAGGGGAAATTTCTCCACCACTATGTTCTTATTGAGTTCTCTCAAGTCTACGCAGAGCCTGACCTTCCCGTTGGGTTTCATCACGACCACCAAAGGCGCCAACCATTCGGCACAGGTTATGGGTTCTATGATGCCCTTCTCCTCCAGATCTTGGAGTTCCGTCTGGACAGCTTCCCTTACTGCTATGGGCACATTCCTCACCTTGTGTGCTACTGGTGTGGCTCCTTCCTTAAGTACTATTTTGTGTTGAAATTTCTCCATTTTTCCTACTGCGCCCCCAAACACTCTTGGGTAGTTTTCTTTCCATCTGTCCATGTCCAGCCATTCCACCTGGTCTGTGAGCAGGATCTGTTCCTTTCCTCCTGGGTCGAGTTTTATGCCCAGGTCGCCCTGGTCCAACCATCCCAGGACGGAGGGTCCTTTCTCGGCCACATACAGCTTGCACCACGCTGCACGGCCTCTGAACTCGAACAACAGACGTCGGAACCCTAGCATGGGAATGCGATCACCATTGTATGTTACCGGTCGTATGTCTAGTTTCTCCAGCCCAGGGCCCAACTTGGGTTGGAATTGTTCTACCCACACTGTACGCTGTACGATGGTGAATGGGGATCCGGTGTCTGCCACAACAGAGATGGTTATGCCGCCCATGGACATCTCCAGGACCGGTTTGGTTGATCTCTTGGCATCCACGCTCAGTACCTGATCGTATATGCACAGTACGGTGACCACCTCTTCCTCCGTGGCGTCTTCCTGGTCTTCCGCGCTTTGGTCCATGTATTTCACCACTCCCTTCTGTTGTTTCTTCCGACACACCTTCTCGTAGTGGCCCATGATACCGCAGTGCATGCATTTGGCTCTGAAGGCCGGGCAACGTCTGTCGTGGGCTTCGTGGGACCAACTTCCACACCTGTAGCACGTTTTCTTGCTCTCACCGTCCGCTTGTTTCCCTTGCCATCTGCTGGTCCCTTTGGTTGTGGGAGACTTGGTTTTCTGGTCCCTGCGGTGATCTCCCTCCTGTATCCTGTTCACCATGGTTGGGGTGCCTGTGTCTTTTCTGGTAGCATCGGCGCACCTCTTTGAGAGTTCCGCCCTCTTCCCTATGACCATTACTTCCTTGAGTGTGGTGTCCCCACTCGCCCACAGCTTGTCTTGCACGTTTGTACTGGTGGTGTGCATGATCACCTGATCTTTTATAAATTCGTCTTCCCACAGTGCGTACCTGCACGGGGCTGCTAGCTTCCTCAGTGCTGCTACATACTCTTCGATGGATTCCCCCACCTTTTGTTTCCTTTGCTGGAAATTATATCTGTCTACCGAAACACAGACGGTGGGGCGGTAACGCTCATCCAGGTCCTCCACCGCGTGCGCATACACATCATCGTCTGTGTCTTCTCTCTTCGTGGGCACTAGGCTCTTGTATATTCTCAGCCCTTCGGGCCCTAGATTTAGTAGCAGGATGCGTTTTTTCCTCTGGGGCGTGAATTTTTCTTCGTTCTCGTCCTCCAAAACCCCTATGAAATTATCTATGTATTCCTTCCAGTCCTCCCATTTCATCATTGGTTCACCGGGTTTCGTTAGGAATTGCACCGGTGCAATCGCATACCCTGCCGGGGTACTCATCTTTGCTTCCTTGGTGCTTGTTTCGTCGGTGGCTTTGCTCGGGGGGCTGCCTGGGGTGTTGTCGTTGTTTCTTGTGTGCTTGATCCTCTGAGGGCTCTTGTCACTGGACCCCACTTCCTCCTCTTTGGTAGCCAGTGCAGCGCTTTATGTGCTTGATTACGTGCGAAGGCAGCTCGTGTGCTTTTGTTGGTTGTGGACGGCGTCGTCTCTTTGGCCTGTATGTGGTTCGGTTATTGTACCGTGGCACTGCCACGCTCCTCGGATGCTCTGTGCCTGGGGTCGACCTCCGCAGTTGGCTGGGGCGTATCCCGTGACTTCCCCCTTCCAGGCGGCCTGTGCGGTGTTTTGTTTGGGCTTGATGGCCTGGTGGCGTGTCTTCCTTTGACTCGTGGGGCCACGTGGAGTGTTGCCCTCTACTGCGCTTCCCCGTCGGTCTGGTTTCCGTCCCGACCTCGTCGCCACTGTAATGTTAGTCAATGAACACTCGGAACACGGTGATCCTTCTGCTATGATTTATTAGCACAACTAATGAGCAGTTACACCGAGGAGCGCCGGCCACCACTCTGTACGCTCACTGCCGCGCACTCACTCTCTCTCCCGCTCCGCGCTCACACCTGCGCGCGCCTCGCGGCGCCAACGTGCGTAGCCGCGTCACGTCACGTGACGCGCTAACAACTAGACCGCTACATATATGAATTGAATTGAATTGAATTTATGTTTCAAAAAAAGCATCCGACCAACCTCGGAGTTCAAACGTGCATCTGCACAGCAACAAAAACAATAAATTAACCAACTCTGTTCCTCACGTAGGAAACGTACATTACAAATTAACTGTTCAATCCATGGCACATTCAGTTGCGTGTTACCCTTCCACAAAAGCACTTCAGCACCTCGGTATAAGCTATATGAACGCAATTACAATACCCACGTGGAGTCTTGATGGCCATTTGAGAAATACAACACTTTAATGACTCCTATTAAATATATTTTTGCAGAATCAATGTTAAATAGTCAAAGTACTTAAATTATACTATATTCATAACAGATACATTCCAGCCCATGGATTACTTTCGAAATATTCCCGTCGATTTAAAACTGCGATCTAACAATCACAAACCCGGATGTAGGATCTTAAAATCACTCTAGCCCCGCCCATTCTTCAGTGTGTCATAGCTGCCACTTCACCGTTGTTACTCATTGGCTAAACTCGGAAGTCGTTTTGGCGGCAATTCACATGGCGCGCGGCGACAGTAAGAAAACTGAGAACTTCTTTAAACACTAGCAATGTTGATAGGCGGTGCCGGTCAATGTCGTCATACATTTTATACCCAGTCACTGGTCTGCCTGGGTAATCGAACGTCCTATTGGACAGTGCTTCGCGTCAGAAACTAAATAGGCGAAGCTCATGCCTGTTTCTAAGATGGCCTCTGTGTTAGACGCAAACCCAGTGAGCACAAGGACAGTTTGCGCATGTTGAACGCGCACGTTGTACGTAATTACGTTGCTGAGTTAATGTACATAGTAATAGAAACATGCGCACGCTGTGAAGCTTCGCGATGATTTTTGGAAATTTTCAGTTCTGAATTACTTGGGCATATCACTGACATGTTGGAAGTACACCCTCAAAGAAAATTACAAGAACCCAGAGACCTCACCACAAAGACATAAAGAAGGAACGTAGCATAGTTTTAACGGTGAAGCCCCTCAAGTGTAGATTCGATAAAGTTTTTCAGTTTATACATAATGAATACAAGTGAACTGTTATAGGGGTCCTATATTTGACTGAAACTGGACGGCTCTAATTGGGACCTCTGTTAGTATAATTGGGGTAATGTGCAATCCAATACGGTAGTTCTTAGAATGCGGCAGATTTCTTTAACATTCTTGGCACCTAGCGCACAAGGGATGACCAAATCTCGCAATTGACAAATTCTGCGAGAGTTGGTTGTTTGGCTGTGCGCGTGCCCGCTGCTCCAGCCTCCCAGTCTGCAGTTCCTCCAGTAGCCAGTGGGCGGCACTGTTTCCCTACTGAAGGTACAGCATAGGCTTCACCGGCAGCGGTAGCAGCGGCGAGGCACAGAAGCTCCCCGAACAGCAGCTGTCCGAGCAGTGCGGGACAAGCCGGCCAGCTAAATGCAGTGACTGACCTGGTAAGCAAGACCTAGGGAGTAAGATGGATTTTTTGTAAGAAGTTGATGAAGACTCTACGTTCCCTCTGTCGCCGGGAAACTGATGTCAGACGGCCTGGGGTTTGTGTTCATGACGGGGTCTCTACTGCAGGCCTTCTGGGAGGCGGCCTTGTTTTAAGAGGGACTAAGTGCCTTCTAGTCTCCGGCGCGGACATTTGGGCCGTGCCTTTGTGGCTGTGAATGGGCAGGCAATTTTGTGCGCGGTTGCTGACATTCCTTTTTGTCTCCGCCAGGGGCCGGCAGACACCACCAGGATCAGCATGGAGTTTCCAGCACCGCCGAAAATTGGGACCGATCCCGGCAGGATCGTTTATCCGCCCGGAGTGAAGGATATAACAGATAAGATCACCAACGATGAGATGGTCAAAAGGCTCAAGGTAAGACCCGTTGAAGCGCCTACCTACCCCCATGCTGTAAACCACAATGCCAATGAGTAGAACCCACAGAAGACCCTAGAGGGCAAAACCACAGGTACTACATAGAGCACATCGCATTGCTAATCAGGCCGAGAGTTCCCCAGAGCTGAGCCACAGAGATCCCCTAGAGAGCCTGACCACAGCGTCCTTCCTCCCAGGTGGCACAGCCGCAGGGCCCTCTCACAGTGAACAGCAGCAGAGCGCAAACGCACCCAGCTCCCTTTCACGGGCATGCCATCCAACTGAATATATCGTGACACTCCTACTCCAAAAACCCAGTTTTTTCATAGAATGGCGTATATTTTCTCCACTAAAAGGATGCAATCAGTACACTACCACAGGCTTCCCTGAGAGCCCAGTGTACTACCTTGAACTTCAAGATCAAATACAGACGTATGCAGAAAGCATGCTGTGACCACCACCTGCAATGATGTTAAAAAAAAGTACACCCTCGCAAGATTCCACGCTTTTACATATTTAAACCTCCCCTTCATCTAGTTCTTAATCATTCTTAACAGTAGATAAATCCCAAGCTGTCAGTTTGGTCTGAAGCTTTCACGTTTCTCTTAACTCGTCATGTCTTGACCAAAAGGTATCTCTGATCGTTTCAAATAAATATTATTACTTGGCAATGTGAGAAGTGTTACAAGATCATTTTCAGGCAGTATGAAGTCCTTTATTTCACAGTGAGAAAGATTATTTATAAATGTCAAGACTATTTACAGCCCATGAGTTAGTGTTGAGAAAATGTTCCTTAAGACCACACAGTATGATGCTTCTGGGCATTGCACAGAATATTAAAGATACATCCAGCGGTCTAGAGACATTTAAGTTTTAGTCCATGATTCTTTTATTAGGAAAGGATTGTTCAAGTATGGCCTTAATTGATGCGTAGCTGGGGAAAAACACTCCTTTTTCCTAAAAGAACATTATAGCATGTCTAATGTTTTTTTTTGAGGGGCTGACCTGAATGAACTGCAAGACATCGAGTCTATCGGTCTTTGCCCGCTCATTTTAGAGTAATATGTGAGCCAAATCTGTCCAACAGCTGACACTGCTGAAAGTGGATTATGTAGCAACACATCAATGGTTGAAAAGAATCATGGTTTTGAAATGCCCAAGTCAAGGTCCAGATCTTAATTCATCGAAATGTTGTGTTTGATACTAAAGACTTGCGCACAAGTGAATGTTATGAAACATTACAAAGTTTGAGGAGTGGGTCTAATTTGTTTCCTATGTTTCTAGCAATGTGAATGACTGAAGCTCTACTGGAAACATTTACTTCACATATTCCCTTAAGACTACTTAATGTTAACTGTTTTTCTTTGGATTTAATTCTGATAGTGAAATTTGTGTATGGTATTTAGATTGCTACTGTAAGGATTCGGTGCAGGTTAAATTAAGGTCGTATGTCTTAATCTGTAAAGCAATACTTTCTTTAGAGGGTTCCTTTCACCTGGCTGTATAAGAAGCACACCAGTAAACACATTACTCTTAACACAGCTGCAGACCAAATTACAGGAGTGCATAACAAAACAGATTCTCTGGATCAGGGTGGTGAAACCCCGGTCTTAAATGGTGTGGGAGAAATCGGGGCGACTCAACCAATTGTAGATTTTAGGATTATCTACGAACTGTTTAAATCATCCAAGTTTCAATTAATTGCATGCAACTTTATTGTAATGCTCCTAGTTATTAAGAAAAACTAAATATTTTGGTTCAGAACCCAGTTGTATCATGCCTAATTTGGAACTGTTGATATGTTTTCTTTGATTTGTTGGATGTTTTTGAAAATTTGGAAGTCAAACTAGTGACGTGTGGTTTGACTGAAGTTATGTCTTGAGTAACTTTCTTGGTAGAGTAGCATACAAAGAGTCGCCAGTGTTAGAAGGCAGTGTTGGCATAACACATATTTGTTGTAGAAAGCTTGTTTGGGGGAGGTGCTGTGTTCTAACTTCCCACCCATTGAAATGTAGGGCAAATAGTATTTTGATGTATGAGAGAATGTACATTTGACTCGAACTGTTCCTGATGCAAGTGTACAACTGAATTAAGCTATAATGTGGCAGGGCATAGCACTTTCTCACATGCTTAGACGCAATACACTGATTAGTACGTAAAAACCCCATATGGATGAAAACAAACATGCTTTCTTTGGGTCTGAAATAGAAACCGTATGATAAGCACTTACTTCATGACAGCGGAATACAGACAATACATCTGATAGATTAAGAGTGCCGCAACAGCCCATGCCTGGGTGCAGTGATTATTGTAAATGCAGATGTTTCCCGGAGTTAACAGCACAAACACATTGTTGCTTTTAAAGCCAAGAGCTGTACACAATCCAGTTTCACATTACACACCGTATCTCCACTGCAACTGTGTTTCCACTATAATGGGTGCTGATGATTAACAACTATTCCACCAACACCTTCTCACGGCGAAGTGTATCTACAAATGAAAACAAACACAAGTGCACAATCAGGGATGCTGCCAGGTAGCATTGACTACTCTATTGCTGCATGAACTGGCCAGTTTATTGCATGCATCTGTGACCATTAAAAAATCGTATTTCTGCAAATGAATATGTATCTCTGTACAATTGTTTGTTCTGGACATCATTTATTTTCAGTTTGTCATTTGCTTGAGTGCTTACTTTTGACAAGTAGTGCTTAAAATGACATTTAGTTCTGCATTGTTCGTTGTTTCTATTGTGTTTTATAAACACTGTACTTTTTTTTTTTTAAGTAATTTGGTGCTTTTTCGTCTATAGCCTAAGTGATTTGAGTTTTCATCTCTGAATTTCTTTTTACCAATCTGTAACTACAATTGCTTACCAGAAATGTGTTCTTTGAGTTTTTTGTTGTTGCCACTGTTATGGTAGAACTTACTAATCCTTTTTCTCTATTTTCCTACTTGCTCTTAGCACATTTTATGTAGTTTTCTTAAATGGGAAAAATGTACACAACCCACAGTGAGCACATTATCTGTTTTGTGTGTAGGAATACTTAGCTGTTTGTCTAGTGGTGTGCATTGATGTCCCCTTTGATAAGACATGATTTTGACTGGATTTTAAATAGTTAATATTCACTCATCAAAATGAGCATATATTTCTATCATAGGTGTTTTTTTGGTTGCTTTTTTTCCTCAGGGGCATGAGTTCTGTAACGTTGTACAGGGACATTGGCATGTTTTTTTTTCTTTTTTAATATTTGTGCTCACGTTAATTATTTGAACTACAAAATGGATGTAACTTGCCTTCTCGAAACCCAAAAACTACAATTTTATCAACTTGTTTAGGAAATACCAAGGTTAGTGTCTGTATGTATATATATATATCCGATTAACTATACATTGTTGAATATTCTGTGCATCAAGTATTCACGTATTATTCAAGTGTTTCTGCTGTGTCTATTAATGTTACCGCGTGATAACTCGCACTTAGCACTGTCGCTTTAAAAATGCAAAAAATGCTTACCTCCGTGTCATGTGATCAAGGCTCACCTCGAGCCGAAACGCGTCAGGACTGAGCAAGGCAATACAATTATATAAGCACTACACCGTGGTCCGTTTCCGTCTATGCGAGCGAGCTGAGGAGTGACTGAATGCAAGGATATATATTTGCAAAGCGAGCCGTTGTATCAAATGTTGTTTATTCAGTTCGCTTTTAGTATCAAGATTGTTTTTACTGGTTTAACATGTCCCAATCGTATTTTGATAGTCTGCAATTTTGTGGTATTGTGATTAATTTGCATGCATCATTTACAGTGTTTATATTTGAGGAAGCAGACGTAAAAATGCTCAGTCTTACCAATAATGTAATAAAGGTTGAAATACTAGTACTGAAATTAATTTTTTCATTTAAAAAATATGCAAAACAGTTGAAAAGGAAAGCATCAGACAACATCATGATACAATTTGCAAGAATCTGGTAAAGCACAAGTAATGAGCGTAAAGGCACAAAGCTGATAACGATGACAAGGGAAGAAGGGTGCGAGTCAAGTCTGTGGCTCCACATCTTTTCTTTGAACAGTCATCTGGTACAGTGTTGACTTGAATACAGTCGTGCTACAGGTCCCAGATTTTGTAATGCTTCTCGGGTCTTCCAAGTGCCAGGTAGATGAGTTTTTCCTAAATGCTGCACTTGTTCTTTCCCTGCATCTTTTCCAAGTGGAAGGATTGATGCTTCTCCATTGCCGTGTAGTGTCTCTTTGGGCCAGGACCAGGTCAAGATATTAACATGAGATTGTGAGGTATTGAATAGCATCCATGATATTTAAGATGTCTAAAAGGATGAGTTTAGGAATGGGTAAGATGGGACAGCCCAAAACATTTGATAGAAAATCAAAGACTTTAAACCCACTATATTTGGACAATTGGGGAACTCCATAACGTAAAGTGTCTGCCATAGATTTACATCTGAAGCATGTTGTAATGCTGTCTCTCACAATTTGTTTCTGGTGTTATAAACCATGTACACATAGTTTAGTTGTATGAGGCAATAGATAAGGCAACCTATTTAGGGGTTACAGAGGCATCACACTAGTTTTCTTTAGTCATTGTGTTTTCATCTTCATGTTCCTCCTGCAAGTTAGTAAAAGTGATTTTATAGATTATGAGCGGTATAGCTGAGACATTTTATCCTCAAGGCAACACTGTGTAATCTTGGCTTCAAGAGGATTATATTTCGTGGTGTCACCACCAACTGTAGGTTTTGCTTGCGCTGTGGTTTTGAAATCTCTTGTAATGAAAATCAAATCTAAAATGGGGCTTATAAACCAGAAGGATGGTTGTCACTGCCTCCTTCAACACTCTTTAACTTACCATCTAAAAGTTACCACCTGCTTTGGCTTACATTTCCAAGCAACCTGACTTGTAGAAGGCCTGACTCCGCTATGCACCAGGACCCTTACTTTTTAGACGTCATCTTTGGAGTATTTGAACTCCCAACAATTCCTGGAGTCCTGCATAGGACTCTTCTCCAAGCAGCATGACACGGTTGGGATTCACTGAAAGCAGTCCACTAAATCTAGGCCATAATTATGGTGCCCTGTTTTCTCCTAGCAGGGTCTGATTTGTTTGTTGTTGTATGTTGAAGATCTCCACCTCGTTTTTGTAAAAGGTTGTGGATCTAGCCAATTTTCCCTAGCCCAAGAGCAACGTTAAAAATGCTACCATGGGGGGTTGTAAATATTTGCAACTGCAGAGGTTTCCCTGCTCCTCAAAGCATTCATAGCTGACCCAGAGCAAATCACGAGGTGCTGTGCAGACCAAATGTAACCATGGCAAGCTTGGATGCATCTCTTGATGGCCCAGCAGAGGATCTTCCCTCTCAAGCAACGTTTTTTTTCTTGTCTTGATTACTCCAAGCAGATTGCATAGTTCCTCGATTTATTCCCCCCCACACCACCACCTGTTGGCTGTTTCGGATCCTTTTATATTCAATTGCAGGTTTTCCCCATCTTTCTGCTATGTTACTTTTTGGGAATAGGGTACATTCTTGTACTTTAGCTTTTTTGTTTTATTGCTTGCTAGATATTTTGATCAACCTGACTTACTGCGGAATCCCTCCATTAGTAACATTTGCATATTCTCCTTTGTTTGCATTTGGCATGTCAGTCATGTAGCTTGCTCCTCTATTGAATGTTTTTCCATCTTTTGTTTCCTGATAAAACATGGGTCATTATGTTGATTTGTATAGCGCACTAATCACCCGAGGGGTTACAGGCCTTGAATAATAATTAAAATGTTACTAGACCTGCAGGTCTAGTAACTTGAATAATCTACTTAACACAACTGTAATGTAATTGAGCCATAAACTGGTCTCAATATGTCATCTTAGGCAAATATTTTATTTTGCAGAGCCACCATTTTCTTCATATGAGAGCACCTTCCAATATGTGAGTTTAGATCTCCTGCTCTTAATAGACTAAACACTGTCTCCATGCATAATAAGAATCTAGTCCACATATAGGGTACACGTGACCCCTGACTAGCCTTTTATTTCACTAATAGCATTGCCATTAAGTGGGGGATAGGAATGTTTCTCAGTGCATGTTTAAAAACTCACTTTTAATGAAATGATTATTTCTATAGCATGAGGTGGTAATGCCCTGTCATTTACAGACAACACATCTTCCATTGGAATGGTACAAAAGCATTGAAAATGCAATAGGGCTAGCATTTGTTTGAGTTAGTGCTATTGGCGTGGTAAGTGCCAATGTCTTTTACCTGTGTGTTACGGAGTGTGTGTATGTGGTGTGTAGTGCAAGTATGTGGGTTGAATTATGTATTGTGCTGTTGAATTTTGTGGCATGATGTGAAATTGTGTGGTGTGGATTGTATGTATGGGGTGTGTTATGTAACTGTGTTGCAAGTGCTATTCTAAAGGTCAAGGCCATGTAATCGTGCCTCTGCCCGGATGTGTCGCGGCAGGATGAACAATGTGGTAGTTACTGATATTTTGAAACACTAAATCAGATTATATGGTTTACCTATAATGCACTGTTTTTTTTTTATAAAAGATGCAAAATAAACTATTACAATCTGATACAGACGCCACAAATCAGCATTATTTTTAGGGAGAAATCGAGCCCAAATTCTGATTGGTGGCATTGTTACTAAAATTCTGTATTCGATTGATTAAGGCAGCTTTTTAACTAAGCTGGAATGTCCCGTCCCACAGACTAGCCTATGTATTTCTGTCACACCTAGGCCCATAAATATATATATATTTTTGGGAGGGCAGGGATCAATGGCGGACTCCAATGGCTGCACCTCTTTGCTGTGTTCCTGTTATATATAGTTGATCGTGTAGTCACAATTGGTGTGCACAAACTGCTCCTGCCGTTGAGAGATGCAAACTGCCAGGCAGATAAACAAGAAACTGGGAAAGAATGGAGCGGTGCACTACCCTGGTCTTCTGTTTTAGTAACAACATGTAGTCCGTTTCCTTTAGTGAATTTTTTTTCTTTATTCTGATATTCCAACAAAATTGTGAAAAGAGTCTCAGCCAACGCGTTTCGTTCAGGAGAATGAACTTCGTCAGGGCGTGTGTAATAATGAAGACTGACTCCAATAGGTTCCGTGTTGGTGGGGGTCTCCTGTTAGGAAATGACAGAATATCGCTGTAGTAGCAGTCACGTGTCAAATGGCGGATCCGAGGACAGAGAGTGCCTCCTTGATATGGGTCCAATAGAGAATTCTGGAGCCGTAGAATATCCGTGCTCCTTCCTCGCACCGCATCCAGAGGCGGTGCGAGGAACGAGCATGGATATTCTACGGCACAGTAGCTTCGAAGAAAACCAGACATATAAACATATACCATGTAAGTGTTCAGATAAGCAGGGGACACTATTGATGATGCGCTGTTGCACATTTTTTACAGCTTGTTCCCAAATCAGACATTAATGTTGTATAAATGAGCAAGAAGGAAGTTTACTCTGGTGTTCACATAAACCGTTTTGTACTCCCGTAATTTGTACAATTTGTGCGCAACTAAAGCACAGAAGTTTCCTGCACTTCTATTACTGTGTGCAAAAACATCACTTTGAACAGTTAAATTCTATATTTTTTTTAGGGAGTTTCACTTAGTTGGCTCACTCCTTGCAGTCAGTACGTGTAATACGAGGGCATGTTTAATATAGGAAAAGTTGTCGGGGAACAGAAGGAAAGCCGTGTGTGCGTCAAATGTGTCATGCAAGGTAGTACAAACAAGATTAAATTTCTAAAATCACCTATGTGCGCTGATAAAAACAAATATTTGTAAGCCAATTTGCTCTTACCAGAACACGCTAAATGTGTTTTTTTTTTAATAAAATGTCATCTTCTCATGGAAAACACACAACATTCAAAAACACAAGACCATATGCAGGGGGCAAGATCTGTGGGCCCGTGATGTGCTGGTGCAATCTTATTTCTAACACAACCGAATGTGCCAAATGCGTTTGATTTCCAAAATGCTATTGGGAGATAACTGGACACGTTGTATTTATTTATATATAACTTGGCATAGAGCAGTAAAGCTTCATTACGAGGTAATATGTGAAGTCAGACAGGGAGATAAGACCTCAATCACAGGCAGGGATATAGCCCCATGGATCATAAGTGATGGCAACAGGTGCTTAAGCACAGAAAAATACAAGAAGGGGCTGACATTGTGCAAGCTGCCTCCCGTGATAGCTGCAAGCAAAGCGGGCACTGTTGCAGGATAGCGCATAGTGCCTACATGAGGAGAAACTCATTAAAGAAAATAGTGCTCACAAACTATAAATAACACCTACCGTGTAACGAGAAGTAAAAGGGCCAGTCTTCATGGGAGGTTACAAATGAAGACAAGGCGGTACTAAAGAGGGATTAACAAGCCTATTAACGAATCAGAAGCCAGCATTTACAAAGGACAATGACACAAGCCAATGAGGAATATTACTGATAGTGGGCAGGGCTTCAAGCACATACTCCAATACAGCATGGCTCGCAGAGCAGCGCATACGCTGCCCAGGCTCGACCTAAAAACTTTCACACTGCAGTTTTGCTTATAAAACTATACAGTGTATAAACAATAAATCTGTGGAAATTGGGTTTCAGCAAGCATATTTATCATTTGCACATCACCAACTAAAGTGTTCCGATTTGTTTTCATCCTATACATTTTTTTTCATCACACAGAATTTCTAAACAAGGGCTTTCCCAACAACTGACATTTATTTTGAAAAGTTTGTACAGTTCATTTTTAAGTAATTTTAATGTGTTTTAGGATAAAACAGGACATCCCACAGCCTTTAATTTCACACTTTGTGTACAGCACGTTTGTCAGACAGTTTACTCCACAAAAGCCTTGAACTTTACAGTTGGGGAAAGAAAAGTAATTGTAGATGTAAACTGACTTTTGACCTCGGTCTCTGAACACAGAAAAATGTGACCAGATAAAAGTAAGATTTAAAGGCATCTTTAATGCTTCTTCACTTTGTGAGTGAAAAGAACACATGTTTATCGGTTTGCCAGAAGGGGTCAGTAGGCCCTAAAAATAGCTCACCCTGATAAAATCTGACTTACCATTGCGAGGGGGCGAGTAGATTTGTCAAGGTCTGGAGTATCCAAGTGCTTGTGCAGTGTGTGTGTAGTATAGGTGTGTGGTCCCAAGGGTTGGCGAAGTGTATGTGGCTGTTCAGGTATTCTGGTTCAGTCTTGTGTAGGGCTTTGTAAATGTGCGTTAGAAGTTTGAATTGGCTGTGCTTGTGAATGGTGAGCCATTGAAGCTTCCTGAGATGTGGTGTGGGAGGTCGAATACGTGTCTTAAGGCTTCTTTGTAGATGGTCTGGAGTCTGTGTAGGAGTTGTTTAGAGATTCAGGCTTGGAGCGTGTTGCCGTAGTCCAGCCTGCTGGTGATCAGTGCTTGCATGACGGTCCGTCTGGTGTTCTAAGGCAACCATTTGAAGATCTTTCGCAGCAGGCATCGGATGTGGAAGCAGGAGGTGCACAGTGCATTGACTTGAGTCGTCATGTTGAGCTTGTCATCTAGGATGATATCTAGATTTCTTGCGTGCTCTGTGGGTGTTGGTCCTACCTCTGATGAACACCGTGTGGAATCCCCTGGGGTGGTCTTGTTACTTGTTGCTGAAGATCAGTACTTCCATCTTGTCACAGTTGAGATCCAGGCAGTTGGTTCACATCCAGTCAGCTACCTTGGTCATGCAGCTGGTGAAGTTTGCTCTGGTGGTGTTTGTCTTGTTTTTCAGTGAGAGAGGATGAGTTGGGGGTCATTGGCGTAGGAGATGACTAAAATGTCTTGTGATCTGATGGTGTTGGTGAGCTGTGTCATCTATTTGTTGAAAAGGGTGGGACTGTGGAAGATCATTGTGGGACACTGCACATCGGTTTCTTGGTCTCTGATCTGATGGATGGCAGTCTGACTATTTGGGTTCTTCTGGTGAGGAAAGAACAGATCCATTTGAGAATGGGTCCTTGTATGCCAATCTCGTGGTGTCTTCTGAGGAGGGTGTTGTGTGGGACCTTGTAGAAGGCTGTGGAGAGGTCGAGCAGGATGAAGGCTGCTGTTTCTCCTTGGTCCAGGATGTTTTGAATGTCGTTGGTGGCCGCGACGAGTGCTGTTTTTTTCTGAATCCTAATTGTGTGTTGTCTAGAAGATAGTGAAGTTCGGGGTAGGTTGTGAGTTGCTTGTTAATGGCCCTCTCAATTACTTTGGCTGGATAGGGGATTATGAAGATGTGTCGAAAGTTGCTCAGGTGATTCAGGTTGGCTGTAGGTTTCTTTATGAGGGCATTGATTTCTGCAAGATTCATTCATCTAGGAAAGTGGCGGACATGATGAAAGTGTTGATGATGTAGGTCAGGGTGATGCTGATTGGTCATGTTCGCATGTTGTGGATGTGGTGGACCATGAGTCCATTGAGGCCCCTGAATGGATGGTCTGCATGATTGTAGCTGTGTCGTTTCTAGTGAGGGTTGCCCATTCGGTCAGGTGGCCATCTTGGTTCGTGGTGGATAGGTTAGCAACAAGTTTTCTAGGGTTGGATTGGTGTGCAAAGTTGCTGTAGATGTTTGCAATTTTGCTGTGGAAGAAGTTTGATGGGTTGTCTTGCAGAACTTTGTTGTAAAGTGGTACGATTCTTTTGTAAAATGTTATCTTGCTTCACCTAGTTTTCTTGATTGTCAGTTTGACTATCTACTGTTTCTGAAAAGTTTACCCCTACACAGACTATTTCCAAGAACTATAAGAGTTCTCTTTGCTGTATGCCAATAAATGAGTTAACAGTTCAGTGTTTTGGTTGTCTACAAGATAAAGTACCTCCTATAAATGTACTTTTAGGTCTGGGACATGGGGGGAGATTCCTTGAATATTACGGGAGCCCTATGACACAGCTGGAGTGAGTAGCCAGAAGATTTTGAGGCAAATAGCAAGATGATGATTGCGGAGAAGCCTAACCATGGTTGACTTATCTTTGTTAATAGTAGGAAGCACCTTATACGGGGACCTTTCCTTCCATTCGTGTTGACCTTTTGGATGAATATGTTCAGAAATAGATAAAGAATAGCATTAAGCATGTACTTTGATCCCTATATGATCTTGACCCACACATGAGCATTCCCACCACTTGACCACCCTTTGAAGCATCTGCAGTATTGTGTGGTACTGAAGAAAGTGGTTGGACTGCATTATTGCCCACACAGAAACGTGCGTTTACACATTTGAAGAGTGATCCCAGCTCACACCACCACGAAGTACAAAAATCAATATCGTGTTTCAGTTGTATTTTGTGCTGTGTATGTGCAGTGGCTGGAAGTGTGTTCAAATGTAGAGTTTGAGAAGTGGTGATTCTGGATGTGTGTAGAAGTGAGTGGATTGCAGTTAGGGTGAGATCTTGCTCTCATCTCATTTTTATGTATGCAATGTGATTAATATTTTGGATGTAATAGCTTTCAGCAAAAAGTAGATTATGGAACAAATTTGTGAAAAGTATGTTAAGAAAATATGACCTAAGAATAGATTATGGCTTATAAATGAAATCATATATGGAGTATACTTTTTTTTATTGGGGGGGCAGCACCCTTTATCACCTGAGAGGCACACAGGAAGTAATAAAGGTCATGTTGGACTATCCATTTTTCAGTGTTTTGGTTGTACATTAAAAGGCTTTGCACACAATACTTGCTGACTCAGCCCCACTGAACTAACCTGTTCTGAACATAGGGCTGCAGGAGTGAGTATAATGCAGCATCTAGAGAATCCTAGCACAAGAGATGCACCTGGCAATCAAACAGCTTGTTTGATCTTCATAGATCGAGCAATCCACAGGGTTACCAGAGAAGACTGCTGAAGTGTAGAGCTTCCTCACTAATAAGTGTATTGCTTTTGGTGTTCTTTCTGAAATTCCTAGTTAACCTCAATGCTCTAGAGATCTTCTCTTGTGGCCTTCTGTCTAGCCTTCAGAAGGCACTAGTATCTTTTACCTTTTCATGTTCTAAATTTTAAAAATCCCTTTCCTAAATGTAAATCAAGTCCTATTTCTTTTAATATGTAATAGCTCCAACTAGATGCTTCCTGAGTAGCGGGAACAGAGAGATGTTTTCTTGCTTCCATGCATGTTGCAACAAAATTTATGGTGCCGAACTATGTGACAACCAGGCTGGAGAGTGTCCGATATACCAATGCCCTTTACTTCAGAAGAACATTGAGAGGAACTATTATAACCGACTGCTAGAGAGGATGTCCTGAAGGCAATAGGAAACCTTACACAATCAACGTCTCCAGGTCTGATCCCTTCGCCGCCACCTTCTACAAAGTGTTGGCTCCTCAACTGCTACAGACACTAACAAAAGTGATGAAAGACATGATTTCACATTTTTTCCTGACACGGTCTGTGACATAGTGTACTGCATAAACCAGGTAACGGAACTACTTAATGGCAGTCAGAGGCAATATTGTTACTCAACTTGGACACACAGTATTTTGCCTAGATGTTGGTATCCGTGCTAGAGGTGGCTGCTCCCAGGCTTAATGCACCTTAACCATACAGTTTTTTTTTATTTAACAGGGTGCGAAATTTGAGATAACACATAGAACATTCTGCGTATTGTTATCGCGTTTAGGAGAGGTAGAGCAATGGTTTTGGGATCCATTGGTGCTGAGAAGGCTATTGAATGGGTTGATTGAGCCTTTATAATCATTGCCTTGTGAAAAATAGGAATAGGAGTCTTGTTGCATACAAGGCATAAAAGCGAGCTATCAAAATCCAATTGAAATGAATGGCGGGTTAACTGAAAGGATTAACCTAAGAATCAGTCTTACTAAGGGTAACTGACAACCCGACTGCCAGGGGAGTAAAATTGAGTCCTGACAAAAACCAACAGCTTTGTCTGGTGACATTATGCTCACCCCTACCATCCTGGGGACCTCCCTTCTGCAGTGCTAGGTAATACCAGTTGGTCTCGGGTTTCAAATTAGCCTGAGGAATCAAAGGGGCTAAACCTTATCACACTTAAAACACTGTACTAAATACAAACTGAAGCACCATTTAAAGGGTGGGAAAGAGCATGGAATGCTTGGAGATACTTAAAGCATATAGTAAACGTAGAGGGTGTTACTTGCACATCGAAAACAGAACTGTTCAATGGCAATTGCATCAAATATTTTGGCTAGGGCCAATAGTAATGTTGAGGATGATTGTAATCCCAGAAATACTTTTTGCATTCCGAGAACATTCATTGACTATTGAGGGGAAAATGGGCGATTTCCACACTATACAAAACATGTCTCCACTATATTTGGCAGTACAAAAGAGCTGGGCTAGACTGAAAACCTAAAAGGGGATGTTAGGGCATACTGTACTTACCGAAATATTTCCAAGCAGCCCACTTATGATGGTGTCATATGGACATTCAAAAATAATGGCGCTGCACAGGTGACACTGGTGGGTTGTTTCCTATAGAAGGTTGCATGGCTGCCCAAGATACAAAAAGACCCTTGTCTTTATATTTCTCCTGTACTTGAGGCTGTTCTGAAGGTCCGTGATTAAAAGGGGGCTTGACTTCCTATCTGGTGCCCTTACTAAAAAACACTGTAATTTTGCCAGGCATGAATCGCAAAGCCTTTAAACATTATAAGGAAAGATGCTTTGATATGTGGGGGGACTTCTTTTATAAAGATCAGGTCACAAATTCTAGCAATTAAAGGAGAATATTGGCTTCCAGTGGGGGTAAACTTTCGATACCTGCAGATGAGACACTGAGTTATGAAGCCTGGAATTAAGGAAATCAGTTCCAGGTTTCTGACTTCATTCGAAAAGGTGTTTAAAAAGCTGAATAAAACGCACTACACACTTCAGACTCTGGTGATCAGTATGATTGATAAAATATTGATTGATTAATTTCAAGGTATATTTCAGTTAAATAATAGTGGAAGAATTTCCATAGAGCAGATGTTGTGAAGGCACACCAACTAAGCAAAACCTGCACACTGTACAAGATTTTATATACATGACACCGATCACCCCACTGACTACACCAAAGAGATTTTGCTAAGTCAGATACATACTGGAGGAGAGGCGGGAGAAAAACACATTCCATATTTTGTGGGAAAGTTCTTATCTACATGATTGCTGGTATGAAGTTTGAAATACAGCTCCGACTTAGGCAGATGCCCATCAGTGATACTATTGGGGGCACCATCGCCAGGAATGTGCCTACTCCATAATACCAAAGAAAAAACAGCGTCCTCCCTGTTGTTTACAGCAAAAAAGAAATGTTTTATATTCTTTGGGAGGGGGTGAGACTATGTGGGGAAGTAGTACCTGGGCATAACCTCTTACTACAGAAAATATGGGTTCGTCTGGCTATGAAAGCATCTGATCTATGAGATGAGGACAATGACTAACAATATCAGAAACTTTGGGGGCTCCGTACTTATTTGTGGTACCGGATTGTCGGAGAAGTATATGTCCAAAAAGACCACAAGCCTTAGATTGTCAGAGCTGAGCCAGAAATAATGTTGAAAGAGTTTTTTTTTTTTGAAAAACCTTTATTGACATTTCAAGCAATAACAAGTATGGGCCTACAACCCCCCGGGGCCGGCCGCTAAGCAATCAGAGCAATAAGGATCAAATGTGAACACAGGCGGCACCTCGGAGAGCAGAATGTTCATGCTAATATAGTCCGGCCAGTGAGCAGCGCAGGTAGGACACCAGGAGAAAAAAGGTTTTTCATTTTATAATGGAACAAGACAGTAGGATCAGGTGCCAAACAATTTCCCAACAGCGATAAGAGGCAGGCAGAATAATAGACGTAAGCAATAAACAGCAATCTATTGGATCAATGGCGCAGACACAGGAAATTCAGGATGGGGAAGAATATCATAAACAGTTGCGCCTGCAGGCCCCCGCCCTAACGCCCAAGAACACCCCGGAAACTGTGGCACACATGAAAAGGCAACGATTCACAACAAAGGAGGTGTACCACGCTGATCCCAGAAAAGAAAAAACAAGAAGAAGCGGAGAAGAAAAAAGAGGCCATGGAAAAAGAGATGAGAGACTAAAGAATCCCCTCCCCCAACCCCCCACCCTGCACCTCTGCAAATGAGTACGCCCCCCCCCCCCAGCAGTGTGCCTGTCGCCCTGGAACTAGACCCGAAATATGGAAGAAACAGGGAAAAAGGAGTAAGAAAAGAACCCCACCAGACGGGGGGGTAGAGAAAGTATAATAAACTGGAGGAGGGCCTTCAAAACATACCCCCGGCTTCTCCCTCCCGCACGGTGAGGTCTCCCCACAGCAAACAATAAGCAGCACAAAATCGACCATATCAAAAAAAGGATGGGGAGCATTATGCACCTAATATGCTAATAGCTATGTCATGAGAGTACGCAACCCCTGAGTCAGCCCGTCTACTAGATGACCACCCCCGAAGGATCAGCCTTATCCTTGACCACTCTTTGCAATTCTGCCCATGCCTACCCCTCGACCCAGCGCCATGTCCGATGTTCGAAGGTAAAGGAGTGTCCAAAAACGACCGGGAAGCGACGCACACAGGTGGGGTGGAAGTCTCTGAATACCAACACAGTCCGCATCATGGAGGGACGTCTTTCCCAGTGCTGCCCCAGGATCTGCACTGCACACAAGGTCCAGGAAGGCGGAATCAGCCAAAGCAGACAACTGTTGCTGAAATTGTCCCTGGGTCGCCGGAGGCCGTGCACGGGACGAGGCCACCACCTTCCACTCAGGTCCAATACCTCCGGAACAGATCAAACCCTCAGCTAGCCGATCACACGGTAGCATACTGTCCGGAGTGTCCAGCTGTGCACTAATCGCAGGGGTGGCCGCGACATTGTCCTCCTGTGTGCAGTGTGGGAAGTCCCTGTGTACCTGTGGACAGGCAGGCCGCCACTGTCCCAACGCTGATGCCACACCATCGAGCTTACTCCCCAAGACCCCGACGCCCCGAGCCAAGGAGAAATGAAGGGCACCAAGGGCCTCTAGGAGGTCGCCGTACCCCAGCACAGCTCTCTGCGATCGCTCCGCCACACTCCCAAAAGTCACACACTCCCAATCCTGCTGCGACCCAGTGGACAGGATGGTAGGCTGCATCGCAACAAGATGGCCGCCGGGGAGGCCCGACCCGTAATGGGGCCGGGACCCAGGGACAAGCGCCTCGAGGTCCACGTCGCTGGAGACAGGGTTCCGGGGGCAGGCAAAAATTTATCCGTTGCGTGGTCACGGGCAACAGTCGTCCCCACCACGGACCAGCTCCCGCGAAAATCCGGGAGCAGCCCGCAAGGATCAGGGCGAGCCACGGGCGGCGTCCGGGCAGCTCACAGTCAAAGGCAGGGGCAAACACCGGAGAATCTGAGAATTGCACCCCCGGGCATGCCCTCAGTCCGCTACGCTTAGCAGTAGGAGCGACCACGGCGAAATGCAGGCCGAGGTTAGCACCGCTCCGGTGGACCGACTCCACCCAGTCACCACAGGCCGCTGTTGTTGAACTGCCACCCGGCCAAGGCGTCCACTCGAGGTCCAGGGCTGCACGGGCCGCAAAGTTCAAATGCACATTTCTCCGGCGGTACCGCAGCCAGAAACCTCGGAGTCACACGTTCGGTTGCCACTCTCATTCACAAACACGATCGCATAGCGCAGACTAAGGATCTCGTGCAGGATATCCGTGCGGGATGCGGAGGTTCACGGAGCCGGGAGTCTACGCTGCCGTCCCGGTCGCCATCTTGGCTCCTCCCCCAATGTTGAAAGAGTTAACGAGATGCTGAAAGTACCAATTGTAGTCTGTGGCCCTTAGAGGGGTGAGGAATATAATGTTTTTTTCGTTGCAATAACATTGTATTGCAAAACGCAAATAAAACCTCATCTTAGCATGACGCAGCATTTTAGCAATTTTGCAAGAACTGATTTGCAACAGAATGCATTTTCCATTGCTTCTGTTTCGAGAGATTTCCCTATAGGCTTTCAAGTTAAATTACAAACTAGTGCTAACTGAACACAAATTGCATTTCGATGCATCTTGCTGGTTTTCAAAAAACAAAGTCTCGGTAGAAAACATTTTCTGCAGTGAGGTGCTTTTTTGGTGGCATGTCTTTTTGGGGTGCTAATTTAAGGTTGCATTTTATATGATGTAGTTTAAGGTAGGAGTTGAGCACTTGCCCGAATAGAGTTGCGCACTGTGATGAATAGAGGGCCTGAATGCTCTGGGGATAATGGCTTTATGAGCAGTAACTACGATATATACAGATATGCTTTATTATATTGCGTTAATTTTGTCCTATTGCATGGTAAACAGCTCCTTGACGCAGGACGGATACTTTGCCAGAGCTACGTTGTTCTTTTTATTTACAACTTGAGAGCTGCGACTATGCCTTCTCTGAATTTCTACGCAGCACAATTCGCATTCTCTTGGAATTCCAGATTAGAAAAGTTGTGAGCTTTTTGCCATGTGCTGTTTTTATTATTGACTTTTTTTCTTTAATGTGTCTGGAGCAGTGTGACTGGCCCTTATATCATTGTGCTTATTCTCTCATCGTGTCGAGGCATGTATGATGTATTACATGTATACAAATGTGGGTAAACAAAGCTTGGGCCTTCACGTTATGGTGTGACTATATAGCAACAGTGTCACCCTGATCTGTGCCTGTACACATACAGTGCCAGAAGTGCAGCCGGAGTGTGCTTGATTGGCACCTAGACAGAAAGGACACAAGGCATGCATGGCATCGAGGGAGTTATTGTGGTTGGTACTGGAAGAAGTTGTGGTTGGCTAGTCGTAGTCTGACTCAACACTAGCAATTGTCAATAGTGGCTGGGTCGCTCTACCAGGATGATGGCCATTACTTCATGTGAAACAATAGTTAGACCCTGATGGTAAAATTCTGTTTGAGGGAGTGTTTCGTAAACATTTCAGTAGTGTTTCGTAAACATTTAAATGAAGATGTAAAATGGGGCAAAAGGAGTATCTTCTCTCTAACGGATCCTCAGAAGTAAATATATGTAAAATAGAAACCACTTATTGGCAGTTTGATTTTTCAGTTCTTAAGCCTGTAACCCAATGAGATAGTTGCAAACAAATCTGATATGAGCATGTTTCAGTCTAATTTTCTATGTAAAAAAAAATGTCTTGACGAGTCATGAATATTTTTTAATTTTTCAAGCTACAACAATGTATTCTTGTCTGAGTAAATGTTTTAGTATGACGTATAAACAAGTCGTTTGAAGGGGAAGTTTTTATACTCTAGTGTCTTGGAAGCTGCACTTTTTTCTCATGTTCCAGGGGTTGATTTGGAAGGCATGTGGTTAGTCTACCTAGCGATAGTTAATTGCAAAGTTTCATGTAAACTGTATTGGCCTTCGAGCACGTAGTGATTAGCTACATTTTTGATTTCACCTGAAACTTAAGATCTTCAAGTTACTCGTGCTATTTAATGGTGCCACCCCTTTCAGCCAGAATCCTTCTTGCATTTACTCTAAATAGAAGGAAAATACACTTTCTCCAGTATTGGGGTGTCTTTCATAGATTCACATGCTTGAATATTCCCCGTCGTCGGAGTGGGAGTCCCACGGTAAATAATATAGCAATATATACAGCCATAATATATATATATATATATATATACATATACATAAGTAATCATATAAAACAGAGATATAAGTAAGTAATAACATCAAGAATGTCCCTATATGAAATTTCCATAGAGATACATGGAAAGAGAAAAAAGACATTCGTAGTCTATCTCTGTCATTATGTTAGTCCGAACTCCGGCCAATCAGGCGCCAGCTCCTCTCTAGAACCTTCTCCTCAGAGCTCCTCACCTTAGATTTTCTACCGCACGTCGTGTGAAAGGGAGTCTCCCTGAGCTCTGCTCAGTTTTTTCTCTTCAGGATGACTTCAAGTAAGAAGTCTTTGTTTAGACCTTGTTCTTTTGTGGAAAGCTACGTTATTCTCAGAAGATCCACACAGTAAGTGTATTTACTGTCTTTACCCTACCATGAAGTGGGTGAATATAAATTCTGTAGAATTTTTTCTACAAAAACTCTGAAAGACAGGGAAGGCCGTCTCTTGTTGTGGCTCCAGAGACTTAAGGATAAATATGAAGTAATTTTCTGAGGTAGAAAACTTTACTTCTGGCCGTTCCCACACAGCCTCAAAACGCAGTAGTGTACAGGAGTTACCTACTCCTTCCTTAAAAGAAGAAAATGTCTCTGACTATGACATCTGCCACTTCTTCTTCTTTGAATACTGCTGTGTCGCCCACGAGACATAGTTCTCAGGCTAGTGAGGTTTTTCAACTTTCCAGTTTTTTCAAAGATGGCTTCTCCGTCTACGATGGCTCCGTCTACGATGGCTCCGTCTACGATGGCTCCGTCTACGATGGCTCCGTCTACGAGGGCTCCGTCTACGAGGGCTCCGTCTACGAGGGCTCCGTCTACGGTGGCTCCGTCGACGGTGGCTCCGTCGACGGTGGCTCCGTCGACGGTGGCTCAGTCGACGATGATTCCGTCGACGGTGGCTCCGTCTACGATAATTCCGTCTACGGTGGTTCCGTCTACGGTGGTTCCGTCTACGGTGGCTCCGTCTACGATGGTTCCGTCTACGGTGGTTCCGTCTACGGTGGTTCCGTCTACGGTGGTTCCGTCTACGGTGGTTCCGTCTACGGTGGTTCCGTCTACGGTGGTTCCGTCTACGGTGGTTCAGTCTACGGTGGTTCCGTCGGCAATGAATCTTTCGATGGTGGTTTCCGTCGACGATGGTTCCGTAGACGATTCCGTCTACAAAGATCTCTTCAATAGCCTTCTATGCCTCAGAGCCCGTTGACTGCAGTCTCATCGGTAAAAATAAGGGTTTAAAAAAGACGACTTCTGCACAGAGGTCATTAAAAATCCAAATCTCTTCGACATATACAGCGACTACTTCGTCCTTTGCTGCTGTTCCTTTATTGCCATTACCACCGAGTACTTGACAAAGGTCGGGTGAGGTTATATCGGTGGAGGATTCCCGCCTTCCTTAACCATTGTTTTACCACTGACTCAGATCAAGATTCAGAAGAAGGTTTAGCTGAATCGGTTGTGACAACTATAATCGGCGGTTTTTCCTTTATCACCACAAGTGTCTGTGGTTCCGCTTACTCCAGTGGTGCCAACAACTATATCGGAACCGGTACCGGCTCCAATACTTTCTGTGGTAATACCTACAGTACCGCTGAGACATTCTTCAACTCGGACAGTACCTCCTCATGATACTGAAGAAGAAGAAGAAATTCCTCAGGACAGGGAGGATGGTGAGATTCTCGATGATGGTGGCGATGCTGATGATGATGGTATGGCGGAGTGGGATAACTATCATGCCCAAACACCATCTCCCTCTCCGGTGCTACCTGGTGACTCACCACCTGTTGATATGCAAGTTCCACCAGTTAAGGGATAGGACAGCACTAACGTTCAAATTAACGAAGGATTATTTCCTGTACGATTTCAAAGATCAGCCTGTTAAACAAACACATACAATCCCTATAATCGAATTTATTGGGGAGGAAGGCAAAAAGATTATGGAGGCCTCATAGTCTTCCAGCACGGGTGCCTAGATTGGAGAAAAAGGTACAACTCACCATTAGGAGCACCAGCGTGCCTCACTGGTCAAGCGAAGCCAGATTCTGTAGTCACACAGGCAGAGCAACGCCGGGCTAGAAACCCTGCATCTACGATCACTGCACCACCTGATCGTGGTGGATGTCGTTTGGATGCCATAGGGTGAAAATTCTCTTCGATGGCTTCCACCATGGTGAGAGCGGCTAATGCTTTGGCCATCCTGGGTCGTTAGGACCGTCAAGTATGGGCGGATATGTCAACACTAGTTGAGCAACTGCCGGAACCGTCAAAGACCATGGCATATGACGAAGAAGAGGTTTTATTCGGAGATCAGGTGGATGAAGCTCTCCAATCGATAAAGAAAGATACAGATACTGCTCGCTCTCTGGGCACATTGCAATTTTGATAACAACCCTTTCGGGGTGCACGCGGACGCGGCACCTCCTCTATTTTCGAAGAGGAATCAATCAATATCGACCTTATAACCAGGGTTCAAACCGATATTCCTCTAACCAACAGCAAACTTCTCGACAGCAGTCTTCCAAGACTTAGAGGAAAATCCTCTTACAAGGGTTACACTCCTAAGAGACATGACTTCCATCAGTCCCAGAAAATTGGAGATCGAATCTATCGGTACTATTTTCAATGGTCCTCCATACAAGGAACCGTTGGGTTTTGAAAATTATAGCAAGAGGTCACACTTTGGAGTTCATCGAATTCCCTCCACCCACACCACCTACCGGACTGCCACCGGCTCATATCAAAGAACTGTTACAACAAGTTCAATTTCTATAACACAAGGGAGCCATAGGAGTAGTACCAAGATTTCAAAAGAGGGAAAGGATTTATTCCTGATTCTTCCTTATCACCAAAAGGAAGGGGGAATGGAAGCCCATTCTAGATCTGAGGGCTCTCAGCAGGTATCAAAAGAAACATTCTTTTCGTAGGCGAACGCATGTAGAGATCTTGCGATTATTTTCACAAGGAGATTTCATGGAAACAATCGACCTCCAAGATGCATATTTACATATCTCCATACTACGACAACATCGGAAATTTCTTTGTTTTCGAGTGGGTCGAGGGGATTTTCCAGTTCAAAGTTTACCATTCGGACTGCGCTCGGCCCCTCGAGGGTTTACAGGGGTGCTAGCCCCTGTGGTAGCGTCCTACGTTCCAGGGTGTTCAGATCTTTCCATTTCTGGACGACTATCTCCTAAAATCACAATCGAAAGTTCAACTTCTACAACACACACATCTTTGACAGGAGGTGTTTTCGCGCCTTAGGGCTCTCCATAAATACCACAAAGTCCCATCTACTGCCTTCTCATCGCACGGATTTTCTGGGAGCAACTTTAGACACAGTGTCAGCAAGGGCACTTCTCTCCCAAGACCATCTTCAAAAAAAAAAAAAAAAAAAAAATTCTCCGACTGGTAACCCTTATCAGATCAAAGAGACCCGTTTCTGTAAGAATATTGAAGTCCTTTATGAAAATGGCGTCATCATGCATTGCATTGATCCCTCATTACAGATTACAGACACGCCCCATCCAAGGAGTACTGGATGTCCAAGAACGCCAGGTTACAGGTTCTTTGAACGATGTTGTAAACGTCACAGATCGGATGAAGTTGGCGCAAAGGTGGTGGACGCAACCGTTAAATCTAACGGAAGGCATTTCTCTTCTGACCATGGTACCAGACATGACAATAACAGACGCCTCTCTGGAAGGATGGGGTGCTCATTTGGAGGTTTTATCAATAAAAGGAAAATGGTCAATATGTCAAAAAAAAAAAAAAAAAAAAAAACCTGGCACTTCTACAGGTTGGATCTCATGGCTATATATTGCTGGCTCTCAAAGCTTTTCATCCTTTAATCCAAGGAGAATCAGTCCTGATACAGACAGACTATACAACCTGCATGCACTATATAAACAAGCAGGGCAGGATAAAATCTCCGAAACTGTCTCGACTAGCTCAGTCGATTTGGGATTGGTCTATCAACCATCGCATCACGATATGCAGCAGTTAATCGACCGGGGGTATCCAATATCCTGGCGGATTCCCTGAGCAGGTCCTCCTCATCGACCCATGAATGGGAGTTGCATCAACCAACTCTAGAGAGGATATTTCAACGATGGGGTCGCCCACAGCTGGATCTCTTTGCCACACTAGAGAACCGGAAATGCCGAGATTACGCAAGCTGGCTTCCCCACAAAAGATCTCTGGGCAATGCCTTTTGATGGACTGGTACGATCTGTTTGACTACGTTTTTTCTTCCCCCAATCCCACTCGTACCTCGAGTTTCTGTGGTAGATGCGGAGACAACCTTGCCATCTACTTCTATAGCCCCCCGTTGGCCTCGGCAGGCATGGTTCTCAGAACTACTCCTACTGTCTCAATCCGAACCAATCATTCTACAGCCTCGTGCAGATCTACTCACGATGGACAAGGGGAAAATTGGTCATCCGAATCCCTCCTCACTGAGCTTATCAGCTTGGAACCTGAGCACTGCGAATTTGCCCATTTGGATACTCCACAGGACTGTAGAGACATTTTAGCTCAGGCGAGGGCTCCTTCTACGGTGAAAACGTACAAATTAAAGTGGAAAAGTGTTCCCCACTGGTGTGCATCTAATGGGGTGCACCCGTTTTCACTCCACACCAGAACAATTGTTACCGTTCTTCTTGCATTTAGCTAACTCCGGGTTCTCTCATGCAACCTTTAGGGGTTTTTTCTGGCGGCAATTTTCCGTTTCCGTCAGGATTGTTCAACTTCCCTTTTGTTTCTTCAAGGATTATCCATCAATTCGTCTAGGGGTTATTTTGCTAATCTCCTCCATTGTGGCATCTGAACATCGTATTGGCTCAACTAATGAGACCACCGTACGAACCGATTCACAAGGTTGAGTTGTAGTATCTAACATGGAAGGTGGCTTTTCTTCGGGCGCTACGTCTTCACGTCGCGTCCGTGACATTCATGCATTTACAATAAATCCACCTTTTTCCTACAGTTCAAACCAGATTCTGTAGTATTGCGTACAGATCCAAATTTCTTGCTGAAGGTGCCTTCAGACTGTCATATTAACGAACCAGTGATTTTAAGAACTTTCTTTGCTATCCGCAAACTCCTACGGAGCAGAGATTACATTCCCTGGATGTGAAACTAGGTTTAACATTCTACATCAGCAGAACGGCTGCTTTACGAAGGATTGATCAACTATTCATAGTTTATGGACGCTTTCACAAAGGTCGTCCAGTGACGAAACCAACTATTGCACGTTAAGTTTCAGCTGCCATCGTCTTCTGCCATCAAAAGGCAAACAAGCCATTGCAGTCACCAGTGAGGGCTCACTCCACCAGAGCAATGTCTTCCTCAACTGCTTTATTTGCTGGAGTGCCTTTGCATGAGAGCTGCAGAGCAGCTACGTGGTCGAGCAGACACACGTTTACAAGACACTATTGCTTGACAACTTTAAACGAGGAGGATGCTGCAGTTGGGCAGGCAGTGCTTCGCAATCTTTTAAATAAGATGAGCCTCTTCCTTCCCTCCTCCATATTGTTTCCATTTATAATTGACATAATGATGCATTTATACTGTTACAGTTATTCAGTACTGTCATATGCATAAGAAGATTGATTGTCATTACAATTTCGAAGCTGTGTGATCATGGAAACAATGATATTGTTACTGCTAGCTATTCTATATTCAAGCATGTGAATCTATGAAAGACACCCCAATACTGGAGAAGAACAATTGTTACTTACCTGTAAACAGGTGGTTCTCCAGTATTGGTGTCTTTCATAGATTCACATGCGACCCTCCCTCCTCCCTTCAGAGGCTCTCTTCTCCTCATACACTCTGAGTCACTATGGTGCTACGAAAATCTGAGGTGAGGAGCTCTGAGGAGAAGGTTCTAGAGAGGAGCTGGCGCCTGATTGGCCGGAGTTCGGACTAACATAATGACAGAGATAGACTACGAATGTCTTTTTTCTCTTTCCATGTATCTCTATGGAAATTTCATATAGGGACATTCTTGATGTTATTACTTACTTATATCTCTGTTTTATATGATTACTTATGTATATGTATATATATATATATATATATATATATATATATATATATATTATGGCTGTATATATTGCTATATTATTTACCGTGGGACTCCCACTCCGACGACGGGGAATATTCAAGCATGTGAATCTATGAAAGACACCAATACTGGAGAACCACCTGTTTACAGGTAAGTAACAATTGTTCTTACTGGATAATCGGACACACAGCTAGACCCCAATCGTGATCCAGTAGAGATGAAGTGCACCTACCCCTGTAGAATGTTTATAACTGTTCCCTGCTTTAAAGCCACAGTACCCTAATCCTTGGCGGTGCTCACTGGAGCACTGACCAGCCTTCACATTCGTAGCTGAAGAGCTTGCCTTATCTCTTTTGAAAAGGCTGTTAATATTAAAACGAGTTTCTTGAGGTATGAAGTGATACTTGAAGGGTAATTCTTAAGCAACGATACAGGGCACAGTATTCATTGGTACAGATAATTAAACAAATACAAATAGTAAATGAACTAGATGGCGCTTGGCAGCCTGAGAAATAAACCTTACAAAGGATCAGGTGAGATGTTATTTTCAAGTGTTCTTAATCCTGCACCTTTGTGTCAGCACATCTTTCACTAACATGAGCAGAAGGGATAGACGAACACATTTCTCCACCACATTGCAGCATTCCAAGGTACATGTAGAAGGAAGGTCTTGTTATGATAAAGTTTATTCTGGGTCTTCCTCTGCTAAAGTTGGTCACAAAAGAGGTTGATGCACAGTACATTCACAAGGGCCTACCCAAATGGTTGTGAAAAGTAAGGGTTAAAGTAAGGTATTCAAGTTAGTAATGAAAATGTGATTGCTTTTCTCATCGCCCTTTCGTGAGGTACTATTGTTTTTCTTTTCCTGAAGAAGCAGCTCTACTGTCAGGTTTTCTGGTATGTAGTCAGGCAATTAACTAAAGATTGGCTTTCGTTTTGTGGTTGCTTCTATCATGGTAGACCAAAAATGACCCTTTCTTGCCCTGTGTTTCTTTCCTGCTAAGATCTCTACCTTTGCATGTATTCATTTCTCTCAAAATAAACTATGGTTGCATTGGGAAAATGTTAAAAAACTGAATATTATACTGATGAAACCAGATCAAAATCTAGAATGGCTTGCTTCCTAACTGTTCAAATTGCTCCTTTAAAATTGGACATTTCTGGCCCCTTTTCACTACCTTATTTTATACTATCCTGAATTTTCCCATCATTTTTTGAAACATTCGCATGAAAGAAAGATTATAGATCATTACAGTTTAAAGTCATTTGTCTGCATAGTTATGAGGGATGCCATGTCAGGAGAACAAACAGGTAAACGTTTGTTGGGCATTTGCCACCAATTCTGCTGAAGTCTCTCCCTTCCAATTTACAAAACGTATAAAACATTAAACTTTAGCGCTGTTCCATTTGCAGGATCGGTAATTTGTAATCCGGAGAATCTTTTTTAAAGCAGAAAATATCACTGCCTGCGAGTTTGAGCATGCTGTACAAAAGAGCTACAGCAGGGGGCGTAGATAACTCATTTATTGAGTGATTGTCTAGCCACCATCAGTTAACCTTATTTTGTAATTGTGAATTGCATTTATATAGCGCTTACCTCCCCAAAAGAAGAGTAGAATTGCTTTGCGGTGAGTAGAACTCTACTCTGGAACATAAGAATAGAGTTTATTAGTAGATTCGCCGTAATTAGTTTTTACGATTTTTCCTTTTAGATTAGTTATGGTAAGTCACTCAAGTTTTTGATTTCGTGTTCTCATGCGTTTAGTAGTGTTTTGAGTAGAGCTAGGATAATGAAAGTGGATTAGAAAAGGAAGCGGCGTGTGGTTATTGGGATAAGTGGAACGTGCTTATGTTGGGTGAGTTGGGTAAAAAGAAGAGGGTGTGTAAAAAGGATGTTTGGGAGTTTATAGTGTTCAAAGGTTTGGAATGAGTAAGAGGAGTCGGATATAGGTAGATGGGAATTAACATCTTTATTATTTTATGTAACTTTTTTTTAACATGTATAGCGACATAACCACAAATCTAAATACGTACTCCTATGCATGCAACGATATACAAATATACGCATTACCCTTAGTGAAGTTTTTCAAACCAGGCATATGCCCCTCCATCTTTACACCTGTATGCGCATAAAAGCAGCAATATTTACATGTGTGTTGTGGCTACGTATATAAAGCTTTTCCCTCCAAACCCTCCATCTCCCCATGATAATGTTTCGGTTTATAAATGGAAGCATAGTTCTACATACAGGGACAAATGTATAACGATAAATCTGAAATTTAATTGTGATGAGGATGCATTAGCCAAGACCTTTTGATGTTACAAAAAAAAATATATATATTGTTCTTATAGGCCATAGATACCTGTTTCGCCCCCAGCTATGCGAATCATCATATGGGCTGGTGGGAACAGCAGGTACTCACGGTAGAATATGCGAGTGAGTGGTCTGAGAATATTGTCCTATGGTCTAGGTTCATTGATGACCTGTTTATTTTATGGAAGGGATCATAAGAACCCACAAGATCATTTGCAGATTAACTTTTAACACCAATGATCTGAAACTTTCACGAACACCATAAGTAAGGAGGAGGTACACTTTTTAGATTAGTTGTGTATGTGAAGGACTTCAAAATACACTGACATTTAGAAAACCCACATCAGGTACCTCCATACTATATGCCAGTAGTTTCCACCCAACCAAATTAAACTGCATTCCCTATGCAGAAAATCTTTGTATGAAGCGCAATTATAGCAATGAAGAAATACTGAAAGGGGTACAGGAGGATTTAAATAAAAGACTCTGGATGAGAGGGTAAAGTGAGGCAATTCTAGACACCGCTAAAGAGAAGATGAATGCTAAAAAGGGAGAAGAGTTACTATTTAGCACACACAAAAAGAGAGGTCAAAAGCAGGAGACACCAGCCAGATTTGTTTAATCACCGGCTACTCAGCTTACCATTAGAGACTGAGTAGCATTTTGCACACATTGGAAACTTATTAAAAGTGATCCAGTCATTGGCCAGAATATACCCAAACCCCCTTTCAATATCATTTAGCCGGGTGAAATCCATGCGCAATGAATTGGTGCAGAATTGCCCGCAAAGCGATCCGCGAGTAGATTGGTTAAGAGGCTGTTGGGGTTTCCAAAAATGTCTCAGATGCACAGCCTGTCGCTATGGATGTAACACCAAAACCATCCAGACACCTCTACGCAATACCCCAATAACCATACGTGGGGTGTATATTTAAGTGAGTATGTGTTATAATGCACACGTCCAGAATTGTACATAGGGTCACCATACATATGGTCCATGTGATATTACAACACCTTTGGTCCATAGCCAATGGTGATGAGTTACCCCGTTGCAAGGCATATTCATGATCATCACAGGGGCAATGCTAACAAATTGGTCTATTATGGTGATGACGCAATCCCGAAAAATCCCATAGGGTGTAATAGGGAGCTGCAACTTGGGAGACTTGAATCATGCTACATACTAATGTTGAATAGTTAAATTCCGCTTGGATTTAATTCACATTCAAGACTTATATGTGCATCTATGAATATTCTCACCACTCGTTAGCAACCATGAATAGTGTGCCTTAAGTATAATTTTATTAGTCCATGTCATGGTTGATTTAATGTAATTTTGATAGATTTTTTTTGTTGATATTATGAAATATTTGCATGCGATTTCGTTATTACACTATGACTATATGCTTTAGCACACCATTTTTCATGACTCTGAGACAGTATATATGTGTGCAATAGTTGGTATCCATGAACAAGATAAAACATCTATTTTAGGAAGGGTGACCTCTAGCCAACTTTAGCAGCGTATTGATATAGCATGATGTATTGTTCACCACAGTGCAAGATTTGGGGAAGGGTATCAATTATATGTGTAGAAAATTGAACCAGCCTGCAATTGCCCACTTGGGACTAATCCTTTCCTGTGTTCTTTTTACATGCACTTGCATAATCTTTCTAAATTCACTTGGAGATTCACTGTGAGTAGAAAAATTGTAGTGAGTAATTCAAGATCCACTAGGCACTTTCACCCAGAGATGATGACTTATGATTTGACCGTAACAATCATAAATAGAGGGAGTGTCACCCCTATGTATATCATGTTGCAAACCTATCCATTGCACCTTAAATAATGAAATGTGACTTAATTTAATTTTATTTGATACATTATAATCGTTATTTTGTGCCAGTAACAAACAAGGGGTTTAAAGTATTTTCTTTAAGTCCATGTTGAATACATGGTTACCATTACAATAAATACAAACTCCTAAATGGCGCCGAGCAAGGTGGTCTTACCACCGAAACATGTCCAGAGCCGTCTGTGAAATAAATGTAGTGCTCTCATCCAGCGTGTCGGGCCTGTTTCTTGGATGCCAGGATATATATCTATATCTATATCTTATAGGGACATTTAGCAGTCTTTAATCCACTGGCATGTTATTACAATCCACTACACCATGGAACAGTGGTCCAACTCACTGCAGCTAGTGGCTAATTTCACAGTGAGTGACGGTGTTTTCATAAGGAGCACATCCACACACAAAGTAGTTCCCTACAGTACTAGACAATTATTTTTTTTAAAAAAGATTAAGGGTCAGGTGGCTTTCCCGGCAAAAAGTTTTCCAAAAAGCATGAAAAATCAAAACTCATTGAGAAAACCAAAAGGATTGCAACCAGGCCTCGCTTGTTTTGTCTGTGACTGCCATTTCGTACAGTCCCCCTTAATACATGTCACAATATTATACTATTTATATATAATGCCCGGGCTCCCTCATGGCCCTCCTCCCCAATTACTGGCAAATATAGAGATCACAACCCTATGCGGTATGTGGCCCTCTGTGGAATAGAGCCTCAGGACAACACAGTTCTATTTTCACTTGATGTTTATACTTCATATTCTTGGTTATTGGTGCTTTAGTGAGTACGAGTCATGTTAAAGGATTCAGACAGGGAGAAGCTTATATTTTGGGATTGACATGTTGGTGTTCTCAAGGCCTCACTGGAAAGATGTTACCATGAAAAATCTGGGAGACAGTTACCTGAAAAAGCATACTGTCAAATATGTTATTTAACATTGTTACTTACTGATTTACGTGGCATACAACATATGTTGTAGCCTTTTTCACTGCATGTTCTCTCTCAGATGGACTTACTTGGTTAAAACTCAATTAACCCATTCTTCAGACTTTAACAAGTAACTGCTCTCTTGTAATCAATTGTTGTAATACTAAATGGCAATAAAAATGTTTTAAAAAATCCGTATGTAATGCCAAGGGCAGTTTTGACCGTAGTGGCTTTGGACAAAAATTCCAGGCAACCGTCTCCCCCTTCCTATACTGTCTCTACCTGAATGATTCCATTTGTTGCTCTTTTTTAGTGAAGGAAGCTAACAGTATGTATAAGGCCCAGAGGTATGTTTACTCTAATTCCCCATGGTGTACAAAATGTTTGTTTGTGAAACTGCACCACTGCTGCCTGTATGCCTGTCTGTTAGAGGGACATTTGCGCTCCGGCTATACCTTTACGTGCAAGTAAGCCCATGCTGCTACTTCCCATACCTATCATTGTGTATTAGGGAAGTTGACGATTCTGCAAGACCTAGTGTGACCTGTTTGGGAAGTTTGAATCTTTCCCTCTGAACAGCAGCCCAAACTATTAACTATGTATGTCCAGGTTGCTGAGTTTACGCTTCTTTCGCGCTGTTTAGGCTTTTAAGGGTTATTTTCTCAGTGGTATTTATTTTAAAGACTACTCTGAAAATGAGTGTGCCAAAAGTTGACAGTCCTTGGCGGTTTCGTATGCTGCTCAATGTTTGTTGTTCAAGAGCAGAGACAGAAACAATTAACTGCAGTTTCCAGTATCTCACCAATACAGTTTTTTCTCAATGTCCCTTTAAGTCTCGCCTAGGCAGCACATGTCTCTTCGAGACATGCTGTATCTCCTCGGCGGGCTTAGCACACCTGTCACTTTAAATGCTTTCCTTTGTGTGCCCTTTGAAAATCCTTGCTTTTCTATGGTGAATCAGTTATATTTGTTACTCCTTCTGCTGTGTTTCTGACCCCCCCTTGGAACCTGGCCCTATTTCTTGTAGCATCTTCCTTCTGGCCATTTATGCTCTTTTCGGCGCAATGTTTTTTCCATTTTGCTTTGGTTCGTATTTTAGGATTGTTACGTTTTTGGGTTTGCCAAGCAAAACATGCTCAGCCGACTGCATGTTTAGTGATGAAAACATGCAGCTAACGTACACTGCACTCTGCCTGCCATTATTCTCTTGTCTTTGTGGCCCGCAGTTCACCTCGTACATTAGCTGCATAGTTGGTGCGATCCTTTCCGGGCCGAGAGGAACTCAGGCGTGTACTGCGGCGCCATATTGAAAGGATAGATTGCCGTGTAAATTAGTAATCCTGGTAGTCTCTTGGCTTTCCATCACTACACCGGACCCGGTAACATTTGAAATACTTGCAAGACCATTGGCTAGTTTGACCAATCGTCATTTGTGTTAACCTGTTGCTACTGAAAAAGAGGCTGCTGAAAGAGGAGTCTGGCAGCCTGGTTCTGCACCAGCTGCAGTTTCCTAACTAGATACGCAGGTAACCCGAGATATAAGGAGTTTGCGTAATCTAGGTGAGAGATGACCAGCTAGGAGAACCTGCGCCAGTGCATCTCTAGTAAGGAATCTACCAATCTTCCTGATCCAGTTTCTTTCAGTTAAGGAGGAAGAGACCACATTTCCGACCTGGGACTACATAGATGGATCATTATTTATTGTGACCCCGAGGCTCTTAGTTGAGGGTGCTGGCACGGAAGGGCAACCCAGCTCCGAAGGCCAAAAATGGGAGCGCCAGGGATTCTGAGAGCCACCAGTCAAGATCAGTTCAGTTTTGTCCAAGTTTAGCTTCAAATGGTTGCTATTCATCCAGGTACTGATGTACAGCAAGGTGGTCTGGAAGTCCGAGATGGACCCGGGTGAGGTTTTAATAGTGAATACAAGTTATAAGTCATCTGCGTAGTTAAAGGTGTTCACTTTCCGCTCCCTTAAGGAACGGACCAAAGGGAGTAGATCTAGATTGAACAAATGTGGGGATGATGACGACCCCTGTGTCACTCCACAGTTGGTCTTGACCTCCGGAGCGGTGAAGTGAGACAACCGAACAGATTGAGAACGATCCTCCAAAGAGGATGCAATCCAATCAAGGGCTGGTCTCTGTAATCCTGCGTCTCTTACCCGATCCACCAAAATCCCATGGTCGACCGTGTCAAAAGCAGCGGAAAGATCTAATAGGACCAGGGCTTGAAGGGTGCCTTTATCGGCTTCCTTTCTCATATCGTCCAGTACCGACAAAATGACTGTCTCCGTAGAGTGAGATGGACGAAATCCCGCTTGATGAGTATCAAGGAACTGTGATTGTTCAATGAATGAAATAAACTTTTTGCTACGTGGGATTCCAATATTTTTAGTCAAATAAGGAAGCAGAGATATGGGGCGATAATCAAGTGGGTCCGAGGGGTCTGCCCCAGGTTTTTTCAGAAGGGGAACTGTGGTAGCTTTTTAAATGGTTCTAGGGACACCACCCTGCGTCAGAGATTCATTCAGAAGACACAGGGCAGGGGCAGGATTAGCAGTGAATCCTTCGCTGCTAATCGGTGGGAATTGATGTAAGGAGGAAGGGTTCCTCGAGGCAGTAGGCAAGGCCTTACGTTGATACTGAATTTGATCTTTGCAATTTTATCAATGAAAAAAGTGTTCAGTGAGTTACAAATGTGAATGAGATGGCGCTGGTTTTATTGTGATTCTATCAGGGTTGGATAGTTAATTGACAATAGAAAATATATCTTTGGATTTGTTAGTGGAATTCATAATTTTCGCAGAAAAGTAACTGGCCTTAGTAGTTTGAATCACTTTTTTATACTCCTTGAGTTGAGCTAGGTTGGGAATATTCTTATCTGGAGAATAGTTCTGTCTCCATCTTCTTTCTTATTGGCGCAAGTTCAGTTTTTGGGTCTTTAAGTTGTCGGAAAACCATCTCTGTGCCTCATGGCACCTTGCAACTTTAATTGTCCTGAGAATGGCATATTTGTTACTGGCTACAGTTAGCCAATCGGTCATAGCTTCAGTACTCGGGTCGATGTCAACGGATGGCTGATCGATGGGAGCTGTATCCGTCAGTGTTTTACAAAAGGCATCAAAATTGACATTATTCCATTTTCTTGCCTTCAAGCCTCCTTTGGCTGGGTGTTTAAATTACTAGTCACAAATTCTATTAAGAAATGGTCAGACCAAGTACATGGGGACACTGTCAGATCGGTAATTGCAAGATTAGATGTCCAGCTTTGGTCCAAAATGTGCCCCTTAATGTGTGTAGGGGAGTTAACATGCTGGATACAATTCAGTCTGTTAAGTAGATCTGACATTTCAGCAGAGTGAGGTCTGCCCTCCATGTCATTGGCACAATATTTAAAAGCACCAATGAGCAAGATTTTTGAGTAATTAATGGTTAGATGGGCCATCTGTTCGCCCAGTTTTTGAGGGAAGTGCGGCATAATCTGGGGGGGCCTATAGAGCAGTACGCAAACTAAAGGTGCAGAGGCCGAATCTAGTTTTTATTTTTTAAAACACATTTTATTATGTCAGTCATATACAGTGCAGTGCTCCTTAACCCAGGAAACATCTGCCACATCAAACATTGCAGGTCAATGGTTTTGACAGTGAGTTTATACATTATCATCATCAAAATCGTAAAGTACAATATAACATAAACACCCTAAATCCCCCCGTCACACTAACACACTGCTGCGTTTCGGTTGTCACTACATCACCTATCTCAGTGAATCCATTTCTATACTACATATCCAGTCCCTTACCCCAGTGGCCCACAGATCAAGGCAGATACAGATGTGTCCACCGGGGGCACCGGGTCTAATTCCAGGCCTCGGTAATCTGCCCATCGTTTCCAGAATTTGGGGTGTTTTTGAAGGCAGCCCCTGGCCTTAAATATCGGAATCTCTAACCCCATATTAAAGTCCAACCCATTTTTCCTTGCCGAGAGAGCCTTCCACAGCCTTGCTATCTCTCTTTTGGCCAAGGTCAGCCCCAGTAGTAGGAAATGCCTCTTCTATATGTTACCTCCTATACCCTCCATGATATGCAGAATTGTCAATCTTAGTGAGGAGGGGAGCTCCCATCCCAACACCTGCGCCAAACAGGCCAACACTCCTCTCTAAAATTTCGTGAGCGCTGTACATTGCCAAATAGTATGCATTAGGAGGGACCCTTCTTCTTGTCCACAGCGCAGGCACATCGGGGAAGCCACCAGACCCGCCCTCCATAACCGGTGCCTAGTGTAATAAACCCGGTGAAGGTATTTAAATTGAATGGGACGCAATCTCATCAATATCGCTGCTCCTCGAGGGGAGGCCAGTGTGTCCATCCAGTCCTCTCCATCCAGTTCGCCTACATCCCCAACCCATGCCCTTCTGAGTTTATCCAGCCTAGTGGAGCTATGGGTCACCAAGGATTAACAAATCTTTGATATCTTATGATCTTGCAAATCTCCAATGAAAATCTTTACCTCAATCGGACTGAATACAGAGAGAGCCTCCAACCCTGAGATACTCAGATAAATAGCATGATGAAATTGGAGGTATTTATTGAACTGAGCTCTTGGCATATGGTACTCTCGCTGAAGATCTTGAAAAGATTTGAGCACCGAGCCTCTCATTACATCCCCTAATGTGGAAATTCCTATATTGTCCCATCTTTGAAATCCAGCTAGCGCTGCCAGCTGGGGTAGACTGCCATAATGCCACAGCGGGGTCTCCTTAGTCAGCCTATTCCACCACCCCATCTTACGGAGGGACAGCTTCCACACTCTAAACTCCACCTGAGTGGCAGACGGTAGAGAATTACGGAGCGACGCAGAGTACAGAATGGTATGCAAGGTGGACTACCCCCCTCCCCCCCCCCCCCCCCCCAATACATCTCCGCTCCACTTCATAGGCGGGATTTTCTCGGTTTCTATACCACCATTCATTTAGCACCAGGAGGTGTGAGGCGACGTAGTACGGTTGGATATCTGATGTGGAGTAACCCCTGCAATATGTTGACTGAAAGCAAGTCTGCGGCGCCACCCTGGAAGCCCCCCCAGCGCCACATTTACCTGGCGAAACCACGAAGGGGACACCGGATATGGATGATTCTGTAATTGATGGAGCAGGTGCGATAATTACAACATTTTAAAAATTGCAGATCTGCCATATATTGAGAGGGGCATGTGCGACTAGGTTTTTATTTCCGCCCCAGTCCCTGTCCAGAATGGAACTATATATCTGTCCCACGCTACTCATGGCAGGTCTGAGAGGAAGACTCCCAGATATTTCACACCCTCTGTCGACGCCCGTACTGACGCAGGCCAGGACCTCAAGTCTGCCGTCCCCTGCCCAGCACACACTGCGTGGATTTGCTCAGGTTCATGTACAGTCCCGATGATTAACCAAAAATTTGCCTGATGCGGAGGAGCCGTGGCCCCGTCCTATTTATGTCTGTTAAGAAAAAAGGACATCATCCGCATGTAAGACTATGCGGTCCGAGAGCCCATGATCCCGCTCAAATCCCACCACCTGCGCGTCAATTCGTACCCATGCCGCCAACGACTCCATCGCTATCGCAAATAGATATGGCGACAGAGGACACCACTGGAGAGTGCCTCTGCCTACGGAAAATGTAGAGGATACGGATCCTGCCACCCGCACCGATGCCGTGAGATCCGTATATAACCGTTTTAGATATTTCAAGAATCGCAGGCCTATATTAATACGATCAAGGAGCGGGAATAGGTACACCCAGCTGAGGGAATCAAACGCCCTATCCATGTCCGTCAGCAAAAGGGCAGCCGGCATTCCTCATCCCTGGATGGCAGCTATGGCATTATGCGCCCGCCCGATGTTGTGGAGCGTGGCCCTCTGAGGCATGAAGCCCACCTGATCTGGATGAATCAACGTAGTTATGTGGGATTGGAGGCGATTGGCCAATAGTTTAGCCAGAATTTTGGCCTCCACATTTAAAAGTGAAATGGGGCGATATGAGGCGTGTTGGTCCGGAGGCCGACCTGGTTTATTGAATACGACCACTTCCGCATACCTCCAATCCCGCGGCAGACATCCCTGGTCTCTCGCTTCTTCGATGACTTGGTGATAGTGCTCCCCTATCTGGGAAAAGTATTTCTTAAGGAATTCGCAGGAGAACCCATTTGGACCCAGCGCCTTTCCCGAATTCAATTCTCCCAACGCAGTTCAGATCTCCTCCTCAGTAAACGGAAGTTCCGGGTCTGCTTGCGCGTCATCAGAAAGGGTGCTGGGTGGTAGGTCATCTAGAAAGTGATGGATCGCATCTTCCTGCAGGCATTCCCTAGGGGTATAAAGCTCTGCAAAATACTGTGCAAAACTCTCCGCTATAAGGGAGGGGTCACTCAGGACCCATCCAGCAGGACCTGGTATACTTGCGAGAACCAGAGGCTGCAAGGTCTCTTTGCATAGCCTATGCTGCAATTTACTGGACTTGTCGCCCCATTGGTAAATTCTGCTAGGGGATGCTAGCCACTCAAGGTGGGCCTTTTCCATCAGGGTATCTGCATATGTTTGTCCCGCCAGCTGTCAGCGAACCAAATTCCCTCTCTCCCCTGTGCTTCCCTGCTTTAGTTCCATTAGGTGTGCTTCCGACTGCAGTAGAGCCTCCCGCTGGGTGCAACGTGCTGCCCTTCCATGCAACCGCCACCAAACATCTACCTGTCGCTAAGGAGCTCAGTTTAGTACTTGTGGTGGACGGTGGGATGTCCACTGATCTCCATCTGTCCACCGCAGAGTCCATTACGTCATTCCAATCTCCCCCTATTATTGCTAACCCCTCTGGCATATCCGCCCACAGAGTTGTGAGACGCTCGACCAAAGCCCATTGTAAAGGTTGGGGAGCATACACACAACCCAAAACCACCTGCTTCTCGTATATGGTGCCTTAAAGGAATACGTATCTCCCCTGTTGATCCGTCCATGGCTTAACATGTTCGTACGGCACACTACAATGCAACAAAATCGCGACTCCACGTGACCCCCTGTTAAAGCCAGAATAAAACACTTGCCCATAACCATAACGGAGGAGACATACTGCTTTAGTATTCATTAAGTGCGTCTCCTGAAGTATCAGAAAGTCCGCTCAGTGCCGTTTAGCCTGTTGGAGTATGGCCCCTCTCTTAACCTTATCCAGAACCCCTCTGACATTCAAACTCACTATTTAGTGGTCTCCCGCGTGGAGTCGCACCCTATCCATAAGACTCCATCAAAGGGTCTCTGAACCTCGAAGTTTGGGACAGCCTTGAGCCAGTGTGCAAATGAGAACCATGTGTGACAAAAACGTAGTGTCAACATAAAACAAGTTGTCCCCAACGTCTCCCAACCCCCCATACCTCAAAACAGCTGAAGTATCTGTCACAGTGCAGGTGGCTTGAGGACCCCAACAACCAACCTATAGTCAACGGACGTTCCCTTTAACTGTAGTAATTTGAACAGAGGTACTAGCCCCTGCTCACGTTTCGTCGGTCTAGACCTAAGGCAGCAACAGTCCCCCATCCAAGAACATCATGGCGCAGCTATGATGCCGAAGAACCCTGCCGAAGCACAGATGTGGTTCTACTAAGATAACTGCAGGATTTGGAGCGGCGTCTCGATCTCGACTTCCTTGAGCCTTTGACCTTGGGTTTGGGTGGCTTGCTGACGACCTCACTGGACGACGAATCAGACTCTAATCTGGGCGGCGTGCGGCGCTGAAGCTTCACAGTTTTATCCGTCCAGTTGAATACATCCTCTGGCGATTCAAAGAAGAGAGTACAGGACTGATACACCACCCGCAGCTTGGCTGGATACAACAAAGCGTAGGGAAGTTTCAGCTCACGGAGGCGGGCCTTAGCTGCCATGAATGATTGTCGTTTCTGCTGGACTAGTCTGGTATAGTCCGGAAATATGAGGATACAAGTGTTTTCATTTAGCAGAGGTTCCTTGAGTCGGCCGAATCTAGTTTGAAAACTAGACTGTCTACTAGGGATATATCTAAGGTGGTAAGTCTGGTAAAGTAAAAAATCTTTACAAATTATGGCTGCTACCCCACCACCTTTATTTTTTTATTGACTGATTTGCCTGCAGGATGTAATAATTATTTAAGAGAGCAGTCAAAATGTCTGAAGTAGATTCAGGGGTAAGCCAGGTTTCAGTGAGTAGAAGAATATCGGGCTTTGTAGAGTCTAGAAGATGGAAAATATCCAGTTTGTGTTTAACTAGGGAGCGCGTTTTTCAATACATGATTTTTAGATCATGTATTCCCTGACAATGTTGCCTTTGTGCAAGTGTCCTGGCAGGAGAGCAAATATGAAATTCAGGGAAAGCGTCCCTAAGCTGCATGATATTTAAATTAATTAGTTTGTCCCCCGTATGAGGATTCAGATTAAGTTTTGAGGAGTGGAGTTGCTTAACTTCCTGCGAGGTATATTTAAAAAAACGGCCATAATGATTGGCCCCTGGCCCCAAATGGGCGCGGACGGGCTTGCTTTTGGCGCGCCGCTGGTGCGACCGCTGCGCTTCCATGCTGCGAACGGCATTTAATGGCCGTCTCGCAGCCTAATTCCTCCTCCCGCTTGCTGATTGGGTGCCCCCACTGAGCAAACCCCCGTAAGTATGCTCTGTATACGGCCGAGTCACGGAGCTGCCTAAACCCAATTAGTCGGGTACAGAACAATTTTAAAACAGAGGAAACTTTTAGAGATTAAAACAGTCAAATTCGTCAAATTCATCAATTTCAAACAGTTTAAAAACCGCAATTTGGCTGTACGCGAGGCCGCAGTGATTAGTCAATTGCAACTGTTGCAGTGGCTGTAATCTTTTATCGAAGCCTTGGGGAGGAACTGAAGGACGGCATTGCTTTAAGTGGTGGATTGACACACCTTGACCACAGCTCTTAAAGATTTAATGTTACAGATAGATGCAAGAAAACTTGAGAAGGAAAAGGAGAGTGTTTAACTGTCCTGCCTAATATGTTTTCATCCTTGAAAATTCTTAAGAGAAGGCCTCGAGTGATGAACTAGATCTGTTAAAATATCTTACTCCAAAGGAAAAGCCAGCGGAGAAAGGACCTAAGGCCTAAATATACGAACGCTCTTCTCCATAGACCTAGTTTGGGATTTTTTAAAAAATATATCAGGCCCCTAGTCTATTGCTGTAATATTTTTTGCAATAGTGTCTTGATCTGTAATCTGAAAATGGTTCTCCTAGTCTCTAGAAAACAGACCTATGTCAAGATTTTCAAATAATATTCAATCAGTCTCTCAAGTAGCATTTTATTCCTGCAAGTACTTATTATCACTCTAGGAGTAGGACTTTGCCCCCATACTTTAGTAGATTTAAGTGCCACTGGCTTAATGTACTGCGCCTTCCAATTGCAACACTCAATTCCCACTAATACAAAATGTTAACTCTAAGACCTAAAATTAATTGATGGCACTTCACTCACATTTGGGGCCGTACGAGATGAAGCAAGATGTTGTCTTACGTGTATGGTGAGCAGGTGGAAGGCATTTCCTTTTATATTATAAAATCCCTCGCTATTCCCATTGTAGTAGGGACCAGTTAGCTGAGGTTACATAATCTGGTGATTTATTGGCAGAATGTGTCCATTTTGTTTGTCACTGTTATTCTACACGTAAAAAGCACACCCAGGAGTAGAAGTGTTTTGCCCTCCCAAAATGGCACTCATCGGAAATAGCTTTGTTATGTTATTGAAGCTTGTAGCGTGCTCAGATACTCCACAGAGTGTCCCGCGCTTTCCTAAAAAGGGTAAAAAAAAGGGCCAATTTAGATGAAAAGAAACATTTTCACTCTTTTTTTTTTTTTAAGAGAATGGGGTCCTGGGTGCTGCAAAGGGCGAATGGAAGCAAATTTCAGGCTGAAGTGGCCCTGAAAGCAAGAGAGCTGCCACCCATTCTCTTGAGACGAAAGCGTGGTATGTGAGCTAGAAGCTGAAAAGCGGAGCGCTGCTGTCTAGCAGGAACATAGAACCTGAAGCGTTTCCTTTGATAGATTGGACCAGATCCATGCAAGGCAGAACGTGCCAGGACAAAGGCTTTGAACGTAACTCTTTAGGCCACAGGTAGCCATTGAAGTGTGCGCAGATGTCTTATGCTGGATTTTTTTTAGAGATGTTGAAAAGAAGCCTGGCTGCTGTGTTATAGACTATCTGCTCCTTGCGGTTACGGAACATCTCCGTAGCACTTTAGATGATGGCAGACCTGCAGCCTTTACTCTGCTTCATTTAAGCGCTGCATTTGATACAGTATCCCTCAAAATCCTGCTTCAGCTCCTACAGGATATTGGCATAGGTGGATCTGCACTGTCCTGGTTTGCCTCCTTTCACATCGGAGCGTTCGTTCCAGGCTATTTCCCCTCTCTACAGTTCCCAATCGCATATTCTGCACTACAGCATCCCCCAGGGCTCGTCCTTGAGCCCGACGTTTAATAATTACTATCATCCTTTGGCTCAGGTTGTGAAATCCTTTGGGCTTGAGCTGGTGTCTAATGCAGACGACACCCAGCACGTGCTTTGACAACCCAATGTTGGACCTGGCCAATATCCAAAGAGGAATGCTGGCTGTCGCAGAGTGGATGGATGCTAACTGTCTAAGGCTGAATTCGAGCAAAACCGAAATCCTCCTATTAGGAAAAGATACCAACTCCTGGGGCGACCATTGATAGCTTACCTCCCTTTGGCCCTCGCCTCGCCTCAAGAAATCTGAAAAAATCTAGCCATTTGGTTGGAACACACCTTAACTTTTGAAACTCAGGCGAAATCTGTTGTAAATCTTGGGGCTCTTGCGAGGTCTTAAACCCATTCTTGTTTGACTCTGGCACCCGTCAAATTATCATTGAGCCAGAAGTTCTTTCCCAGCTGGATTTCTGCAACATCATATACCTGGGAGTCAACAAGCCATTGATTAGAAGACTCCAGCAGGCTCAAAATTCCACTGCTAGGCTGTTAGCCTCTTCTGAAATTATTCTGTCCAGAACTTGTGTATTACCCATCAAATCCTGCATTCCCAGAGGGCTCCTATTCTGTCTCATCTGCTATGCCTCTGTCGATCTTAACACCCCTCCGCAGATGAGCGGGCGGCCGTTCTTTCCCTACAAAAGTCCAAGTTTTCTGAAATGCACTCCCTCTGTCCATCAGAAACCTCCAGAATCACTTGTCCTGCATGAAGACTGAAACCTTGGCTTTTCTCTTCTTTGGTTTTCCCTCTGCCATTTATTTCTTTAGGTCACTGCTGCAGTTTATTTATTGTACAGACTACCGCTGGGAAGACCCGTTGTTTGGGCAGCTATGTGCTCTATAAATGTTATAACATTACATGGCTAATGGAGATGATTGGTGTAGGAGGCTGCCTTAGTATATGGTGCACACTTATTTAAGTGAGGCACTAATCCAGGCAACCCTGATTGGTTTTACTGGTCTTTGATAACATTTGAAAGCTGAAGAAATGGTTGCACACATTCACGGAAGAAGACCAGATACTACTATGTACAATTGATGTAAAGTCCTTGTATACCTCGATCTCACATAACTTAGGAATTGAAGCAATTGAACATACACTTCTTGAGACCAATTTGGATACAGATTTACAACTTTTTCTAATGGAGCTTCTCCACTTCACCTTCTACCAAAGCTATTTTAAATGGAAAGACCGTTGGTATCTTCCATTGACTGGTACATAAATGGGGAATTGTGCGGCGCCTGCTTATGCAAATATTTTTATTAGCAAGTTTGAAAATGACTATCCTATCCTCAGCCCATTGGAAAACCCAAATCAAAATGTTTTTGAGGTACATTGATGATATTTTCATCTCCTGGAATGGCCCACACATTGAATTATCTAATGCCATAAATGAACCCAACAACAAATCCAATTTACTCATGAGATTTAGGAACAGCATATCACCTTCTGTTTGGATCATGAAAACACATCACGGGTTCGAGACTGACACTTTCAGAAAGAAAACGGATAGAAACAATACTCTTCATTTTGATAGTTTTCATCAACCATCACTCAAACGACACCTTCCGTATTCTAAGCTCTTAAGAGATAAGAAAAATAGTCGGGGCGTGGCTAAGCCAGCCACGATGGCGGTCGTGCATATCTGAGGCTCCGCGCTTGGGCGCCTCTCTGCAGTGCTACGGAGCGTCGTAGCGGGTGCTCGGCGGCTCAGAGAGCACCGGACTATGCCTGAATGGTGATGCAGTGCAGCGGGACGCCTGATTGTGTCCCGAGCCTCTGGGAAGAGGTGTTACTTGGTTGGACTCGACACCGCCGCAGCCCGGGACCTAAGATGGCGCCGAGACTCCCGTGAAAGAGACTGGAACGGTGTGGGGAGAGACGCCGAAGACAGCGGCGCATCGCGTTGTCCCTGCAAGGCTACCGACCCGGGGTCACCAAGGCGGGACGCCGCGAAGCGGGGGAACATCGTCGCCCTGGACGGACCCGCCATCTTGGGTGCGGAGTGTCGGCTGAGAGCCGGGAGTCGCTCCGGAGGCTGCCAACAAGAGCCCCAAGTAAAACCGTTGACCGGCTCTTGGGGAGGCTGAGAGGAGGCGCTGGGACCCGGCGGGAACAACGTGACCTGGGGGTATCTCTATCTTCCCCCACGAAGCCTGCCTGACCCTAAAATGGCCGCCGGACGGACACCGGACCCTCTCCTATGTTACCAGTGAGGCCACTACATCTGGGACTGACACAGCGACGACCTCCTGGGCGGCATCCGGGAGGGTAGATGCGCTCCTGCCTGTTTCACTCACCGCCTGCCCGCGGTGGACTGCCTCGAGACCCCCTGGTGCCCCCGGACGACCTTGGTGATCGAGGGGCACCGGCGTGAGGGGCCGCACTGGCGCGAGGTGGCAACGAGCACCACACCCTGACGGGGGCGCCCCGGACTCCGGGCACAGTGGTCACACGGGGAGACACAACACGGGCAGAGACTCTGGGGAAGCGTGACGTGAGCCCGCGCCCCCTCATCACACATGACCAGGCCTCTTTGACTACACCCTGGGGGTCTGTGGGGGACTTGCCTCTGTCGGGGGCTTTCGGAAGGGACTTGATCTACGCAGTCACAGAGAGGATTGCTTCTGGGCCCGGTGGAGAGCGCCCCTCGGAATACGTGGGCACCGCAAGAGGGTTCCCATCCGCGGCATCGGAGACAGACGTGCTCTCTGAGAGGGTGTTTGGCAGCTCGAGGTGCCGTGCGTGTGGCTTCTGAGATCTGACATCGGTGACTCCGGTGCCCTGCCTGTGGAGGGAGACCCAGAATACCAGCCCGGGCCGCAGCCCTCCCGTACCGCTCTCTCGTCATCTTCTACCACCACGCCCTTCGCGGCCCCCTGGTGCCGCTGTGAGCTCCTGAGACCAGGCCGACGACGCCGGCCCCTCCACCATACGCGAAGTCAAGATGGGGAAATCAAGGCCTGCGCCACACCATACGGTCCCGGAGACAGCCCCGGAGAACATGCCAAAGGCCTCAACCTGGACCCCCGGTACGGCGTCCCCCACGGACGTCTCAATATCGGATAAACTGGATAAGGTCCTGGCCGCCATCGAGTTGTCCCGTCTATCAATGGAGGAGCGCCTTGGCACCCTGGCGACGGATGTCAACCTTCTCCGAGACGATCACCGGAAACTGGCTGACCGGGTGCGCACAGAAGAACGGACGATAGAGGACATACAGCCAATGCTGAAAGAACACCAGATGACGCTCCAAGGGGTCCTCGCCCGTTTAACCGCAGTGGAGGAGCGCGCAAACGATTTGGAAGGTCACTCAAGACGCTGCAACATCCGAGTGCTGGAATTACTGGAGGGCATCGAGAAAGGAAACCCCATAGTCTATATGGACACATGGCTGAAATCTTTCACCCCGCCCTCAGACCGCACAGCCTTTTTCTCCATAGAGCGAGCGCACAGAGTGCCGGCCTGGAGCGGCGCCTCGGCCACTCCTAGCCAAGTTCTTACACTTCCGGGATCGGGACGCGGTACTCCGGGCGGCAAGACTGGCGGCACCACTACGGGTGGAGAACAACCAAATAATGATCTATCGGATTATGCCCGAGCAGTACAACAGCAGAGATCCTCCTTCCTGGACGTAAAGCGTAGACTACGAGACAATCAGATTCAATACGCTCTCCTCTTCCCAGCTCGCCTAAAGATCCTCCACAACGGGGCCTCCCTCTTCTTCATATCCGTTGAAGCCGCGCAAGACTGGGTAGACCAGCACTGCCCGCGAGCACCCAACCCACATCCCCAAAGGGGCTCGCCTCTCAAAACTTTCCGCACTCGGAAACGCCCCAAGAAGATCCGTAACTCCGAGCCCAGACCAACGAGTGGCACTCATGATTCACCCGACCTTGAACAAATAATGCGAGAGAGGCGTGAGGCCCTGCAAGCAGCAATCGATCTACGCTCCCCACGGCCTTCAGAGCCTATAGACCGACCCCCACATATGTTCTCATCAGACGGCGAAAATGACAGCGATGGTACCATCTCAGGAGCAGACCTGGCAGTACTCCCCCACGCCACCCGCAAACTGCGGATGGGCTGCTGGACGGACTGACTTCCCCTGCCTCGCCCTGAAGTGGCTCGGGCATACAGACTGCCGCACAATATCCTTCTATGCGATGCTCACCTCATACACCTTGTCTCACACACAGGAGCCGACACCCTGCACGAGACGCGCATGGCCCCTTCTACATGCCCACTCACCAGGGGTCCTCGCACTTGCACGCCGTCACCCCCTATCACATAGAGCAGTTATCCCCCCTCGTGTTATGGGAGGAAGTTTGGACACAGTTTCCTAAATGATGAGTCCTATGTATTGGGACAGTTTCCCGCACCCCCCTGCATTGTTCATCCCCCGGTTCAAACATGTCCCACCCTGCCATGGGGCCACATGTCACAGACTGTCCACTCTCCCCGGGTGCGGCGCATCCCTAGGAGACCACTAAACACCCTGCCCAGCGGGCGCCCGACCCGACCCACACGCAGACCCTACTACTCATGGCACAGCTGACGAACAACACAAACCATATTCTAACGCTCAATGCACGCGGTCTACACACCCCACATAAGCGCTATGAGATATACGCCTATGCGAATTGACAGAAAGCGTCCATCCTTTGCCTCCAGGAATCCCACCTTAATCCAATTGAAGTGGGCAAACTACGAGTAAAATGGCGCGGACTTCTCTGCGCCACGACATACTCCTCGTTTGCCCGGGGGGCACTAATATGGATCCGCCCGGGAATCCCATTCCGGGAACTTCGTCGGGTGGTGGACGACGACGGCAGATTTGCCCTACTGGAGGGACTTTTAGATGGGAGGGCTGTCCTCTTGGGAAGTATATACGCCCCGAATGTCGATCAGTACAAATTCTGGGACCGCCTCACAAATTCCCTAGCCCAATTCACGCATGTACCCTGGATACTCGGTGGGGACTATAACTGTGTCCTAGATACAAGACTGGACCGATCGCATCCCCCGCTCCCGCACTCCTCTACCTACAGACAAATCAAGCGATTTAAAGCATGGGTCGCACACTGGTAGCTCACAGACGCATGGAGACTACACCACCCGCAGGCCCGTATTTACTCTTTTCACTCCATCCCACACAACCTGCGAGTTAGACTTGACCGATTCCTATGCACTGCAACGCTCCTCCCGCAAATATGCCACTCGGATTATCTGGGCAGAGTCGTTTCAGATCACGATGCACACCTTCTTAGCCTCCAGTGGAGACCCCCCGCATCCCCCTGTCCCCACATGGCGATTAACACGGGAATGCCTCACGGACCAGGTTTTCACACATGAACACCAAAGCAGCATTTCAGATTAATTTATTCATAATGCAGGGACTGCATCATCGACCCTGGTCGAGTGGGATGGCTTCAAGGTGGTAGCCCGCGGGGAGTGTATCAGGCAGAGGGTTGGGATAAGACCTACCTTAGAGCAAGCCTTAGAGAAGGCGGAACAACGACTGGCCACGGCCACAAAAGCCGCTGATCAGTCAGTGGTGACGGCGACCCAGGTTGCCCAAGCCAAATCGGCATATCAGGAGGAGTGTGTGGATCTTCGACGTCACAATTTTAGGTCTTATGCAACCTGAATGCACAAGGGCCGTGATAAAACGGGCACGCTATTGGCATGGCTCGCCAAACAAGATGCTGAAGTCCGGCCCATCACTGCGATCCTAAATTCCCAGGGCACCTTGGTGCAATCCCAGGATGAGATCCTTCAGGCTTTTTACCACCATTACTCGACGGTCTACACTGCCCCCTCATCTCTTGATCCAGGGGCCGTCGACCACTTCCTAGACCCTCTTTCCCTCCCCCGGATTTCTGCTGAAGACAGGAAGGGGTTGGATGCAAAGATACAAGCCACTGAGATTACAAGCGCGATACGAGCCCTGGCCCGTGGTAAGGCCCCAGGCCTGGACGGGTTTCCACTCGAATACTATGCCACCTTTGCCCCTCTGCTGACTCCTCGCTTATCTGCGGTGCTGGACTCTGCACTCTGAATCGGTGAACTGCCTCGCTCCATGAGATCGTCGGTGATCGTGACATTCCCGAAACCCGACCGGCATCCCCAATTCCTAGCCTCCTATCGCCCCATTACACTGCTTACGGCGGACTGTAAAATCCTGGGGAAAATCCTAGCAGACAGATACTCACAAATCATACGCCCGCTGGTCCATCCTGACCAATGTGGTTTTGTCCCGGGAAGGAATACTTCTCACAATATCCGGCGCCTCTTTCACATCCAAGATCAACTGGGCGATTGCTTCCCTCGGGTGGCGTGTCTAATCCTGGATCTTGAGAAGGCGTTCGACACCCTAACATGGCAGTTCCTCTTCGCCGTCCTCAGACGGGCGGGACTGGGTCGCACGCTCTTAGCCTACACTCGCCTGCTCTACACCGACCTCACATCTCTGGTCCGTCTCGGCCGCTACATCTCCCCGGAATTTGCAATACACAGGGGCACACGACAAGGGTGTCCCCTCTCACCTTTATTATTCGCGCTCGCAGTGGAACCCTTGGCTATCCGGCTCCGCCGGGACGGGCAAGCCTGGGGTATTCCACTAGCGGACGTTACGCACTGTGTATCCATGTACGCAGACGATCTCCTCATATACCTGCGAGATGTGACTGCGGATCTCACCACACTCGAGTTCACAGAGGCCTCGGGCTTAAAAGTGAACTGGGACAAGTCGATGGTATACCCCCTCCACCCGGGCGCCCCCTCTCAGGATGTCTGGATCAGGAACCGGAAAATACATTGGGCGGCAGAGGGCCCCCGATACCTCGGGATTCGTTTATATCACTCCCCAGTTGACCTCTACGAGGGTAACCACTGTCGGGCGCTCGCAGGGATACTGTCCTCCATTGGGTTCTGGCGGAGTCTCCCGCTGGCCCGCAGGCTGGGTAGCTCTGGCAAAGATGATACTGATCCCGCGGCTTTTATATTATTTCACTCCCGCGGCTTTTATATTATTTCACTAACCTCCCAGTAATCCCGCCTCGCTCCTTCTTCAAAGACTTGGACACACTCCTTAGTTCTTTAATATGGGGTAACGGGCGGCATAGGATCGCGGTCGCAAGGCTGAAGTTACCCACGACACAAGGGGGGCTCGGCGCGCCATTGTTTGAAGCCTACTTTCTAGCATCGCATCTCCAGTGGTTCTCATTTTGGACGGCAGACAGATACACACTTGAAACAGGCGCGGCCGCGGGTCATGTAGCCATGCCAGAGCTGCGTCGCCTACTTATACCAGGATCCCGCCCTGCGCGAACCTACCCCCTACACGTAGACATAGCCCGAAAGTGCATTCAGCGTATACATCGCATGGCGCCTGACCGCTCCCCCCCCCCCCATACACACCATTACTACCACTAGTCGGCTGGCCTAGACACGGGGGGTTCTTTACATCTGCCATCGAGAATGGACCTCTAGAGACCTCGCCAAGGCGGAGACACTGTTTGAAGGGGGACAACTCCGACCGCACCGACAGCTCATGGACGACTATGACCTACCCCCAGGACAGTTCTTGCTTCACCGCGAACTCATCGGCTGCTACCGACCATACTCCGACCTCACATTAGGGGAACCTCCCACACACCCAGTTCTTCACACAATCTTACGAATGGGATCGTGTCGCCATCTCACCACATGGCTATACAAATCGATTAGAGAACTAACACCCCCATCTCTACGGGCCCTCTGGGAGGAGGAAGCGGGGCGACCTTTTTACGATGGCGAGTGGGACAGAGCGATAGAATTCCCCAAAAAGGTCTCCAGGAATGCCCGATTTAAGAACATACAATTTCACATCCTACATAGGGCCTACCTAACGCCAGCGCGCCTTCAACGCTTCTACCCCGACACGACCTTCCTCTGCCCTAGTTGTCAGGCGGGGGATGCAGCCTTTTCCCACATGTTCTGGACCTGCCCAGGCATTCAGGCCTATTGGTCATCTATCCACTCGACGCTCGGAGACCTTACCGGGCTGACTCACCTGACTACCTGGGAGGGCTGCGCACTCGGCATACTCGGTCGGAGGAAAAAACATAAAATATCAATGCGCTTTGTTTTCCTAGCCCACTTACTGGCCAAACGTTGTATAGCCATGCACTGGGGGGCCCCCGACTGGTCCTCCGATCGCGGCATGGACGGGGGCGGTTCTTAAATGGGCGGCGGCCGAGGACGCAATCCGGGTGGAAGAAGCCAAAGGTATCCGTAAGGTCCCAATATCCCTAGAATGGGCGCTCCTGTTGCACCAATTCAGACACTCCCAGACCCCGGAGATCCCGGTCACCGACTTACATGCCCCTGGCACCACACAGCCTCACACTGTACAGGCTCCCAGGGTAGGAGATTCTCCTCCACAACTGTCCACGCTACCTCTAGACCCGTCTGGTCCATCCTCGCCCGGCAGGAATACTCAACGACCCTCCACATTGGCCCACACACCCACTACCTCCTAGGCGAATAGTAGCTGCACGGTAGAGTAGGCAATAGCAGACTCACAGTATACGCCTGACCCCAGCACTACGAACCCCATGGCGCACCCCAGTTCGGTTCTCCCCCCAGTTATTCTTTTTAACCGGCAAAGACCTGCTACACCACAGACCACATCCACGCTGGCCAAGATGTAAACGTACTGTCTACATCGACGAAGGTCTACTTTGCTACTTATATATTAGTCATATATGTGAAACATGATGAATGTACATGTATGTTATCAAATGCCAATAAAAAGAATTTTCAAAAACGAGAGATAAGAAAAATAGTCTCTAATCACGAGACTTCCAACAAGCAGATGGAGGATATGCTCATGAGATTTAAAGAACGTGGTTACCCAGAAACAATTTTGAACCAAGCGAAACATCGATGCCAAATAAAAACCCGCAGCGAAACTACTCATAAACCAAACTAAACCCGTCCAAAATCACACTGTTATAGTTTCCACATTTTCAATGTTGAGTGGTCAATCTAAGCGGATAATCAGACGACAATGGTCGATCTTAGAGTTGGAACCAGATTTCAAACAACTGTTCATAGAAAGCCCTATCTTTGCATACAAGAGAAGTAAAAACATAGGTGAAACACTTGGAACTACCCAAGTACAAAGGAACTGTCCTGTGCTATAACTGCAATAATTGTCATAATGTGATACCTGGGTCAACAATTACTCATCCCAGAAAGGGAACAAAAATAGAGTTGAAAGTCACAGCCACATGTGACACCATGAACGTTGTATACCTTTTTTGATGTGCCCATGTGGGAAAGCCTACATTGGCATCACAGAAAGAAAAATCAATGTGCGAGTCAGTGCTCATAAAAGTAACATCAGATTAAAAACATGAAATCAACAGTGACGTCATTTTCTTGAACAGAAACATGACATTAGTCAGCTCAAATTTCTTATTCTTGAAGTGATTGAGAAAAAAGAGGGCAGAGACAATCATAATTATTTATTACAACGAGAAAATTATTGGATCAGGCCTCTTGACGCACTCATACCACAAGGGATGAAAGACAGTGGTATTCCAATGTTATCTTTAAATCTCACCTATGTGAACAGTTGGATTGATAGACTGTAATAATTGGGTTATTTTCTAAACATCATGGACTCACTGATTACATAACCATTTGTTTATATATCTGATGTATTTTCTTTTCATTATTCAAAAGCATATTTGAATTTTACATTTTATGTCAATGCTACCTCCTTGGTCCCTTTACACAAGTTTTTAATCCTAGTTTCCCTTGATACTCTGATACACTTTCTACTTATTACTACAGCTGTCTAACATCACCTTTTCTTACTTTACCAGTCAGCATGACTGCCGTCCTCGCATGCTCAATTTCACATATTGGCCAGTCGAACTTGATCATTGTTTCTTTTTTCGCTACTATTCGTGACACACACACACTGTTTAACTTTACTTTTGCACCACTCTAATATTGCCGCTGCAATTTGGCGATACTTCCGGCTTGAGTCCGTTGTCTGTGTTTTACGCTCATATCTGTCAGGCAGCACGCGAACATCGCGTTTCGTGTCAACTTCTTATGCAGATGACTACCATGGATCTCTTTGCACTTTCGCACTGTGAGTATCGATCTTCGGGATTATACGGATACGTTCTGTGTCCGAAGAACCCGGATACTTTAAACCTTACATATATTTGAGTTTACTAACACACTGCGCCGTTCCACTATTTACTAATGTATTATGGCACGATTGAATTTTGTTTTTTCAAAGTACAAAGACCAGTAGTCCTTTTACTAACATGCATGACAATACTCACTTGTCCAAGCTTACTATAGACGCCCTGTTTTTTGGTCACCATGTATTTTCGACAGTTTTTTATCACGTCGGTTACTTTCATGGGTACATGGTTGCTATCCTTTCACTACCTAAATATTTGTGCACTTGATCACGTTATCTATAGAGACTTTCACGAAACAAGCGTATACCTCTCACTTCCTTGAAGTGATCTTGGAGCCGAGCATAATCTCATTATTCTTGGTTATTTCCTTCACTAGAAACATGGTTCTAATACAGTATTTGAATATAGTTTTATTCAGGCAGCCGACTCATGGAGTTTCATTATTGTTCACATTATAGATCTGTCCCCTGATGAAGGGCCTAGTGCCCGAAATGCATTGGGATTCTGAAACACCAGAATTGATGTATTAATACATATTGGATGGTCTTTCAATGAATGTTGATTCTTGGATGAACATTGTAATGTATACCTTGTCTGAAATTAAGGCAAGCAACGTATCTCTGAAATATCTATTCTTCAACTAAACATTGGATGAATTTGTTGATTTGTGAAACTTAATAAACTCTATCCAGGGTCTGGATTGTGCCACGGGTGACCATTGTTGGGTGTGCAACCATTTCTTCATTTATATCTACGTTCTAGACCGGAGAACGCTACCCAGTGAGCACATCGCAAATAGCACTATTTAATAGGAAACAATTAAATTTTAGGTTGTGCTCGTAATACACTTCCTTGAAACCTTTGAACGCTCTCAAAGTGATAGTTGTGGAGAGCCGGCTTATCTTGAAGGAGTGTTAAGCAGCTTGTTTTACTGGGTTCTAATCATGTAGTGTAGATTAAACAAAAAGCGACACAGTATATGTATATAAAAATATGTCTGTTTATTGCACAATGCTCACTATCACTTTGGTATATCTCCTACACGGAAATATAAACACAAATACTCACTAATACTACAATTGCAACAAGGTAAGTAGCACAAAATACAGTGGTCTCCAGGGGGAGACCTAACCATATACTAAAACAAGCATTGGCATAGCCAATAGGGCTCGCCTTTGGGACCTTATAAGTGTTTAGCTATGCAACAGTTGCATAACTAAATACTTATAAGGTCCCAAAAGCGAGACCTATTGGCTATGCAAAGCGGCCGTGCAGCCGCGAAAGTGAAAGTGATCGCGATCAAACATCAAAGCGGCCATGCAACCCCGAAAGTGAAAGTAATCGTGGTAAAGCGCGCGCTCCCGCGCACATGCACTGTAGGTGGTAGCACTTTTTGGAGCCCTCTCAATGAGTCTCGCCAGACCAGCGCATGCGCTGGGTCAGGCGAGACCTAAAAATGAAATGTGAACTGTGACCAAATTCGAGACTTGGACCAAGAGACTGAGAAGAGATGGGGACACAAGGTACCACCCATGGTAGGTACCTGGGAACCCCATGGAGGCTGTGTTGCGAGTGGAAACACAGCATAGTGTCCAATAAATGGCAACAGGGAAGCCGCGGTTGCATTTTTGCGGAAGAACATTTTCCAGTGAACCCTGAAGAAACCCCTTTGAAGACAGAGGCTTGGAGAGTCATCCCACCCATGGATACCCCAGGAACCAGGATACCTACACCAGGGAAGCCGGGTGCATAGGTGCAAAGTGATGTCGGAAATCGCTGTAGACAACAATGTAGGACTTCAGGAAAGATGCATGAGTCTGGTGGAATCCAAGGGTGGATTCTTGAAGTGAAGAACCTGTAAGCAGAGGGAACAAAGTCTATACCATTCAGAGGTGACCAGGAGGGACGGAAGAGCAATGGCCACCAATGTTGGACGGTTCAGAAGTATTGATGGTGACCTTGTCGCTGCAGCTGTGAGGACCAGGCGGCGCTGAGGAACACCAGGAGCCGTGTACAAGCTGTCCCATGTCGGAAGACTAGATCCAAGGAGTCTGTGTCCTGCAGGAGCAACAAGTAGGAGAGTTACAGGAGGCCCCGAGCAAACAGGGGAGCCCACAGAAGCAAAAAATCCTCAAGAGGACCAACAGGCCGGCGGGAACTCGCAAGATAACCTCGAGCAGCTCACCAAGAAGAAAGGCCCACCACTGTGCAGAGGATGTGTTGAGTATACAAGGAGGGCTGCAAATGAGCCCTTCAAAGCAGTCTGGTGGTGCTGGCAGGCAAGTGCCTCCAGCCCAATACACTTAAGTCCATTTTGGGAGGTGATCACCACTCCCAGCGACAGGAAACGTATTGTTCTACTTTCCCCTGCTCGAGCTTGGCTCCGCAGCAGGAGGGCAAAATCGTGCCTGTGGTCTGCAGCAGCAGTAGCTTGCTGTCAGACTCTGAAAGGCTGTTACCGGGAGCATGGGGGGAGGGGGGTACCCTAAGGGAGCACTGGGGGTGGGGGGGGGGGCAACTTAAGGGAGCACCGGGGGTGGGGGGGTGCTACCCTAAGTGAGCCTCCCAGTACGTGGGATCATACTTCTAATACTGGATTCGGTGTTGAGGTATGATTCCAACATGTTTGATTCCAACATGTTTGATATCGAACATGACCGGGTTCGGTGCAGCCACTATATAGCTAGACATCTCGTAATGGCTGATGTCCACTATGTGTATAAAAATGGCTGACCACACTTACAAAACCTAGAGAATTGACTCCTGGGTTTGTATGGGTGTCCTGCTCATGCAGGGGCACCCTTACACTTCTAACCAAGCACCCTGCCTTCAGAACTGCAAGGCCTGCCATAGGGGTGACTTGGAGGTTTTATGTGTAGTAATCTCAGATATGAGGAAACTTGCATCTGCAAGGACCAACTCATACAGGCTGCAATGGCAGGCCTGTAGTCCTAGTTTAAGTGGTCCCCCATGGGTGGCATAATAAATGCTGCAGCCCATGGGTGACCCCTGGTGTAACTATTCCCTGGGTACCTTAGTACTATATATTCGGGACTTACAAGGGTGCACCAGTAGCCAATTGTATAGGAAAGTGCCCCTTTTGTATGGATACTCCCCACTTTTTGCCCGACTTTTGAGGCACTTTGACTTGATGTGCCCTGGGTCCCTGCCAGTAAGGTTCCCAGGGCCTGTATTTTCCCAAACCTGCACTTGTCCACATGTATGTCCCTTCTAAAAGGTACCATGGGTACCAAGGGCACAGGATCCAGAGAAGGCCTCTAAGGGTTGCAGCACCTATTGTGCCACCCTTAGGGGCCCTGTACCTTAACACCCACACACTGCCATTGCAGGTTCCGTGTTTTGGTGCAGGGAAAAGTGAAAGTCCGCATGGCACCAATGCATGTGTGCCATGCATGCAACTCACTGCTCATGGCCTAGGTAAGTTACCCCTCTTGCAGGGTGCACTAGCCCACAGGTGAGGGCACAGTTGCATGAGTCCTTACCCCTACAGTGTCTAAATCCATTCTTAGACATTGTAAGTGTAGTAAAGCCATAAAAAGTATATGGTCTGGGAGTTGGTCATTATAAACTACACACCTTCAAAATGGCTTTACTGAAACCTGGGAAGTTTGGTAGCAAACGTCTCCGCACATTAAACTCACAATGATGCCAGTGTGGGTTTTAAAGTAAAATGCACTCGAAGGGCATCTTAGAGATGCCCTCTAAAAAACGACGATCCCTGTTGTTGTTCCTAATGGCTATCTGCTATTTGCCACCACCAGACAGATTTCTAGACCCTTGAGTAGAGGGCCTCCACTCTCTGGGTCCAGACACAAAGCGCATCCTGGGCAGAGGTGTCATGCCTCCTCCCCCAGGATGGGCTGGGTCCATGAAGGGGAAGCTTCAAAGGCCTGCTGCCTTTGAGCTGATCCTGCCTTTTGCTGCCCCCAGCAACGGGTCTCCCACTGGTTCTGAACCCCACTTTGGGCGGGAGAATCTGCATGAAATCCAAGTGAGGAAGATAGGTGTGCCCACCTTTGCCAACCCCACCCATCAGGTGGGAAGACGAGGTGAAGCACGCATATCAGTCTCCTCCATCTTGAAGATGAGGGGATGCAGCCATGCCTCCTTCCAACAGGAGAATTTCATAATAGGGGGTATACTCATCCCAAGGAAGAGAATTCTTGGTCCTGATCTGAACACCCCTGTAATGCCCTTAAATTTAGAATTTCGGAGCGACTCTGAACCTTGCCTTCTCAAATCCGAGGAAGAAAGAAGGACCGAAGAGCCGTGCTAACCCAGGGAGAAGAGGACAACTGCTTTGGCCCCAACCCTACCAGTCTGTCCTAACTCTGACCTGCTCATAGCGAAACCCCGGCATGTCCAGCAGCCGTCCAGAACCTGGAGGACCTCCCCTTCCTTCATCAAAAAGATTGTCTCCATTCTATGTATAGCACTTCAACTGCACAACTTGGGTAAGCTTCCATCGCAGAAGGAAGTTAAACTTTCTATAGAACTACCTGCTTGCTTCGTACCGCTGCAAAGACTCGTTTTAAGCTCCATTATGTTTAGGAACTGTATCCACCATTTGGTCTACTTACTGAGAAGAGGAGCTGGTTTTGTGTTGATCAAGGCATTTTGTTCAACTGTTATGGTCCTGCTGAGGTTTTCTGATCCCCTGCGTGGGACCATGTGATGGTGCGATCTCAGATTGTAAGCTGTAAAAATTTCATAAACATCACTTTGGAAAAAAAAGAAAATTAAGATTGTCTCCTGTGAGAACCGGATTTGCTCAACCAAAGACTCCAAAACAGAATCCGGACCCAGACTGCTCTGCGGTTCTGCACCACTCTGCACCTGACTACCATGACTCGAGTTAGTGGCCAACACCATAAGGAGAATTCTCCAGCAGTCCTGACCTATGTTCTCGTGATCCCTGACCTACCTCGAGCTTCAGCACAACGCCTACATCCTCAACCTGAGGGGCCCCCGTGACTGGAGTTGGTAAGAAGATCCGACTCCTAAAGACGCTGTGCACCCGATGCCCCACAGCCTTGGTGTGCCCAATTGTCGGTATCCAGGCATCCCCCAAGAACCCATCTTACCTCTCCTGCCGATGGTCGCCCTCAGGAAACCTCCTTGAAGGAGCCTGCATCATTTTCTTTAAACCGGAGATCTCTATTGCAAATCACAGGGCTCCCGAAGTTGCCTTGGCGCACTGCATCTGGCCGCATCTGTTACGCTGGTGGTGCCACTGGTGGACCAACTCCTGTGCTGATTGTTGGCCCCTGAAGTGCTGATCCTAACTCTAAAAGCTTTGCTCCCATAACTGAGTGGTGTGCTCGTAAGCAGCCCCCAACTGACTGTCCATCTGGCCCTATTGGCTAACATTGGGCCTCTGCACGCGGGTGCCGCTGGTGGTGCTATTTAAGTGCCTAACTGAACCTTGGGTAATCTTGGTTCTAAACCCCAAAAGCTGTCCTTGCAGGTCGTTTACTTACCTGCAACCTGATAACCTTCTCTGTTCTCATAGGAACTAATGTTATGATTTTTGTCCAAAAAGTTGAACTGACGTTTTGTATGAAAAACCAAAGTAACTTTCTTTGAACCAAAACCAGTCGTACTTACCTGTGTTTTGTACGGTCCATGAGGGGATATCTAGGCATATCACCTCGAGTAGTCAAAATAAATAATGAAAAAGTAATCAAAAGTAATTACACTGTATTCTAAACTGTTTTGAAAGCAAATACAAACCTGTAACTATTCCCATTCCATTCACTATTTCATTTCCTTGTAAAGTTTTGCATTTGAAAGTATTGTCTACTTGCCTGTGCCAAGTCATGCTTGGTTCTAGATATCAAACTTAAGTATACATTTCTGATACTTACCGGATTGGTCTGTATTCAGTCTGAGTGTGTGCCGTCAGCCTTGATTGAGTGAATACAATAGATGCGTAATACACCCTCTTGATGAGCCTAACTGCTTGACCACACTACCACAAAGAGAGCTGTTAGTGATTATCTAATTGAGCCTCTGTGATACCTCTGGGGATGCACTGGACTTTGTGCACACCATACCTTACTTTGGTATAGTATGTACAGAATCAGTTTCCTGCAAATTGTGGATGTCCAGAAGTACTTACCATGGTCGGTTGAGGGAGAAAGCACAGTGACTGGGATCTTGATTTGCAGGTTCCCTTCAGATTAGTCAAAATATCATACGGACGCCAGCAAAAAGTGGGGGTAACCATGAAAGCAGATCCTACTTTCCTACAATCAGTCTTGAAGTGACTGATGCAAGTTGAATCACTATCCTCCTCTCCATACTGTGGACCAACTCAAATCAACCATGTTTTTTTCTAATCATTTTCCTGAACGAAGATGGCTATGAGTGGAAACCACATTCAATACACAGTAAGGAAATTATGACTCTCTTCTCATGCCATTTGGTTTATGTAATGCCCTGCCACTTTATAGCGCTTCATGAATGACATTTGTAAACATTTTTTGGATACTTTTGTAGTGTACATGGGTGATGTATTAATCTTTTCTGACAACATCTAACCGCATTGGAAGCATGTCTTGAATGCTCATTCATCTACAATATTCCCCTTATGCTAAATTGGAGAAGTGCAGGTTTTCAAATAACTGCCTGAGAGACAAAAATTAGTGAAACCCACGAATTTCGTATTATCAACACTCTAGTCAGGAACTCTCTTGTATGATTAGACTCCTCATCGATCTGACAAAAAAAAAAAAAGAATGGAATTTCAGTGGTGTGATGAACAAGAAGTAGCCTTTTCTGTTTTAAAGAAAGCTTTAACTACTGCTCCCTTTATACGAGATCTACACATCCAGCTTTCTTTCTTAGAATAAACTGATAGCTTGTTTGTTTGCTCTGGGGGCTGTACTCAAAACAGAAACTCTTCATCCCTTAGCCTACTATTCTGACACCCTGTCCAGTACAGAACAAAACTACACCATTTAGGATAGGAAACTATTATTGATCAAGGAAGCCTTTTCACATTGGTGTCTTTACTTTCAAGGTGCCAACCATCAGATCACAGGATGGTAGTTCAGTTATTATATTTGGTTGCGAAGTATGCCAACACTTCCCATGTCTTTTATTGATTTCCCTACTATATTATGGTGACCTTTCCAGGCAGATAAGGGGAAAGTTGTTCCCTCATCCTCAAACTTTGTTAGCCGTCACTACAGTACTGAAGGACCGCTTTGGTATCTTTCTGGAAAGGTAAACAAGAGCTCAGCAGTGCGTCGTTTGTACGCAGTGGCTTAAAAAGGAAGCTCAGTAGGCAGAAAGGGCTCTGGCTCCACCGAGATGATTTTACCTCCCTTGCAAGAAATTACATGGTCAAGTTTTGTATTAGTGTCATGGCACTGCAGTGACTGGCAATTCTTGGCAATGGAGTTAACAAGATGTAGTTAATCTGAAAATCTCATCCTTCCTCCCCCTATTAAAGAGGCTGTTATAACCATACTCCTAAAAACACAGAAAGGAAACTTTGGAATGCTTATCTTACCGTACCATCTCTTTTGATCCTAGATAATAAAATCCTGGCCAAGGTGGCGATTGTCAGACTTAAACCCTTAATAGAGTGGTTCTGCTGGATCAGGTGCTTGCCATTCCTGGGAGGGCATTGATGTATAACCTTCATGTGTTCTTTGCTATGCTGCATCAGTATAGACCGGCAGGTGGTGCATTCTCAGTCCCATTGGTTGTCTTTGATTCACTCAAATGGACTTTATTTTTCACTGTCCTCCGTGACACTTCACTATCTTTCAAACCTACTCTTTGTAATTCAGCTCTTTACTCTTCGTCCGTAGGTAGGATACATGTGAATAATTGCCTACTGTTGTGTTTTAAATTGGCAGATGTACCCTTAGGGGTTGGTCCCCTATGCCTCTACACTTAGCCACCTGACTTCGTAAACACCACTCCCACGGGGGCATTAAATTTCATGTCATAAAGTTTATAACATGATTATATGCCGATGTCATGCTTTTTGTGAAAAATCCAGATTCCAACCTCTCTCTGGTGTGGAGGGAAGTCAATAAATTGTATTTCACACGTAGTAACAAGATTTGGTCTGCTACATTGACATTTTTATACACTGAGACAAGGAGCTAATACTTCCAGCCAGTTATGAGACTGCAGTGTCGGTAGTAATCCAAAATTTAATTCTGGATTGCTTAATCCTGGTCTGTGGCTGGTAGAGTCACACATTAAAATAGTGAATGTACCCAAGTTCCTATTTATCCGGCAATATCCATATGACCCTCACTAGGGCATTCATTCAGCGTCTTTGTAGCCAGTTATTTAGGCTAGTTTGGACCAACCCAGATGTCTTTCTTTACAGTAGGATATTTATCATTTTTTATTGGCATTTTAGCAGTTAGTTGTTAAAGTACAGTAAAATCAACCGTTTATGTAGTTCAGTATGCATCTCCCATATTTAATGCAAACAATGTTGAGAACGTCATCAAACTAGCACTGTTGCCTTTACAGATAGTGAGTATATTAATTATGTTATTAATAGTTGGTCATGCGGGTTGTTATTGTCTTAAAGTCCTTCACACCACCACAATGCACTTTTAAAATGCCATTTTAATAGTTCAGGACCCGGATATTCAAAATAAACAAGTAACATAAACTATAACAAGTCCCTGTTGGGCCAATAAGGGGATATTCTGACACTCCTTTATGGGAAATGGGGCTTTGGATTCCAGACCTGGTAAATTATTATTTTGCAGTGCAAGTTCAGTTCGCTGCATTTTGCTTCTACCCTCAACACTATTTACGGCATTTAATCATTGAGGGGAAAATGGATGAAATGACTGCCCAGACATTGCAGTCTAATTGAAACTATTCATTGTATTGCTTGGTTGTGGCACATGATATGAGAGTGCTGAGCTGAATGTGTTATTCTCCTGCCGTTCCCCGTACTGGATAACCTGATGCTGCCCTGATACAGAGAAAAAAAATGTGCAATCTTATAGTCTAGTTTCAGATTCCTTACCTTAGAATTTCGCGGGTGTCCGACTGGATCGTGAAACTTTTTCGTTAGCAGTACACCTGCTCGCCTTTGGGTGGCGTCATTCGACTTTGCGTCTGATAGGACATCGCGGTCACTTATATAGGCGCCACCCAGACCCGTTGATATCACTCCATTTTTTTCACGCCAGGTAGCGTTGATCCGGAGTAGAGCTAACCCTCTCACGTTTTGTCAAAAGATTTTTCCTTGTGTGTTGAGGGATGACCTCCAGAAAGGTAGGGTTTAAGCTATGTGGTGCCTGTCACTGTGCTGTGTCTGGTACTGACCTGTACCTGGTGTGCCTAAGGTATCAAGCATGGTTACGATTCAAAGTCGAGCCTGGACTGCCAGGCCCTGGTGCTAGTAATCTTTGAGGGGGGGGGCTAAAGCTGCTTGTGGCCCGGTTGTCAACGCCATCTAGCGCGACTCCTAGGAGATCTCAGTCCCGATTTAGGAAGAGAAGGTTGTGTGACGTCTCCAGGAGCCCCCACGTCGTCTTTGTCTCATCCGAGGACCTCGGGACACTCTGGGAAGAAGCACAAGTTGAAGTGTAGATGAACTTCAACTTGGCCTCTTCCGTTGGGGATTGACGAGACGAGTGAGGAACATTGACGTTCCATCTTATTTCCAGGAGCCGGAGCGACCTCCAACTCAAATAAGAGTTAAGGCCTTGCGCCGAGTAGTTGAGCGGACCAACCCCTCTGGTGTGCTTCCAGGGCCCGTGGGGTCGGAAGAGGCCCCATCAGGTTCTGCACCGACTGCTCCAGCCTCTGCTCTGTTGTGGTTCCATGGATCCAAATCCAGTTCAGCCAACGTGGCCTTTCCCGGCGCTGGTCCTGAAGTCCATGCTCCCGGCGCCGGTCCTGAAGTCCATGCTCCGGGCGATACCAGCGCATTTCTAATTCGGGACGAATAAGTCCGTGCTGATGGAGCCCACGGGCTTTAGGTTGTTTACTGAGCGCTTGGAGGGGATTATACCCATGGGAGAAGAGTGGAAGGGGTCACTGGACCCTATAGAACACCGGTTAGACACTCTTGGTGAGAAATAGGGCTAGTATGAAAGAGCTTCCGAAGGTCAGTGCCATGGGCACCTCTCCAGATACTGGTATGCTCTCTCCACCTACTGTTGCTACGGAGGAGGGAGCGTCTTGCGCTATGGTGGTGAAGAGGGCAGCGGAGGTCCTTGGCCTGGAGCTGGCCTCGTGCAGGTCCAGACTAACCTCAACCAAGGTGCTTCAGTCTGGGCTTCCTCATCCAAACCCCCTTTCCCCTTCATTGAAGCACTGACCAGTGTACTTCTAGGCACCTGATCCAAACCTAGCACAGGGGCTCCTGTGAACAGGACAATAGCAAGCCGCCACCGCCCTGCCCTCGATGATCCAAGTTTACTCAGCCAACATCCTACCCCTAAGAGCATGGTAGTCCCAAGTCCCAACATCCCATGGTGCGTTTCCTTCCGCACCCCCAGACAGGTAATCCAAGAGGCTGTACGCATTTGGGAAGAACCCTAGCATGGCGGTCGGTGAACACTGCATACCTTTTGGGACGTTTCTCCTATAACTTGTGGGAAACGGTTGCGCATGTGCTGCCACCTGTCCCGGCGGATGCCTGGGCTGTGCTCTTCCAAGCAGTGTAAGAGATGGGAGAGATGCAGCAAAGTTCACTACTAGGTATGGTCTGGCTACAACACTCGCTTGGCAGAGTGGTTTTGTCGATTGTGGCCTTGTGGCGCCACACCTGGCTGAGAACATCTAGTTTTTCGGGGGATGTCCAGACCTACCTTATGTACATGCTCTTTGATGGGACTAATCTTTTCAGTGAGAAGGCAGACTGTGATGGAGCGCTTCAAGAACTTGCAGGCTACGGGCCAGGTCCTTTGGTCTCTCAGTGACACCTCACCCCCAGTTTGCCTTTTCCCCTTTCGTGGCAATGAAAGGGGCTTTCAACTGCGTCAGCCATACCCCAGCCACCATCCTGCACAGGCTTCCCATGTTGTCTGAGGACGTAGACTTGGTGCATTCCGACCTCATGGGAATGGTAGCCAGAAGTAGTCTGCCACCAACCCCCCCCCCCCGGAAACTGTGGGCTCTAAGTTCTCCCAGTTTGGTTCTGCAAGACAATGGGTGTCCAGTTGAAGGGAGAATCCAACATCCTCTCCACTGGCAGTCCATAACATAGGACAAATGGGTCTTGCAGATCATTCAGAGGTGTTACTCCCTCCCTTTCCAATCTTTCCCTTTCCTACCATCTCAAGAACAACTGGTGGAGTATCATCGTATCTTGCTCCGAGAGGAAGTTACAGCTCTCCTGGCCAAGGGGGTATAGAAAGGGTTCCAATATAAGAAGTAGTCTTTGGTTATTATTCCCACTACTTTCTAATACCCAAAAAGAACATAGGTCTTCGTCCTATTCTAGACCTCCGAATGGTCAATCTCTTGCTTAAAAAGGAGAAGTTCAGGATGCTCACGTTGGCTCAGGTCTTGCCTGCCCTAGACCAAGGAGACTGGCTGGTAGCGTTAAATTTGCAGGATGCACATTTTCACATCCCCATCCTGCCTGCCTACAGGCGTTACCTGTGGTTCCCGGTAGGCCATGAACACTACCAGTTCACTGGGCACCACCTTACCAGCATCCCTTTCGGTGTTTACCTAGGTGATGACGGCGGTCGCAGCTCATCTGCTTCAGTCTCCACCCCCACCTTGACAACTGGCTGTTGAAGCCGTCCCCAAGACTGTCGTTTCACACCTCCAGGGTACGGCGGACCTACTGCACTCTTGGGTTCACTATATATGTGCCGAAGTCACACTTGACTCCTCGGACTCTTTTTTTTTTTTTTTTTTTTATCAGAGGTGTTCTGGACACAGTGCAGTTTCTTGCTTATCCTCCTGAGCAGTGAGTCTAGTATGTTCGGGTTATGATATTGCTGTTTCAGCCTCTAGCCTGGATATCGGTGAGAATGACTGAGGCTGCTGGGTCCATGACCGCCTGCATCCTGTTGGTAAATCACGCCAGATGGCGTATGCAGACTCTGCAGTGGGCCCTGAAGTTCCAATGGGCGCAGCATCAGGGGAATCTCTACAGTGTGGTTCGGATCTCGGGGAGCTGCAAAATGCCTGCAGTGGTGGCTTACGGACCACAATTGGGTCAGAGGCAGACCCCTCTCACTTCCTCAACCAGTTCTCAAAGTAGTGACCGATGTGTCCCTCCTGGGATATGGGGGGCTATTGGCTAGAGGTGGAGATCGGAGGAGACTGGTCTCCGGCGTTATCAGGGTTCCACATCAACTTGTTGGAGCTCCGGGTGAACAGACTAGAACTCAAAGCATTTCTCCCCTCTGTCAAGAAGTTAGTGCAGGTGTTCACAGAGACCTCCACCACCGTGTACTGCAACAAGTAGGGCAGGATGGGGTTGTTGACCCTTTGTCAAGAGGTCCTGCGTCACTGGACATGGCTGGGACAGCAGGGCATAACCCTGTTGGTTCACCACCTGGCAGGTTCTCTCAATGCCAGGGCAGAAGAACTCAGCCGATGATGCCTAGTGGATCTTGAATGGTGTCTCCACCCCTGGGGTGGGGCAATGTCTCTTTCAGCAGTGGGAAGAGCCTTACTTAGATCAGTTGGCCCGAAAGAGAACGTGCAATGTCAGCAGAATTGTGCATTGGAGTTTCCGAGGCAGCTATTGCTTGGCGACACTTTTCGTCGCAAATGTTGATCAGCTTCATGTAAGTTTTCCCGCCCATACCACTCCTGCCCAGAGTTCTTGAGAAGGTCAGGAACGACCAGGCCCAAGTTGTTATTGTGGCTCTGGACTGGGCGTGGAGAGTTTCGTATCCTAAGCTTCTGAAAATAAGCATCGATCCTCTGATCAAGCTGCCCCTTCAGGAGGATCTTCTGTCGCAGCCTCATGGGAGGGTTCTCCACCCAAACCTGGTAATATCTGCCTGGAGGGTGAGTGAGCTACATGTGTTATCATCCAAAGTTCCATATCTTTTAGTAAATTCTTTTCTGATGGAGACATCTGCCAGTGGATTCCTCACCTTGTGAATATCCCCTGTGCCAGCATTCCACAGAATTTTTCCTAGCTCTCCACGCCGATGTCATAATACCACGGCTCGCTCGCGACTCCGTATGAAGTCACCGGAGCCATAAGCGAGCCACGTCGGCGTGATGACGCCGGTTCCCTTTTTTTCCGCGCCATCGACGCGTAACTGTTTTCTAGCACTCTCGTTCGTTGAAGAGTTGCTTTGTAGTTATCTTGTGAGTTACTGTTTCTTAAGTACTCATGTCTTCGTCGAGGAAGTCAGGATTTAAGCCGTGTAGGGAATCTGGCGGTTACATGTCCATCACTGCCCCCCCCCCCCCCCCAATGAAGATTGCTTATGGTGTCTGTCGTCGGATCACGCCGTGGAAGACTGTTCCTGTTGCAGGAAAATTAACCCAAAGTCACTTAAGGAACGGGAAGCGAAGCTGTTTATGGCCAAGGCGAAGGACGGTAGAGGTCGCAAGCGGGACAAGTCGAAGCCGGAGTCGTCGACTTCACACTCATCGAAGTCGAAGACATAAGAAAAAGAGGAAGCATGAGTCTCGGCGCCGATCGACGAAGAGTAGGGCTTCGAGGTTGCCTTCGCCTCGATGTCGCAGTAGAGACTTTGTTTCACCTTCACCTTCGCCTTCTCCTTCTCCTCGTGTCACTCCGGAGAAGTCTCCTTCGCCAAAGGTAACTCCGGCGCAGTCTCCGGCGCCGAGGGATTCACCAGCTTCCGACGTAGAGCCGGATCAGGATGCTGAACTCTCTCGTGTGCCTGAAGGTGAACCAGTGAATCCGGTAGAGGATCAGTCGGCTCCGACGCCGATTACTCCCCAGCTGGGTACAGGTTCGAATCCATACCCGCAGTTCCCGACTCCAGGGGCGGATCAGACGCATTTTTTAAATGCAATGTATAGAGTTTTTCAAAGAGCAGCCTTCCCAGCCGGTGCACCTTCAGGTCCCGTGGATCCGCTGGCATTCAGTTTGGGCGTGCCACAACACTATGCTTGGGCACCTTTTATTCCCTTTATGCTGATGGCGCCGCCATGGCAGTTCCGGGTGCCGTCTGGAGAGCCTTCCTCCCGGCCTCGACTGGATCGTGTACCTTCGTCGGAGCCTCCCTTTGCGCCGGCTCCAGCTGCGCCGCGTGTGATGCCGCCGACTCAATCCGCGCAGCCGACTCCGCAAACGGCGCCGCCGACGCCGTGTCCACGGATTTGTTCTCGAAGAGAGGCTCAGAGACTTATAGAAGAGGAGCAGTATTGTGCAGAGCAAGTGGAGGAAGGTGAATTAGACGACTCAATGGATGAGTTTGAAGGTATTCAGGAGGCAAGCGGATTAGACACCACTCCTGTGTGGGAACTTTCTTCTTCGAGGTCATCTCCGCCTCAAGAACTGGCTCCTTATCATTTGGTAATAAAGAAGGCTACGGAGCTTTTAGACTTCGTTACCTTCTGCTGAATATAAGCCTAACTTATTGACCGAGGTTCTTCATTCACCTTCCTCAATTGTTGAGCCTTTGTTGCCGTTTAATGAGGCCATCCTGGATCTGATTATAGATGTTTGGCACAAGCCACTTTCTTCGCCTGCTCTTTCGAGGACTGTGGCTAACAGGTATAGAGTAGCTCCAGGAGATCCGAGCTTCCTTTCTTCTCGTCCATCTCCAGAGAGTTTGGTAGTGCAAGCATCCTGCTCCAAACAATCTTCGGGGGCTTTTCCACAAGCACTAGCTGACAGACTCAAAGAAAATTGAACAGTCAGCTAAAAAGATTTTCTCATCATCTAGTATGGCACTGAAATCAACTAATGCCACTTGTTTGTTGGGCCGCCTCATTCACGTTTTAATGGACTCTGTAAAGCAATTGGCCCCCAAATTGCCTGATGAGGAGAAGGGTTGTTTCATGGAGGTTCTATCAGATGCTCAGGCTGCAGCTAGGCAGGTAATCCAGTCAGGCCTGGATACGGCTGACTCTGTTGCCAGAGTTATGGGTTCTTCCATAGCCACAAGAAGACAGGCTTGGCTCCGCTCTTCTGGATTTTCACCTGATGTTCAGGCAACACTTGTTGACTTACCCTTTGATGGGACAAAGCTTTTTGGAGAGAAAGCGGATTCTGCCTTACAGAGGTTCAAGGATAGCAGAGCGACTGCGAAATCATTAGGTTTGCAGACACAGTCGAAGGGTTTTGACTTCAGAAAATATAGGGGTTTTGGGAGGTCTTCCTTTCGCACCTTCCGTCAACCTCAACAGCAGCAACAGCAGCAAAATCCTCTCTATAAGTCCTATAGAGGAAGACAAAGGGATCGACGTGGCTCTGGCCGCAATCTCGCCTCCTCCTCAGCCTCCTCTGCTCCCAATGATGCTACAGGGAAGCAGCCCTAGATCCCCCATCCTGGATCATGTGGGGCCTGTTGGGTCGGGTGTCCCACTTTCTGCAAGGTTGGAAATTGGTCACGACCGACCTTTGGGTTTTAAATCTTGTGGAGAATGGATACGTCCTTCCCTTTCGTGAATTTCCTCCCCCTTACCCTCCTTGCCAAGGTTTTTGCTCAGAGGACCATCTGCTTCTTCTGCAGAAGGAGGTTCTTGCATTGCTACAAAAAAGTGCGATGGAGGTGGTTCCAGAGCAGCAAAGGGGTCAGGGATGCTACTCCCGGTATTTCCTGATTCCCAAAAAGGACTGCAGATTGTGTCTGATTCTGGACCTCCCAGTCTTGAACTTTTACCTGAAGCAGGAGAAATTCAAGATTCTAACCCTTGCTCAGGTTCTTCAGGCGTTGCAGCAAGAAGACTGGATGGTGTCGATCGACTTGCAGGATGCGTATTGCCACATCCCAATCCTGAAGCCGCACAGGAAGTCTCTCCGTTTTACGGTTGGGTCGCAACACTACCAGTTTGTGGTCCTTCCGTTTGGTCTTATTACTGCATCTTGAGTCTTCACCAAGGTGATGACGGTGGTGCCTGTCCATCTCAGGTGGTCTGGAATTCCGGTTTTCCCCTACCTGGACGACTGGCTACTGAAAGCAGAGTCGCCGGAGATGGTGCAACATCATCTGCAGGTAACATCTCATCTGTTATTCAACTTGGGTTTTTCAATCAATGTGCCCAAATCTCACCTGGTGCCCTCTAAGCGCAACCTGTTCATAGGGGCGGTACTGGACACTACTGTGTGTAGAGCATTTCTTCCTCCACAAAGATTTCTCGACATTCATCCCTTTATTCCACAATGGAGCGGTTGTTCCAGTTCTGAAGGTCCTTCGCATGCTCGGTCTGTTCGCCTCCTGCATTCTGTTGGTCAACCATGCACGCTGGCACATGAGGGTGCTCCAGTGGTGTCTCTGCAGGCAGTGGTATCAGCACAACGGGGATCTCAGGGAGTCAATCAGGATCTCTAGATAAGCTGCAGCAGATCTGTCTTGGTGGAGCGTGGAGGCCAGTCTGTCTCAAGGAAAGCCCTTTCATCTTCCTCCAACGGTGGCCACAGTGATAACGGATGCCTCCACCCTAGGGTGGGGTGCTCATCTGGGGGATCTGGAGATCAAGGGTCTTTGGTCTCCAGAGGAAAGATTGTCTCATATCAATCTTCTAGAATTGCAGGCGATGCGTTTGGTGCTCAAGGCTTTTCTCCCTTCCCTTCGCGGTCAGTCGGTTCCAGTCCTGACAGGCAACACTACCGCGATGTGGTATGTCAACAAGAAGGGAGGAGTAGGGTCGTACCGTCTCTGCAAAGAGGCTTTGCGACTCTGGTCCTGGGCTCAGGACCATCGGATTTGCTTGATAGTGAATCATCTGGCCGGGGTGCTGAACGTACGTGCGGACAGTCTGTCACCAGTTTTCCGGCGACCACGAGTGGAGGTTTCATCTAGAGGTAGTTCAGCGCATCTTTCGGATGTGGGGGACTCCTCGGGTGGACCTGTTTGCCACTCACGAGAACACACATTGCCCTTCATTCTGCGGTCTCCAGTTTCCGATGCAGGGGGCGTTGGGGGACGCATTTCAGTTGAGTTGAGGCTCACAACTCATTTACGCGTTTCCTCCCATACCCTTGATTCCTCGGGTTCTGAGGAAGATTCGCCAAGACCGGGCCCAAGTTATATTGATCGCCCCGGATTGGCCAAGAAGGTTGTGGTACACAGATCTACTTCTCCTTTCGTTGCATCCTCCGCTCAGTCTCCCTCTCAGGGCAGACCTCCTCTCGCAGTCGGGGGACAGATTCTTCACCCCCACCTCCAGAGCCCCGGATTGGCCAAGAAGGTTGTGGTACACAGATCTACTTCTCCTTTCGTTGCATCCTCCGCTCAGTCTCCCTCTCAGGGCAGACCTCCTCTCGCAGTCGGGGGACAGATTATTCACCCCCACCTCCAGAGCCTGCACCTTTATGCCTGGAGATTGAACGGGCAACCTGAGCTCTTTCGCTCTCCATCCGGACGTAGTGGATGTTATATTATCATCCAGGCGACACTCCACTAAGTCAATTTATTCCTATAGAACGTCTAAGTTTGTGAAATGGTGTGGAGAGAGATCCATTGACCCTTTAAAGGCCCACTTTTCTAATGTGCTTCAGTTTGCTCTTTCCTTGGCTCAGCAAGGTTGTGCTGTGGCCACGGTTAAGGGCTATTTATCAGCCTTATCGGCGTTTCTGTGTCTTTCAGATCAGCCGTCATTATTTAAATCTCCAATTGTATTAAGATTTATCAAAGGTCTTACTAATAGGTTTCCACCTACTCCCTTTGTAATGACACAGTGGGACCTTAATTTTGTTTTAACTTTTTTGATGGGGTTCCCTTTTGAGCACCTTGATAGCTGTCCTTTTGAGGCTATTGTATTTTAAAACTTACTTTCTTCTAGCCATAACCTCAGCAAGGAGGGTGAGTGAGCTTCAAGCTCTTAGTTCAAAACTCCAGTTTTTAACCTTACATGCTGAAAGGATGGTTCTCAGGACCAGGGCTGCTTTCCTACCCAAGGTAGTTGCTCCTTTTCATCTGGGGCAGTCAATTACTCTTCCTGTGTTTTATCCTCCCCCCTCACCCTTCCAAGGAGGAGTAGAGACTTCACCGCTTGGACCCTAAAAGAGCAGTGAGCTTTTATTTGGACAGAACAAAAGATATGCATTTGGAAGACCATCTCTTCGTAGACTATGTTGGTCACTCAAAAGGCAAAGCTTTGCACAAGCGCACTCTGTCCAGATGGATCATCCTAACCATCAAGATCTGCTACTCCCTGGCTGGTAAGGTTCCTCCTGAGGGTATTAGAGTTCATTCTACTAGAGCTAAGTCTTCTACCTCTGCTTTGGCCAGGGGTGTTCCAGTTGCAGACATTTGTAAGGCCGCGATTTGGGCCTCCCTTAATACTTTCGCAAACCATTATTGCTTAGACTCTGAGATGAGGAGGGAGGGCCATTTTGCGCGCTCTGTCTTGCAGGACTTTTTGGTATAGGAAAGGTGGACACCCTCCTCCGGGAGGGGGACTGCTGTGGGAATCTATTCACAAGGTGAGGAATCCACTGGCAGATGTATCCATCAGAAGAACCAGTTACTTACCTTCGGTAACGCTTTTTCTGGTGGATGCAGTATCTGCCTGTGGATTCCTCACTGTCCCACCCGCCTCCCCCTTTGTATACCTAAAAAGATTCCTATTTTGACTGGTTGTTTATTCATTGTTATTTCTATCTATTACATTTATAGGAAACACTGATGTTTTTAGCTTTCCTTTTTAGGTCTCGCCTGACCCAGCGCATGCGCTGGTCTGGCGAGACTTATTAAGAGGGCTCCAAAAAGTGCTACAAGGCCAGCCTAGAGCTACAGTGTATGTGTGCGCGCGCCGTGCTTTACCACGATTACTTTCACTTTCGCGGCCGCACGGCCTCTTGGCATAGCCAACAGGTCTCGCTTTTGGGACCTTATAAGTATTTAGTTATGCAACTGTTGCATGGCTAAACACTTATAAGGTCCCAAAGGCGAGACCTATTGGCTATGCCAATGCTTGTTTGGCTTGTGTTGTATATATTGGTTCAAATGTTGTGTACTATGTATACTTGAGTTTGTGTCAGTCCTCCTGTTCGCCTCGGAGGCAAGGGAAAAAATGGGTGGAACTGACGTCATCACGCCGACGTGGCTCTCTTATTGCTCTTGTGATGTCATACGGAGTCGCAAGTGGAGCCGTGGTAGTCTGACGTCGGCGTGGAGAGCTAGGAAAAATTCTGTGGAATGCTGGCGCAGGGGATATTCACAAGGTGAGGAATCCACAGGCAGATACTGTATCCACCAGAAAAAGCATTACCGAAGGTAAGTAACTTGTTCTTTATTAACATAAGGGAAAACATCACATGACATTGTTTGTAGCAATATAAGCACTGGTTTGTATACACTTGGCAGTAACTGATAACTCATTTCAAAGTAAGTTCTATCTTTCACAGTTGAGATGTAAAGGACTGTTGCAAAAGTCTATTGTAAACCTCATTAACACTTCTACCTGAATAGGACAATGCAGCCATCCCTCCTTGTTTTATCGGAACAAACTTCCCTGTCTTATGGTATTTCTGGAAAAGGTGGTGCTTCGCACCTGGGCCTTTATCCTACCTAAAGTGCTTACCCATTCCATTTGGGTCAGTCGCTCACCCTGCCCACCTTTTATGTTCCTTCACATCCCTTCTATGCTCCTCCACATTACTTCTAGGAAAGAGGAGCAACTCCATTGTCTAGACCCAAAAAGAGCATTGTTGTTCTACCCTGACCGCACAAAAGATTTCCAGGTGAACAACCAACTCTTTGTGGGAGCTAAAAAAGTTTGGGCAGTACAGAAGCAGTCCATTTCACTCTGGGGTGTTCTCTGTATAAAGATCTATTATGCTCTGGTTAAAAAGCAGCCTCCTGAGGGCTTAAGGGCACATTCCACCAGAGGGAAGGCTGCAACCACGGCGTTAGCTCATGGGCTGAAAGTCCTGAACATCTGTCGGGCAGCAACGTGGGCTTCCCTGCACACGTTTGCTAAATACTACTGCCTGGACAGTCCGATCCGCACGGATAGGCATTTTGCCTGCTCGGCCCTGCAGGGTTTTTTTTGTTTAGTAATTTGTTCGCAGCCCACCACCAGGATGGTGTGGCATGGGTATCTATTTATTCAAAGATAATGAAACTAGAGCTAGAAGTCTTTATCAGATGAAAAGTTACATACCTTCGGTAACGCAATATCTAATAGGGACAATATATAGCTGCAGATTCCTTACAGACCTGCCCATGCCTCCCTGCTCTGCAGACACAATTTTAAAGCTAGGGTTGATCGCCTTTTTAGGGCCCTAGTTTGAACACACACTAGTCATTCTCATTCATGGCTCTGTGCTCCTGGTGTGTAAGGTCGTGGAAAGACTGGGGGGGTGCCTGTATTGGTGACTGCAACGTCATTCAGTGCCAACGACTCCATGCGGAGCCGAATGAAGCCACCCGAGGGCACTCGGGGGTACTGCTCACGCGAAACCTCCCAGATCCAATCTGATGCCTGTGAAATTCAAAGGCACGGAATCTGAAGCTAGATATTGTCTCTACCAGATGGTGCATTACTGAAGGTAAGTAACTTGTTCATCTGCACTTACTGACAGGTCGATTTACAATAACACATTACCTCTTTGAGTGCATGTTTATATCACTTGAGTAATTTAATGCAATCAGATGGTGGTTTTAATATATTTTAGGCTTGGAGACACTGTTCGGTCCGTGTATACTAGGTTTCCTCTGGAGTTTACTGGCTTTACTACCTTAAATCTCTCATCCTCCAGATGGGTTTACAAATTATACTTGATTAACTTAAATCTCTCATCCTGCAGATGGGTTTACAAATTATACTTTCTTTTCACCTTTGGTGACATCCTTTCAGTGCACCTGTCTTGCAGAGAAATATTTAGGGTCTCCTATCCGTGTTGAAAGATAGCCATTTTGTTCTGTCCAATCCAATACTGTTAACCTTAAACTATAGGCATAGGCTTTTGCATTTTACGTTTCTAACAAGGATGTATTATTCCCCACTGTGAACACAAAGATGTCATTTGACCCATGATTCGGGTTGCTCAAGATGTTCACATCTGTATGCTGATATTATTCATCATGCTTGGGATTGCCTGAGAGTGTGCAGGATCTGTAAACAGGTAATCACTGCTATTGTAGAGATTACTCTGGATCATCAACACCTATGCTGGGCCTGGCTATACTGGGCGATGTCACCACAATCCCAGCACGAAAGAGGCATCTGTTTGCTGCACTGCTTTTACTTGCGAAACATGAAATATGGCAGTATTGGCTTAAGGATCCTTCCCTAAGTATGATGACCAGATGCAGGATGCTCTGTTTTGTAACAAGATGACCAAGACATATTCTTTACCTCAAAACGCCTAACCAGAGGATCTTGAGGGCTTATTCCGTGTATAGTTGTACGACCTTGACCAGAACTAAAAAAAGACTACTACACTACTACTTGACTTTAAATGCAAACTAAAGCTACTTCCCATATGAAGTCTTGAGGCACAGACACATGGTACTCAGTCTTCCCCTAATGATGCTTGTAGGAAATTTGCCCTTTCTGCAGGGTCGCCCTGGAATTCTTTTTTTGCCTTTTGCCGAACCCTATATTTTTGCTGGCTGTAGAACTCTGTGTACTTTATCCCTGCTAATCCGTGATCGAGCTATGTGGTTCACTTTTTAGCATAGTGAAATTGACAAACCTCTGTTTGGCATATTTAATTTATCTGTAAGTTCCTAGTATATGGTAATGGGTTCCCAGAGCCTGTAATTTAAATGTCACTGGAGGACTGCAGTACACATTGTGCAGTTAAATATTGTTACAATGCAAACATGACTGCAGACCAGCTAGTCATATCCTGGATATTGCAGTTTTAAACTGTAGATTTAACATGTCAGAATAACCACTTTTCGTAGGTCAGAAATTCCTTTTTAAATATGTACAAGTCATCCTTGTAAGAAAATGCCTCTTTTTGTATGGTCGCCCCCAAGTTTTGAGACGGGTGCTGCTGGTTTTTTAACTCGGAGTGCACTGAGGCCTGCTAATGAGACCTCTGTGCCAATGCCTTGACCATAAAACGTTTGTTGAATTGGCTTATACCAGTGGCATAAGCTAAGCCCCTAGTATATGGTGCCCAGGATACTCAAAGCATGTAAGCTAGTGGGGTCACCCCATTGATGTCAGCACTGGTGGCGCCACCATGAGTGTGACCCATTTAAAACCCATCTAGATCACCATTGCAGTCTGAACAGTTTTCAACTGCTAGCTCAGCCTTGCCACTGTCAACGGTGGCAGTCAAGACACCCCTGTTAATATGTATGTCACCCCTATAGCAGGCCTACGAAGCTTTAAGGCATGGTGCTGTATATTTCATGGGCAGAACATATATTTTAGAAACTTGAAACTGATGTTTTTACTGTGGAAAGACTTGATCGCCCCATTGGCCAGTTTATGGTTTCATGCTGAAGCCTCCGTTGTTCAAACTCTTGGGGTTCACCCAAAGTTGATACTATAAGGTATTAGACAACTTGTTACATTAAGCCCGACTAGAATCTGTAGTAAAAAGTAATGTAGCAGATGTAGCAGGTTGTGGTTTTCAACTTTCAGAAAGTTCCCACTTTTGTTGCCTTTAGTCTCCTGTGCACTTAAAGGTTGCACAAGGAGCCTGTCCTCGAGACCGCTTTCTGCCCTCCTGGGGAGACTTGTAACAACTTTCAGTAAAGGAGTCAATAGAAGCCTGCACAGTAGAGGTGTTAGCTCCCTCCCGCTGAAAGCCACACAGGTGTTGGCCCAAAAGACGAGTGTGAGAAGTTGGCCTGATATATGATGTCACTAATTCTAGTGTACACCTTGTATCAGTCCAAACAACCCTTATGGTGATTGGTTGTAAAGTCAACCTTATAGACCAGCTATCCTAGTGGTAGCATGGACAAGAGCAGTCTTAGGCTAAACTCTGAATGGCATTTGAAGCCAGCTGTTATACCATTTGTAACCCCTTGAATACCAAATGAAAGGACACCACAACAGATGTGTATATATATAAAATAAAGTGTATTTATTCTAGTCAAACCCTCAGCACTCTTTATGAGATTCGAGGTAAGTACAACACAGTCTTATTCAAGCATACATTAAGTCACACAGGTAAGTAATACAGTTAGGCCCTAGGGGCCACGCAAACCATATACTAAGTAAGTGGTATAAGGACCACTGTCACGGAAATGGCCTAGGCCTAGGGAATCGCTGGGGCTACACTATACTACCCAAGGTTAGGAAGTGGGAGGCCCACGGGATTCAGGTGCAGAGTGGAAACACTCACGCGTAATGCGTATAATCGATAGAAATAGTACAGTTCAGAATTAATAAGATTTAGGACACTTCTGGAGTAGCTAGGAAGTCGAGACTTGAGAACTTGACACTAGGATAGTCAATACCCTGATGAGCACCGGAGTACCCAAGTTACCTAGCCCACGGGCTGCGGGTGCATTGGTGTGAACTTGCGTCGGGTTTCGTCGTCGACTCCTATGGATGCCTGAAGGAAAGATGCTGACAGGCAGTCAGTGAAGAGTGTCCGGTGGATCCCAAGGCCGGGATCAAGAAGGAAGGATACCTGCAAGCAGAAGGGACCGAGTCTGGGTCACTAGCCAGTGACCACGTCACTGGAACCAGGAAGGAACCAGGCGATGTCGGGAGATTGCAGGTGAAGAGGTGAAGCTTGTCGCAGCAGCCACGGGTACCAGGAGACGTCGAGGACGACCAGGACCAGGAGGCGAGCTGTCCCACGAAGGCTCGTGCTGTCGGCGGCGTCTAAGTCGAACTAGGACTCACCAAGCCTTGGCAAGCGGAACCCACGAAGAATGGAGGACTTGCTTCTGGTGCAGACCAGGAAGGTCTGGGGTGCTTCTCTATTACAGAGGAGCAGGAGCCAGTCTGGAGGAGCCAAACCAGCAGTAGAAAATCGAAGGTGTCGTCGCAAAGGTTACTAGCCAACGGTCAAGCAACCGGACAGATGCGGCAAGCAGGAAAATGCAGAAGGGCCCCATGCAGGACTCGTGGAGTGTGGGGGGCTGCTCTTCGGTGCAGATGGTGCTTGGGGTTGGGGCTTCTCAATCCCCGGTGCACAACTTCGAGGGTGCCTCAGAAGCTGCGCTGGAAGATACTCGCCACTTTTCCCAGGTAGCCGGTCCCACGTCTCTCGTCGCCTCCACGGATCTCAGCTCGGCTGTGGATGTGGATCAGGGTCGGCGAAGTCTGGAAGTCAAGGCTCTGGTCAGGCTCTGCAGTCGGTCCCTCGTAGAACTTAAGCAAAGGGTAAGTTTCTTGATGGTGCCTGTTCGCACAGGGTGACCACTCCTTGGCCACAAGGGAGATTCTACAGTCTTCTTCTTTCGTCGAATGTCCAGAGTTTCTGTTCAAGTTGCAGGTTCAGGATAATCTAATTTCCTGGGGCCCAGCTACCACACTTATACCAATCTGGGGGGCTGGGTTGCCTGCTAGGTCACGCCTTGTGGGTGGGACCTGGGAGGGGGGTGGTTACACCCCCTTCCCTTTGTCCAGTTTCGCGCCAGGACTGGGGCTGGAGTGTCCCAGCACCGGTTTGAACTGGACTATGCATGGGACACCTTGTGTGCCCCAGGCATGTCTCATTCTTTTCATCCCTCCCTGCCCCAATACACTAAGGCCTGTCTGGGGTGGTGCTCGCACCTCCCAAGGCAGGAAACCTATTGTCCAAGCCTCCCTTGCCGGGATCACTCCCAGCAGCAGGAGGTCAGACTCGTGTCTGTGGCAGCAGCATCCATTTTGTGATGCTGGGGCTCTGGTTAACTTTTAACCGGGTAAGAAGGTTACAACATGTCTTCTCCCTCTAGAAGGGAGGGATAATATCCTCATCCCCAGAAATGGGATGGGGGTATTATTCCAAAGTGTTAGACACCTTACACGATATGTTTTGATAAAGCCAAACCATAGTTACCATAACCGTTTAAGATTATAAGGCACTTTAAGAGTATATGGTAGGCTATATCATAGAACAGCTATAAGGACATGGTTCCGAAAGCTGCAGACAGGCTCAGCTCATGCTAGAGCACTATCTCACATGTTACCAAGCACTCTGCCTTCAGGATTGTTAAGGCCTGCCATAGGAGTGGCTGATAGGTACACATGTGTCTATATAGAAGGTAGGTATAGGAATACTACACCTAAGCAAGGGGTGATTACACGACCTTGCCCCAGCTGAGTGATCAGACAGTTGTGTCATAATGGAAGGCCAGGCCAGGCCAGAGGTGGCATAATACATGCTGCAGCCCCTGGTAGGCCTAGGGTACACCTATGCCCTGGGTACCTAAGGTACACTGTACAGGGGCCAATAAGGTGATCCTATCCAATTGGGTTATGCACCTAAAGTACATAGTATTAATTTAGAGAGAGAACAGCAGGGCTGTGGGTCTGATGAGCAGGCCCACAGCCACATCTAAGTCGAAAACCAGTAAAGCAAAAGCAAAACGTGGTTGTGAACATAGAAAGCAGACCCTACTCTCCTACAACGAGCTTCAAGGAGAAGTCTCTTTTGAAGAGCAATTGAGTACATTTTTGGAGAGGTGCTGCTCCATTGTCTAGATAGACAAGCTGGCACTCGGGACTGGGAAACCAGTTGCCAAACCAGTTTCTCGGGTGCGTGTAACCCTGCTTCGTAGCCACACCTCTGGGTTGGACAAGAGAGAGAGAGAGAGGGGTTCTGCAATGTTGGGAGTTGGCAGAATTGTGCATCCTCGGATAGCCAGATGCCACAATTCCCAGGAAGTGGTCATCAAAAGGAGGGCACCTAGAAGCCCATTAGCTACTGACTGCGTCTGTCCAGAGGGTACTTTCTGAACACAAGGACAACCCTGGCACTCAGAGCTCCGAGAGCTGAAGAAGCCTACTGAGGCAAGGTGTGGTAGCCCAGATTTTTCACCCTGCCGCCAACCGCCACGGTGCAGCACCAGAGACCAGGACCAACACTCAAAGTTCCACCCGAGTCCGCTGGACCTGGGAGAGTTGCCAGGAATGCAGCATGGTCGCCTAGAAGAGGAAATAATACGGAGGGAAGATTTAGCTGGAACTGAGATGCTGAGTGACTGGTAGACCAATGGCAACTCTATTTCTGCCAGGACCAATTGGACTTCAAGGCACGTCGACCCTTTGACCAGGGTTGCCTGGCTGGATGACAGTCTCTGTTCCCTTGTCCCTTATTTGCACTGTTTGAGGAATACTTAAAAACAGAATGCATATGAATATAGAGAAAAAAACAATACTTTGCAAGTTTTAGTCTAGCTGTTGTATTTTTTTCTTTAATACATTGCAGACTTTTTTTTCAACTGTATCTGCTTGTCTGGAGAAGTCTTCTGTACTTCGGTTATTGTATTGATCTTGCAATTTGGCCTTTAATATCATGAATTGCATGATTTGATGATCAAGTGCTGCAATCTATCTGATAGTTGAAGGGACTGCAGTGCCGAATAAAAATAAAAAAGTAATCTGTGAAGTGCTTCTGCAGTGCGTACTGTGAAGCTCTCCTTTTTTCCATGTATGAGTAACTCATCTGATCCTGGTTGAGCTTACCCTCTTGCATAAGTTAGTCCTCGCTTTATATTGAGGCATCCTGTACTACAAGGAGCAGAATGCAAAGGCAAAACAAGCATTAACAAAGCCAATAGGTTTCAACTATGTGAGATCTATTGTCTTTGTCAATGTGTGTTTTTAGGTCTCGCCTGAGCCAGCGCATGTGTTGCTCTGACAAGACATTTAGTGAGCGGGCTTTTAAAAGTCCTACCACACGCTTTTGCTGGCCTCGAGCTTGCGGTTACGCACGCGGGTACGCGCGCAACCGCCTTCTGGCTTTCCTCTCGGCCTTTAGCCGTTGCTCTCCCTCAGAGCCTCCTCTCCGCCCCTCCCCTGCTGCTCTTTCACATCGTTTAGAGCGTGAGTGAAAATAGGGCTGTAAATTTTGTCACAGGACTCGTTTCCATTGTTCATCATTGCGCACCTTTTATTAGCTCAGCAATGAGCCCCATGGTTGCTTATCAGCATTCAAGGACTCTGGCATGAGAAGCCCCGAGAACAGCGCGCAATGGCAACTCCTCCCGGTCTGGCCTTTGCACCCTACTTGTGGAATTCACGTCCCGCCGAAGCCCTCCTCCCCGTTTCTTCAAGCAGGCTGCTTCATGTAAAAGCCCCCCTTGCTCTACTTACAATCACTTGACTGGAAATAGCAGTACACAACACAGTAAAACCAACATGCAGGGATTGGCAATTTTTTGAAACGCACAATGTCGGATGTGCAGCTTGAGACACTGCACGGTCTCTGTTATGAGAAGCCTCGAGCACAGCACGCGCTGGCCCTTCCACCCAATCTGGGCATCGCAGCCTAGTCATGGAATCTGCGACCTGCTGAAGTTCCACCCACCGGCTCCTCATGCTGGCTGCGTCACAGAAACAAGCCTCTGCTCTATTTACAATTGCTTGTTTATGTACATGACTGCCACTGGAAAATAAAGACTCCGATCAAAGGGGGTGAATGGAGAGGACCCTGTTGCATTTACTGCTTGTTCTGAACCCCAGTTTCACTTTCATGGCCGCGCGGCCAATGCTTGTTTTTTGTGTGAGCTTGGGCACTGAAGAAATTGATTGCTTGATATTTTGATTTAATTTGTAGTATGTTATTTATAGTATGTGACTTTCCGTCCAGCTATCCGCTGCAGAAAACCTGCATTCTTCCTTGTTTTACCATTCTCCTTTGTGTATCTCTCCTCCGGTGCTGCTGCTTGTTCCCATGTGCGCCTCCCCACTCACTTCCATGTTGTGCTTGCCCGTATACTTCTCCATGTTGCATCCACCCTCCCCTGTCGTTATGTGCCCCCCTGCCCTCCCGCGCGTTGCTTCCTTGTGTCCCACCCTTCACTTGTTGAATCCATGTCCCCCGCCTTCCCTGTGCTACTTCCATGCCCCTCTGCCCTGCTCATGTTGCTTCCGTGACCTCACCAGCGCCCATATTGCGTCTGATCCCCCTGTTGCTTCACCCCATTACTTCTGCTCCTGTTGCTTCCACTCCATTTACACCCACTTAAAAAAAAAACTGTTTTGTTTGTTATTGATTTGAATTGCTACAGTAACTAAAAAAAAAATCTGACTCCTTTTTGTAGAGAGGATGCAGACTGCTGTGTAAAAGTTTTTTTGTTTTACTTCAGCCATGCTGCACAGCTTCAATGATGCTGCACAGTGTGGTATTCAACCATTGCCCAAGCCAATAAGTCACAAAGGTGAGACCTAGTGACTTTGCCAGTGTTTGTTGGAGTTGCCTTTATACAATGTTTAGGTTACAGTGTAGCATTGTTACTTCGGACAAGGAGTGCTTGGTTAGGTTGTGATTTCACCTTGTCGCATTCAAAACACAATACTCCCAATAAAATGTATGCGCTTTTAGTTAAAAGCATGAAAATGTAAACAGCCATAAAAGTGAATGTTGTTTCAATTAGAATTTTTTAATTCAATCATTTGGCCACCACATTTAGGTCGTGGCCTTTTTTTGTTTTTATTTTCTTTTTATGGTCTAGGCTTGCAATAAAAAACTGGCCATTTCACTAGATTCCGAAGGCCATTGACTTTGCCAGTGCTTGTTTTTTTTAAAATGATAATTCTTCTAGTACATAAACCAAAGTGCATACAATCTGTGTACGCCTGTACCATGACAGCTGTGGCACTGCCTTTACTGAGTGGTGAGGCACTGTGCTAGAAGAAAGCTTTAGTGCACCAACTCTGGCACTGCAGTCACTTTGCGATGATATATTGTGGTGAAGAGGTGTGTACTGCACCTTCCTCAGTACAATACTCCTGCACTCCTTGGGGCACAAGGTTCAAAGGTGCTTGTATTGTGTAAGTTCTGGCACTACTCTCAATCTTTAAAGGGGCGTTGTGACAGAGGAAAGTTGAGTGGATCAGTTTGGGCACTGCTATCACTGTGTCATGGATCCTGCAAGGTCTGTTTCCAGTGGATTGATTTAAAAAAGTTAATATGTTGGTGCACATCAATAAGTTTGACAAATTATGGAATCAAGGCAGTTGACCTGTTATTGTAAGAATGGTACATTTGTTTCCTCTAAAGACTAATTGTGTTTCATAAACAATTTTCTTTTTAGCAACAAGGGGGGAAAGGATGTAGCCCAATGGTTAGGGCGGTGAACTACAAATCTGGGGATCCGGGTTCGAGTCTTGGCAACGACGCTCAACATCCACTGATTCTGGGCAAGTCAGTTAATCTCCCCGTGCTTAACAAAAATTAATGTGTCCTCAAACGCAACTGGTGCTCATGTAAAGCGCTCTGATATCTACATTTCGGGTCAAGTTCGCGCTATATAAAACTTCGAGGAGAAAAGAAAAAAAACACAAAAAACCCCAAATAAGACATTGATTTGTGTGTCAACAGCACTTTGACTTAATGTAAACCAACATTACAATGGTTTTTAAAATCAGTTTGTATCATTTTGCCACCTCTTGCATCAGCCATTTGAGGTCAACATCAGGACAAAGGAAATAATGCTGTTACCATTTATTGTATTGGTTTGCCAACCTTGATGCTAAACAATTAGGCGTGAATTACTTAAAGTGGGAAGAAAATGTGTGGAGGGAAATCCTTTGTGATTCAACCAGTCTTGGTCTTTAGCTGAATGCGAAAATGCTGAATAAGTCTGCAGAACCTTCTATATCCGCTATTAATGTTTTAAATGTCCTTCACCTGATAATCAGTTTGCATAAATGTTATCTGTTTTCTTCAGTGGCATCCCTACACTGTTTATGGACGCAGAAAATTCTGGGATCTCAAATGTAGGAAGCAAGAACGCAGAGCGCTGTCTATGCCAAGGCAGACCTCTTTTACTACAAAGAGCCCAAAGGAAAACATTGACGTGAGCAACTTGAATTCCGTCCCGGTTATTTTTACTAGGAGAAACCACTACGGAAAATCAGCAGAATATTTAACTTAAACTGCACTGCAAAAAAATTATTTTTGAAACGCGGTAGTGTCGTGGTTAGAAGTTTGAGACACAGACTTTATTAATGTTTGCTGCACTCCTTTCTACTCTCACTGTTGAAAGTGGTTCACTACAATCAGACATTCCGCAGCACTGCTCTTTTGCGAATCGCGTTTCTCTGTGATTTATATGTGCTTGCTTTCACTAAACAAACTTCGCCTCCTATTGATAATAGGATATTCTGCAGCATGACATACTTTTTTTTATTTTTTAGAATGGTACCGATCATTACAGTCCGAGTTCCAGTAAAGGTGCAGATGTTTCAAAATAAACCCCACTTTATATACAATGAGACCCAGCATTCTAAGTTGGCCACCACATTAACACGGCAACTGGGGTTTAATTTGTTTTTTTCTTTCCTTTGTTACGCTGACGAGTTTAAACATTCAGGCAGAGTTTTGTCAAGCACGAAATGGGCGTTCCATCAAATATTTTTTAAATAAGAAATGTGAATACTGGAGCTCATAGGACTAGCAGCAGTGTCAAGGCTCCGAGATAGGTTAGCGAAAGATCACAGGAACATCAAAAGTGCTGAGGGGGCCAACAAGCATATACATGCTCTACAGCACCCACCCAACGACCAGGAAAGCACTTTTTATACTTTAATGTTTAATATGCTGGTCCTTAGTACACAAGTGGCATACAATAGTTTACTTGCACCTGCATCCTTCAGACTACAACTCCCTTTCTGGACTAGTTACATTTGCGTCTATAACTGGATCTGCCCTGAACAGTACCAGAGTATACTTTCTGTCCATCTGTGGATTCCTTGGGCGTGTTACATCCCTCACACCCCAGCACACTGCCCTCCAAGAAACCTCACTCCTCAATGAAGGGCTGAATGCCAGGGGTTGTGACAGTGGCGGCTGGTGGATTTTGGAAGTGGTGCGTCTGGGAATACAGCAGCAAACGGCTCAGAGTTCAAAAGCACTCCATAACACCCAGCTTCAGGCCTTGCCAACCCCTGGGCCTTATACCTTCACAGGCTTTCAAATTATCCATGAGCACACCCTTAAACACGAGCTCAGGCATGTAAGCTAACATACAAACACACACAGTCGCAGGCACGCACACAAAGTCATACAGACATACTCATGCACTCCCCAGCACACAGATAAACACACGCAGGCTGCTAAACACAACAAGCATTGGCATAGCCAATAGGTCTCGCCTTTGGGACCTTATAAGTGTTTAACCATGCAACAGTTAATCTTTTTTTTGTTGTTTTTTTTACTCATATGACCTCCGTAGCTATAGCACCCATTCGACCTGTACCACCTCTGGTGCATATTAACTTGGTGGGTCCACTCTCAGCTGAAGTGCTTTACAGGAAATACCCGTAGCATACAACCTGAGCTGACCAGAGGTTTTAATCATTGGATCATTATCCTATCCCAAGGCTCAACCAGAAGCCGCATCATTCAGTAGATTCCAAAACAGCCCCTTGTCTGGCCTTTCTCTATATACATTTACTCTTTGATCTAGAGTTCTAAAATATCTTACGGAGTTCCACCAGGCATTCCAAGTGGGGGAACTGACTGGCGCCACAATTTACAAATCTCCCTCCTAGCCAGCAGTCTGGTAAAACACCAGTATTTGTTGGGACCCTGTCGGGCCCAGTACTCACCCCCCCTCACCCCCCCACCCCACCCAATGCAGGAACAATGCCACATATTATAAGAGACGGGCTTACCTCCACATCGCTGCCCAGGGCCCTGGAAATAGTCTTACCCTATTCTTGTATCTTGGGGCAAGAGGCGAAAACATGGACATCATCTGCATTCTGGCGGCCGCACCTCAGACAGCTGGCATTTCCACCACCCTTTATCCTGGATACCTTAAGTGGGGACCAGTAGATCCTGTGGAGTGTGTAAAAGTGGTTTCTTCTGAGCGCAGCAGATTTAATGAGGGAATAGAGACTATCTAGAGATACTTGCCATAAAGTTTCCATCTCGTCACTCGGCAAGTATTTCTCCCAGATTCGATATGGCTGCTCCATCTTTCTGTCTGTTGCTGCCAAGAGGTGATTGTACCATTGTGCCAATTCTCTCTTCCTAAAGGCTAAGTCTTGTAGTTCGTTTTCCATTCTGTTGTCTCCCAAAAGTGGCCAGCATTGACTCTTGCACGAGGAAGAGAGTTGATAGAACTTATACCAAGACAGCGTCCTGGTAGTAATATGATTCCAGTATTCCCAAGAATGGCATTTGTCATCCAGTATGAGATCTCTCCAATATGTGACTCCTGCCTTTTTTAATGGATCAGCAAGAGTGTCTAAATCGCTATAGTAGGAAAGTGCTAAGGAATCTCGGCAGTCCGACCACAGCTTAGCCGCCATACGTAGGGTCTTCAAACAAATTTTTTTGAAAAATTTAGGAGAGCCAAATTTAAACATGAATCCTAGCTCCCCTACAAGCATAGCTTTGAACATGTGGCCTATCAAAGAGTCATCTGGGGAAAGCAATAACATCCTACAGTTTTTAATTGGTAGGCCCAACAATACAGCTGAAGAGCTGGTAGGCCCATACCGCCTCACTGAAATTTACGTCTGAGCTTTTTCCATGATAACCGAATTGCTTTGCTTGCCCAGATAAACGATGATATCTTGCCCTGGATTTTAAAAATAATTTTTTTTGCAAATTCTAAGGGGATATTATTAAAAAGGTATGTGTACTTTGGAAGAACGCACATCTTGATCCGATTAATCCGCCCATAAAGTGAGAGTGGTATGTTCTGCCATCTTTTTAATAGGGCACCAACCTCCTTTGGACTCTGTCCGAGTTAGTTTTAGGGATTTGGGCGGGATCCTGAGTTATTATAACTCTAAGTTGTTTATTGAAATTCCCCTCCTGATCGGCAATATTCCAGGCCATGATCTCGGTTTTCTCTTTATCTCGTAGCCCGATAAACTCCCAAAAGTTTGGGCTTCAACTAAAAGGTCTGGAAGTGTGGAGCTGACATTGGATGATAGTAGAATCAAATCGTCCGCATACAATGCTAATTTTCGTATGTACTCATTTTTTTGAAAAGGGACGATCTTCTGGTTCAGTCTTGTACTCTGGGCTAGTGGTTCTATATATAAATCAAACAAAATAGGGGAGAGCAGGCAGCCCTGCCTAGTGCCTCACTACAGGGGAGAGATTACCGTTAACCAATCTGAGCCTGGGGGGGATTAATATATTTTTTCCAGCACTTCCCAGAATCTGTCAGCAAAACCAAAGATCTTCAGGACTCTTTCCAGAAAGTGCCAGTTCACCCGGTCAAAGGCCTTGGCTGCGTCAACAGTAAAGATTGAGAGAGAGAGAGATCCGGTGACGAAGCCAAGTCAACCGACCCGATCAAGGTGTGTACCAGGTCAGACATCTGCCGCCCCGGTTAAAAACATTTTCGGTGCATATGGATTTTGGCCCCACGATCTTACTAAGCCGATTGTTCAAAATCCGGCAAAGACTTTATAGTCGGCGTTTAGTAAAGAAATTGGCCGGTATGACTGGCATTTGTTGGGTCCTTCCCTGGATTTAAAATCAATGCAATAACTGCATCACTCCAGGAATCAGGCAGGGGGGATGTGCCAGTAAAGATGTCATTATACAATTTCAGCCAGACCAGAATAACTTCCTCCCTTAAAATCGAATAGAACTCTATCGTGATAGCGTCGGGACCTGCCCCTTTCTTCGCTGCATCTATGATCGTTAAAATCTCAGACCCTGTTATTTCTGATGTAAGTATTCCCTGGCTGAGCTCAGATGACGTAGGGAGTTGTTTCTCTTTAAGCCCCTCATCAATATGTGCCTCTGCTACGTGAAGATCCTCTTGGTAGAGATTTTGAAAGAATTGCGCAAAGGCTTATCATATACTACCTCTATCCTCAACAACTTGAGTGCCGACTCTAATCTTATTGATATAATTATTAGATCTGTCAATCCTACTCTTCATTGCAAGTAGTTTACCACACTTCTCCCCCTGCTCAAAGTCCCTCATTTTGCTTGCCTCCCATTTTTGGAGTAAGATCTCCTCAGACATAATTCTAAACTTCAGCTGCAGGTCTTCAGGTTATCTATCCCAAGAGATCCACTAGCCTTTAAATCGGACTCTGCCCCTGCTATCTGTGCTTCTAGGTTGGTTAGTTCTTTCCTCTCAGCCCTGTCCCAACTCGCAACCGCTCCTTTTAATGTAACAGTTAATGTTGTTACACCAAGGATATTGTGCTGCATAACTAAATACTTATAAGGTCCCAAAAGCGAGACCTATTCGCTATGCCAATCCTTGTTACATGTTGCACACCAGAGCGGGCCGCTGTGCAACATGGCTTAAAGAGGTGAAAAAACCGCTTACATAAGTGTTAAATTCTGCTTGAATGTCAAATCTTGCTTCACCGGTCTGCTGGAGATTTACATATATCACTTGGCGTGCACTTCAAAAGGTGAAAACAGGATGCCAGAACAGTTCTTTATGCTGTCTGATTGCTAGAAAACCCTCCTACATGAGACATTTGCCTTTAACTTCCCAGGTGACTAATGGGAACAGGATCTGGACTGAACCCTGTTGTTTGACCTCTGCCTGACACCTTGCGAGTTTAAGTGCTGCCCTTGAGGTCCTCGGGAACTTTATAAGTGTACTCATGTGCTGGATGGGACTAAAAGGATTAAAGTCAGGAGGTAAAATCTTTGACATGGGTGAACCTGGTTGGTGTATTTGACCCATGCTCAATCGTGGTGAGTGTCAAATGGCATCTAAGTCCCTGTCTACCACTACCAATGACTATCATTGGCAGTTGGTGCTTCTTGCTGCTATTTATAGTTAAAACTTAAAAAAATTCATATAGCTGGTTCATCTCACTGGATTTTTGACACTTTTGTGTCATTTAGATACATTTTTCTCTTAATTTTTTAATTCCTTTTGGGATGCATAGATGCTTTACACATTGCCTTAAGATTTTTTTTTTTTTTAAAGTTTTCAAAGACCTTTATTGAAAATCATGCACATCCGGTTACAATATGAAAATAGTACTGCAGCACATGACAGAAGGAAATAAAAACATCGCATCAATCATGAACAGCATGAAGGCAATGATACAAATGCGGCACATCATGGAATGAGAGGCACAGTAGCCGAATGCGGAGCATGGGAGGGCAGCAAGAGGCAACAGGTGGGGCAGAATGTGGGCGTGAGGATCGAGGGAGGGCAGCAGCGAGCAGGGAAAGGAGCGGGATACCTATGGACCAGCACCGGTGGCCGCCGCTGGCGGTGTGCCGGCAGGGAGCGCGGGAGAGGACGCAGAGGGGGAGGCATTTCGGTAGAGGAGAAACTCAACAAGAGGGCCCTAAATATCGTGCGGCCGACCAGCAGCCGGCATGCGTTTCCAAAATTCCTGAAAGAAGTGTGACACCGTGCAGCATCCTCGAGCCATGCACTTGCCTTGGGTGCGGGCCTCCGACCCCAATATATAGCAACTCTACGGCGTGCGAAAACGAGGAGCATGGCCGTGAGACGGCGGTAGGCATCCGGGCAGTGTCTCACCAAGTCGAGTAGGCAGGTCAGGGGATCTGGTAAAACGGGCGAGGATGTTATCTCTGTAATAATGGTGCACACTTCGTGCCAGAATGTAGAAACCAAAGGGCACAGCCAAGCTAGATGAGAGAAGTCTGCTGCGGGGAATGAACACCTGAGATATCTATCACTAGGGACGAGCCCCTTTCTGAATAACTGGGCAGGGGAGCAGTACAGCCGGTGTAAGTATTTAAAATGGATCAGGTGCAGGCGGTAGTTAGGAGACATGCGTTTAGTCTGCTTACAACAGTACAGCCAGTTCTCCTGAGAAAGATCAATGCCCAAGTCCTTGCTCCAGGCCATGCGGGCACGGTCTGCAGAGATAAAGGATGCTGCTAACGTGGTAGAGTAGAGCCTAGAAACCGGTCTACGAGGAGAGAGAGGTATATGCCAGGTCGAGGGCAGCCATCGAAGGAGGGGGCTGTGGGAACATGGAATGCAAATCCCGACAGGTCGCTCTAAGTTAGTAATATAGCAATGTGTCCATAGGGCCAGCACCATCTGGTAGCGAAAAAAAATTGCCGTTGGGGTAGAGGTCAGATAGGGGTCAGACCCATGCCAGCCGCCCGTTTCGCCATTCCGGCCGTGTGCAGTGAGTAAAGCCGGGTGGTATGCGACGGGCATGGCTCCGGTGGAGAGCAAGCCCGAGCCTGAATATTTGCGAAGACCATCCCAGGCCCAGCGCAGGGTCTCCACCTTGTCAATTTCTCCGCGCTGCGGCTTTGCAGGGGCGAAGATCGCTGTCTGGGCAAGGGAGCAGCCAGGTCGGCTTCGACCGCCACGTGAGGCTGAAACTGCATCAGATGTAGCCAGAAATGAAGGAAAGTGGCCTGCGCACTAAGAGCGTATATTTTAAAATCCGGGGCACCCATCCTGCCGCACACGAGGGGAAGCGTGAGGATGTCATATGTGATTCTGGGTTGACGCCCGGCCAAAACGAGGGAGATGATTAGGGAACGGAGAGTATGAAAAAAATGAGCTGAGAGAGGGACGGGCACATTCGGGAATACATCCAGAAATTTTGGGAGCACTACCATCTTAGCGATGGCGATGCTCCCCGCCAGGGATAAAGATAGGCGCCGCCAAAGGGGAATGTTGGTCTCCAGCCAATTTTTTCGCTACCAGATGGTGCTGGCCCTATGGACACATTGCTATATTACCAACTTAGAGCGACCTGTCGGGATTTGCATTCCATGTTCCCACAGCCCCTTCCTTCGATGGCTGCCCTCGACCTGGCATATACCTCTCCCTCTCCTCGTAGACCGGTTTCTAGGCTCTACTCTACCACGTTAGCAGCCTCCTCTATCTCTCCAGCCAATCAACCGCCCGTCCAAATTTGGCTCTCCAAAGGTCATCCACATTCCGACTGAGCCAACCACCCAGGTATCTTGTGTGCCCCGATGCCCACATGAAAGGGAAGTCAGGGGTGAAGGGGATAGTGGCACCGGTCAAGGGGAATAGAATAGACTTGCTCCAATTGACCTAGACGCCGGAAAGACCCCCGAATCGCACCACCTCGTGGACCATGGGACCGAGGTCCTATTGCAGATGGTGGACATAGAGAGACATCGTCCACATACATTGAGACGACCAGGGATCCAGCCGCGAAGCCTAGGCCCCTCTGAGTGTGGTGCTGTCTGAGCCGGGCCACAAGGGGCTCCATGGCCACAGCAAAAAGCATAGGCGAGAGTGGGCACCCCTGCCTAGTGCCTCTCGAGACTCGGATGGGATCTGATATCTGACCGTTGATCTGGAGATGGGCGACCGGGAGGGCGTAGAGAAGATGAACTTTGCGCAGAAAAACTGGGCTGAAGCCGAGACGGGGAAGGAGATAAAAAAGGAAGGGCCAATCGAGAGTATTGAATGCCTTGGTGGCATCTAAGAGAGCCGCCACGGCCGGTAGAGCGGGGTTGATCTGATGAAGTACAGCAAAGATCATGCGGAGGTTATGTGACGCAGCGCACCCGGGGATGAATCTGGACTGATCCGGGCAAGCGATCAGGGGCATGAGGGGCAAGAGGTGCGAGGCCAGGACGAAAATCTTATTGTCGGTATTAATAAGTGACAGGGGCGATAGGAGTCTAGAAGTTCAGGGGGTTTGTCTGGTTTTAAAAGCAGCGTCAACAAGGCCTCTCGCAGCGAGGGGGGGGAAATGACCCGATTCGAAGGAGTCATTATACATGGCAGCAAGATGTGGGATGAGGACTGGCGCAAATGCTTTATAGAAAGAGGCGGGCAAGACGTCGGAGCCAGGTGCCTTGTCCCTGGTCAAACTATTGATAGCAGCCAGGATCTCTTCCTTATAGAAGGGTTCGAGATATTCTCGATAACCGTTGCTCATCCAGAGGAGCTCAAGAGTATCAAAGTACTGGTCCAGGAGGTCGTGCGAGGTAGCAGGCCTGGCGGTATAGAGTTGAGTGTAAAAGGCGGTGACTTGAGAAATGACCTCCGTAGGAGAGGTTGTGCGCTCCGGACCCCCGTCCTGGAGTGCCGTGATGTAGGAGGCAGCATGAGGCAGTCGTAGAAGATTGGCTAGGGTCTTACCGGGATGGTCACCCTCGCCGTAATGTCGCGCCCTCACATCCCTTCCTAAAAATAAGAGCTCCCGGTCGGCTTCTTGTTCGAATTCTGAGAGTTTACTTCGGAGCTGTGCGAGGGTGTCGGGACCGAATGCTGAGAGTCAAGGGCTTTGAGTTCTCCCTCCAGGCGCTCGAGAGTGCCTTGGATAGAGCGCAAGACACCCGACTGTTTAGAGATGCATTCACCCCCCCCCTATCCACCACCTTGAAGCCTTCACAGAGTTTAGAGGGGGAGACCACCGAGCCGACGTGAAGTTCAAAATAGTACTCTATTACAGTTTGGATTTCTTCGCAAAACACCGACTCGCGTAGCGCGTTAGGGGGTAGGCGCCAAGCAAACCTCTGCTTCGGGGTATGCGGGGGGAGCAGACTGAGACGTACGGGTGCATGGTCAAAGGGTGCACGCCATATGCTCCACCTATGTGACCTATGTGACCCATGCCTATGCATCGCGGGTGGTGATCCAAAGGTCCAGGCGGGACCAGCAGCCAGAAGTGCCTGTGACGCAGGTGCCCTCGCACATGTCAGGGTGGGTATGGCGCCAAGCAGCCAACAGAGAATTGTCGGCCAGGATGGAGCGCAGGAGGGAGATGGAGCGCGGGTGCAAAGCTGTCCAGAACGGCTAAGGGTGTAATGTTTAAATCCCCCCCCCACCCCCACCCCCCCCCCCCCCAACAGCAACGCCGCAGGGCCCAGGGAGGATATTTGTCGCCATACCTGTGCAAGGAAGTCAGGGTAATCAGAAGTAGGGCCGTAGATCGCAGTGAGGATCAAGGGCTGAGCTAAAAGGGTACCAAGCAGAATGATGAAGAGCCCCTCGGGATCAGTAATGGCCTTGGTGGTGTGCCATGGGAGCCCTCTGCGTAAATGGATAGACACCCGGCGGGAATAGTTACAGTAGAAGGAGGAATGAAATTCGTCCCTGTGTCGGGAGTGGAGGCGGTTGCGGAGAGCAGATGAGTTTCCTGGAGGATACAGATGTCGACTTTATGGCATATGAGATTCGCATGTAAGAGGCGGGCCTTACGATAATCGTTCAGGCCCTGGACGTTCCAAGTCCAGAGTGTAGTTGCAGTCATTGAACTGTGCCAGGAGGGAGAATGCCGGTTAAGGTCTTGTGCACCAGGGTAACCTGTGGAGTGTGCGATGTGGTGTGCAGTACAAAGAGTAATATATCAAACCGCACGATACAAAATGGGTCCGAAAAGAAAACCACCGACCTCGGAGAAGAGACAACAGCACCCAGAGAATTCTCACTCCCACACCAACTCCCCAATCAGGTTGAAAGACCAACAACACCCACCCACCCGGGGATGCCGCTTCCTGTACCATCTATATGGAGCGGATGGCGTTATCCCCTTTCAGCACTTCAAACAGGAATACGGGCTGCCGGAATCGGAGAGGCTCGGATACTTGCAAGCTCGACATTGGGCGCTTGATGAGCGAGTTCGTCCGGTGGCTGATAGGCGTTTTTCCCCTTACGAGCGATGGCTCATTACACGCACGTCGGACAAACAGTTCATCTCGGACTTGTACAAGATGCTCCAGGTTAGACCTACACACATTCACAACTCTGGCAGGGTGCGTTGGGAGAGGGAGCTAGGCAGGACACTTAGCAACAAGGAGTGGGAGGGTATATACTATAGGGCCCGGCATTCAGCTTATCATATGGGGCTCACCGAGACTCTCACGAAGGTGGTAACATATTGGTACTACACCCCAGAACGTCTACACTCAATAGACCACACGAGGGAGGCGCGGTGTTGGAGGGGGTGTGACCAGGTAGGCACGTTGGTGCACTTGTTGTGGGAATGTGAACATATTCAGACTTATTGGACACAGGTGATTGACGAGGTAGATAAACACTTTAACACTGAGTTGCCACGATTCCCGGTGTACATTTTGCTTGGTCTCCCAAATCCCTTGACTTACCCGCTTCGATCACGTAGAGGGCGGCAAATGGCAATAGCACTGGTGTCGGCGATACAGAACATACTTACTCACTGGCGTGCCCCTACCGTTCCGACCTTCACGGATGGCTGTATCGTTTGTGGTAAGTCCTCGGAATGGAGAAACGCATGTTGACAATGGCGGGTGAAGGTTTCAAGTATAGAGAGTTGTGGCAGCCTTTTCTTGCACTTTTGGCTACCAAATTTCGAGAAGTCACTTGCCCACGTTACCTACGTTTATTACGCCTAGCGGACATACCAGAGACGGAGGGGTGAGGGAGTCCTATTAGGGGGTCTGGGGATCTCCAGGGTGGACATGGAAAGGGGGGAGTTTGGGGGGACTTAAGGGAGGGAGGGGGAATTTTGTGCCCTTTTCTTTTTCTTCTCAGAGTATATTAGCTCCTGCTTCAACTTGGTGTGGTTGACTTACAAAGGAGCATGCCCGTGATCGTACACTCACTTCTAAGTTGGCTTGTTCAGTTGCAGGCCCTATGTCAGCGGGGTTTGGATAGCTCACCCGGCCCGAATGGCCTTGTGTGTTTTTTTTGTTGTTGTTGTTCCTATTGAAACTTCAAGAACGATTTGTATCTCACCATGGAGCGCCTTTCAGAGCCGCTGGTTTTTGGCGGGTCACTTCTTCAGGGACGGGGACCTATTGCATCTCGAGCATTTCGCTCGCCTGCTCATGCTATTACTTGACACTGCATTTCCCTGCCTCTATTCTTTCAGACGCGACCGGCCTGGATGGGTTGTAGGCGACATGCTGTGTTTAAGTTGGAAGTGTCTGCTTTGATTTTTGCTTGCTTTGCCTTGCTGATATACCTGCGCAGTAGTACGCCGGCCCGTTGGGTTGTAGGCGGTCAGCTCTTGTATCATCGCTGGTGTTCTTTCAATAAAATGTAAACAGCACGGTGTCCCTAAAGCGGGCGCCGTGCTCAGCATTCATATACAACCAGAAAAGCAGCCGCCGTTGTCAATAAACTAAATGGTGCTCACCCACTAGATCAAGAATGCCGTGTAACAAGCGAAGTAAAAGGTCCAGTCCTTATGGGCGTTACCAAATGGAGACAGGGCGGTACCAAGGCGGGACTAACAAGCCTCATAATGAATCGGAAGCCAGGGTTTACCAAGGACAATGACACAATCCAATTACAAATATAGGAGGACAGTGGGCGAGGCTTCCACAGCATACTCTACTACAGCATGCCTCGCAGAGCGAGCAGTTAATGTGTGCTGCCGCTAGGCGCAACCTAAAATGGGGTGAGACTTCCTTTTAGTGCTTCATTCTCAGTTACTTGCTTAGTGTAAATCCCATATGGTGAAGACCAATCAAGCAGCCCCATCAACTGCCACTGCCTCCACAGCAGAAACACTATACCAAGCTATCACAAAGCCATAAAACATGAACACTGCTTAGCCATGGGAATTCAGTGGTACTATGCAAAATCGGAAATCTCTGCAAAATATTTGACTTGTACTCCTCCTGCTTATACTGTCAAGCATTTGAAGCACATTTTCATTGGCACACTCACACATGCAAACATTTGTACTTCCTCGTACCGCCCAGTCTCTTTAGCCCACATTATCTTTTCTCACTCAGCCTAATCATGATTATGTGGTGGTCCAGGTAAAATCTCCACCCTATAAAAGGACATAGGACAAGAGTACCTCTCTCCTGCGTAAACAGCACACACCTTTAGTGCATACAGGTAACTGAAAGTGCAGACCCATCTTAGGCTTCAAAACCAGAAATCACTTTTAAATCTAAATATAGGATAATTCATGTATGAATGAGGCAGTATTTCATTAACTGATAGTCTTCTAGCTATGCATTCCTTACCTTAGAATTATCCTCAGGCGTCAGAATGGATCTGTAACTTTTTTGTGATCAGTTCTTCTGCGCACTTATAGGTTGCGGCGTTCGGCTCTGCTTGGTGACCACACCAGATGTGACTTGTGTGGTTCCTATGTAGGCACCACCCTAGTGCACTGACGTCAAGTTCTTTTCTTTCTACTCCAGTCCGTGTAGATCTGGAGAGAGCTATCTTGCCAGTCACTTTATGATTGTGCTTTCTTCACTTTTAATCAAAGTTTTTTTTAAAGTACTTCTCCTGGTCTGGCAGTAATGTCCACTAGGAAGGCTGGCTTCAAACCCTGCTGTGCCTGTCATCCACAGATGTCGGTGACGGACCTACATTATGTTTGCCTCTAGTGCATGGAGCACGACCACAATGCGAAGACGTGTCAACTGCTCAACCATGCACAACAAAGCCTTGAGGGAGCGGTCCCTTAAGCTTCTTGCTTCCCGATGTGCAACGCCCTTGATCCCGGTCAAGAAGAAGGTCCCGGGATCAAGGGAGCAGAGTCCAAGATCCTAGTCTCATTCAAAGTCATTGGGTCACTCTGGTAAGTCCCCTAGAAAGTAGAAAGAAGTCAAAGAGGACTTAGACTTTGCCCTGTCCATCGCGGTCTTCAGACGAGACGAGGGACCATTGTTATAAGAGGCTAGGTTCCGCAGTTGAGCCTGCGCTGCCCCTGCGTCTCCCCGAGTTTCCGAGAGCCGAAGCGACCCACACTCAACTTGAGGAGTTATAAAAGGCCATGTGCCTTCTGTTTGAGTGCCCTTCTCCCACTAGTGTGCCTGTGGACCCCTCTGGTACCTTTAGGAGCCCCCACTGGTTCCACGCAGTCTGCTTCGCACACAGCGCCAGTCCGGCCCCTTGGATCTACGAATGGATTTGGACTGGCACCAGTCGTACCACCGACCTTCCCCATCGCCGATCCCGATGCTAATGCACCATCCCAATTCTGCTCCCTCTCTTAGACACCGAGACGGAGGGGCACCGACTGGAACTATGCCTTCCAGGCCTGAGCCCTAATCCTACATGCTCCGTCTCAGGGAGGATTGGAATGGATTGCTGGACCCGGAGGAATACCAGCCCTTGCATACCAACGTGGACTGGTGTGAGGACTTGCCAGAGGCCAGTAGACTGGGCACTTCTCCAGATGCTGGAATGCTTTCTCCCCCTACCGTGGCTATAGAGGAAGGATCTTTGTTTGCAATGGTGGCGAGAAAGGCGGCCAAAGTCCTAGACCTTTTGCCTACCCTCAGTGACAGTCGAGATGAACTTCTTGACAGAAGTGCTTCAGCCAGGACTGACCCCTTCTGAACAGCGTCTCCCATTTCATGAAGCCCTTACAGACATCCTGCTTGGGACTTGGTCCAAGCCCAGCACAGAGGCTCTTGTGAACAAGATGATTGGCTACTACCAAAACGGACCCCAATTCCCTCACACAACACCTTTCCCCAGAGAGCTTGGTTGTCCAAGCCTCCACATCCTGTGTAAATTCTGGGGCATTCCCTTCTTCCCCACCGGCTAGGGAATCCAAGAGGCTGGACACCTTAGGCAAGAAATTATTTTCTTCCAACAGCCTGGTGGGGCGGTGTGTGAACGGGCGTGCCTGTTGGACCATTACTCCCATGCTCTATAGATTTGGTTTCGCAGGGGATGTCTAAGCATCACTTCAGGATGTGCCCTTTGATGGCTCCCGTCTCTTCCGAGACCAGACTGACTCCATGCTGGAGCGCTTACAGGACAGCAGGGCTACAGTCAGGTTGTTGGGCCTTTTCATGGTCTCTCGCCACCTTTTGCTCTTTTCGTGGCCACGGAAGGGACTTCCAGCCGTGTCTATATCCTCCCAGCCGCCACTGCATGCAAGCTTTCCAGCCTCTTGTGTTGTCGACGATGCAGTACCCAAAGAAAGGGACATTGGTCTCTTGATGTAGCATGACCTCAGAGGTGACGGTGTGCAAACCCCAGGACTGTGGTGCATTTCACGCGATCAAGAAGCCCATAACCGTTCTAGGACAAGACTCTGAAGACTCCTTCTCAGGGAGGAATGACCTTGTGAGGGCCGCAGGAGTCCCACAACTCTACAGGTATCAACATGTATGCCCCTGATGTGCAATAAAAGCCAAGTATGTAAATCGGACTACTGAAAGTGTGACGTGAATGTGTCTGAGTGCAATATAAAACAATCAAGTATACAAAGTCATCTAAACTCCCAACAACCCCCCCCTCCTCCCCCACACACACCATACTCCAAGCCCAGAAGCATTTGTCCCACTTAAATCAAAAACTAAGATCCAGAACAGGTTAAAAATGGAAATGGAGTGGTAGTGGTGGACCCATCCTTAAGACAGGATCTGTGGCGACCATCAGGAAGAATATCAGTAGTAGCCATTGAAAAGCCAGTGCGAATGGAGACTTAAAATCACAGTACTGGAGTCTGTCTCTGCCGGCAACTCAACACAGGGTGGAGAGGATGCAGCAGGACAGCTTTCATGAGCCTTCTGGGAAGTCACCGCTGATAGAGGTCTGAAGGGAGTACTCCGAAGACTGGGACCAGTTGTGATATGGGGGACAATCGGAGGATTTAGGTCAGACCGCAGGCAGGTTCACAGTGGGTTGGCCAGCCGGTGGGGGAAAACAAGGCATCTAATCTAAAGTGAAGAACTGGGGGATGAGCCACAGAGGTTCCAGGGGGTCACTGACCGATGGATCGCTAGCCCTCCTATCCCATACACAGGAGAAGTGATTCTGCTGCCGTTGGGTAGAAAAGGGGAATGGCGGCAGTCCTTTGGTAGTCAGAGAAGCTCGTGAGGCCCAGACTGCAGCCCGTCCCCTCAGGACCCATGCAATCAAAACGCTTAGGTGTCCTCAGTAGGATTCAGGGCAAATCATAGCACTGGTGGGCCATATGTCAGACCGCGAGAGAACCAGGTGTGGACCCCAAGCTGGAGAGGATTACGCAAAACCTAGAAATCAAGGTGCCGGTGACCGTGTTCCCTGCGATCAAGTTTGCCTGTATGCCCCACAACCACCGAGCTCAGTAGTTTTGTCTCAAGATGGTCGGCCGCAGTGGGGATACCTCAGACCTCTGTCCATAACCTTCCAACAGTTGCTATAGATGGGGGGGAAACAAGATGCCCACTGTTAAAATGGCAGGCACAAGCACAAAGACTAGTGTCCCCTTTAACTGATTATTGGGGGCAGGCTCTGGTACTTACGGTGGGGCTGTGTTCAGGCCAAGACTCTAGCACAGGGCAGCCGAGACAGGAACGCAGAGGAGAGCTGAGAGGCCCAAAACACATATGTCATGCCACGCTCCAGTGGCCTTGTGCCAGCAGTGAAAGAAGCTACTCCGTCTCTCATGGGTCCAAGCTGTTCATAAGGGACATGATCCTGAACGTAACAGCGGTGGTGGAGGCGGTTTAAGCTGATGTATTGAGAGGCTGGCTCCTGCGCATGGTGAAGCAGGACTGGGAGGGCGGGCAAACTCCGCTGCCGGGCAGCCGCCTAGGGCCCCTCCACAACCACTCAGGGGGCAGTGGAAGCTCCGGGCCCACAGTACCGCATCACAGAGGATCCAGTTCAGGTCACAGATGGACCCCCGAGTTGACTTTGTTCGCCACTGGACTCACCACAGAAGGCGAGGCATCCACCCAGTTAGTCAGCGGCTCTATTGTAGCTGCACAAGGCCGCCGTATTGCAGGAAGATGGGCACTCCGTATGGTGGCCGTCAAAGGAGGCCCCAGGGTTGTGTTCGTGCCGCAACAAGAACAGGTCCAGGGCGTATGGCAGGCAGATTAGGAGCAAGATGAGGCTCCTAACGATATACAGATAGTAGCGAATGACTGAAGGGTCTGGAGCTCTCTTAGAGTGCGACCTTTATCTTGACTCTCCAAGCCACACCTCAGAACTTCTTTTCTTAATGATTCTGTGTGTCATTGGGAAAGTAATAATCCGCAATTAATGTTTTTATTTAACTATATTGGCGATTCACAAATCTTTTACATTTCAACTCGTAATAGGTTATGTATAATCATTTGTGTGTCCAGTGTAAGCATTGGCTCACTATGGTAATCTGAATTTAAATATTAAAAAAATTAGTTTTCTCTGCATTATTTAATTCTTAGATTACTTCTGCATTTCCTAATGTCATTTAACACACTTTAAACTAAGCGTCTGTCCTTTGCAAAGTGAAATCCTGAATCCGTATAACAAGGTCTTGGTTGCAGCATTGTATCATGATTGCTTAGCGAAGACAATGTGGCAAGTGGTACCAGATATTCCAAGATACCTGCAGCCAACTTTAACAACATGAGTTCAGGGACTGCTAGGAAATTTAGTTTGTCATTTGGGTGGCATCGCATGATGTGTTCTCCACATGCACACAGCCTCACACCAGACCGTGCCGACACACTGCGAGGTCCTCAGTCTTTCTTCCTCTGACATGGACTCTACACGAGTGGATTTTGGAGTATAGCTTCTCCATTCATTCCGAGCCATTAGTGTTAAGCCTTGAGTCTTCACAGTGCCTCTTGCCGAAGGCTGCCAGTTGAGCGGTAGAGCTGGTTTATCAGGATGTCTTATTTAAAATTATTGTAGCAAATAGGCACAAGGTTTGGGAGCTGATTCTCATGGTCCCTCCCTAGGGCAAGATTCCTTCAAATCCACTAGACATTGGTGCTGTTTTCTGACTATTCTTGCATCTGAAATCTTTTGCGCCTCATATTCACTATTTACCTGTACAGAAATGGCATGTGAAGCAAGACATTTTATGCAGAACAGGGTTTCAACTTGGATACATGGAATACTGTATGAATTTTCACAGACTGAGGCAATTCCAGTCTTACATAATTTACTAAATTCATAATCTGCTTAATCAGAAATGCACTTACAAACGTAGGTTCAATTTAGAAGTTTTTTTAGATGCAAAATTCTTGTGAGTAACCACTCCGTTTTAGTCATAACACATTGAGATGGTGGACTTTTCTTTGATCAGTGTACAGTTCATAGCCATCCTTCGCTTCTTCTAAGGATTTCTATGCTGATATTAACTATACTGATCCAAAGGTAATTCTCGATATGATGATCATACATACACTTTACTCTATCCCTCTCCTAAGCTTGACATGTTAAACACTGTTAATCACATTGATCTGAAAGAAACACGTTAGTTAGATTCCTCACCTTAAAATATCCCCAGGCGTCAGACTGGATCCGGAAGATTTTTCGTCAGCAATACCCCTTGCGCGTCGCTAGGCGTCGTCTGCGGCTCCGCGTCCGTCGTCGGCGTCGTATGCCGGAATGACGTTGTCGGAGTACTTAGACGCCGCCCTCGCGCGCTGACGTCAGTTCTTCTTTTTTTCCGCGCCAGTAAGCGCAGATCCGGGAGAGGTACCCCTTTTAGTCTTTTTTGACTAAGTTTTTTGATCCTTTTTGATCTTGTCTCGACTCCGGTGCCGGTAGGATGCCTGGTTTCAAAGCCTGTGCTGACTGTAACCGCTTGATGTCTGTTACGGATCATCACCGCCGGTGCCTTTACTGTTTGGGCCTCGACCACGACGCGAAGTCATGTTCGGACTGCAAGGCCCTGACCTCGAAGGCTAGACTGGAGCGGTCCCGTAAGCTCCTCGAGATTCGCCACTCGGCTCCGCGCCCCTTTCGATCCCGGTCCAGGAGGAGTTCCAAGGATCGGTCGCGGAGCCGCAGCCGACGTCCTCATCGCTCGTCTGGCTCCAAGTCTTCGGGTAAGTCGAAGCACTCCAAGAAGTCCAAGAGGCGACACCGCTCTTCGGACTCCCCTCACGCGACTCGGCCAGGGTCAGGGTGGTTCCACCCCCGCGGCTCCTGCGGAGCCGCAGGCGCCGCGCAAGTCCCCATACCCGCCGGTCCCTGGGACTGACGCGACGCCGGCGGAAGTCAGTGCCTTCCTCTCGGCCATGAGGAGCTTGGCTCCGCCGTCGACACCCGCTGGCGCGCCTTCGGGCCCCGCGGACCCGACTGGGCAACCTTGCATGCCGGCGGCTCCGACCCCGGCGCCGGCCCCGACGCCGCATGGTTCCCGAGGGACTCGTCCCCGCCGACGCCGGTCGACCTCGTCACGCCTCCTCCGCCGGCGTCGACACCGGTTCCACCTCCGACGCCCTCATTGACGTTCTGCAGGGCACCTGGTCCAAGCCCTCCACAGTTCCTCCTGTGGACAGGAACGTCGCCAGGCGCCACTGCCCTGCTCCGGGCGACCCCAGTTTTCTGTCCCAACACCCCACCCCCGAGAGCCTGGTTATCCAGGCTTCTACCTCCCAATCCTCCTTCCCGACCGCTCCGCCGGACCGGGATTCCAAGAGACTGGAACAGTTTGGCAAAAAGCTGTTCTCGTCCCTTAGTTTGGGTCTGCGGTCCTTGAACACCGCCTGTCTGTTGGACCGTTATTCCCACTCTCTGTGGGATACGGTGGAGGACGTGCTGCCCCTGTGCCCGGAGGAGGCCCAGGCACGACTTACCCAGGCTCTGGCCGATGGGAGGGATGCAGCACGACATGCAATCCGATGTGGGCTTGACACTACGGACTCGCTGGGTAGGGCGATTTCTACCACGGTGGCGCTTAGACGTCACGCCTGGCTGCGGTCCACGTCCTTTTCGGGGGATGTCCAGAGCACTCTCATGGACATGCCCTTTGATGGCACTCGCCTTTTTGGTGAGAAAGCGGACAGTGCGCTGAATCGCTTTAAGGACTCCCGGGCTACGGCCAAGTCCTTGGGCCTCTCGGCCCCGCGGTTGCAAACTTCCGCCTTTCGCCCCTTTCGTGGCCAAGGAAGGGGTGCCTCCTCACTCCGCCTAGCCACCAGCCGCAGAACCAACCTGCGCGTGGTCGCGGACGTGGTTTCCGCTGAGGCGGTTCTGGAGGACGACGCGGTCAGCCCACATCCACCCCGGCAGCATCCGCCTCCAAGCCTTCCTAGTCCGCGCTTTCCGGCCCATTCCTCGCCAGTGGGCGGCAGAGTTCGCTATCACCTGCTCCACTGGCGTACCATCACTTCGGACAGGTGGTTGCTGCAAATCATCCGAAGGGGCTACTCCCTCCCCTTCGAGACGACCCCTCCAGCCATGCCACCGCAGCACCACCGTATCTCGGAGGATCATTTGAATCTTCTGCGAGAGGAAGTTTCGGCCCTCTTGGCCAAAGAGGCCTTCGAGCGCGTTCCGAGCCCAGAAGTAGGTCGTGGTTGTTATTCCCACTACTTTCTGGTTCCCAAGAAGGGCAAAGGGGGCCTACGCCCTATCTTGGACCTCAGGAACGTCAATGCCTTCCTCCGGAAGGCACGGTTCAAAATGTTAACTTTGGCTCAGGTTCTAGCTGCCCTCGACCCTGGAGACTGGATGGTAGCGTTGGACTTGCAGGACGCATATTTCCACATCCCCGTCCTGCCGGCCCACCGGCGTTACCTGCGGTTCACGGTGGGCCAGGAGCATTTTCAGTTCACCGTGCTCCCCTTCGGCCTCACCAGTGCCCCTCGGGTGTTCACGAAAGTGATGGCGGTGGTCGCAGCTCATCTGCGCAGATCAAGGGTTCCAGTCTTCCCTTATCTCGACGACTGGTTGTTGAAGGCGGGCTCGCCCCAGGCAGTCGTCTCCCACCTCCAGACTACGGCGGATCTCCTGCATTTGCTGGGGTTTTCCATCAACGTCCCGAAGTCACACCTGAGTCCCTCTCAGAAGCTCCTCTTCATCGGAGCGGTTCTCGATTTGGCGCAGTTCCGGGTCTATCCGCCGGAACAGCGGGTCCGGGATATTCAGGCCCTGATTCCCATCTTTCGGCCTCTATCCTGGGTTTCGGGCAGGCTAGTGTTGCGGCTTCTGGGGCTGATGGCCTCCTGCATCCTACTAGTGCATCACGCCAGGCGGAGCATGCGGGCTCTGCAGTGGGACCTGAAGTTTCAGTGGGCCCAGCATCACGGCAACCTGTCCGACCATGTCTTGATCTCGGAGGGCACTGCACAGCAGTTGCAGTGGTGGCTCACGGACCGCGATTGGGTCACGGGCAAGAGCCTCTCCCTTCCCCAACCGGAGCATGTCGTAGTGACGGATGCGTCCCTCCTGGGATGGGGTGGCCATATGGGAGAAGCGGAGATCAGAGGCCTCTGGTCTCCGGCGGAGTCTCGCCTCCACATCAACTTGTTGGAGCTGAGAGCGATCCGACTTGCACTGAAAGCCTTCCTTCCCTCTGTCCGGGGAAATGTCGTGCAGGTGTTCACGGACAACACCACCGCCATGTGGTATTGCAACAAACAGGGCGGGGTGGGGTCGTGGACCCTTTGTCAGGAGGCTCTGCGCCTCTGGACGTGGCTGGAACACCAGGGCGTCACCCTAGTGGTTAAACATCTGGCGGGCTCTCTGAACGCCAGAGCAGACGAACTCAGCCGCCGGTGCATGATGGATCACGAATGGCGTCTGAACTCCAAAGTGGATCAAGGTCTCTTTCAGCAGTGGGGAGAGCCTTGGTTAGATCTATTCACCACCGAAGAGAACGCGCAATGTCAGCAGTTCTGCGCGTTGGAATTTCCAAGGCGGCACTCGCTCGGCGACGTTTTTCGTCACGAGTGGAGTTGCGGTCTGTTGTACGCCTTTCCGCCTATACCACTTCTGCCCAGAGTGCTGAAGAAGATCAGGCACGACCGGGCCCAAGTCATCTTGGTGGCCCCGGATTGGGCACGAAGTTACTGGTATCCCGAGCTACTCAGTATGCTGACCGATCCTGCGATACATCTGCCCCTTCGGGAGGATCTTCTGTCGCAGCAGCAGGGGACGGTCCTCCACCCGAACCTGTCCAGCCTCCATCTCCATGCGTGGAGATTGAGTGGCGGCAGTTGATGCCATTTGACTTGCCTTCTGAAGTCTGTGAAATCATTCTGGCAGCCAGGCGTCCCTCCACAAAGACGGTATATGCCTGCCGGTGGAACAGATTTGTGGCATGATGCACAGCAAAGGCTGTGGATCCCCTTTCCGCCCCTCTTTCTGAGGTTCTCCTCTTTCTTCTTTCTTTGGCCCGGCAGGGCTCTGCCCTGGGCACCTTGAAAGGTTATCTTGCTGCCCTCTCTGCCTTCTTACGGCTTCCTGATCAGCCCTCTCTTTTCAAGTCCCCTGTTGTTACACGCTTTCTAAAGGGCATTACTCACACGTTCCCTCCTGTCCCTTTTGTAATGCCTCAGTGGGACTTGAATCTTGTTCTCACATTTCTAATGTGCGCTCCCTTTGAGCCTCTTCATACTTGTCCTCTTCGTCTGCTGACGCTTCAGACTGCTTTTCTGGTAGCCATCACCTCGGCTAGACGGGTGAGTGAGCTCCAGGCTCTATCGTCCAAGCCTCCTTTTCTCTCTGTTCATCCGGACAAGGTTGTCCTTCGGCCTCGTCCTTCTTTTCTACCGAAAGTGGTGACCCCCTTTCATCTTGGGCAGTCTGTCAACTTGCCCACCTTCTTTCCGCCTCCGCATCCTTCCAAAGAGGAAGAGAGGCTCCACCGTCTGGACCCAAAGCGTGCGCTCTTTTTATTTGGACCGCACAAAACAGTTCCGGCTGGACGACCAACTTTTCGTTGGATACGTGGGTGTTAAGAAGGGAAAAGCTGTGCACAAACGGACCATCTCCCGGTGGGTCGTTTTGTGCATCAAAATCTGTTACTCCTTGGCGAAAAAGGACCCTCCTGTTGGTCTGCGCGCCCATTCCACTCGGGCTACAGCGGCTACTACTGCTTTGGGACGGGGAGTCCCTTTGCAGGACATCTGTCAGGCGGCAACGTGGGCTTCGCTGCACACGTTTGCCAGGCATTATTGCCTAGACAGCCAAGTCCGGAGGGATGGCTTCTTTGGCCGTTCTGTCCTCCAGGACTTTCTGGTGTGATCTTGGTTCGCAGACCCACCACCGGGGATGGTATTGCTTGGGTATCTATTCTAAGGTGAGGAATCTAACTAACGTGTTTCTTTCAGCTGAACAAGTTACTTACCTTCGGTAACGATGTATCTGTAAGAAACATTAGTTAGTTAGATTCCTCACCGACCCACCCATCCTCCCCGTTCTGCGAACTGACATCTAGGGTTAAGGCTATCCCTTTCAGGGCCCTAGAATTTTTTGGCACCAGTGTCGGTATTTTGCATGGCTCTGCGTTCCTGGCACGGAAGGCTATGTACAAGAACTGACGTCAGCGCGCGAGGGCGGCGTTTAAGTACTCCGACGTCATTCCGGCGCACGACGCCGACGACGGACGCGGAGCAGCAGACGACGCCTAGCGACGCGCAATGGGTATTGCTGACGAAAAATCTTCCGGATCCAGTCTGGCGCCTGGGGATATTCTAAGGTGAGGAATCTAACTAACTAATGTTTCTTACAGCTACATTGTTACCGAAGGTAAGTAACTTGTTCTTTCAGTCTTGCAGTTTGCCAGTATGTCTGAGAGTGGCAACTTTTGAACACATTGACTTCTAATTTCTTGCTTTTTACACGAGATGGATCAGAATTTTAAAATAAGTTGAGAACCTCTATCAGTAGTCGGAATCTGTGGAACAACACACACAACCCAGGCAAGCATGTAAAGTGACTAATTTTAGTCATATGGTCAACCATCACATGAATTGCTGTGCACAGTAACCAAAGATGTAAGGCTGCACTCTAATTCTTCAATACTGCATGCCAAGGTAAATTGCAGGTGCAACCGGCAAAGGTTTCAATAAACCCAAGAGTTTACTGTGGAAACTCTAAACTTAATGAGAAATATAACATGTATAATACTTCTTGACATCAGAATATCGTCTGACCACCAAGAATGTTGTCTTACTGCTGCTTAAGTCCGCTATTCCTGAACGTCCAGAGACCTTTGAATCAGTCAATTCATAGCCTTTTTTTTCTTAACTGAACTTGCCAGAAAAGAACAAGGTCCAGGAGTCCCTTTTGTGGTCACTAACACTGGCTGGAAATCTTGGGCTCTTTTCTGGACCTAGCCCCCAAGGTCGAGAACCTTGGTTTCCTGCTGGACGACAAGTTGTCCATGAAGATTCAGGTGGCAAAGGTGGCAGCTACCTGCTTCACCATCCTGAAATGGCTGCGAAAAAATTATTGTTCAGGCCCTTGTGATGTCAAGACTGGATTACAGCAACCTCCTTTATCTGGTGTGAATAAAGCCTCCATTAGATGGTTGTAAGTGGTCTGGAAGTCAGCGACTAGGATGCTCTATAGACTCTGCTAAAGTGCCTTGGACTCTACTATGGGAATTCCACTGGCTTGCGGTAGAGACGAGAATTCACTTTAAAACTTTGTGCTATGTGCACAGAGCAAGATCAACGGTTGGCCCGTGATATCTTCATGGACTCGCTAGATCTCAGCAACCTTCCCATCCCCTTCGCTCCAGGTGATCTCTCCTTATACATTTTCCCTATAGTTAAACGCACACAAATGGGAGGCTGGTCTTTTGCTTCACATGGCCCCAAGCTGTGGGAGGCCTTCCCAGAACCCCTGAGAAGCTGTACCTCACAGACAACCTTTCGAAGACAGCCGAGGACCTGGTTGTTTTGAGATAGTGCATCTTGGATAGACCTGACCTCACGTCTAAGCGCCGGAAAACCCCAAGTGGGGAGCTGAGCGCTATATAAAACTTATTAATAAGGTTCTGGTTGAATTTAGAAACCATAGAATTCTGTGATCACTATGTACTTCTATAGTGTTTGTCCCATAACAAGTAATGTCAACATTCCTCTAAAGATCTCTTAAAGGCTAGGAGTTCAGTACCTGTGTGTAGGATGCTGGCTCTGTTTATACTATACCAAAATGAGTTGTAGTGTGCTTCAGAGTCCAGGGGAACCCCAAAGGTAGGCAGAGTTAGAAGTAGATAACACCTTATGAGCAGCTCCCCCCCCCCCCCCCCCCAACCCATTTGATTAGTTTAGACTTGTATTTGCCACTCGTGACATCTGTATGGATTTGTTTGGGATCAGGGAACAATAGGTAAGCAACAAGGATGTTGTCTAGGGTGAAACTGTCGGGCCCCCGTATAGGAGTCCCCTTTGTCGTTTGCGTTATGGACTGTTGTGTGTCTCTTCCCATATCCAGCCCAAAGTGTCTTCTCCATGGGCCCCCATATCTTGTGAAATACCCCGTGCTTCGTTTAATTAACATCCGAAAACGAGAAAATCCCAGCCCTCTTTTCCCCATGATTGAGTAAATTATCCTCCAGTGATTCCACAGGGTCATCTGGTACCATAATCCGCATGTCAACATCTTTCTTTTATAAGCCAAGTCGAATCCCCAACTTTTCTAAAAATTGGCTTTCTGAAGGAGCCGCTTATCCCTTTAGTGGAAGAGACTGATTGCTCCCCACCTCAAGGGCTGAGAATATTCGGATAACCTTTTTATATAATCTCCACTACTAATTTTCATGTACCATCAGATTTCTTGTGTGTGTCGTTTAAATTGCCAGGCAGTAGTAGTTCGATTGCAGAAGAGCCCGCAGCTTGTGAAACAATTCAGATATCAGAGGTGTTGATGTTTTTTTTCTAATTAAATGTACTGGTGCTCTTTGCTGCCCCAAGACCTTGAATTAATATATATCACTCTTGCTTGGTGAGGCCCTCTTATCCCTCGGGTCTAAGATCAAGGAGCAGTGCTTCAGGCTTCGAAGGTAAGAATATCGCAAAACACTATGTATGGTCTGAACCATCTCTGGCTAAAATTGCTTTACTTTAAGGCATTCCTACCAAATGCATAAAGCTTCTATTTCTCCACACCACCTTCAGCAGTTCTGACTTACATTGAAATGCATGTGATGAAGTACAATACCACCTATATAGAATTATATAGTGTATTTCCCTGCTTTTGATGGATGAGGACCAGCCATGTATACCCTTCCCAGTAGTTACCATTGCCTCAAATGTTTCCATAATGCTTTCTAACATTCTGACAAATGGTGGGAATAATGTTTTGAAAAGGGCTTTCCTCTGGTTGCCCCTCATTTTAAATCTTGTATTGAGGGCACAGTAGATGATCGGGGCTTAACTCAGTCTCTAGAGCTGATCATGATGACATTCAGTTTTACATTGCCAGTATGATTTGCTTTGGCTCCAGTGAAACGTCTGAAATCACTCTGCAGCATTCTCTGACATTTCTGAGTGGCTTTCTTTTAATGTTATAAATTCATTATTAACTATAATTTTGTGGCACTGCATAACTTTGCTACTCAGACTCTGTACTGTACCATATTCCCAAGAATATTCCCCCCTTTAGCATACTGCCTCCAATTAAAATTATTAAAATATAGCTTGATCCCATCCTGATGCATACCTCCTTGAAGCCTGTGGGCCATAAACGTCCACCTTCCAGCCACTTATATGTAGTTCTTCAACTAGGCCCTTTGCGTTACTACTCCCTGCCAACAGGCAATTGTGATACCCCCTCTTAAAAGTTCAGTATAGTACTGAAAAGTCACCTTTGGCATCTCGAAGAAAAATTGATTACTTACACTTCTGCTAAAGATATTTGTATTGAAAACAAGATATAGATAAGCGCACTATCCGAAGTTTGAACGTTTTGTGATGGGTTGTAGCGTGCTGCTGGGGTATCACACTCTGGTCTGGAGTGTCAAGATAAATGTAAATGTAGCAAGCGTCTCCTGAAGATAGGAGACGTCCTCCTGCGCACAGCGAAAACCCCGGAGGGGTTAAAAGAATTTAATGATCAGTACTCATAAGTTTGAAGAAATAGACGGGAACTCTGTTTGAATTTAGTTGCTGATATCTAGTTGATCATATCATAGAAAGGATTCATCCATACATGTTCAAAAATGTCAATCCATCATGAATTTTGCCCAATGCATTTCGGTCCTGTAAAGACCTTCATCAGGGGACATATCTACAAAGGAAGTGTAAAGCAAAGAATCTGGAAGTAACCGAAAACATGAAGATGTTTCAATATCAATAGGATAAAAAAACAAAATGTACAAGATTATGCACATGCTACTCTTACTTTCAGATTGTAACCAAAATGCACATCCTGACAGGAAAGCTAAGGTGAAGGAGTGTTACCCAAAAGTGCAATGTATTCATGAGCAAATCAGACCAAAGTGGCCAATCAACATAAAACTGCTGGTGTAAGACGATTGAAAAAAACGAATGTTAGCAATCTGGTGGAAAGTTAACGAAAACATAACCATGCGAAGAAATGTGAAAAACGTGGTGGTGAGCCCATAAGCAGTGGCGGGTATTTCAAGGAATTGCCTCGTGTGAGTGAAGAATAGTACGTAAGTCGATGATTCATAGTTAAAATGCTGGAAAAACGTGATCCCGCCGATGGAGAACGGCTGGTACTTGGTATGCTGTCCTCGTGTGATAAAGAACCGAAAAGGTGTGCTAATGGTGGACCCGGCATAGACCTGCGGAGTGGTAATTCAAATCAAGACGTTCACCTCGTGTAGTGAATTAACAAGGATGTAGTAAGTGAAAACCTGGTGAAAAATGAGCCGGTGGTGCAACTTACGGAAGACGGCGTGTTCCCGCGGTTAAACAGAGTTTCTCATGATTGACGATAGAAAACGCGTTAAGCAATTATGTATGACAAAGTAGAACGTATGAGTACAAATATTAAAAAATATTAAAAAACGAAGGTGCATGAAAGATAAGTGAAACGTGTGAAAATAAATAGAAATATTGAAAAGGATGAGAGTAGTGATAGGGAGAAAGAATAAGGTGTGGTGAATCAGCGATTAGTGAACATGAGGCTCAAAGATAGTAAAAAGGAGAACGGATGGATAAGTCAGACAGAACGAGTGGGTAGGAAAATAAGAAAGTGATTAGTAAACAAGGTAGAGTCAGAAATAACATGAAAACTCCATGCGATCATTGAGTCCATACGGTTTCATGGAATTCAAAAGCTTGATCCAGTGATTTTCCCTTTGGAGGAGAAGATTGTGAACGTCTCTTCCTTCAATTGATTCGACGGTCTCCAGGACCATAAATTTCAGTTGACTGACGTTGTGGTGAAATTCGGTGAAGTGTGTGGCTATTACTGATTTTACATTGTTGGTGCGGATGTTGCTCTTATGTTCAAGAATTCTGGTCTTGACTTTTCTTTCCGTTTTCCCAACATAAACAGACCCACAAGGGCATTTCAGAAGGTAAATCACGTTGGTGGTGTTACAAGTTGCATTGATTTTCAGGTTAATTTTATTGCCTTTCATGGGATGGTTGATGTAGGATACAGTAATCACGTTGTTGCAATTGCTACAGTTGTTGCAAGGTCTTGTTCCTTTGTACGTTATAGGTATAGACGTGCTGATTGATTGAGTAAGGATTTCTTTAAGATTTTTGCCTCTTTTGAATGCGAAGATGGGTTTGTCAACAAATAGGCCCTTGAAATCCGGTTCTATGGCCAAGATTGGCCAATGTCGCAAGATGATTTTTATGAAGCGGTTACTCGTGGTTGAAAATTTTGACACCACGACTGCTCGTTGACTGACAGGTTTGACCGTTTTGGTTAAAAGTTGGGTGCGAGTAATCATTGAACAACGTTGTTTTGCTTGAGTTAAAACCTGTTGTGGGTAACCTCTTTGAGAGAATTTTTTGATCATAGTTTCTATTTGTTCAGAGCAGATATCCGGTTGTGATACAATACGTTTGACGCGAAGAAGTTGTGAGTAAGGCAAGTGGTTATTCAAGGCAGGTTGGTGAAAGCTGTTGAAGTGCAAAAGATTGTTGCGATAGTTTTTTTTGCAATGCATGGTGGTTTCCAGTCTATTGTTGGTGCGACTAATTCTGCCATCAAGAAATGTCGTGGTGTGCTCTTGAACCTCGAAAGTGAATTGTATCCTTTCGTTAATGGTGTTAAAGGAGCTCAATGCTAGCATAAGTTTGGGACGTGGGCCTTTCCAAATGAAAAAAATATCATCAATGTATCTGAGAAATACTATGGTGTGTTCTTTCCAAATGTTATCGCATAATATGTTCTCAGTTTCAAATTTTTCCATGAAAATATTTGCATATGCCGGTGCGGCACAATTGCCCATCGATGTACCGGTGTGCTACAGGTACCATTGGTCTTGCCATTTGAAATAGCTGTGATAAAGAGTGTAACATAATAATTCCATGAGGAATAATTGAAATTGAGGGTCCAAATCGGATTGTAAAAGTGTGTTCAATAGCAGAGATACCCAAATCATGTGGAATGGAAGTGTATAAAGCCCGTCACATCGACAGCGCATAGCCAATATTCGTTGTTGTAATCGAGAGTAATGCTATTGATTTTATTGATAAAACCCGTGGTGTCTTTGACATAAGTAGTCATGTTCAAAACGAAAGGTTGTAAATATTTGTCCAACAGTTTGCCGATAGGTTCATGAAGGCTCCCTCTGGTGGAAACACCGGGCCGAAATGGCGGTTTATCAATATTTTTGTGTATTTTTGGAAGCATGTATAGGGAGGGTGAGCGAGGATGACTTTTCAACAAAAATTTGTAGGCTTTCTCGGGGTTCACGCCATCATCAAGAGCTTTCAATAAAATTTCTTGAAGAGTAGTCTTTGCGTGAATGTGGGCGATGCGAATCAGAATGCTATGTATACTTAATTTCCCTGGGCCAGCCCATATGGCATACATTGATCAGTCCCACTGGTACAATCTATTTCAGCAGTAATGGTGTCTTAAGAGTAGCAGCCAACAAAAATACAATCTTGGCTGTATGATTGCAGCTACTGAATGTACTTAATTTACACTTTCTGATACCATTCAATGCAGCCAAAACAATTGATGATTAGTAATTCTGTAGACTGGACTATTATAATACTTTTAGTTTGCCATCCTTTTGATAATTTTGTGGCACTGCATAACTTTGCTACTCAGACTCTGTACTGTACCATATTCCCAAGAATATTTCCCCCTTTAGCATACTGCCTCCAATTAAAATTATTAAAATATAGCTTGATCCCATCCTGATGCATACCTCCTTGAAGCCTGTGGGCCATCAACTTCCACCTTCCAGCCACTTGTATGTAGTTCTTCAACTAGGCCCTTTGTGTTACTACTCCCTGCCAACAGGCAATTGTGATTCCCCCTCTTAAGAGTTCAGTATAGTACTGAAAAGTCACCTTTGGCATCTCGAAGAAAAATTGATTACTTACAGTTCTGCTAAAGATATTTATATGCCATAGCTGTAGGTTCTGTTGGCTAAATACAACTTTGGTATTCTCTGCCATCGCCAATTACGACCACAGACTTGGCCCAACCAGTCCATACAATAGCCTTTTGTCTAAATTATATAATTGAGAAGAGTGCTGCATAAAAATTGAATAATTCTTAGTGTTATTACACTTTTAGATGTGTTAAATAAGAGAAATGTAAAATAATGTTTTAGGAAATGGTCCTATTTTAGATCTGTTATTATAACCTTTAGTGCTATTGTAAATATAGACCCCTTTCCTGTAATTTATACATGTTATTTATAAATAAGGTTCCCTGTTTTTACAAATAGACAGAAAACCATTTATTTTCATGTCTGTATTTATTTTTTAAATGTGCATAAAGATGGAAATTGGGTTGTTGTTTGAGTGATTCTATATGCTGTCAGTCATGACTGCTGGGCCAATAGCTGCACAGATTAACATATGAGGGGTTACAAAAAAAGAAAGTTATTTTTTGGCTTAAACTGGAGTAGAGATGTACACGGCTAATACTAAAATTTTCATGTTTTCATACAAGTGCACTGATTTGTCATCTGTGGGTGTTCATATCAACGTAACCTGTCAGATTCTAGCATGAGTGCACATTTATCAGTTAAATAAATGTGGAAATATACCAGTTTCTGCTCAAGTTTTTCACAAAATGCAAAATAAATATGGATAAATACAGACTAAAACATCAAAAAAAAAAATATACCATAAAACTGTGAGCCCTATTTATAAAGCATGGGTATTTAAGGTCTGTCTATGAATTATGTATTTATTGACTGCTTTTCTTTGGATTTTGTTTTTCATATCAAAAAGCAATGATAATACTACAAATATTTGAAAATCTAATTTGCTGCTGATAATTTGTACTAAAGGCATACACTTTGATTACACAGATGGTGGTTAAGACGTTTATGGACATGGATCAGGACTCTGAAGATGAGAAGCAACAGTACCTTCCTCTTGCCTTACATCTTTCATCAGAGTTCTTCCTCAGGAATGGCAACAAAGATGTCCGTCTTCTGGTGGCATGTTGCTTGGCCGACATCTTTAGGATCTATGCCCCAGAAGCTCCCTACACATCCCATGACAAACTCAAGGTACCTCTAACCAGATTAAGTTAATGGGTGTGTTACCGTGGCTCGTGTTGCTTGAAATTGTGTAATTTTCTGTACATGCACATTTTAAAAATTACTAATGTCCCTGTTTTTTTTCCCAACAGGATATATTTTTGTTTATAACAAGACAACTTAAAGGTTTAGAAGACACCAAGAGTCCACAGTTCAATAGATATTTTTATTTATTAGAGGTAAAGTTCAGTTTAATTTGTTACTGTAAATGAACATGTAAAAAAAAAAAAATTCGATGTGCACCTTGCATCCCAGCTATGTGAAATATTAGATGCTGCTTCATAGCAAAATTTGAACCTTTTATGAGAAACTTGCACATACTTGACAAATTTCAAAAACGTAAACTGTTTTGTAAATTCCAGATGCGAAACAAACTTAAAACTTATCTGTACCAAACGATCCGCAAGGCAATATTCACTGTAAAACGTCAGATACAACCACTACTTTTATAAAAGGCAGAACACACACTGCGGTGTCCATTCAAAAAGTATTACTAAATAGGTAGCAAGGGTGAAAGGCTTACAGACTACATGGAATGCAAAATTGAGCTGCTTCTACAGTACAGGATATAAAATGCGAGTGTTAAACCCACAATGATCTTCCAGATAAAATTGCAAAGGTTTCCATTTATATAATGTACTTTGAATGAGAGGGGATGCAGATATTGCAGAACAAGCACAGTTATTGGTTCATGGATTGATAGCTCATCTGTATGTTGGATGAAAGAATGATTATCGGGTAGGCCAATAAGGAGGCATGTTAATGGATGTTTGGATTCTAATGCATCTGAGATGCCAAGTGCACATGGCACTCTTATGTGAAATCTAATTGCCACAGTAATTGCTGTTAGTAGATCTTTTAAATTTACACAGTCAATGGCAGATCTAGTAGTCTCTTTTGTAGCAAAATTGGAGAAATCTATTAGGACATGTGCCTTAAAGACCAGCAGCCCTCCTTAATACAAGAATAAGACTTTCCCCAAGATTGGGGTGGTAAGGCTTGATCCTACCATGCTACATCTGAGCAACTTGAGTCCACCACTATTTATATGCGGCAGACAAACTGGATGCTGCACCAGAAAGAATCTGATCACATGTTAAACCATGAAAATGTGCCTGGAATAGTCCAGTCTCCTCTTACTAGATACAGAAAACCTCTTCACCCAGTCAAAGACTATGATTTTCTGCTTTGAGTGTTTGCTCGGTGAAATTGTGTCGAAATTTTGACTTGGTGATGGAAAGCTATTGTGCTCCGACAGCGAAAATGAGCATAATTGCACTTCTGGGAATACACTGCTTCTGAAAGGACACACTCACTTACACAAATACGCTTGCTGAATACAGTTGCTGTCTCTCTCTCTGGCAGATCGGTCCCTTTCTCGGTACCATATACAGTCACACTTTTTCACAAATGGTTGCACTTTCCCACACAATCTACATAGTCTTAAGGTCTTACTGGGGCCAAATGTCTCTTCTATGTCAATTAACATATACAAATGAAATTGCTGTAATAAAACTGTGTATTTATATCCCGGATGAACACCTTACCTGCAGTTCACTTTAACTATACTGCCCAATTTCTTTTATCCATTTAAGACTAAAACCATCAAATCAAGTACATTTACCTTAAGAGATTGCCAGCATAACCTTATTCATGCAGGCGACTGGCCTCACAAAGATTTCTGTCAATCAACTATGCCCATGAGTCTGGCGTGCTTTCCATACCAGTCTTCTATAGAGTAGTGTAGCTGCAAATTATGAGAAGCTGGTTATGAACCTGGCTTTTAAGAGATATTACAGCACAGTAAAACTGCTTGGGTTTATGTAACTAAGTAGTCCTCCTATTGTGTAGCATTCACTAATAACTTGAGTAACTCTTCAAATAAGCAATACTAGCATGTATGGATTTTCTTGTACCTTTCCCAGATCTAGATCATAGCTCTCCCAGTAGAGGAAAAGAAACTAACAATAGGAAACATGTAAAATGAGCTGATGTATAGGCATTTTGTCTTTCTCAAATTCAGTGCTATTGTATACTAATCTGACACTAGATGCCTGGCCGAAAGATCAAGACTGAACCATACTCTCGATGCTTTTGGCTCAGCTCCAAACTTAGATTCACAGTCTAATTTTATCATTTAAAGATCATCATAAAGGACAGTTATGTAGGTTAGACCTCAACACTTTCAGATTCACACCAGGCTGAGGCTCATTTTTAAGCTTTAATAATAATTACATTGCATGTTAACTGGGAAATGCACATTTTTATAATATAAAATCTATTTGCTGGTGATGGCACAGGAAGAAGGGTCAACTGCACATGTATTCTGGAGAAAAGCCAATGTAAAGAATTCTAGGTTGAGGTTCAACATTTTTATTTTATATTGAAGAACAAAGACTTGCTCTGCATGACTTTATTTGCCTTATTGTCTGCTGGGTTCCAGTGCACGGTGTTTTTGTAGTTTGATTATAAATGAACATGACAATGCACCGGCCAATTGTCACATTCTTTTGCTGAATCTGTTTTTAAATGTAATTAATTCTGTCCTCCTCTGCTTTGTAAGTAGAACTATTAGTACCACATAACGAAAATGAATATAACAGAGAATCACATTGTGCAAGTTTTCAATTATAGCTCCTTCCAAGTGTAAAGAAATGATTGACTCATACAAAAGTTTTTTTGTGTGTTTTTCCCATAGAATTTAGCTTGGGTCAAGTCTTACAACATATGCTTTGAGCTAGAGGACTGCAATGAAATATTTATACAGCTTTTTCGGACCCTGTTCTCCGCAATCAAGTAAGTGAATATATATCTAAAGAGCAAATGCCTTTTGAAACCGTTCTTTAACACAACAGCACAATGAGAAAAGTGAAGGTTTTAAATACAGATATTAGCAAACGTTCACTAAATCTTGTATTAAAACCTGCTGCTGACCTCTTACATGTTGCATGGAGGTGCCATTCTGGAGAGAAGTGGAGAAGGAAATTACTGAGACCCTATGCCGCCCAATTGAATTAAGACCACAGGGTGGAGGAATTGGATGGACCCTGCACTGAGCTCATAGGCCTAGCTTGCCTGGTGGACAAGTGGGATATAGTGCGCTTATGAAAGCGACCTGCGACGCCTCCGCTATCTGGTGCACGGGGATGAACTAGTGCGCGCAGCAAAAAAAAAACATGTACGAAGCCCACGTATGTCCGCAAAAACATGAGTGTGGGGGAAAAGGTGGGCTTATCTTGGCTGCTTTATTTAGGGAGATTGAGCCATGTGTGGGCTACTGCTGATGCTATTATTACTCCATCCAAATCACACCCTTATCCTCCTTTATGAAGTGTAATGTGTTCAAACTGCCCGCTGTATCTGTATATGCAAATGCAATAAAAATGATTATAAAAGAAAACAAATCGTGGCATAAAAACATGTTGCACTGATCTCTCATTTATCTACTAAATATTGTGATGTTTTTTGGCCATAAAAAACAATTCTGCTTGTAAAGCAAAATACTAATCCAAATGTAACCAATACCTCAAGTTATAGACAAAGTACAGGTAACCATGCCTACTGGGAATATTTGTTAAGAGTGATTGTTAAATGGTTAACTCACCTGATCATCTCAGCACTAATGTAGTGTCACACTAGGTTTGGAATCTCATCCATATCTTAGTAATTAGTGAAACCCAACCCCGTCATCCCTCAGTTAACATATTTGATATGCTGTCCAAATCAGACTCTATCTGACCTGCTACCCCTGCTAATCATATGTAGTGAAGCAAGATTTAAAAAAAAGAATGGAGCCTGTGCTAAATTATCATCCTTTTCCTAGTTTCTGTAGTATAGATAGCTTGTTCTCAACTTGATCTCGGCCATTTAGGAAAACTTCGAAAGCCAGTCTTCCGTCACCATCATCAACCAGCTCACGCCCGCAAACTTAATCCTGGAGCCACCTGCTAAGACACTGACTCCATCCTGAACTCCGTGCACTCGGGAGCACCCATGGACTTCTGCCCCACCACCTCTGAAGCAAGGCAATCGGTGACGAACTCAGGAAGGTCCTAAACACCTCTATCACCACAGCATCCTTCTCGGAGTACTGGAAACGCGCTGAAGTGAGGCCCCTCCTGTAAAAAAATCCTCAGTACCAAAGAACTATAGGCCCATCTCTCTGCTCCGTTGTCCAGCAAAAGTCCTCAAAGTGCTCAACCAGCAACTCACTCAACACCTAGACCACAACTTCTTGGACCACTCCCAATCTGGATTTTGAGCTAACCACTGCACTAAGACAGCTCTGATCGCAGCCAACAACGACATAAGAGCCCTCGTGGACCATGGAGAAATGGCATCCCTCATTATCCTGGACCTGTCCACAGCATTTGACAGTCTCCGATCACATCCTGATCAACAGACTCAACCACATCAGAATCGAGGTAGACGCCCACAAATGGATCACCTCATATCTCACCGGTAGAACCCAAAGTATCCCTCTCCCACTGTTCACCTCTGAGCCCAAGCTCATCCTCTGCAGAGTCCCCCAAGAATCAAAGAATCAACCCTTAGCCCCACCCTCCCCACCTACATGACCACTCTGGCTGACAGTCTGATTGCACAGACTCAACAACCTCTCCTACGCCATCGACACCCAGCGCATCCTCTCTGTGTCTGAAGACCCCTCCTCCTCCTCCTCCTCCTCCACCACCACCAAAGCCAACTTCCACAGATACATGATGAACATTGCAGACTGGATGAAGGGCAACTCAGCACAGACAATACGGAAGTCTTCATCAACAACGCCTCTCCATGGAACAATGCCTGATGGCCCATGGAACTCGGCCCAACCCAACAAACACCCCCCCGCAACCTCTGCATCATCCTCGATAGCAAGCTATCCATGAAGAAACAAGCTAGCTCGCTCTCATTTGCCTGCTTCCACACACTTCGCATGCTCCACAACATCTTCAAGTGGTTCCCAGTTAACACCAGAAGGACTGTTACGCAGACCCTCATCACCAGCAAACAGGACTACGGAAACACTCTATGTAGGCATCCCTGCACGCCTCCTGAAGAGACTCCAGACAGTACAAAACTCAGCAGCAAGACTCATACTCTGCCTCCCCAGAAGGACCAACATCACACCACATCTCATACAACACTGGCTCCTGATTCAGAAGAAATGCCAGGTCAAGATGTTGACCCATGCTTACAAGGCCTTGCACAACGAAGGGCCAGCATACATCAACAAACGTCTGACCTTCCACATACTGACCAGACACCTTCAATCCGCTTCCCTCTCCCTCACAGACACCCCACGGATCCGCCGAACCAAGAGCGGAGGATGCTCCTTTTCGTGCCTGGCAGCCAAAGCATGGAACAACCTCTCCCTGCACTTCAGGACTGCACTGTCGCTCCAGCTATTCAGGAAAACTAAAGACCTGGATGTCTGCATGATTAAACCATCCGCAGCAGCCAACCTCTCCAGCGCCTCGAGACCCTCACAGGTTATTTGCTACACTTTACAAATGTTTGATTGAGAGCGGTCGAAGCAGCACACCGCTATGAAGAACTATGCAGTGCTTCCAGGTGGCACTGGGACAAGCTTATAAAATGGCCTATTTTCTGATTCATTTGGAGGTGTAGGTTTTCTCTACGGCATGGATGCCTTGTGCCTCTAATGGGATTTCCTTACTGCTAATCTGCGGTTGATCTTTCTTTGAAGCATACATTTCAAAAGAATTATACCCTAAAACATGTTCTTTGTCTCTAGCATTGTATTTCAAGAGTCCTACATAACATTACCATTGAGCAATTACTGAGCTGTGACAAGGGATGTCCAACTACACAAGTTTATACTCCGTTTCACCACAAAGTTTATTTTTGGGAATATTTCAGATGTATCTGTTAATGGCTTTTACATCAATTCATTATGTTTTACTATGGGTGGGGAGCAGTAGGTGACACATGTATTGAGAGGTATTGTTATTTAGCCCCCTGTTTTTCAAGTTCAGTGAAGTTGTTCCTCGGATTCCTGGTACATCCCAGATGTTGTTTCAGTCCACGTTAAGTGCTCAAAAGCCTTGGCTAGTTTGGCAGCTCTTAGACTGTTCTACACAACAGCCCTGTCTGTCTTCATTCTTTATTTAAAGGGGTGGGGGCATATACGTAGCTCCATGAATCCCACCTTACTTGTCACGGGTGGGGGTGGGGGTGTTCCCCAAAAGTTTTCATTGCTGCTAGAATTTCGGTCTAGAAGGTTTTGCAAGTCTGGCAATCGTACCAAATATGTTTTAAGGCACCCAAGAGACTACAGCCCCCCCTTCCACCACTTTTCAGGTGAAAGTGATGCAGATTAGTGAAATACATATACAAATAAAAAACTTTACAGTGTGTATTCTACTCTCTTTATAAATTAGTTGATTTATTGATCCATGAAGCTTCTGTAATCTTTATTCCAAGCTCTTTCAACCATTGTTCAATATAAGGACATCAGTGCATATGGACTACCTTAGTTCATTTATCATACATATTTGATGTGGTGCCGTTTGTGCCTGCTGCAGAAATATGTATATCCGAATGGTGTAGGACCCTTGGTTGCTACTAGTTTACTTGCCTAGTGTTTTAATAGCGGGTTAAGGAAACGTTCTTTCTCGCCAATTCTGAAATCCAGTTTACAGGTTTTGGGTGATTTGATCATTCTTAATGATATCTGTCAGAGAGGGTTATTGCTTTGTGAAGGGTGGACTATGGCCACCTTAATAAACAAACCCTGGTTAAGTCTTCACAGAAGACTTAGTGAGAACTTTCTCTGCCCCATGTAGCTATAGCACAATCAGCAAGTTGCAAGTGATTCTCGTAAGAAATGTCTGTGGAGGTCAAGCAGTACAATTACCAACAATGTTTAAGTGAATAAAATATAGTGAAACTACAAACCATGTACAAATATGGAGAAATATTTAATGAGCAAAAAGCCACAAAAATAATAAAAATCTGAAAAGGGGAATCGGACAAGCAAAAGCCACAGTTAAAAAGTAAAGCTTCTGTCCGAATTAGAAGCTCACAGTTAATGATGACCTAGTCTCAATTTCAGGTAACCCATGATGGAGCTGAAGGCGATGATTACAAGACTGGTTGTCCCAGTGAGAGTGTTGACTTTTTTTGTCTTTTTTCAGAAGTTTGAGCCGTCCAGGGTCCAAATCTGAAGCCTACGAGGCAGTCTCACAGTTCTCAAACTCTCACTGAAGCTGTTGGCTACAAGCAGGGCAAAGCAGAATTTTTCCAATTTACCAATGCTTGGTCTAAGTTTTTTTTTTTTACCTTTTAAACGTAGTCGTTCTTTTGGTTCTCAAGCTGAGTAAGGTTGGAAGCCGTAGCTGGGACAGGACTCCAGAAGGGCTGGATCCCTTCTGCTTGAGTTCCAATCAAGAGGCAAAATGTTGTTGTGAGGGCTTCAGAATTCGTGCTTTTGTGTCTCATTCTGCTGACTGTTTTCAGTTGTCTCTTTCGCGATCATGTCCTGTCCCAGCGATCTGATTCTCTGCAGATTCTCTGCCAAAGGTGCCTCCTACTGGTTGGTGTCACTCTTGGGTAGATCCAATTTGGATCCCCATAAGGACCGCTACTACATCCTCTGCTGTGGAGTTTTGTTTTGTTTTTCTATTCAAAATTGAGGCAAAATGGGAAAGTCCATCTGTTTTATTTTGTCTGGCCTAACATTTTCAGTGCTAAGTCGAAATTGCTGCTTGGGCAACTGAGCTGCTGTTGCTAAATCTTGAAATGTGACACATTCAAAACTTTGAAAGTTTGTTTTTCACTGTTGCTGCCCTAACAATTTTCTCTTTCGCTTTGAAGCTGTGAAACTTTGCCACCTTGCCTGTCATCTCCTGCAGGCCGCCCACCATCGGCCAAAAAAGGTGAGCCATCTCAACATGGGTCACTGGCTAGCCATGGCGCAGCAGTGAGCACAAAAGACCCATCGTAAATGTCCCGACGTCGAAGTCATCACATCCTTCTTGTAGGCCTTTCACATTGCGGTTATCCCTTCTAAAGTTAATTTACAAATCTTAACATTTCAAGATAGATGTATGAGCCTGGTGTTGAAGTTCATTTAAAATAGCTTCTTTTGAGATGCTCGTCTCCTCAAGTAGCTTCATTTTCTCTTCCACCTCAAGAACTCTTGTACTATAACAGTGCTCAGTGAGTTCATTTTAGCTCCCTGTTTTGATTTCTGGTACTGGAGGCTTTCAGGTATGTCTGATTTTATTTCACTTATTAATTTAGATTTGGAAGCGGCCAGGCTGGCCATTCAGGTTTTCCTTAATGAGTGCTGTTCTGCTGGTTTTTGCTGTGCAGCCTGGTCTCCCTGCACTCTGAAATTTTAGTGGCAGCCGCCCGCCCAGATTTTGTCAGTGGTAAATTATTGCATCATTCCTCACTGGAGACTGTGAGGCCCCTTTTGACAGTCTGAAGGCACAAGGCTATTGTAATGAATAGGCTGAATCGTCTTTCTTATTTCTGCTAAGCTCTGATTCTTCAGGAGAGCCCTCACAGCTCCATGGGTCGAACGTTTACAGTCATGGAATGGGAGCTACCCATGACGGGATCACTTGTTGCTTTAAGCAGGAAGCCACCTGTTTCCACTAATGCTTCAGCATCTAGCAAGACTGAGTTTCTGTTTTCTCTTCTGCTAGATCTTACCAAACAATATTCATAAGAGTAACTTCAGTGTTTCAAGGTGGATCTAATAAGTCGACACAGCCATTGAATTAATGGTTCAGCATCACGGAATTTGTATTGATGGTCCTAAATGCTTGAATAATTCTGTGCTGCCTGCGTAGACCCAAACACTTTTCCATATGTAGTTATTGTCTATGAATGTGAACAAATGGTGCTAGTGTCCACATGTCCACCAGGGGAGCAGCAAGCACCCTTCAGGGGCCTATCTGAGGTGACATTTTTTTGTATGTAGTCTTTACGTTTGAAAAACATCACTTTCAAGACTGCATTGCAGCATCTTAGTTTAAATAAAAAAGGTTGAAAATGTAAAACATTTTTTTTTCCAAAACATATTTTATTGGCATTTAAGAAAATACATACTGGAAACATCTGGCACAGTGAGACAGATGATAGTCGTATACCAAGGTTGTACATGCCACAAGTTATGTCCACAAACCTGGCTGTACTGCTATGAATGCCCCGTTTTAATTTTAATCTGAATCTAAACTTATAACAATAGGCATTCAAATTCCCCGCACCCTTCCACAAACCCCATAAATCTTCATTAGAAAATGTCTAACTTTAAGGACAAAATGAAGCCTAACAGGTGTCTGTTAAAAGCTGTTGAAAATGCAACCAGCCCCTTTAAACTTGCAGAAGCTTAACTGACCATGATGCACTGTACTAGCTGTTGCCTCTTCGGGACAGCTCTTTTATTTAAAAAAAATAAAAAAAGTTATGGCTTTTTTTTTTTTTAAGTTGAACCCTACCTACCAGTCAGATAGGCGGGTAGGCAGTTTATTAAGATTCCTAATGTGCAGAACTAGGACTACAAGTAAATAACCTTTTCTTCTGTGTTGTAGGATCTTCTCATTGATGGACATAAATGCTTGCATAAAGCAGCAAACTAATTAAATTATAGGGGCTGTTCGGCAGCAAGAGAAAAATATCTGAAGCTTAGGATAAGACTACCTGGTACCAGTTGTCTGCACAGATCTACCTGAGAGCTCAAGACAAATCAGTGCTGCCTACTGCCTGTAATAATCTGTTGTACCAAGACTAACAGGTAGTTTGTGGCATATGGAGGATACCCCTCTCTGTTAATCTCATTGCACAAGCGCCATCTTGCAGGAGCTTCGTAGGAGCCCAGGGCGTTATTCAAAGAAGTTACAGTTCCTTAAAGTTTCTCCCTCAGACCTTTAAAGGCAATCACCTCTGCAATTCCCAGATGGGTGTACCTGCCGCAACTTATCAGGCTTTACATGAAGAAGGGCTCTTTCAGAATGCAAGTATTCAGGATAGCACCATATCCATGTCCCATTTAATACTGATTTTAAGTTGGGCTATTTGGGAATGCCTATACCAAGAACTAAACTAGCATATTTTGTTATGGGCAGTAATTGGTTTTCATCCTTTAGCACTTGTGAAGATTCAGAGATGGATTCCTTATTTCACTGGCCTCAACATGTTGTTCTGAGATTTGATCGAGTGTTTAAGTTGTGAAGTTCTGTGCAGTGTGGTTTCCTGGAACATGGAATGTAACTGTATACCCACTCGGCACGGAGTGACTGCGTACATTTGCCTGTACATTTGTGAGATCAACAGCATGTGATAATAAAATACATTGCTTCTGAAGCCACAAAAGGATCATAATATCAATTTGAATGTTTTATTTTCCATTTTTCTTTGTACATAGCAACAGTCACAACCAAAAGGTACAGATGCATATGCTGGATCTGATGAGTTCAATCACTATGGAGGGTGATGGTGTAACACAGGAGTTACTGGACTCAATTCTCATTAATCTCATCCCTGCTCACAAGGTCTGTTTGTGTGGTGTATTAGTGTGAAAATGATGTCATTAGACAATGTGTTAATGTTGATTGCAGCCATGGATGCCTTTTTTTGGTTTTCAATGAGCAACTAAGTTGGAAACTGTTAATTTCTGTAGAGTGAACATATTCTGTAATCACAATGTATGCATTTTTTTTTTAGCCATCTATTTGTTTTGTCAGGCAATAGCTTGCTGTCCTTCCCAATGTGGAAGCCTGAGACTCCCTGGAAACTTAATACATGTAAAATGTAAATGTATAGGTATTTATATAGCGCCGATGACCACTACGGTATCTCAGCGCTGTACTCATACCGCTGAAGGAACCCTTCCTGGCTTTCCGTGTGAAGTGTCCACTCCTGGGCACCCCCATGGTGAGGCCAGGCATCCCAGCGCTGTTGGGGCCATTGTGGAGATTAAGCAAGCTATTGCCCAGAGTTGCAGCGTGGGACCCATGATTAGAATAGGCACTGAGGCGAGAATATCCGGTCCGAGGAATTTATAGTCCGAGACCCTGCCGCGGCGGGAATCGAACCCTGGTCCCGGACCAGTGCTCTGCATCGAGGTCTGCCGCGCTAACCATTGAGCCACACTTCTCCACCATTATGTCTACATAATCTAAAGAGCCCTCACTTTGACCCAGCATAAAGCTTCTTTATAACACCTATTTTTAATGACTGAAGTTGTTAAGAATGGTTCCTAACTCTTCTTCCAAAGGTCATTACAGACTTCATATCAAGTTACTGCTTCTCCAGTTTTGTTTCCCAAACCCCTCCACCCCAATATTAAAAAGCTGTCTGACAAAACAGTATGGCAATACTTTCTTCACCAAACTTTTATGAAGTTTTGTTAATAGAATATAGACGAACAGTAAACCAGACCAAGCCTTCTGTCAGCAAGACACAAAATGTATACAACATGGCTGTACACGTTTTACCATGTGGTTCAGGCAAGACTATAGATGCATCTAAGTTGAGTTTTAACATTATTACAGCAATACAAATGGTAAACTTTATTCTGAAACCACGCGCATCATCACACTGTTAGCAAAGAGACCTTTCCCTGGTGAACTTTTCAGCTGTTCCAGTTAGAATTGTATGGGATAAGATATATAATTTGATGTGTATGGTTCCATTGAACTTTTACAAATTCCCCATTTGTTGTAAAAAATTATATAATCGCCCCTATACTGTCTCTGATGATTGGGACATTGATACAGTGCATGGTATGCTACAAGATCTAGAGCATTCAACTGTGGTTTCTTCTGATGAGTAATATGATGGTACAGCTAATGTTTTGTTTTCAAAATTACAGACATCATCTTCTACACAAAGTTCGTGTTCCTCGTGACATTTTTAACTTTGCACAATGGGAACCTTGCCCTACACCACCACGGGGTAGTTCAAAGTCATTTGCACAGAAGTTTGATTATTTTTCTGGGTAGGACGTGACTGACCCGGGCCTCTTTCTATTAAAGGCTGGCACTGTCCCCTACAAAGAAAAATATGTTAAACACGGAGATGATTTACTTTGCTACTTGCCTTTCCCAACTCTCTGTACAAGGTTTCAACTTTTAGAGAGATACAATAGATGTAATTGATTGTATAAACAGATTTGTACATACATCATCTCATGTAATATAAGCTAATTTGAGAGCAGCATAATTAAGCAGGGCATCAACCAGTATATGCCTTACATGTAGCATTTAGCTGTCAAGCGTCAAATCGCGGATAACAGCAAGTTGCAAAGGGAGAGGTACATTTTAAGGGTGTTGAAAATAACTTTTCCTTTTAGGTATAGACCAGTTTGCCATAGTGTGCATGAGAGCATATAAAATTGCAAATATTGAATACAGTCAAGCAATGGGTAGCTGAAGGAAATGTTCAGTACTATGAAAGTTAGGGACATATCTTTTACAATGTCAGAGTGCAAGTGAAACAAGGCATTCAAGATCTGTATTGTAACTAAAAAGTAAATAAAGAGCCTAAGAAGTGAGGCCAAAGTAGCACCAGCTGCTTCTGTTTGTTGTACCGTTTGCGAGAATGAAACATGGTAACATTTAAAAAAAATAAAGGAGAACCAGGGGAAATCGGGAATGTATAGGTTTGGAGAGAAGGAGAGTCAGTTTTGGTGAAAGGGACATCAGGGGCAGTCCTTCACACCTATGTATGTTGTTTGCTAAGAAGTGGGGCCACCGCCCGCCTTTAACTTCAAGGGGTGTCTTTGGGCGTTTTCTCGAGTATATGGGAGTAAAGAGTCCTCAAAGTTGAAGAGCTGGCAGGCCTAGGGGGGACGTAGCGGGCATGTGCAGTTTGGGAGAGATGAGTTATAAGTGGTTGCCAAGTGTGTTTGAATCTGGTATCCGTACGGGTGAGGGGGGCTGTCAGAAGTTCCGTTGCCATGACATGCCATAGGCATAAGAACCCGGCAGATATTGGGGGAGGAAATATTGTCTTCCAATGAAGGGCAATAGTTAGATTCACAGCCCGAAACATCTGCATAAGGTGCCAGTCGGAGTGCGTCATGGCTTTGAGTTGCGCAGGTCTCATGCCCAGTATGGACACCAAGGGGGAGTTTGGGATAGGGAACCCGACAGTGTGCTTAATGTGGCTTGGAATCTCTTTGGAGAACACGGCCACAAGCTGGCACGTCCACCAGATATAAAGTCTCCTGCTGCTGATTGGTATCTCCAGCAGAGGTGAGAGAGCGCAGGAAGGATTCTCTGTAGAAGTTTGGGGGTGTATTACCACCGATTCGTTAGCTTATATGCTGATATGCACTGAGTAGTGCTCCTATAAATTCTAGGGATATCGCGCCATAGTTGTTTCCAGTTCTGCTGAGAGGGCTCCTCTTCTATGTCCATTGTTTTTGGTGTGTATGGAGATGGTGGGTTTGAGAGTGTTGTAGCATTTGATAAGTGTGAGAAATTATACTGGGTGTGCCCTCAAATGTTCGAACCAGGGACTCAAAGGGTGTAAGCGGTCTGGTGGCTTCCTGAGTGTATATGGGGGTGAGCAACCAGTAGCGAAGTTGATAACATTGAAGTCTGCTGGCCTCAGTGACATGGAAGGATTGTTTGCTTTGGTCAAAAGATTTACATTTATCGCCTTCAAAGAAGTCCTAGATAACTCGGCACTCCGCCTGATTCCACTCAGGAAATGCATGTGGTTGTAAAGCCGGAGGGAACAAGTAATTCCGGGTGATGGGTGTGTTAGGTGAGGGGAAAGTCCTCAGTCTTCTAGAGACCGCAATCCGGTCCCATATCTCGAACTGTTTTCGTGGGGGTTGCAACGTATGTACTGCATGTTCTGGCCGTTCTGGAGGGCCATGCCAGGTCCCACAGGGTCTGCAAGCGACTGCCCGTTTCCTGTGGAACCAATACTTTTCACTCTCCCGAACCACCTATTCAGATATGTATCGAAGATGGGCAGCACATTAGTATTCCATGCGATTAGGGCACATGAGGCCTCTGTGGTATTGGCGCAGCATAAGCCCTTTATTCGAGAAGTACGGACGGCTTTTACCCCAAATAAAGGAAATTGGGGCACGCTGCAGGCTTTGGATGTCTAACTAAGGGATCGGGGTAGGCACGTTTTGTTTTGGAACAGGTAAAGTATTTTAGGTAGAAGTGTCATTTTTACCGCATTGATTTTTTTCCAACCTTGTAGTTCTTCTTCTCTACGACCGACTGGCCAGTTGGCATGGGTCCAGGTGGAGAGGGACAGGGTCAAGTTGAGGCCTAAATAGCGAATTGAGTGGGCTGCCCAATGTATTGGGGTAAGGGGTTGAAGTCTCTGTAAATCCAGAGTAGAAATGGTGAGGTTCAGTGTGTGGGATTTGAACATGTTGATCTTAAAGCCTGAAGCTATTTCAAAAGAGTGGAGAAGCGAGGATAAGGCTGGACTAAACGTGTCTGGAGCAGTAAGTGAGAGTATTAGCTTGTCTGCAAACGGTGATACTTTATGATCATGGCCCCCAAAGGGTATGCCCATTATGCCTGGTGATTGGCGGATAGCAATAGCTAGGGGTTCCACTGCTAAAGCAAACGAGAGCGGAGAGTGGGTTGCCCTGCCCGGTAACACTGTGAATCGAGATTGGCGGCGTAAGTTGACCATTAATTCAGAATCACGCTACAGGGGAAGTGTAAGGGGCCATTAGCTTAGAAATCATGGTTGGCACTAGGCCTATTTTATACAGTACTGCACGGAGAAACTGCCAGTCAACGCGATCGAAGACCTTCTCCGTATCGAGGCATAGCAGACAGTCCGGAATGTCTCGCTTTGGGACCTTTTCAATAAGATGGGCAATTCGCCGAACGTTGTGAGCCGCCTTGCGTTGGCGGATGATCAGTCCCTGGAGATAAGGCTCGAGGCAGTTCACTAGTATCTTAGTGTATATTTTGGCATCAGTGTTAAGTAGTGTGATAGGCCGGTAGGAGGTGCATAGAGAAGGGTCTTTTCCCGGTTTTGGTATGAGCACTACTTCAGCTTCTGACATCGTGGGGGTAAGTCCTGTTGTGTTAGAGAACATATTAAAAAGGTGAAGCAGGTGGTCCTGGAGTTGGGGGAGAAAGGCACAGTAAAAAGAAACCCAAATGCCATCTGGTCCCAGAGTTTTATTCGTTTGGAGTTGTTTCAATGCTCTATGGATCTGAAAGAGACACGTTAGTTAGATTCCTCACCTTAGAATATCCCCAGGCATCAGACTGGATCCGGAAGATTTTTTCGTCAGCAATACCCCTTGCGCGTCGCTAGGCGTCGTCTGCGGCTCCGCGTCCGCCGTCGGCGTCGTGCGCCGGATTGACGTTGTCGGAGTACTTAGACGCCGCCCTCGCACGCTGACGTCAGTTCTTCTTTTTTCCGCGCCAGTAAGCGCAGATCCGGGAGAGCTACCCCTTTTAGTCTTTTTTGACTACGTTTTTTGATCCTTTTTGAACTTGTCTCGACTCCGGTGCTGGTAGGATGCCTGGTTTCAAAGCCTGTACTGACTGTAACCGCTTGATGTCGGTTATGGATCATCACCGCCGGTGCCTTTACTGTTTGGGCCTCGACCACGACGCGGTGTCGTGTTCGGACTGCAAGGCCCTGACCTCGAACGCTAGACGGTAGCGGTCCCGTAAGCTCCTCGAGATTCGCCACTAGGCTCCGCGCCCCTCTCGATCCCGGTCCAGGAGGAGGTCCAAGGATCGGTCGCGGAGCCGCAGCCGACGTCCTCATCGCTCGTCTGGCTCCAATTCTTCGGGTAAGTCGAAGCACTCCAAGAAGTCCAAGAGGCGACACTGCTCTTCGGACTCCCCTCGCCGGTGGCGCGACTCGGCCGAGGGTCAGGGTGGTTCCACCCCCGCGGCTCCAGCGGAGCCGCAGGCGCCGCGCAAGTCCCCATACCCGCCGGTCCCTGGGACTGACGCGACGCCGGCGGAAGTCAGCGCCTTCCTCTCGGCCATGAGGAGCCTGGCTCCGCTGTCGACGCCCGCTGGCGCGCCTTCGGGCCCCGCGGACCCGACTGGGCAACCTTGCATGCCGGCGGCTCCGGCCCCGACGCCGCAGGTCCCCGAGGGACTCGCCGAGTCCCCGTCGACGTCGGTCGACCTAGTCACGCCGGCTCCGCCGGCGTCGACACCGGTTCCACCTCCGACGCCGGCTCCGCTCGGCGTCGAGCCCCAGTTCAGCCCCGCTCCGGATCCGGCGCCGTTGCGGCGTCGATGGACACCGCGTACGGCGCCGTTGGAGACACATTATGTCTACCGTCCGGATCCGATCCTTCCTCCTGTTTACCAGGAATCGGATGACGGGGGCGAATGGCAGGGGTCCGAGGATCCTATGGCCGTTCAGGCTCAGCTGTCACAGGACTGGGCAGATGAACTGGGGGAGGCCAGTGGTCTGGATACCTCACCAGACACTGAATTCATCTCTCCTCCGACTGTGGCTTCGGAGGAGCGTGCTGCTTTCTCTGTGGTGCTGCGCAAGGCGGCCGCAGCCCTTGGGCTCGAGCTGCCTGCCATTCTTCAGTCTGCAGCAAGCTCCACTGAGCCTCTGCTGCAATTCAATGAGGCCCTCATTGACGTTCTGCAGGGCACCTGGTCCAAGCCCTCCACAGTTCCTCCTGTGAACAGGAACGTTGCCAGGCGCCACCGCCCTGCTCCGGGCGACCCCACTTTTCTGTCCCAACACCCCACCCCCGAGAGCCTGGTTATCCAGGCTTCTACCTCCCAATCCTCCTTCCCGACCGCCCCGCCGGACCGGGATTCCAAGAGACTGGAACAGTTTGTCAAAAAGCTGTTCTCCTCCCTTAGTTTGGGTCTGCGGTCTTTGAACACCGCTTGTCTTTTGGACCGTTATTCCCACTCTCTGTGGGATACGGTGGAGGACGTGCTGCCCCTGTGCTCGGAGGAGGCCCGAACACGACTTACCCAGGCTCTGGCCGATGGGAGGGATGCAGCACGACATGCAATCCGATGTGGGCTTGACACGACGGACTCGCTGGGTAGGGCGATTTCTACCACGGTGGCGCTTAGACGTCACGCCTGGCTGCGGTCCACGTCTTTTTCTGGGGATGTCCAGAGCACTCTCATGGACATGCCCTTTGATGGCACTCGCCTTTTTGGTGAGAAAGCAGACAGTGCGCTGAATCGCTTTAAGGACTCCCGGGCTACGGCCAAGTCCTTGGGCCTCTCGGCCCCGCGGTTGCAAACTTCCGCCTTTCGCCCCTTTCGTGGCCAAGGAAGGGGCGCCTCCTCACGTCCGCCTAGCCACCAGCCGCAGACCCAACCTGCGCGCGGTCGCGGATGTGATTTCCGCCGAGGCGGTTCTGGAGGCCGACGCGGTCAGCCCACATCCACCCCGGCAGCATCCGCCTCCAAGCCTTCCTAGTCCGAGCTTTCCGGCCCATTCCTCGCCAGTTGGCGGCAGAGTTCGCCATCACCTGCTCCACTGGCGTACCATCACTTCGGACAGGTGGGTGCTGCAAATCGTCCGAAGGGGCTACTCCCTCCCCTTCGAGACGACCCCTCCAGCCATGCCACCGCAGCACCACCGTATCTCGGAGGATCATTTGAATCTTCTGCGAGAGGAAGTTTCGGCCCTCTTGGCCAAAGAGGCCGTCGAGCGTGTTCCGAGCCCAGAAGTAGGTCGTGGTTGTTATTCCCACTACTTTCTGGTTCCCAAGAAGGGCAAAGGGGGCGTACGCCCTATCTTGGACCTCAGGAACGTCAATGCCTTCCTCCGGAAGGAACGGTTCAAGATGTTGACTTTGGCTCAGGTTCTAGCTGCCCTCGACCCTGGAGACTGGATGGTAGCGATGGACTTGCAGGACGCATATTTCCACATCCCCGTCCTGCCGGCCCACCGGCGTTACCTGCGGTTCACGGTGGGTCAGGAGCATTTTCAGTTCACCGTGCTCCCCTTCGGCCTCACCAGTGCCCCTCGGGTGTTCACGAAAGTGATGGCGGTGGTCGCAGCTCATCTGCGCAGATCAGGGGTTCCAGTCTTCCCCTATCTCGACGACTGGTTGTTGAAGGCGGGCTCGCCCCAGGCAGTCGTCTCCCACCTCCAGACTACGGCGGATCTCCTGCATTTGCTGGGGTTTTCCATCAACGTGCCGAAGTCACACCTGAGTCCCTCTCAGAAGCTCCTCTTCATCGGAGCGGTTCTCGATTCGGCGCAGTTCCGGGTCTATCCGCCGGAACAGCGGGTCCGGGATATACAGGCCCTGATTCCCATCTTTCGGCCTCTATCCTGGGTTTCGGTCGGGCTAGTGTTGCGGCTTCTGGGGCTGATGGCCTCCTGCATCCTACTAGTGCATCACGCCAGGCGGCACATGCGGGCTCTGCAGTGGGACCTGAAGTTTCAGTGGGCCCAGCATCACGGCAACCTGTCCGACCATGTCTTGATCTCGGAGGGCACTGCACAGCAGTTGCAGTGGTGGCTCACGGACCGCGATTGGGTCAAGGGCAAGAGCCTCTCCCTTCACCAACCGGAGCATGTCGTAGTGACGGATGAGTCCCTCCTGGGATGGGGTGGCCATATGGGAGAGGCGGAGATCAGAAGCCTCTGGTCTCCGGCGGAGTCTCGTCTCTACATCAACCTGTTGGAGTTGAGAGCGATCCGACTTGCACTGAAAGCCTTCCTTCCCTCTGTCAGGGGAAGTGTCGTGCAGGTGTTCACGGACAACACCACCGCCATGTGGTATTGCAACCAACAGGGCGGGGTGGGGTCGTGGACCCTTTGTCAGGAGGCTCTGCGCCTCTGGACATGGCTGGAACACCAGGGCGTCACCCTAGTGGTTCAACATCTGGCGGGCTCTCTGAACGCCAGAGCAGACGAACTCAGCCGCCGGTGCATGATGGATCACGAATGGCGTCTGACCTCCGAGGTGGCGCAAGGTCTCTTTCAGCAGTGGGGAGAGCCTTGGTTAGATCTATTCGCCACCGACTAGAACGTGCAATGTCAGCAGTTCTGCGCGTTGGAATTTCCAAGGCGGCACTCGCTCGGCGACGCTTTTCATCACGAGTGGAGTTGCGGTCTGTTGTACGCCTTTCCGCCTATACCACTTCTGCCCAGAGTGCTGAAGAAGATCAGGCACGACCAGGCCCAAGTCATCTTGGTGGCTCCGGATTGGGCACGAAGGTACTGGTATCCCGAGCTACTCAGTATGTTGACCGATCCTCCGATACGTCTGCCCCTTCGGGAGGATCTTCTGTCGCAGCAACAGGGGACGGTCCTCCACCCGAACCTGTCCAGCCTCCACCTCCATGCGTGGAGATTGAGCGGCGGCAGTTGATGCCATTTGACTTGCCTCCTGAAGTCTGTGATATCATTCTGGCAGCCAGGCGTCCCTCCACAAAGACGGTATACGCCTGCCGGTGGAACAAATTTGTGGCATGGTGCACAGCAAAGGCTGTGGATCCCCTTTCCGCCCCTCTTTCTGAGGTTCTCCTCTTTATTCTTTCTTTGGCCCGGCAGGGCTCTGCCCTGGGCACCTTGAAAGGTTATCTTGCTGCCCTCTCTGCCTTCTTACGGCTTCCTGATCAGCCTTCTCTTTTCAAATCCCCTGTGGATCAGCGCTTTCTTAAAGGCATTACTCATACGTTCCCTCCTGTTCCCTTCGTAATGCCTCAGTGGGACTTGAATCTTGTTCTCACATTTCTGATGTGCGCTCCCTTTGAGCCCCTTCACAATTGTCCTCTTCGTCTGCTGACGCTTAAGACTGCTTTCCTGGTGGCCATCACCTCGGCTAGACGGGTGAGTGAGCTCCAGGCTTTATCATCAAAGCCTCCTTTTCTATCTGTTCATCCGGACAAGGTTGTCCTTCGGCCTCGTCCTTCCTTTCTTCCAAAAGTGGTGACCCCCTTTCATCTTGGGCAATCTGTCACCTTGCCCACCTTCTTTCCGCCTCCGCATCCTTCCAAAGAGGAAGAGCGGCTCCACCGTCTGGACCCCAAACGTGCGCTCTCCTTTTATTTGGACCGCACAAAGCAGTTCCGGGTGGACGACCAACTTTTCGTTGGATATGTGGGTGCTAAGAAGGGGAAAGCTGTGCACAAACGGACCATCTCTCGGTGGGTCGTTTTGTGCATCAAAATTTGGCAAAAAAGGACCCTCCTGTTGGGCTGCGCGCCCATTCTACTCGGGCCACAGCGGCTACTACTGCTTTGGGACGGGGTGTCCCTTTGCAGGACATCTGTCAGGCGGCTACGTGGGCTTCGCTCCACACGTTTGCCAGGCATTATTGCCTTGACAGCCAAGTCCGGAGGGATGGCTTCTTTGGCCGTTCTGTCCTCCAGGACTTTCTGGTGTGATCTTGGTTCGCAGACCCGCCACCGGGGTTGGTATTGCTTGGGTATCTATTCTAAGGTGAGGAATCTAACTAACGTGTTTCTTTCAGATGAACAAGTTACTTACCTTCGGTAACGATGTATCTGTAAGAAACATTAGTTAGTTAGATTCCTCACCGACCCACCCATCCTCCCCGTTCTGCGAACTGACATCTAGGGTTAAGGTTATCCTTTTCAGGCCCCTAGATTTTATTTTTGGCACCAGTGTCGGTCTCTTGCATGGCTCTGCGTTCCTGGCGCGGAAAGCTATGTACAAGAACTGACGTCCGCGCGCGAGGACGGCGTCTAAGTACTCCGTCATTCCGGCGCACGATGCCGACGACTGACGCGGAGCCGCAGACGACGCCTAGCGACGCGCAAGGGGTATTGCTGACAAAAAAATCTTCCGGATCCAGTCTGACGCCTGGGGATATTCTAAGGTGAGGAATCTAACTAACTAATGTTTCTTACAGATACATCGTTACCGAAGGTAAGTAACTTGTTTGTTTGTTCTAAAGTAATTGGGTCCTCCAGTAGTTTCGCATGCTGAGGGTTCCAGGGGCATGCATTGAGTAAAGAGGAGGTCTTGATAGGCGAGTGGGCGGCTGCGGTGTACAGCTCCCTGTAGAATGTGGCAAAGACATGACCCATGTCTCGTTCAGATGTGACCCAGTTATTGTCTACACGTTTGATTTTGGAGACATGAGTTTTAGCAACTTGAGCCTGGATGCAACGTGCTAGAATAGTGCCTACCTTGTCTCCCCCCTCGAAGAGTCTCTGCTTAAGTGACATAAGAGCACATTCTGCTTTATTAGTGCTTAGTTGACTCAATTTGCCCCAGAGCATGGCGATGCCCTTTTTGTGGGCTTTCGAAGGTGTGTCATAATCCTTGTGTTCCAAGGCCTTAATGTCATTGGTTAAGCTGTGCTCGGGCGGGCTTCTTGGGAACGGGCAATGGCTATAGAAGAGATGACGCCTCGGGTGGTTGCTTTAAAAGCATTCCACCTTATGGCTGTGGGCGGTTCTGGGGGTATGTTAGCCTCAAAGTAAGCCGAGATGTCCTGACGGACTTCTTCCAGTCTACTGGGTCCTGTAGAACGTGGGGAGGGAGACGCCATCTACAGGGGACATCATATCTACCCGGGACTCGGAAGGTCACCACCACATGGGCGTGGTCCGATATGGATATGCCAGAGATCTCTACTGAGTCTAGGGATTTAATTGGAGTGTGTGATAGGAAGCAATAGTCAATTCTTGAGTAAGAACTGTTAACATGAGAGACGGTATAATCGCGTACGCCTGGAAAATATCTCCAGGCGTCCGTCAAGCCAGCCTCTCTAAGATCCCGCTTCAAAGCAGCTGACATTGCCCCTGTGGTCTGATATGTAGCGGGACTATGGTCCAGTATGGGGTCCCACACCATATTGAAGTCACCCCCAAGAATCACCGAGCCTTCTGGAGAGTGCAAGTGGTCTTTCAAGAAGGATCTGAGAAAGGCATCTTGCACCTGGTTAGGCACATAGATGTTGATAAGGGTCAAAGCTGCGTGCCCAGTTTGATTTAAAGATTTACATATCGGCCCTCAGCGTTCCATGTTACTCAAGGTCGCCCCTGCCAGTCTGGATCTAATTAGTATGGCAACCCCTGCTGTTTTGGAAGCGGCCGATGCCCAGTATTGGTGAGGGTGTTTCCGGTGGGCCATGATCTGAATATCTTTAAAAAGTAAATGGGTTTCCTGGAGGAAGATAATGTCGGGGTCTTGTAGGAGTAGGTATCTCCACATCTGTCTTTTATTAGGAGAGGTGAGGCCCTTGACATTGAGAGTAAGAATTTTAATTGATGGATTTGTGGTCAGTGTCACAGGGAGTGTCTGGGGGTTTTATTATAGCCATGGTTGGGAGATTGATGCTCTCCTAGGGAAAGGAGATGGAGCTTGTGAGACAGGTGATGGGCATTCCCAGTGGAGAGACCATGCATGATGGAGTGTGAGAGGATCGTCATGGCAGGCTCGCCCTGCCCCCAGTGTGGTAAAGGAAAAACAGCTGGGAAAATAACAGGTGGTGGCCAACAGGGCCTATAGGGTGTACTGCCATTTCTGGAATGGCTCGGAAGTCGAGACAGGAGCCATTCTGTGGATGTCACCCCTCCAATAGGCACTACGTGTGTGGCGGCTTAGAAAGAGTAAGTGTGGATAGCGCGGTGTCCGTGCTTTGCTGCTAGGGTTAGGATGGCGGTTGGAAACGCAGAGCTATTAGATGCCAGGGAAAGGAACTAATGGGGTAGTCAACAGAGCCTAGCGGGTGGCCTCTATGGCCCACTGTGGTCCTGTGGGGGTGTAAAAGAGTATGCCAGGTGGCAGAGTGACTGTGTTGTAGTGAGGCTCAGGCTGTGGAGGAGAGCAAGAGTCACTTCTGGGTGTAGTGATTCAGGAAAGGCTCCCAGTCATTTACGCAGCTGAGGGAAGTATTAGTTGGAGTACAGTAGTTAGAGTAAGGATCATAAAGGTTTGCTCAGCAGAGGGCCTTCATGAATGGTTCTAGGCGTAGTTGGAACATTGGTGTGATTGTTGGTGTCTGAGACCTTTGAGTTGTGGGCCCGTGAGTGAGGAGCGCTCATGGTATAGAGGTGGTTGATTTCTTGCTTTGTTTGGAAGGAGCGTTAAACGTGCAGAGGTTCTGCAACGGAAACGAACTACAATAAACCCTTCTTCTGTCCCCTCATAAGGTAGGACTTCAATAAATGAACAAAAAACCAAACCAATTGTACCAATTGAAATGTGATTAATGTTTATAAGAAAAAACTCATGTTATTGATGAAGCACAGGACACAAAGACACAATTTATCAAGCTCTGCCTTTTACATTGGTGAGATACAAGGTAAGTAAGAAAAAAGTGTTTACACATACATCACAATACAATTGAAATATAACTAATACTATATATAACAAATAATACATTTAGGCACAGCATGATATTCATAATGAAAACACCCTCAACATGTCCTACAGTTTATCCTTTAGTTTGTGATGGTCAGGTTGGGCTGCAACGCTTGATTTATAAATACTTGTTCACGTTTCGATCCCCTTTAGATTATGTGCGAATAAAGAAACATCATCATGGGGTTTTCATCAGGACTAAAAACACTATCTGTGTATTGCCTGCATAGGAGGAGAAATAAGTGTATTTTAAAATACTGTGTTTAGACTGCGGATTAGTGTAGTGATACAGGTGAGGACTCTAGTTCTATGCTCACCTTGTGTAGTGGTTCCAAATAAATACCAAAAGAGTGAACCTTGTCGACAGTGCAAGGTGAACTGCATGTATATTATATAGATGGAGTAGTCCTATCAAAATATGTATATAACAGTTAACACCTTATTATGGTGTTGCCCAATTTTTTTTTATTTTAAGGTTGATGTATGTTAAAGCATATCCGAGAATGGACAATACCTTTTGTAGGAGTTTATATTATCTCCGATATGACCTCACTATTAAGTATAATCCAGGACGAAAGGCACAGCGTGCTCTTAAAGAATCTCCAAAAATACATAATTCACCCAATAGTAAATAAGTACTTATGGCAATCTCAGTTGAAGTGAAAAATGTTTAAAGAAAGTTATTTCCGCTAAGCTGTATTCATATTCCTCTGTGGTTAGAACTTTATAGAATCGTTGGGGACCCGCAGCATCCATAAAAATAACAATTTGGCAATGTCCAGGTCCAGCCTCGCTCCCTTGAACCTTGTGGAAAATGATTGGAATAAAGTCTAAGTCACAACGACAAGGTATATTTAGGAAAACAATGGGCATAATATCCCCGAAATCACCTCTGGCATTAAGCGCTCACAGCATATTGAAGAAGCGTCCTCCCTGAGTGGAGGAATGCTCTCACTGGAATAGTTTTGGCTGACGGACCGCCAGCGTCAAGCTGGCGTCCTCGTGCACGGCAAGCACATTAGGAATGCAAATTCTACTCGCTTGTCATGGCTGCGAGTAACGAGGGTGATGCTGAAAAGTATCAGCGTGCCTCTCAGTATCCCATTAGGGACCGTATACCTAGCTGAGTAGAACGTTTTCGGAAATTTATTACCAAATAGACAGATATTGCCAATCTTGCATGGTAACATACATAACCAAAATCATGTGGGCATTCCATATTTAGTGAGACAATGTACTTAATGGCATCTCAAAAACATGGAGGGTAGCCGGCAACAACACGCCTCTTATTATGGGCTGCTTCTCATCACCGAGAAAGTCAAAGTTAAATATTTTACAAGCAACACTGGCAGAGATGTGCAACCTGTGGGGAGATACTTCAACACTTTATCTTTCCTAATGCAAGTCACATTGGAAAAGTGACAATTCTTAGGATGTGCGCCTCTCACTGGGGGCTGCTTGTCAACCCAACGAGAAAGTAAATAAAGCTGGCAGATGCTACCTGTACGAAGTAACTCACTTTAGATATAGTTCACGTGTAGAGCTCTCTTTGCGGGCTACATTTGGGGCCATTTGTAGTTGACAATAGTTATAAAAGACAGTGTGTAGATGATGTTAACGCATGGGACATCAAGATTGTACATTTGTTCCAAAAAACGTAATTGCATACATTGTAAAGCTTGAAGTGTAGAAAGCATTAAGACCAGTGTAAATGGATATACAGGGTTCGTATCCAAAAGCATACATCGCACCATAGAAAATCCATTTGTGCGGACATAAAGTTAAGGGAAGGAATTTGCTTACTATACCCATAAGGTGGGTATTTTAAAACAGGATGAAAAAATTAATTCACTATGTGTCCTTACTACGGCATACATCATTATATATTCATACAATGGAGGGGTAAGGAATTATTCCATAGTAGGCATTCCACAATTACAGAGAAAAATCTCAGCATATATATTTGTGTACACATGTAAACAGACGTAGTATTAACCGCACCGCTTCGGCCGGAATTCCCCCGCGGTGCTGAAGAATTTCATGCGTGCGCGGTTCGGTCGGCCGGGGGCCGTCCTCTGCACACGCCCACCGTGACGTCAGATGGCCGGGGGCCGTCAGCATGGAAGAGGTTGATCAGAAATTCAGATAAACAGATAGTTGTACCATTCCTGCTTAATTAAGTGCATAGTACCATGTTCAGAAATCTGTTTAACCAGTGCATAAGAGAGATTTGTCTAGAAATCTCTTCCGATTCATTCAGGCCCCTTGGACCGAGTCTTAAGATGTGTATCCATTTACATTCACGCAAGTTCATCGTGGATGTCAGAGCACCCCCCCTAGGGTTTGGTAGGATTCTTTCCAGGACCCACCACTTCAAACTGTCATGGGGTGAAGCATCTCCGTAAAGTGTTCTACTAATGGGGCACCTTGAAGCCCACAACGAATCTGTGAGCAGTGTTGCAGGGTTCTTGTTTTGATATTTTGTTTGGTCTGCCCAGTGTATACTTTGTTGCAAGAACATCTGATTATGTAAAGCATGTCCTTGGTGTTGCAATTGGTGAAATGGTATAGAGTAAACTGCCTGCCATTATGTACGAAGTCTTTTTGTTCAACTGTCAGATCGCACGCTTTACAACATCCACATCTGAAGTGACCCTGTAATGGTGGAAACGGTTGTAAAGAGCGTGTGTCTGACCCTGGTTTGTCCCTTAGATACGAACCGACCACATGATCCCTGATGTTTATTCCTCTTCTAAAGGAAAAAAGAGGCTGATCAGTAGTTCCTATTTCATCTCCACCAGTGACCAATTGCGATTTATGATTTTTTTAATCTCATTGCTTCTATAGCTGAATGTTGAGACACAAAACATCCTGTAATTCTCAGTTTTTTTGTTTTGGTTAACTTGTAGCAATGTATCTCTGTGACAATACCTCGCACGTTTCCATTTTTTTTTTTGAAAGCTTTATTGAAATTGACACAACGTTACAAACAGTAACCAACAACACAATCCAGCAATATTGCATCCTGATTACATCTGTGGTACATGCCAATGCAGTCATTTATATACATCCATAGCTTTGGGTGCTCCTGACATCATGTTCGACCATCACGGTAAGAACCCCTCCACGCAGGGCCTGTTCAGACCCGCCAATTCGCCCATCCAGTAGTACACATTATCGGGCCCGGACCCCTCCATGCCCAACTGGCGACCGCTAATCAGAATAACCGCCCAGAGTGCCTCCCCTCTCTCCCCGGCAAACCACCCCTTCCCCCTGCCACGCCCACGGGGCCCACCTCGGATCTCCCACACTCATTCATCCAGTGCAGCCTCTTTCTCACGTTGCTCCTGAGCCCATCTCACGAATGGTTCCCAGATGTCTTGCGGGCGTGAGGAGGATGGCATCAAGTCCCAAAATACGCTCAGCTGCTCATGACCATAAGTTACGTCTGCCAGCCATCCCTTCACCGAGGGCACCCGGCTCCTACCCCAGTGGATCGCCACCTGTCGTTTAGCAAATAGTAGAAGCATGGCATGCAGTTTACGGTCTTTAGGCGGCGTGTTCTTGACATATCCCAGTATCCCCACCTCGGGGGAAGGAGCATCAGTGCGTCCCAATATCTGGTTTGCTATCACAAACACCCGGGACCAAAATGCCCAGAGCCTGGGGCAGGACCACGCCATATGCAAAAACGAGGCCGGTTCATCTCCGCATCTCCAGCAACCCACCCCCTCCCTCAAGCCCATTCTATTTAAGGCAATCGGTGTTCTGTAGAATCTATGCAAATATTTGAAATGTATGAGCCTCAGTTTATAGTTTGGGGAGAGCTCAGCTAGCTGTCCACAGCAGAAGGTCCACTGCTCCTCCGACAAGGGAGAGTCCAGCTCCTCGTTCCATTGCTGGAAGGACTGAGGTTGCACCACTGGCGCCTCTGTCTGCATGGATCTATAGAGTCTGGTGGCTAATCTCCGAGGGGACGGGGAACCCACCACACCCTCCAGCGCCTGGAACACCGGGGGGGCCTCCGGAAAGTCCACGCTCAACGCCCGGCAGGTCTCCCGCAGTTTGTGGTAGAGAAACAACTCAGAAAAATGCACCGCCTGCCCCTCCGCTGCCACCGGCGGCTGCATGAAGGTATTATCCGGAAATAGATCCGCAAATGTATGGAGGTGCATCCTACGCAGCAGCGGCGTGCTAATTCCGTCTCCAATACAAGGCAAGAGCGGGTTACGCTCCAGGGACAATGACGGGGCATACAGGAGTGGTACACCCGCTCTGCGTCTAAGTTCCACCCAGACCCAGCGCAGCATCTCCGCAGTGTCTACGTCTCCTCGGGGGCGGCGCGCCTTCGCACAAATTGCCACTCTCAGCGGGATCGGAGCAACAGTGTCCTGCTCCACAGCCACATGCGGCTGGAAGGGCGTCGGATGCACCCAATAGTGCAGGAACTGCTCCTGTGTGCACAGGGCATATAAGCGCATATCTGGCGCTCCCAGCCCACCCTGCACCAACGGTAAAGTCAGCACGTCCCAGGACGCGCGCGCCTGGCCACCAGCCCACACCAGTTCGATCAAGTGCGACCGGAGTGTGACGAAAAACTGCGACATCAAAGGGATTGGTATATTCGCAAATAAGTACAAAAATTTAGGCAAAACCACCATTTTGACCAGAGCTATCCTGCCTGTTAGTGACAGGGGCAGTCTCATCCATATCTTTATCCTTTCCTCCAGCCACGCGACCGCCCGCCCAAAATTAAGAGTCCAAATGTCCTGAGGCACTCGACTCACCCAGATGCCTAGATACTTAACCGTATCCATCTCCCACCGTAGGGGGTATTCCGACTGCACCCTCGGGGTACTCTCCGTCAAGGGGAAGACCACCGATTTGGACCAATTGATCATTATACCAGCCAGCCCTCCAAATCGGATGAATTCACGCAGCACTATGTCCAGGTTTACCTCGGGCTTAGTGAGATGGAGTGTTACGTCGTCCGCATAAAGCGATATCAACAGGGTGCGTGCGCTGAGCCCAATTCCACGTGCCGTGTGGTGTTGCCGAATGCGAGCCGCTAGCGGCTCCATCGCAATGGCGAAGAGGAGCGGGGATAGCGGGCATCCCTGGCGTGTACCGCGCGAAATCGGAAACGGGTCTGAAATCATACCATTCACCCTAACTCTGGCACAGGGCATAGTGTAAAGTAGACGGATTTTGCTGATTAGGAGCGGACTAAAACCTATACGAGTCAGTATTGTGAACAGATATGGCCATTCCAGAGTATCGAAAGCTTTGGTGGCATCCAAGAATACCACCGCAGCGTGCACATCTGGATGCAAGTAATGCAGAATGGAAAAAATCGTACGGAGATTATGAGACGTGGACCGCTTTGGGATAAACCCCGATTGGTCCGGCAAGGCTATCAGGGGTAGCATTGGTTGTATTCTATTAGCAAGTAATTTGGCCAGTATTTTTACATCCACATTAATTAAGGATAGAGGTCTGTAAGAGTCCATCTCGTCTTTTGGTTTGTCTGGTTTTAACAGGGTAATAATTGACGCTTCGCTTCGTTTGGGGAAGCATGCCCACCTGTAACGCCTCCTCATATACCGCCAACAGCCGGGGAGCCAGTTCCTCCGCGTATTCCTTGTAAAAGGCCGTAGTCAGGCCGTCAGGGCCAGGGGCCTTGTCAAGGGGCAAGCTCTCGATCACCTGGGCCACATCTGCGGCGGTTATCGGGAGATCCATATATTCTCTGTTTATTATTAAACCAGACCAGTGCTATGGATTCAAGGAACGAGTCTAGCCCTTCCGGGCATCCCCCCTGAGTGGTAGTGTACAAGTCAGTGTAAAAGCCCGAGAAGGCGTGTAGTATGTCCTCTTGGCCTCTGATCGTGTCTCCGGTTTTTCAGCGAAGTTCATGGATAAATGTCGCAGCCCTGGACGGCTTTATCATATTCGCCAGGGTGCGCCCTGGCCTATCTCCCTCCCCGTACCTCCTGGCCTCTGCATGTTTACCCAAAAACTTAACCTCCCGCTGTGCCTCCGCATCATACTCTAATAACTTAGCCTTCAGTAAACCCAGGATGTCTGGGGTGCTCGCAGCGTAGAAGCGGCTTTCCAGATCTTTAATGTCCGCTTCCAGCAATGCGAGCGTACCCCTTATAGCTTTCAGTACCCCGGCCTGACGCGCAATACACTTTCCGCGAATCACCACTTTAAAGGCCTCCCATAGGGATGCCTCCGTGTCCACCGACCCCGCATTTAGCGCAAAGTAGTCTATAATGTCCTCCCGTATCTCCGCCTTAAACACCTCGTCTAGCAGTGCATGTCGCGGCAAACGCCATGAAAAGCCCCGTGGGGGCCGGCCGGGCAGCGACAATCGCAACAGGCAGGGCGCATGGTCTGAGAGTGAGCGCGTCATATGTTCGGCCTTCACTGTCCACAGAGCCGCGTCCCTGGACAGTAGCCAATAGTCCAAGCGGGACCAGGCGCACCGGTGGTCAGTGATGCATGTACCCTCTCTCAGCTCACCATGTCTAGCTCTCCACACATCCACCAGGCCCTCCTCCTCAACTATCGCCCCCAGGGCAGCACCCGCCGCAGGGTGTAGGCTGCGGACGGCACCCCGTCTATCCAGATCATCATTTAATACTGCATTGAAATCTCCCCCCCCAAAGAACGGTTGTGCATCCAGCCGCCCTCACATCCTGAAAGAACCCAGGGGAGTCTACATTCGGGCCGTATACGGCCACAATTGACACCCGTAGGCCACATAAGAGACCCCGGACTAAGACATATCTGCCCTCAGGGTCACAGTGCGCAAGTTCTTCCCGCCAATCCAACCCACGACGAACTAGAATGGCCACCCCTCGGGCATAAGTGGAGTACGTAGCAGAGTATACATGGCCCCAGCGGGCATGTCGTAGTCGGGGAGACGAGGGGGACCCCAGATGCGTCTCCTGGAGAAGGCAGATGTCTACATTGTGACGGACCAAAAAGGCATGCACTAACCTGGCCTTTCTACAGTCATTCAGACCCCGCACATTCCACGTCACACAGCTTAAGACGTCCGGTAACTTTTGGGTCATGTCGGTAGCCTAACGATACACCCAGTATTATTCACAAGTCTATGCACTCTAGCGACCACAGAACAAATTACATGTATGCTGGAACCAGATATTAAACAAAAACATCCCAACATCCTCCCCCCACCCACTCCAACCCCCCAAACAGGTCGTGTATTGCCCACCCTAGAGTCAAGAACCTCCAACATAATCGGGAACCTTCCCATGGGGACGTGTCTAAGCCAGCTTCTCACCCCGGTGATAACAGGGCAGCCAGAAGATCTGCAGGCAACCCGGCCCGCTCGAGATCATAGTTACAAGATAAGGGTGCATGGCAGCGCGGCTGGAATTTATAGGATAGGGAGCAGACGGCCACAAATCATCGGTAGAACTGTTACCAAACGGCAGCGGCAGTTAAAGTACTTCTCATCAATACGATACCCATATCAGTCATTGTCACTCAGGTTTCCAGCCTCAGCCTTCGCTCCCCCCGTCTGCCGTTTCGGCTTCTTTCGGCCCACATGTTTGGCAAACTTCATCGCCTCCTTAGCCTCCTCAAAGAAGTGTGTGGTGCCTTCAAACGACACCTTGAGCTTCGCCGGGTACAGCAACGAATACGGGATCTGTGCCTGAAGGAGGAGTCTCTTGGCTGGGGCGAACTCCCTTCGCGCCGCTTGTACTGCTGGAGTAAAGTCTGGGTAAAATGATATCGCATTTCCCTGGTGCGTGATCTTTCCTCTCTCCCTCGCAAGTCTAAGGATAGTGTCTCTGTCCTGGTAGTTAAGGAGTTTAGCAATAATCGGCCTCGGTGGTGCCCCAACCGGCGGCTTTTGGCCCAGCGACCTATGTGCCCTCTCCACTACAGGTAGCAGGTCGGTGATGTACGTCTCCATTTTGGAGATGGCAGTCGTCTCCGGGATCCCCGTGACGCGGAGGTTGCTTCGGCGCGAGCGAGCCTCCAAATCATCGTTCTTTGCCCTTATGACGCTCAGCAGCCTATCCATGTGTAAGAGCTGTTCCTTGGTCTCGACCTGAAACTCATGGAAGTCCGCAGCTCGTCCATCCAATGAGTCCAGACGCGTTTCCTGGGTGCTAACTTGCGTCTTGACCGACTCGAGCTGTGATGTCAGGGTGTCCAGCTTAGTATCGATGTTGCGGAGGCTGGATCTCATCTCCAGCATTAGGGTCCTCAGATCCTCCCCTTGGTCTTCCAACACCTGGTCGGGCCTGCCCTCCGCCGGCACCTCAGCTCCCGCGTCCACCTGCCGCGTCGGCCGCTTGCTGTCAAAGGTTATCTTCGACTGCTTGGCGTCGTGTTTCCCCATGGCAGCCGCCGAGGAGATCGCGCTTGGTCCACCAGACGGGGTGTGGCCCTCCCAGCCAAAGAGCAAGGCCCTGCGCTTCCCGCAGCAAACTCACAAGTAGGTGCCGGTCAGTTTCAGAACCGAAGCCGGCGTGGGCAACGTCCGGCTGTGCCCCGGGGTCAGAGCCACATCTCCCTCTCATACGCCGGTAGTCCGCGGGCTGCCCACCGCTGCTGCCTCCCTCTCTCCGCAGCTTGGTTATGGCTTCTCAGGTCTCGCAGCGTCGCCCTCAAGCAGGTGTCTTCACAATGCCCCCGGCCACACGACTCTCCACTCGCCCGCGGGGCACAGCTCACCTCCGCACAAGGTCACGAGCGCCTCGGTGCAGGCCCACGGCTCAGCCTCACATGTCCACTTCACCTTCGCACGTCAACAGCTCGCCAAGGCCATCCGCCAGTGATCGCGTCCCCCAGATATTGCTCCTCAATAGTTGCGGCCGCTCGCCATGCCAGCCAGTCAGTTCGCGGGCCCACGCGGATGGCAGCCCCTCGGCTAGACTCACCCGGGTAGTAGGGAGAGAGCGCTCACGGTCCCTTCCTCCACAGTGCCGCTGTTCAGCCACGGTTTCTGCTCATCTCCCTCACTCGGAGCGCATACCGTCTCGGGCGCCGATCAATGGTCTCCGTAGGTCGTCCACTCCGCACCGCAGCTCGATCGGGCATCCGCGGCATCCGCTGCCTCCCATTCGTAGTCGCAGTCCGGTGTCAGGCCCCGATCTAGCTGCCCGTCAGACGCCGGGCCTTCCGCCACGTGGGCGCCCCGGCCTCAATTTATGTATCGCCGCCTCCGGGTCACGGCAGCGGCAGCCTCCCACACCGGCGCGAACGTCGCAGGGCCGTAGCTCCACCTTCAAAGCCTCCCGGCCTCCAGGATTTCACCTGCTGGTGCCTCGCTCCATGCGCTGCCGTCTCCGCAGATCTCGGCGGTCTCGGCGCGCCCGAAAGTTCAGGATTAGTTTCAGGATTAGATTCCGGCCGGCGGAGCTCGCTTAGGTCGCGGCCATTCCGCAGCTCGGCAAGCCACCACACACGTTTCCTTGATTTCTTTAGGAGACTGTGCAGATAACCTCGATCAATCAGTCTAGAAATAAGAGAATCTGATTCCACAAAGAAACCCGCCCTCCAGGTACAGTTCCTGCGAAGACTGAGGAACTGACCGTAGGGCAGATTATCTCTCAGGTTTCTGGGGTGGCTTCTTGAATATCCCAGTAACATATTCCAATCTAATGGTTTTCTATACAATGAAGTGTATAACCTATTCTTTTCAGTCTTAATGGTGAGATCTAAAAAAAAAATTATCTGTTCATGACTATATGACATTGTTAAATGCATGTTTCTCGAACTGCTATTGAGCCAAACACAGAAATCCTCTAGGGCACCTGAATTACCTGTCCAGACCATGAGGACATCATCGATATACCTCATCGAGTGATATTCTGTATGAAAGCATTATCGAGATTGTTGATGTACTTGTCCTCATTACTGTCCATGTACAGATTGGCTACGTCTGGGGCGAAACCCGCCCCCCTACCACTCTCTTGGTTTGGTAGAAATAATCTTTTTGGAATGTAAAAAAGTTTTTAGTCATGACTACTTCCAATAGACCAATGATGAAATCAGTTGGTAAGCAGCGGGGTCTGTCCCTACGTTCTAGAACCATCATGGGCTATTAACAGCGCTTCCATTTGGGGAATACTCTTATAGAACGAGGCCACGTCAAGGGTTACCAATAGTTGCTTGTCTTTGTCAAATGGAAAACCCTCCACCCAGTTGATCACTTCCATTGTGTCACGGATGTAAGATCTCGTCTTAGGCAACCATGGTTGTAGAAAGATATCCACATAGCGACAAAGGCTCCAAAGCAGAGCCGCACCCTGATACAATGGGTTTGTCTGGTGGTTTGTCCCTCTTTTTATGCACCTTTGGAAGTGTGTAGATGGTGGGGATGCATGGTTCCTTCTGGTTTAAGCAACTAAACTCACGCTCACTCAGATAACCTTCTTCCAACCCTCGTGTGGTAAGTTGGTGTATGAGTTTAGAAACTTCTTTCGTTGGGTTCCTTTGGATGTTCTTATAGTTTTCAACGACTTGTAACTGTGTCAGAATCTGTTACATAGTCCTCTCTGTTTTGAATAACAATAGAACCCCCTTTATCGGCCGGTTTAATAATCGCTTCTTGATTCTGTTTCATTGTGTCTAGGCTCATTCTTTCTTCTTTGCTGATATTGTGTTTGATGTACTTCTTGTTGTCAAACAATTTAAGTACATCCAGCATAACCACTTACTCAAAGGTAAGGACCTTGTATAGGAAGATGGCTCTGTATATACTATACCAAAGTGAGGTATAGTGTGCACAGAGTCCAGTGGATCCCCAAAGATAGGCAGAGGTAAAGTTAAATAGCACCTCACTCTCTATTTATGGTAGTATGGTCGAGCAGTAAGACAGTATCAGAGGACAGTGTTAAGCATTTGTTGTACACACTCAGTCAGCAAATTAATTCACACACTCAAAGACTGAACTTCAGACCAATTGTTGTATCAAAAATACTGTTTTTTAGGTATTTTATTTCCTAGAACCAAGCAAGCCTGGCACAGGTAGGTGATAAGTACTTTGCAGTAAATATAAAGATTGTAACACAGTTTAGATTGCAATTGTAAATTTACTTTGATTTGATTACAGTAGTGTTACTGATAATGAAATGCTTGACAGAGTACAGTATCTAGAATTTGAATGGGACTTTCAGTAAGATTACAGGTAACTTACTTTTGAATTACTTTTCTTACTCGGAGTAGTATACCTGGATACTACTCTGGGACATTTCTTGTAAACAGGTAAGTAAAATCGTCTGTTAAACAGTACAATTTTAAAGAATTTCTTTAGGTTTTCAAACTCCACACTGTGAAACTTTCTACAGAAAAACATTCAATGTTATCCTAATGAGGGGGAAATAGTGTTATCAGTTTTGAGGTAAGTATTTGGTAGTGGGAGTTGAGGTTCTGGGGTTAGACTCAGAGGTCCCCCAGGGTCAAGTATGCAATCTAGTTACACCCTCAGCAGCACTAGGGCGGCCGGGTGCAAAGTGCTGAGGCCCAGTGTTATCCAGTTGGGGACAGGGGGCTTCCGGTTGGTGGCTACTGGCAAGTACACCACTTCGTTGTGGGGGCAAAGCTCCTGGACTTTACCTCAAAGCAAATAGGGAAACAAAGTAAAACCAAAGGCCGGGTGCAGGGTGCTGTTTTGACGTTGGGCGCCCTGTTTTCAATGGGGAATGTCTGGTTTACAAAGGCACTGCAGGCTTGGAGCTAAAGGTCTCTTGGGTGCGACCACCACTTCGAGAGGTAAGTTGGGATGTTAGGGTTTGGCTAGGCTCCGTCGGTTTGGCCACCCAAGGCGGTGCGGCTTCTGGTGCAGTGGTGCCTTTCAGGGTCGGATCTTCTTACCAGCTCCTGGTCGCTGTTGGGGGACCTTCTGGATTTAGGCTGTAGGCGTCGGCTGGAGGCTTAAGGCATATCAGGGGTCACAAGATCTCTGGTCAGGATCCACCGGGGTGACCTTGTGGTGTTTGCCCACTCGAGCTCGGGCCATAGACGGCGGGTGCACAGTGAGGCAGATTTGCGGTGTCCAGCCGGAGCCAGAGTTTGCAGATGAACAAATCCAGTGTTCACGGGAGACAACATTTTTGTGGTTGAAGGCAGGAAGGTCTTCCGGGGTTTTTGAGGTTTCTGGCTGCAGGACACACCAGGATTTCGCAGGAGCGGGTTCGAGGTGGAGACAGGCCGGTAGGGCTGGGGCCAAGTCTGTGGGCGTCTTCCTCTTGTTAGCTGCACATGGCTGTTCGGTCCTTCTTCTTCTTGTAGTTTCTTCTTGTCTGAGGAAGCAAGGTTCAGGGGTGCCTCTAAATACTATATTTAGGGGCGTTACAGGTAGGTAAAAGGCAGGGGCCAATGAGTCCCTTCCCTGGAATGGGTACACCCCCTATTATGCCACCCTCCAGTGGCAGGGGTGCATGAGCCTGTCCCTGGTTGGCTGAGTCCTCCCATCTGCATGATGGCGGGGACTGAGAGTTATGCTTCACCTCGCCTCCCCCACCTGAGGGGTGGAATTGGCAGAGGTGGACACACCTCTCTTCCTCACTTGTTTTTCCCGCCGGTTCTCCCGCCCAAAGTGGGGGTCTGAACCAGTGGGCACCAGTTGCTGAAAGCAGCAAGTGACCTGGGAAGCTCACAGAGGCGGCAAGCCTTTGAAGCTTCCCCTTAGTGAACCCTGCCCATCCTGGGGGAGGAGGCTTGGCACCTCGTCCCTGGATGTGCATTGTTTCAGTCTCCAGAGAGCAGCAGGCTCTCGACCCAGGGGTCCAGAAACATTTCTGGTGGTGGTTGCTGAAAGCAGCCACTCAGCCTGGACACTAGTGGTGGGTTAGTTTTCAGGGGGCATCTCTAAGATGCCCTCTGTGTGCATTTTCCATTGAATCCCACACTGGCATCAGTGTGGGTTTGTTGTGCAGAGAAGTTTGATAACAAACTTCTCAGTTTTCAGTGTAGCCATTATGGTGCTGTGGAGCTCGTAATGACCAACTCCCAGCACCATATATTCTTAATGGCAGCACTGCTCTTACATTGTCTAAGAATGGACTTAGGCACTTTAGGGGTATAGGGCTCATTCACCTGTACCCTCACCACAGGTATAGTGCACCCAGCTAGAGGGGTGACTAATATATGCCAGGGCAGTGGGTTGTAGGCATGGCACACAGGGATGTGCCATGTCAACTCTTCACTTTGTTCTGCACCAAAGCACGCAGCCTGCAAAGGCAGTGTGTGTGGTGTTAGGGTACAGGACCTCAAAGTGTGGCACAATAAGTGCTGTAGCCCGTAGAGGCCTTCTGTGGTCACAGTGCCCTGGGTACCTTTGGTACCATTTACAAGGGGCTGACCTGTGGCCAGAGATGCCAATTGGGTTTAGGTTTCAATGCAGTTTTAGTGAAAGAACATAGGCCCTCGGTACCTGATTAGCAGTAGCCCGGGGCACACTCAGTCAAATCACATAAGCAATTCAGCAAAAAGTGAGGGACAACCATGCAGAAAGAGGGCACTTTCTCACACCTTGTTGGACATTAAGTGTGTGATAATGTGGAAGGTGTACGGAGCGGTGATACTGGGCATTTACTTTCATATGTCGGATTGGATTTTTTTTTTTTTAAAGTGCCGTAAACGTATCTTCCTAAAAACGGTGTAACTCCATCTTAGTATTGAGACTTCTAGAGGGAGCGGTAGGGTCTAGCTTAGGCCTTTCGAGAGAACCGACAAATCAGTGGAGGATAAGCTATAATTAGAAAGGTTGATGACAGGATTAGTCTGTTCTCCATTAGTAGTGAAGGATTCTATAGGTAGGGCATCAGTCTTGTACAACCTCAATCTAAATGTATTATTTGTTATATGTAGCATTAGTTATGTTTGAATTGTATTGTGCTGTATGTGTAAACACACTTTTTTGACTTCCCTTGTATCTCACCTATGCAAAAATCAGTGTTTGATAGTGTTTGTGTGTATGTTTTGGGCTTTAGCAACAATGTGATTTTTTTTATATAAGCTTTAATCACATTTCAATGCAATTCGTTTGTTTAGCAAAAAAAGTGTTTAGACAGATCCTTTTAATTTTTTTTTCTTTATCATTTATTGATCTACCTTTTTGAAGGGACAGAAGAAGAGTTTATTGTAGTTTGTTTTTGTGGCAGAACCTCAGCACGTTTAATGTATCTATTCCCAGGTTTGGCACGTAACTGGGTTACCCCATTGTTTAATCACGACTTATTTGGAAGAAGATCTGCTCCTTGGCTCGTGACCTGCGTTTGGGGGCCAGGATGGTGGACCATTCTGCCCGCATTACCCACCTGTGGGGGGGGGGACCCGGGTTGAGATTGGCCCTGTCGTCCGATTCTGTTGGAATTTGAAGCAGCCGTTTCGCTTCATGCGGAGAGCCTGGCGCTTGCTTTACCATGAGAAAATCCGTGCGAAAGGATGGCCCCATTGATATTTGATTTGAAGATCCTGTAGCTTGTCTATGATAGGTTTGAATTCTTTGTGGCGACGGAGACTGATCGGGGCAATGCCCTGGAAGACTTGAATGGGATGGCCTTTGTACATCAAATTTGTTTCTCCCTGTACCTTCTGGAGGATGGCTTCCTTTTCTACGAAGAAATGTACTCTGGTGAGGATAAGGTCAGCCTATTTCCTAACGTTTTATGACATAGATGACCTATGAGTAGTCATGCAATCTGGAAACGTGGTTACTGTCTTGTCCTAAATGTTATGTTGATGACAATTGCCTAGTGGCAAAGTGATTTGTGATTGTGGTCCATATGTTTTTATATACAATATGAGATTTTTATATAACCTTGTGTGGAGTCTTTTTGTGCTATATTTAGTGTCACTGTTGTGAGTGTGTGTGTGTGTTGTGCAGACGGTTTGCACAATGCCTCAGAGATAGGCCTGACTGCTCTGCTGAGTTACCAAGGGAGTGAGCGGGGATTTTCTTGGGTGTGTAACTCCCTTTTCCTGACTAGAGTAGTGGGTTTGCCTGGCTGAGGTGCAGGCCCTAGCCAGCCAGAAACCCTATTTCTAACATTGCAGAACCTGCAGAACTCCAGAGTGTGGATTGAGCCTGTCTGTCCCCAAGGAGATTATGAATTGATGAGACGCTCCTAGCCCAGCAGCCTGAGCTTGCTGATTGGCTCTCTAGTTCCCAAGCAACCCTGAGCCCTCCTCTCACACCTGCCCAGGCCCCTTAAGGTTTGTTGGGTGAACCCCAAGACATTCACCTCCATTTAGTGAGCTGTCCAACATTGCAGTGAACCAAGGACCTAAAGGTGGTAAGAAAATAGACTTTGTGCTGGCTATTTCCAGAAACTTTGAAAATTATTTTCCTCTACCCGGGACTGCCTTATTTTGACCTGTTTTGTTTGTGGGTTTTATAATTTAAAAATTGAAGTTTTACCTGCTCCTGACTGCCTCAATGTACCTGTAGCCTTGTGAGCTTTTTAGTTCAAAATCTGTTTTCCACCTGCCTGTGACTGCTTGTTTTCCTTCCAAGTGTCTCCCCTAATCTGTGCTCAGACCTGTGTGCAAGCATTCCACTCCAGCTCCCTTTTGCCTTAGCAAGTGAGTGAAACAAGATTAACTCCCCCCCCCCCCCCCCCCCCACCTCCACAAGAAATATACCTATGATACCTCGGAGGCTAAGCAGAGTGTGCTCTGAGTCTGCAGTAATCTGCTGTTAGTGTTTAAACTGTGCTTGAAAAGTGATTGTAGCCCTCATTTTATTGGCTAGGAGAATTCGTTTTTTAAGTGTTGATAATCAGTATTGTTAGAGGGCTAGTTTAGGCCCTTACCTCAGAACTCCAGAGATTGAATTGAGCCGGTCTGTCTTCCAGCTGCCTGTGCTTGAGGTCACACACTCCATATATAAGCTGTTATTGGACGTTGTTAGACCTGTCAGCCCTTTGGGTGGTCCCTCCTCATCATTATTTATTTTGTCCCACTTTTGCCTCAAACCCTGTTAGTATTTTTCCTTTTTGGGAACCACCAGACTTTTTAGTGTTGATGCAGGGTCAGGGAGCCATTTTCCCTACCCCTGGAACTTCTGTCTGAGGGCCTGAAACACAAAATGGTGGCCACCCATTGTCACCTGTGACATCACTGGAACCTACCAGCACCTTCCAGAACATTCCAGAACCCTGTGACAGTGTGAGGCAGGTTTAGAATGTTGGGAAGGCATCTCCAGGTTGGCAGTTGGAGTTGACAGTTGGCACCTGACTGGTGAAGAGAGAGGAGCACAGAACTGAAGGAGGAAGGAGTGAGGCAGCAGGGGTGGAAACTTGTGCCTGGAGTGGGGTCCAGAAACCCACCCTCGATACTAGTCCCTGCTGACTGAGCCCAGCCTGGAGCCCTGTGTGGGAGAAAGCAAGAAAGACCATCTTAAGGACCTGGACAGCCGGAACAGGCCTTAAAAGTGAAGAACAGCAAGTTCCTGACCTGGTTACTGGTAACTTCCTGAAGTCCGACGTCGAGAAGCCTGGAGACCTGGAGCCCGAGGTGGAGAAGCGGCGCTGACTGGAAAGCAGACGTCGTACCCGGAGCCGCCAGAGGTTGAGAGAGGGCGCCGACGGAGGTCGTGGAGACACCAGAGGTCGAGGAGGAAGTCACCTGAGGTCGAGTGTGCGGCGTCGACGGGGGAGTGAAGTCCGCCCTCCGGAGTCACCGGAGACCGAGGTGAAGCGTGCCGGAGGTCGGGAGTGGAGATCGCACTCCGGAGTCGCCGGAACCTGAAGAGAATCGTGCCGGAGGTCGGGAGTGGAGGTCGCACTCCGGAGTCGCCGGAACCTGAGGAAAGGAGCACCGGAGGTCAGGAGTGGAAATCGCACTCCGGAGCCGCCGGAAGTCGACATCGAGCCAATGCCGCCCGACGTCATCGAACCGGAGCCGCCCGAAGTCGACATCGAGCCAAGACCGCCCGACGTCATCGAACCGAGGCCGCCGACATCGAACCGGAACCGCCTCCCGGCGTCGACAAGAGCTGTCATTGAGCCGAGGCCGCCGACATCGAACCGGAACCGCCTCACGGCGTCGACACGACTCCAGCGGCGTCGGAACTTCATAAAAAGGGCAGTAAGTGGAATAGAGGGCGCCTAAGGCCCTGTGAAGCCCTAAGAGACCATCCTAGAGGCTAGAGAGGTGCTGGAACCAGCTTGATAGTGCCAGGGGGTGAGCTGAGACTAATACAGAGGGGTTGTGTAGTGTGGGAGAGCCAGATCTCTAGATTCCCCCTTGATCTACCTCAGTTTAGGCCTCAGCCCTGTCCAAGCCAGGTAGTACACCCCGCAGGTCATCCAAAACTCTACAAGCTGGGATTGGGCCAAATCATCCCATAGTACCTCAGGAATGTGAACTGATTTTCAAGTGTCACTGTTGGCTTTTATTATTTATTGAGAGCACTGTATTTATTGTATTCATCCTATTTATTGCCTCACAGTATTTATTGTTTCACAGTATTTATTGTCGCACAGTATTTATTGTCTCGCAGTATTTATTGCCTCGTAATATTTAATTGCCTTTTATGTAATGCACTTCTATTTATGCCTTGATTATTTATGATCTACCTTATTTATTGAATCGTTGAAGTATTATTTGTTTGACTTACCCTCCCACAGGAAAAGCCTTGTGTACTGTGATTGTATTATTATTTATTTAATCAGCAACTAAGAGAAAAGAAGATAAAGAGATATATTTTCAGTATAATTTTTAAGGTGTAGTGTTGTTTTTGGAACGGATGCACGCATGGTTATTGTGTGGGTATGACGTATGCTTAGCACGGTGCCTGACCCCAGACCACTCGAGCCAAGCTACCACAGTGTATGTCTGGGAGAACACCACCACCCTTCCGGTGTGGGAGTGTTTTTCTAACAGACGTTATTTCTGCGCACTGATTAGTGGCTGTATCTGGGGTTTCTATTGAGCTTAGGGTTAGTTTTGTGATTGGATGATAACTCTAGGGTTCGGATTGTTCCCTGGGTCAGTTATTCTATTGGACGTAGGGCTTCGTGTTAGAGTTCTGATTGGTGGATAGGTTTAGGGGTTTTTTGTTTGGTTTCTGGGGCTAGGGTTTCTATTGGACTGAGGGCTTGGAGTTTGATTTCAGATTGACCTAGGGCTGGGATTGGCTGCAAGGGCCTGATCACCAATTGGTTCTAGGGCTTGAAGCTAGTTTTGTTGATGTGTTAGGGTTTCCATTGGCGTAGGGGGGTCACCTGACCACTAGGGCTATTTAAGGTCAGGGTTCAGGGCATCGCAGCCTGGGCGGAGAGGACAAGAGCAGCTGCCTGTTTTAGCCTAGGGCCAGACATGCTGCCCATTTACACATTTACCTGCAGACACCCTACCCTACCCATCCACAACCAGATTAACGCACTCAATGCAAATGTACTCTACTAATTTACTACAAACTAACCCTACACAAATGTCAATGTCTCGCCACCCACTACATAACCCCACAAACCACACCTTTACACCCTTCTACCCCAACTACCACACATTTGCACCTTCACTTACACACAAACCACTCTCTACCACTAAACAATCAACTCATGAACACAATCCAAATCCACATCATACCTAACTATATCACATTCAGACACACACTCCCTGCTCTAATTACCTTTAAAGGACCCCTTTTTGTCACCAATAAACCTATACTCAGCCTTCCATCTTTTTATCCACCAACACCCTCCTCTTCTTTATACCTCATTAACAACCCCACAATAACCCCACAACACTTAAACACCGATGTACCCCACTTTACCTCTTTTAGCAATCAAATCTAACAAAAACACTCGACTCTTGTTCATCCCCTCTCTCACACCACATGCTCGTTTTCCCACTAATCCTGTTTGAGTTCTGGAATAAAGTGTTACCAGCCGAAAAGCCCTTCAACACCTCATCAAGGGTAGCAAGCACTATATAAATGCAAAACCTTCCCTTTTTTATGCCTCCAGTATCCTTTTCAATTGTAATAACTGACTAACATATCCACCACTCAAACTACTTTCATATTTCTCTATACTAATTCACCACTAATCCTTTTTGGTTTCCGGAGTAACATACTACTTGACGAAAAGTGCTTCAACACTTTATCAGGTGTAGCAAGCACTATATAAATGCTAACCTTTTCTTTCTTCTATCCCTTCACTATCCTTTTCAATCCAAAAATCAGACTAACCTGTCCACCGCTCAAATTAATTTAATATTTCCCTATAGTAATTCACCACTAATCCTTTATGGGTTTCGGACTAGCGTGCTATTTGCCGAAAAATCGATTTGATGCCTCATCTGGGGTAGTAAGCGCTATATAAATGTAATTACAATTACTTGAAATTTTCACTCATGCTGACATTAGATTCCCAGAGTTAAATCACTCGTTTAACAATCTATAGTTGAATACGGTGGATGTATTTTTTAAAGCATTTATAAAGCGCATGTTAATCAACAAAGGCATTTTGTCACTGAGCATAAAACCAGAGAGTAATCCTCTATGAAGTTTAGTTGGATTAGCAGAAAAAGAGTCCTTGGTGCATTCTTAAAAGAGCAATGACTTATGATGGAAATGTATTCAAAAACTTTGGTCCCAGTGAGGTGAGAGATCTACCTCACTCACACTTTGGATTTCCTAATTAAAGAAATAGTAAAATGTAACTTAGTGTTGTACTGCAACTCCGTTTGCTTAATGGGAAGTGACTGCAGCACTCTACTAGTTCAGATCCCTTTCAACAACATCCGGTTTCCCCAACTGCAAAGTTTTGAATTCTGTGCAGGTGCCTACAAGAGTAATCCGCCAGGCCTAAATAAAGTTGCAGCAATACAATCTAGATATTATTCATGCTACTACCACTTGTTTATACTATTGTGGTAAAAGGAATGGCAGTGTCTCCCTCTTCATTCTCAGAGAGAAGAAACAAGCAGACAAAACATATTTGCTTTAAAAGACAGGATAAACGAGCATCCAAAAGGATTCCAGTGATTTGACTTTGTATTCAGGGGTTTGTGGGTTACCCATTGATCTTGGACAAAAACACTTCTGTCATGTCTTGGGTTTATTTCCTAACAATAGGTTCTTGGTTTTACTGCAGTTTAACTGGAGCAAATTATGAGACATCCAGTCCTGGACAGCAAGGAGACAGTTTGTTGGGTAGACACGTGAAGATTGAGTAGTGCCAGTTAGTTTCTGTTTTCCTGGTTACGTCACTGAGTTCATCTACCAGAAGATGTACCTATCAGAAGAAAGATATTTACCTTTTGAGAACAATATTTCTAGAAGATGCATAATCTTCCCTCCGATTCCTTCTCATGAGCCAATACTGTGGTTAGTAAGATCTATATGTCTTATGCTGTATTTGACACTGTCATAACTGTTGTTGCTCTCCACATGCCTCAATGGGCTCAGTCCAGATCAAGATGTAAGTTGCCTTCAAATGGCGAAGAAATAACTCTTTGGGGCAATTGCTAAGTCTCCAGTGTAATTAGTGAAAGGACTATCATTATCTTTGCGTAGAGTTCCGAAACAGCCTGTGTCCGAGAGCAGCAATTGCCCCAAAGAGTCATTTCTTCACCATTTGAAGGCAGCGTACATCTTGATCTGGACTGAGGACATGAGGGTACTCACCATTGGCCTTAGGCCTCATTTGTGGATAATGGCGACTAGTGACATTTGAAAGTGGTGAGGCTTATAGGCAGACAACCAATTTTGACTGATAAGATTGCCTTTGAGATACCCTGTCAGGAACAGTGTATCCTCTGGGGTCCTCAGTGAGGGTCTGTGGGTTGCAGAGGGGGTTGAGGGGAGACGAGTAGACAGATGAGTTAATCATTCGTCCTGTCAGCCTCTGTAATCCTCCAGGGCCCTCAGGGTGACATAGGGAGAGCTGGGTTAACCATTCGTCCTGTCAGCCACTGTACATCCTCCGGGGCCCTCTGGGTAGCTAGCATGGGGGGAGCAGAGTTAACCATTGGGCCTGTCAGCCACTGTACATCTGCCGCGGTCCTCGGTGAGCGTTGGGGGCCAGCAGTGAAGCTCTGAGATGCAGCAGAAGCAGTGTTGACCATTAACCTGGGAGCATTCGCCCTCCCATCACCACACACAGATGTCCAGCGGCCTGTACTTGCTCTGAGGGAGATAGCGCCCCATGATTGTCTCTGGGCCTTTCCTACCTGTCCGACTGGTTTTGATTGTCCCTGTGGTCTGAGAGAGGGAGAGGAACTCCCCTGGACCATCCAGCTTCATCCGGGACCTCATTTAACATCAATACACTTTATCATCAGTCTTCGCAGGCCGCCCTTGCTAAAATAATTACCAGCTACTCACAGCCTCGGCAGGGTGGATTCAGCATTTCATCCAGCTTGAGTAAATGAGCCCCATTGTGTTGGCAACAGTATGTATAATCAAAACGCCTAGTGATCTGCTTCGACCGTGTCCCATATACACAGTTATTATTTGTATTATATTGTTGATAAATTACTAATATCTTGTTAATATCAGTAGTAGTAATATTTGTATGACATTTTATATAGTGCAAACTGGACCCAAAGTTACTGGAGTGCTTTACGCGAGCACCAACCAGTTAGATTACACAAGGACACATTTCATTTTTTTGTAGGCATGGGGAGATTAAGTGAATTGCCCAGATTCACAAGGTGTTGAGCCGACGGCGAGACTAAAACCTGATTTCCCAATTCCAAAGTAGGCAGCTCTTGGCGGTACGCCACATCCTCTCCCCCTTGACATAAATTAACTTTCATAAATAATGAAAACGTCTCCACGTTTAAGCAAAAAGCGGGGAGTTTATTTTTGAACAGTCTGTGTGCTGTCTCACTCTACGCCGTCAGCAGAGGAGGCCTCATCTGGGTAAATACGGGCGAAAATACACGTGGATCACAAATATCTGTATTTTCTACCTACTATCTAGCTAAAGACAGCGAAAACTAGCAAATATTACAGATGCGGTCTCCTACACTCACACTGCTGACAACAATAATAGTATTATGGTTATCGCGGTTATTATTATAAATCAATGCTTACACCGGAAAATAAATTTATCTAAGCAGCGCGTTGTGACACTCCACAAATGAGAACGAATCACGATTGTTTTAACTGTAGGTTGGTTCTAAATGTGATTTACAGTCCGAGTTTACGTTACGTGCATGTAAGGTGGGCCCGTGAGGCGGCTCGTGAGTCCTTTCGAAATACTGTTTTCAAGTGAACTTGCCGCGCTCTGCAGAGGAGGGGTCTACTGATAGATCACCTGGGCTTCGAGTAACAACGGGTTTTTGCAAAACCAGAATATCCTACTGAGAAATCGTGAGCACAGTCCCCGCTTGGAGGAAGTTGTATGTCCTCCATGCATGATTTTGAAAAAGAAATTTGCGTACAGCTTGACTCCCCAGTAGAGCCCAGAAGGGATGTATTCCACTGCCTTTTCTGCAGCTGCGGCCGGTATGTTCGCAGGAGGGAGAGGGGACGGGGAGGGGAGGGGGGGGGGGAATAAAAAATAAAAAAGTTAAGTACCTTACTGCCGGTTACCGAGCCACCTCCGCTCCTGGCCGGTCACGCTGTAATGGTGCAGCCGGGTGTCACTCCCGCGTGTGCCTGCTGCAGGTACATGAAGCAGTCAGCAGGCAGCTTTCCTCCCCTACCCAAGCCAATCACAACGCTGCAATGGCAGGGTTGTGATTGGTTTGGCGCAGCGGAAAGCGCCCCAGCTGGGCCATTTTCTCTATGTAGGCTGCACGCAGCAGCCTACATATAGAACAAGCATTGGCATAGCCAATAGGTCTCGCCTTTGGGACCTTATAAGTGTTTAGCCATGCAACAGTTGCATAACTAAACACTTATAAGGTCCCAAAAGCGAGACCTACTGGCTATGCCAATGCTTGTTTTAACTGCTGCAATCTATTGAAGCCTCACAGAGAATATCAAAGCAGCCGTGCGGCCGCGAAAGTGATCGCGATCAAACATCAAAGCAGCGGCGAAAGTGAAAGTAATCGCGGTAAAGTGCGACGCGCGCCCGCGCACATGCACTGTAGCTCTAGGCTGGCCTGGTAGCACTTTTTGGAGCCCTCACAAAATGTCTTGCCAGATCAGCGCATGCGCTGGGTCAGGCGAGACCTAAAAAGGGGGAGTGCGCATGACTGAGTTGGTCGGCCCTGTGGCCGACCAAACAGTCAGTACCCACAACAGTGGGCAAAGCCACTTCCCCCCTTGCCCTAAAGCAGGACCACCCAACCAGGCACTCCAGGCATTCTGCTTTCTCGCAGTGCGGGAAGCAGAAACATAAAATGGTAAGTTTTACCATTTTATGTTTGCAGAAACGTAAAATGGTAAGTTTTACCCTTTTTATGTTTCTGCCTTCTCGCACTGAGAAAGCACTGGGCCGACGCCCCCACGCCCTATGGAGGAGTCGCCACTGTTTGTGGAGTCTATGTCCATCTACTGGGATGTTTTGCGACTTCACTTTTTGCTGGTACCAACACACTGATCCGAATCTGGCTACCTTATATTGCCCTGAAGAAGCCCTTGTGAAGGGTGAAACGTGTTGGCTGTTTTCCATATGTACACAAAGGACTTTTGAAAAATAAAGACTTGCAATCAACATATGAAGACTGAACTTTGCTTTGTGTATGCTATAACATGTTGATTCTGTGTGTTGCCTCACATCAGCTTTTTTCTAGTACTTATCTGTGGTCATGTGGCAGCTGACCATTTGAGGTGGGCTATACAAGCTTAGTTTACTTTCTGTGACTAGCCTAGGTGGTGCAGTTGTCTTTCACCCTGCTCCCTTTTTGCCTATGTTGATACATGCCTCAATGGGGTCGGGGAATAATATCTGGGTATGTGTTATTGTCTGCAGCCTATGCTAATTGTAACAGATTTGAGAAACAGTTTCCCATGCCTCTACACTGGCGACAGGATGACCATTTGTTTGGAAGAGGAGAGTTTTTTGGTTACTTGAGCGCCATTCCCTTTCAGGCTCCTACAACCGTTCAAATTACAATACATATTCCGTTCTGACATCCCATTAGTCTGTTCATGGGCTGGGTAGTTACCAGAAGGGAACACACACGTTTTCCATGTTTAAAATAATTGTGCAATTTAGGTTTTTCTTAAAGTGGCCGTAGTATTGTAAAATTAAAGACAACTGCACTACTTTTCCCAATGTGTTCATTATCTTCCGATTGTTGAGATTAATCCGGTATCTCCTTAAAGTACACGTGGACATTGGGAGTAAAAATGTATTATAATTTTATTTAAATTAGGGTCCTACTAATAGTAAGTATGCTGTTGAAAGTCGTCTTCTGAACCTACTATCTTAGTTTTAAATGGGTTTCTCAGTCTGTTTGCTAACAAGATGTTTGGGTGTTGGTCAATTTTGTAATTCAACTTATTTTTATCTGCGCAGAATCTAAACAGGCAAGCATTTGATCTGTCAACAGCACTTCTGAAAAGGACTGTCCAAACCATTGAGCCCTGCATTGCCAATGTATGTATAAACTGGTAAAGGTATTGCTGTGTTTATTAACTTATGTACTGCTTTGCTTTTAACCTGTTTGTGAATGCAAGACAAAACGTGTAATGGATTCTTAGTTGAAATGATAGTGGCCGTGCTTCTGTTTTTTCTTTCACCACTTGAGTTGGTTTAAGAAGTTTTAAGTATTGCCATTTTTTTGATATGGCATAGATGTTCGTTTGTTTAATATTTGTTTATTGAATTCAAACAAATAGAAAAGCATATATGTCGCAGAAAATGGAAGGCAGGGGCGGGAGTGTTACGGAATAAACAGTCCGTTCAGGGCCTCTGTAAAGAGATGAAACCAGCTCTGTAGGCTCCAAAACACAAATGTAATGTAATGGAGGCACAGCGATTTCCCAAAACACAACTGATAACTTCAAAAAGAAAGCCCTCGTCTCGTCCAAGGGAGCAGCTATGGAAGGGATTGAAAGGCAGAAACCCAGCTAAAATTCCATTATCCAAAAGAGGGTTAACAAAGCAGCACAGCCAATGAGTCAGACAGTTGGTCAAGGCATGCAAAGTCCAGACAATTCGCACTGCAACAACAATATACTTTGCTATGGATAAAACAGAAAACATCATAAAACCGTAGAGAGACAAAGAGAAACCCGAGAAAGGTGAAGACAGGAAGAAAAAGAAGAAAACAGCTAAAGAGGCGTTTCCCAAAGGGGAGGAGAAGAGAGAGTAAAAGAGGATGCACCAGGGAGCTGGGGAGGAGGGGGGAAGGGCCAATTCCCAGTGTGGAGGTCAGTAGTCGTAAGGTCCGAAGGGCCCGCCTAGCAGACCAAGCAGATTACTCCAGGGAGGCTGGTCGCTGACCCTGAGAGAAAGGCTCCATAGGGTCCTCAAACAACTGTAGGGCCTGTAGTCTAGGGGGCATCGAGTGGTAGTGTTCAGTTTTAGTGAGATGGTGTAGAAGTGGACGCCACATACGGTTAAAGCGCGTGTTTGTAGGAGTGAGGCGGGCAGTAAGGAGTTCCAGGGATAGGATATCCCACAGCCAGAGAAACCACGCAGCAAGAGGAGGGTGGGGTCGCTTCCAGCAGGAGGCAATGGACTGTCGCGCAGCTCATTCCTCATTTAACAAACATAAAGGTATCTCCAGACGAGGGGATATCAAAGAAGCAATCTAAGCCAATGCCATACCCATCAGAAAGTAATGATTGCAACCAGCGAACAAATAAGATGCTGTTCCACTCTGATGTACTCCGGAAGGATTCCCTGGTGCCTTGCGCTGCCCTGAGAGTGGCCTCGACACTGCCATAGGGTCAGGTGCACGCCAACTCTTATCTTGGTCCTGGACTGGCCTGGCATTGCCCTGGGCCCGAGGCGATGAGGCTGGCCTGACCTCTCGGACTCTGCTGCAGTCCTTGTATTGGATAGGATTCCACGAGGTGGAGACTCACCCTTTCGTCCTTTAAATGACTAATTCAGATACCATAGCTCCCCAACGTTCTGTGAGGGGGAGAATCACCCTCCCTGCTGTTTTCTGACAGATTTTCGATCCTACACTGCCCCACCCTAGCCAGCATGGCAGGATCTGGCCTGACCGCTACTGGGAAAACTATTATACTCTTGCATATCCTCCCAACCTCTCCAAAACCGCAGCAAAATCTCTCAAGCACTCCACCCTGAGACCTTGTTCTCTGATCTACGACACAGCGCTAACAAGGGCACAGTCATTAATGACCTCATTTTCTACTCCAGAAGAACATCCTCATGGTGCAAAACCATTGTGCACCTCCTCAATGTACACGGAACCAGGAAGATACAGTATGGGACCAAGCTCACGATAGTGCCCTCCGCAATCTTGCGAGCTGACCTCACCATCACCCTTTAGAAAAACTGCATCGTCTTGATCCAAGCTACAACCAAAAACCTCAATTCACAGACCTGTTTACCCGCCTCAAAAACCATGTGCACAACACCTGCAGGGTAACAAACCCCCGCCCTGACGACCCCCCGACTAGTGTGCCCAGCCACCCACAAACCACCCCCCTAAGGGCTCACAACTCAGATCAACCTAACCCCCTCTATCTCGCCACCTAGGCCTACTAACAGAACTGTTCCCAGACCTTTGGTCTCCTCCCCGCCAGCTCCTCTCTTTGACCTTGAGACTGTAACTCTTCCTTTGGCCTGCGTCACAAGTTGACCCAGCCCCTCTACCCTACCCCCACTGCATGCCAATAGAACCGCTACCAAACCACTGTCCCCCTGCCCTCAAGCGCCTCCCTTTTATATTGATATCGAAACTCTGCACTACAGAGCAGCCAAATTAATGCAGAGAATCCATTACTCCATTCTGGGTCTAAAGAACCTCCTTCACCTCACTGAACTCTCCTTCTCTAAGTTCAAGCCTCCGTGGAACACCACCCCCTCCCTATCACAGAGACCCCCCAATCACCCACTACCGCTATCCTTGAGACACCTTTGCCCTCGCAAGCAACCATGCCACCTCTCAGAGGAGGAAATTCTAACTCTCCTCCTCTCCTCCAACTCTACCCTTGTCACCCCATGTCCGCTAGACCTTACTGAAGAGGAAATTCTAGCCATCCTCCTTTCCTACAACTCTGTCCCAGTAACCCCTAGTCCACTAGACGTTTATGTCGAACATGCCATCCGCACGGTCTCAATCAACCCCAACAGATCAGCTACCCTCCGCAACAGAAGTGTGGTTGATAGCAACCTAGCACCAGTACCCCTGTCCGCCCCATCGCACGACACTCTCTCTGACCCCCCCCCCCCCCTCTGTCTGGCCTCCTAATTAATTGCCCTCAGCAGTTAAGCATGCTGCTGATATCGCAGACCTCATACTGAGCCAAAACTTTGACTTAGCAATCCTGACCGAATCGTGGCTCAACGAATCCTCATCTCCATGCCTGGACCTCCTAGTCCCTCCCAACTACAACATTGCAAGGCTGGACAGGCAATCTAGCAAAAAAGGGGGAGGCATTGCCTGCATTTACCGCTCTAACCTCCACGTGTCAGAACTCCTGGCAGATACCACAGACTCCTATGAATACCTCGCACTTTCCATATGCAGCTACACCACACAACTGTACAATCTGCACATCTTTTACCACCCCCCCAGGCACGAATGACACCTTCACCGACCACCTCATTGAAATCATCACAGCCAAGGTTTCCTCCTACTCTAAAGACAATTTCCTTGGTGACCTCAATCTGCGCTGGAACGACCCCAAGGATCCTCATGTCAACGCCATCAAAGATTTCCTGGCCGACCAAGCCCTAACCCAAGCCTGCTCACTCCCTACATACTAGAAAGGCGTCACTCGACTGGATCGTCGCTAAGGAATCAACAGTCAAGCTTATCACTATGGACTCTTGTGACTGGTCGGACCACCTCGCTATCACTTTCCTATTACCTGGCACCCACAAGACTAGGGCACCGCAACAGGTGATCCCTAAACGCTGGGTTAGAGACACCAAGAACCTTGATCCCAGGGAACTGGCTGCTCGTTTGCAAGTCTGACACAACCCCCCCCCCCCCCCGCTTCCCCCCGCTTCCCCCTCTGTCACAACGGTGGGTGACCTCAATGATCAAGAAAGCCCCAAGTCACTAATATCATCTGAGGAATTCTCATCTTTTTTTTTTCTCGGACAAAATCACAGCCTTGGGTAACTAACTTAGATCCGCTACTTACTCTCAACCCCTTCCAGATTTGCCTCCTCCCTCCGAGCCGCCTTCACAGCCTTTTCCCAAAAACCAAGCACACTGGACCGACTTCAAAATCTATGACAAATATTCCGTCTCGAAAATCCTATCCACCTTAAACCCGAACAACCACTTTAATGACCCACTCCCCTCTAACTGCTTAGCTGCTGCCGCCCAATCCATCATTCCTAGCTGGACTGCAATAATTAGCGCCTCCCTGCTTCAGGGATCGATACCCGACTCTCTGAAAGCTGGCCAAGTCCTACCCATCTAAAAAAAAAAAGAAAAAAACGCACTTGACCCTGCCTCCCCTGACAATTATAGACCTATTTCTAACATCCCACTCTTAGCTAAAGTTCTGGAGAAGTGTGTGCAACAGCAGCTGAGCCAAAACATCACCAACTTCCACCTACTAGATGACTTCCAATCTGGTTTCAGGCCTGGGCACAGCACGGAAACCACCATTCTCCACATAGTGGATGATGCCCTCCAAGCCCTTGACCAAGGCAAAACCTGTCTCCTAATCTTCCTAGATCTATCCTCTGCCTTCGACACGGTCAACCATGTAAAACTACTGGAACGACTCAAACGCAGGATGGGAATAGATGGCTCTGTTCTTGAATGGTTTAGGTCCTTCCTTCATAACCATCTCAGAGATTCCTAATTAACGGTAACCTGTCTGCTCCCTCTCCGGTCACGGTTTGAGTCCCCCAAGGATCAACCCTGTCCCCCACCCTCTTTAACCTTTACCTCAAACCGCTTGCCGAACTACTGAACACCGCAAATATCTCCTACCATATGTACACTGACACCCAGATCTACATCAAAATCTCCTCCCTCGAGGAGATTCTTTCCCTGAATGAATCCTTGAAACTGACTGTCCAATGGCTCTCCTCCAACCAACTCAAACTCAATGCAAAGAAGACAGAATTCCTTCTAATTTCCCCACCCAAAACCAACCCCAAGACTCCGGTAAGGATTAAGGCCATCACAGCCTTAAACTGCCCTCCGACCATCGTGGACTCTGCCAAATCGCTTGGAATAACCCTGGACTGTAACTTCAGCATGCGGGACCACATCAATTTGATGGCTAAATCAGCCATATTCCACCTGAGCTAAGGAAACTGAAACCCTTCCTTGATACTCCCGACCTAAAAATGGCAGTCCAGTAACTAGTCCTCTCTAGACTTGAATATGGCTGCTCTACCCTCTCGAGTCTACCCAAGATCTCCCTGGCACCTTTAAAAGCCTGCCTCAACACAGCTGCCAGACTACTAACAGGCTCAAGGAAATTCAACCACATTTCACCTCATCTGAAAGCTCTGAACTGGCTTCCTCTACAGGCCAGAATCCAACTCAAATTGGCATGTATCACGCACAAGGTATTATACTCAAACTCCCCTGCATATCTTGCTTAGAAACTCGTGATATCTGGAGGAACCAGAAACTCCTGATCCACCAGAGACCTCTTGCTCCAACCTGCACGTGTTTGGAAAAAGAAAACGTACAATCTGGCCTTCTCTGGGGCTGCACCGTGAATATGTAACTCACTTCCGCCCGCCATTAGAAGGATCCCTTCTCTGGCTTGCTTAAAAAATGATGCCAACACCTTCCTAATGGGCAAATTCCTGGCCTAAATTTTGCCTTTTATTCATCCAGAGACCATTGCTCTACTTTTGTAAAATGTATATGTAAATGTATAACTTGTCCTTTTATCCCTTATGTATCCAGCCCCCCCTCCAAGTCTGTTGTCTACTACGGCTGATTCCTGTAAAGCGCTCTGATACCCTAATGGGTCAATTTCGCGCTCTATAAAACCTCAAAATAAAATAAATAAATAATAGTAGCTCGCAATAGATGGAGAATTAAATACCAGTCTGTCAAAGTCATGGCCTTCAGTGTGCCAGGCCGGATGCCCAGGATCGCTAGCGACGGAGTAGAAGGAACCGGGAATCCCACCACCTCTTTGATGTGACTGAGGATCTCTTTCCAAACATGGTAAGCCCCGAGCAAGACCCCCAAATGTGCAGGAAGTCCCCTCTATCTGTCCGGCAGCGCCAGCAAGTCGGAGGGGTGTTCGGGAACATCTGATGGAGACGTGTTGGGGTATAATACCATTGTGTCATCAGTTTATATGCAGATTTGCGCGGAGGAATGCTACTGTACACCATAGGGATGTCCCTCCACAAGTGATCCCACTCCGGGGAGATGTCGGCAGCCAAATCAGAGGCCCAACGCGTCTGTTATCCATGGAGCAGAAGCTGTTGAGAGTGTTGAAGAACAGAGTATGTTTTAGAGATTAGGCCCCTAGACCCTCGAATCTACGAACCAGGGACTCAAAGGGTTTGAGCTGTCGAGTCGCCCCAGAGAGTAGTCCATGGAAGAAACTCAATGGCGCTATTGACAATATTGCAGACACGCCTTACCTGTGAGGTGGAAAAATTGTTTGCACTGGTCAAAGGTACAGAAGGTAGAACCATGAAAAAAATCCTGGAGAATACGCCGACCCTCTACTGTCCAAGCCGCCAAAGCTTGAGGCTGCAAGGCAGGGGGAAATGCTGGATTGCACGTTAGAAGGGTATTGGGAGAAGGAAAAGTCGTAAGGCCTCGGGAAAGCGCCAGTTTAACCCATATCTCCAAGACCTTTCTCGTCGGAGTCGCTAAATAAGCACTGCGAGGGCGCGCCTCTCGCTGGATCCAGGCAAGATTCCACAATGGTCTACAGGCCACTGCACGGTCCATGTGGACCCAGTGTTTCTCTCTTTCAGGAACGATCCATTCTGATAAAAACCAGAGATTACAAGCCCAATAATAGCGATATCTGGGGACCATGCGTATTTTATGAGAAAAAAGGGGGCAGGAGTTCACCTATATGAACTTGGTAAAATCACGTTGTAAGGTCAGGATGTCAGTGTGCGAAATAGGAGTAGGAAGAGACTGAAACGGATAAAGGACTTTAGGGAGGAGGGACATTTTAATGGCATTAAGGTGCCCCAGCCACACCAGGGGGAGGCCTTCCCATCGGCGCATCTCATCGCGAATAGCTTTCCGGTATCTGGGCCAGTTAGAGGAGGACCAGGAAGCAAGCGTAGGAGTCGGATCTAGGCCCAAATAGCGAATCGTCTCGTCAATCCATTGCACCGGAAGCAGATCTCGCAATCCCTGGACCTCAGAAGTCGGAAGCGTAATATTAAGAGCGTGGGATTTCGCTAGTTTAATCCGATAGCCATAAATGGCCTTGAAGGACCCCAAGAGCTCAGCGACCGCATGGAGAAAGGTCAACGGAGAGGACAAGGACAAAAGCAGATCGTCGCCAAAGAGGGAAACCTTATGTTCGGTGCCCCCATTCGGATACCCCGTATATTCTGATTACGGAGTATAGCAATAGATAGGGGCTCGACGACAAGTGCGAATAATAGAGGAGAAAGCGGGCACCCCTGACTCGTGATAGGATAGGAGCAGTGGTAGAGCCGTTGAAGCGACTGCGAGTGGTAGGTTTCGCATGGGGGGGCCATCAGTTTAGAAATGAAGCCAGGTCCCAAGCCAATCTTCTGGAGAACCGCCGGAAGAAAGCTCCAGTCCACGCGATCAAACGCCTTTTCAGCGTCAAGAGACCAGGCAGGCAGGAATATCCCTGATACGCGATTTTTCCACCAAGTGGGCAATCCGTCGTATTTTGTCTGCGCCTTGACGGTGGCAGATAAATAGATGTTCTTTTGGGGAGGGGAGGTAGGGGGAGATTGTTGATGCTATACCCTGGCATCCCAAAAGCTCTTGTTCCCGTGGCACTGTGGCAAATATTTTGTTCTTATTAGCCTGTTCTTCCCTTTTTACATATCTTTGAAGAGACCAACCTAGTTGGTGGGTGAGAGTTCTTCTATAAACCAATTTGGTTCCTCCACTGGTAATATTCAGCATGAACCTAAACTTTACTGCAGTATCATTCCCTAATGAAAGATAGCAGCAGGGTGAGCAGTGTATACTGTACAACCTTGTTTCAAGAATATGATGGCTAGTGAGCAACCAGTAACTAGGGTAGTTAGGGAACTGCATCGTAACTTGTATGCACCCACCTGTGTACTACATCTTCTGTTAGAGCGTTGTTATTTGAAGTTGTGTATATGATGTGGAACAAAAGTGCCAGATTGAGAAAATAGGGATGTTGTGACTAAAGTACTGTTACCATGCCCCTTTTTCCTGACTCTCGTATGTTTAACCTCCAGTGGATTCAACATTCTGCAAGTACCCTAAAGGTGCTGATTGTTTTAATGCCAACCGTCGGTAGAGCTGCGATATGCTGACTGCTACGCCCACACAGCACCACCCACCCCCCTTCCATCTTAAGTGAAGGAGAATAAGATAAGGGAGGACCCTGCAGGCCTTGTGGTCCTAGAAGAAAATCACCTTGTTGTATCCTACGAGGTTACTGATAGTCATTGAATAGCTTATATTTTAAGGAGTGTAGGCTTTAGTCTGCTCGCCTGTGGGTGATGCCCCTGTTAAGGTCTATCTGGTGCTCTGTAACTGAGCTGGGGTCTCTTGCCTGCACTAGTGAAAGAGCAGTAAGTGGGTATGTGAGTGTAATAGCAGTTGCACGATTGTTTTTGTAGAGGGGAAAAGATGTAAGAGTTGTTATTCGATTGCAAATGTTAATAGTTACATTTTTGAAAGTTAATTAGGTTATCATCTTATGTACTTGTGCCACTTTATATTTCATGTTCAACTAGTTCATGTATTCAAAGGTTGCCAAAAATGTATTCATGTCAGATTTTGCAATAAATTCTACATTCTAATTTTGTGATATCATAATTTGTTGTGGTTATTGAATCATAGAATGGCATGGTTGAAACAAGTTTTTACGAAATAATATTTAACTTTCACACAGTGTAAAAGGCAGATTATATGAAAAATCCAAACCCAAAAATGAGGAAAGGTTGAAGCTTTTCATGAAATAAAAAATTGTCTTGAAAATGCGCTACGTATTGTGGTTTAAAATTTTTGCAAAATAGTGTACATTAACAATGTAAGGAGTATGAGGTAGGGCAGAGTTTGTGTTGTAATTCATTTTGATATTGTTCTTAATGGGGTCTTAATTGTTGTCATTCTAAAGTTAGTGTTAAGATTTAAAATAAAATTTGTACTGCATTTTACAAATGATGTAAAAGGCAGTAAATATGAGTGAAATAAACATGAGTTAGTTACCCTTTTGAAGAAAGGACTTTTTTTGTTGTACTATGATTGTCAGAGAAAAGGACCCGTTGGGCTTTATAAACTTGCAACCAAAAATTAGTTTCCTAAATAAAGCCATCTCTGCAAGTTTGCATATTTAAAAAAAAAAGAAAAAGAAAGTGCTTACTCAAGGCAACACTGATTTCATACTCTTTTGTATATTAAACTTGGATCATGAAATTTTGTTGGAAGGGCAGTGTAAAGCACTTGTGAACTCTTTCTGTCACAAATGGTGTCAAACCTAAGTTCTCAATGTTTATTTTTCTTTTAGTTTTTTAACCAGGTTCTTGTTCTGGGCAAGTCTTCAGTGAGTGATCTGTCTGAGCATGTATTCGATTTAATACAGGAACTTTTCGCCATAGACCCTCATTTATTGCTGTCTGTGATGCCACAGTTGGAGTTCAAGTTGAAGGTAAAATTATGTCAACCGTTTTTTTTTGTCAGAAACCGAGATGTACGTAAATATTTTGACTGCATTCACACACTTCATATTTATGTGCAAAAGTTGATCTGGGCTGCTTCAAGATCGAGACAAAAACAGTAGCACTGAAAATGAATTTATATAGAAGGCCTACATAATTACCCCCTTTAAAAAAATTGGAAAATGCCTACTCCTGTGAACTACAGTTGTGTTGCCACCAGCATTAGTAATCTCATAGTTTAAGATAAGGGGCAGTTGCCGTGCACGGTGGTTGACAGTCCCTCTCCCTCTTATTGATCCTCTGTGACATATGGTGCAAGTGTTTTTTACTGGTTGTACATGCTTTCATACTACCACATCTGTGTTTCCATTTGAACACTGCCCATGGCTGCACACAATGGTAGTTGTATTGCAGGATGTCCTTTGGGTATGGTGTGCCCTGTGTTCAGGACCGGTCTACCTGAACAGGAAAACACCCCAGGACTTCAGGCAAGGCACATAGAGACTGGCAGGGAGTCAGGCAGAGGCCAACAGCAGTGTCCAGTCCAGGTCCATTTGTCACTGGTCTACTGGATACTGCCCCCGTAAAAAATCCTCTTGCAGCTTGTCTTCCCTGTAGCCACCAAGGAAGCTAGGCTAGCCAACTGACCCTTGGAGTCCACGTCTTTGTCCTGGGTGCAAGACTGAGCAGGTCCAATTCTTCTCCTCTCAGGTTACGGACAGCACATCCAGGAATCCTCTGATTTTCCACAGATCCAGAAAGTATTTTGAAATGGGTGACTGTAAATGCTACATTTATGCCTGGCATGGGCTAGTGGGTGGAGCTGACTCCTGAACACTTCCTAACAACTTTTGCTGGAATTCCTGTTTGCTTTATAGCATACAGGCCAAAAATGCAACGTGTCATCGCAAATCCAAGATAGTAAAAGTCTTCCAACACACTAAACTTGAACTCTGAGGCCTGTGTGTCTGTGTGGAGCATACTGTTTCAGTCTTCCCGCATCTACACTAAAATCCAGTTTGAGACACTCTGCCCACAAACCCCTAAAAGAAGGATCCTTCAGCAACGATACATAGGGACCCACGATAATTAACTTGATATCCTTTTCTCTCTTTCGAGTGTTGTCTCAACGTATCTCAACGTATCTCTTAAGAATGTTTTAAAACTAGTGTCAACAAGGATGCCCCCAGCTGCCACCCTGCATACTCTGTGTAGTTCAAAATAGTCATCTCTGCCTGTTCATATTAGCCTGCTTGCTCCTGAGAGGCATTTCATATCTTTTTTACACCTATTCAAGGCTGAGCACAGGATAATGGCAGACAGAGCCTTATGCTAATTAGCCTGCTGGCAGTTAAGGCAGGTAGTTAGTAACTTCATTATTATTTATTAACAATACGACCATTGAATTTAATTTTTAATAGCTATCAAAAAAGGGTTGATTTTGTTTTTTCTAGCTCCCATTCCTGTTTTACAGTATCTGAAAGAGACTATTAGTTATAGATTCTTTACGTTAGAATTATCCCCAGGCGTCACACTGGATCTAGAGAATTATTTCCTCAGCAGTACCCCTGCGTGTCGGTAGGTGGCTTCGGTCGACTCCGCGTCTGTCACCAGCGTCGTGATCGCCGGAATGACTTCACAGTATCTACTTAGACGCCGCCCCTGCCGCTGATGTCAGTTCTTTCTTTTTCCGCGCAGATCTACTAAACTTTTTTGACTTTTGGAGGCCCGGCAGTCTGCTCCGTGCCGTTCGAGGTCCCGGTCGAGGGGAAGGTCACGGGGCCACCACCACCATTCGTCATCGAAGTCTTCATCTTCGGGTAAGTTGAAGCACAAGAAGAAGGCGAAAGAAGCATCGACGCTCTTCGCCTTCTCCGCGTCAGTCGGCCTTTGCAGGACACGGAGGGTCGTAGTTTTCCGGCTCCGCTCCCGGAGCCTGCTGAGACAGCTCCCCCCCCCCCCCTTCCCCCCTGTTTTCCGGGAGCCGCAGCGTCCCCTGCCCAGCATTGTGCATTTTACGAAGCCCTCCACTCCTTCTTTGGGCAGCCTGCGTACTCGGCTGGAGGCTCTAGTCCTTCGATGCCGGCGGCTTCCGGCCTCGGCGCTGCAGAGCCCACAAGGATCCAGGCCTGGATCCGGATCAACGCTTTTCCAAGCCTCATCCGCGAAAGGAAGCGCTTTCCCTACTGCTCCTCAAGATAGGAAATCCAAGAAGCGGGACCATCTTGGGAAGATGTTTTCTTTCGCCAACTCAGGACTGCGGTCAGTCAATACTGCATGTTTCTTGGGCCATTACACATATTTGGTGTGGGACACAGTTGTGCAAGTGCTGCCACAGTGCCTGGAGGAGGCCCGGGCCGTGCTCGCCCACGCTGTTGCTGAGGGTCCAGATGCAGCGAAGTTCACCATCTGGTGTGGCTGGATACCGCCGACTTGCTGGGTAGGACAATTTCCAGGTTAGTAGCCTCAAGGCGCTACATCTGGCTTACGACCTCAGGCTTCTCTGGGGATGTCCAATCTACCCTTTTGGACATGGCCTTTGATGGCAGTCTCCTGTTTGGTGACAAGGCAGACCACGTGCTCGAGCGCTTAAAGGACTCTAGGGCTACGGCCAGGTCCTTGGGCCTTGCAGCAACTTCTTGCCCCATGCAGTCTGCCTTTCGCCCCTTTTGTGGCCATGGAAGGCGTGCCCCACCACGTTCCACACAGAGACACAGGGCGGCAGTGTAGGAAGCTGAGTTTCTGTTCCAGTAACCACCTCCCCCCCCCCCCCCCCCTCCCCCCACACACAGTTTTTGCCGGACTACTGATGCACTTTGACTTGATGTTTCCTAGGTCCCTGCCAATCTGGTTCCCTGGGCCTGTGTTCTTTCCCAAAAACTGTACCTTGTACCCCCAATTGGCACCTCTCTGGCCACATGTCAGTCCCTTATAAAAGGTACCATGGGTAACAAAGGCACTGTGGCATAGGAAGGCCTCTAAGGGTTGCAGCACTTATTGTTCCACCCTTAGAGGCCCTGTACCTTTACACGCGCACACACTGCCATCGCCGGCTGCGTGTTTTGGTTCAGAACGAAGTGAAGAGTCGACATGGCACACAAAGCTGTGTGCCATGCCTACAACCCACTGCCCTGGCATAGGTCAGCCACCCCACTAGCTGGGTGCACTATACCAGTGGTAAGGGTACAGGTGAATGAGTCCAGTACCCCTCCTGTGTCTAGACCAATTTCTAGACATTGTAAGTATAGTAATACCATTAAGAGTATATGGTGCTCGGAATTTGTCATTCCGAACGCCACAGAAACATAATGGCTTTGCTGAAAACTGGGAAGTTTGGTATCAAACTTCCCATTGCATTAGACCCACACTGATGCCAGTGTGGGATTTAATGAAAAATGCACTCGGAGGGCATCTTAGAGGTGCCCCCTGAAAAACAACCAGCCTCTGGTGGGTTCCCTGACTGGTACACACCAGCCTGCCACCACAAGACGTTTCTGGACCCCTGGGGTGGGACCCTTCGCTCCATGAACCCAGAACCAAAGCCTTTCGTGGGCGAGGTGTTCGCACCTTCCCCAGGCCAGGAAGAGCCATCTGTGGCAGGGAAGTTTCAAAGACCTTGCAACCTTTGTAATGCGACCCCCAACCTTTCCTGCTATCAGGAGCAGGCCCCCTTACTTTCTCCCCTCTTTTTTCGGCAGGAAGACAGGTGGGAAAAATTAGGCAGCCCAGAAGTTGTGCTCACCTCTGCCAACCCCATCCCTCAGGTGGGGGAGGCGAGGTAAAGCCCACTTTTCAGTGCCTGCCATCGTGCACATGGCATGCACTCCCCAATCAGGAATAGGGATTGTGCTCACTCCCCCACGTGGGATGAGCACACCAAGGATGTAGTCACCCTAAGGTCAGTAACTCATTGGCTACTGACCTCGAGACCCCTAAAATGCCCCCTAAATGCAGTATTTAGGGGCAGCCCTGAACCAAGAAGTCAGACAAACGACCAACAAGAAAAGAAGAATGACCGAGCAGCTGTGCTGAGGCTAAGAGGAGGACGCCCACTAACTTGGCCCCAGCCCAGCAACCTCAAGAACCCCGAGGACCTGCCTTGCCTTCCAAGAAAAAGAATGCGTCTCCCATGAACACTGGATTTGTTCACCCACAGACTTCCGCTCTGCCAAAATCAGCGAGTCTGCACCACTCTGCACCAGTCGCCCACAGCCCGAGTGGCCCAACATCACGAGGAGGTGTCTGGCAATCCTGACCCAAGATCCAGTGATCCCTGATCAGCGTCAAGCCTCCAGCCAACGCCACCAGGCACAATCCGGAGCACCACCCCAACCGTGACCAGGAGCTGGTAAAAAGGTCCGACCCTAAAAGACACCCCTGCACCCGACACCCCATGGCCTTGGGTGGTCCAACCGATGGTGTCTTGCAAACCCCCAGCATCCAAACTTACCTCTCCAAGTGGTGATAGCTCGCAGAAGACCTTCGTCCCGAGCCTGCAGTGTTTTTTCAAACTGGAGGATCCCCTTTGAAAGTAACAGGGCATCCAACGCCAAAACAGCACACTGCACCCGGCCGTCCTGGTGCCTCTTTGGGTGTTCCTTTGGTGCCAACTTGAACCCCCATTTGCGCTGAGCTAAAGTCCAGGAGCTTTGCTCCCATAACCTTGTGGCCTGCTCTTGAGCAGTCACCAACCGGAGGCCCTCCTCTCCCCCATTGGGTAACATTGGGCCTCTGCACCCAGCCACCCTAGTGCTGCTGAGGGTACTTTGAGAGTGCATCCTCGATCCCGGGAGACTCCTGAGTCTAACCCCAGAAAACCAACTCCCACAACAAATTACTTACCTGTTAACCGATAACCTTATTTCCTCCCATAGGATAATATTGACTGTTTTCTATGAAAAAGCGTGGAGTTGGAAAATCTATAAAAGTGTATACAACTGTGTACAAATAACCAAAACACATTTACTTAGTTTTTATACAGGAAATGTCCCAGTGCAGTATCTAGGTATACTAAACTGTGTAAGAAAAGTAATCTACATGACCTGCTATAGAAAAGTCATTATAAAGTATATGTAGAATATTTTAAGGTATTGCATTTCCAGTAATTCTACTGTAACCAAACCAAAGAATATATACAACTGCAATTCAAACTGTATTGTTTTTACAAAGTATAAATCACTTACATGTGCCTGGCTTGCTTGGTCCAAAAAATAATTCTAACTAAATAATGTTTTTATACAAAGCAAATTGGTCTGAGTTCAGTCTTTGAGTGTGTACAATCATTTGCTGATTGTGTGTACAACAAATGCTTAACACTACCCTCTGACAAAGCCTTACTGCTCGCCTACACTACCACAAATGGAGAGTAAGGTGCTATCTACTTCTACCTCTGCCTACCATTGGGCTTCCAGTGGACTCTGTGCACACTATGCCTCCTTTTGGTATAGTGTATACAGAGCCAGCTTCCTACATGCACAAGCCACCCAGCCTCCGTGCGGCTGGGGACGTGGGACCCAGCGTCATGGGTCCAGGGCCCAGAGAGCGGGTCAGTCCACCAATGCCCCCTCTGCAGCTTCGTCCAAAGCCCGACTTTTCAGGGCCACCAGTTGCATGGGTGGCAGGATCTGCCATTGCCTCCCCCACCGGCACAACACATTGGACAGGTGGGTTTTGCAGATAGTCTGAAGGGGCTACTCTCTCCCCTTCAAGAATACCCACCCCTCCATGCCACCAACACTCCATCGCATGTCGGAGGATAACCTTGGCTTTCTCGGTCAGGAAGTTAGGGCTCTTGGCCAAGGGAGCTACCGAGCGAGTCCCTATGCCAGAAGTAGGGCGTGGTTGTTATTCCCACTACTTTCTGGTACCCAAGAAGGACAAAGGCCTGCATCCTATCTTGGATCTCGGGGACGTCAACCGCTTCCTCTGGAAAGAGAAGTTCAAAATGTTGACATTGGCTCAGGTTCTGTCTGCCTTCTACCCTGGATACTGGATGGCAGCGTTGGACTTGTAGGACACTTATTTCCACATCCCCGTCCTGCCAGCCCACAGGCGTTGCCTACGGTTCATGGTAGGCCACGAGCATTTTCAGTTTACCATGCTCTCTTTTGGACTTACCAGCGCCCCTCGAGTGTTCTCGAAAGTGATGGCGATGGTTGCAGCTCATCTGCGCAGATCAGGGGTTCCAGTCTTCTCCCTATCTGGACGACTGGCTGTTAAAGACGAGCTCTGCCCAGGCTGTTGTCTCCCATCTCCAGACTACGGCAGACCACCTGCACTCGCTTGTGTTCACTATCGACGTGCCAAAGTCACACATGATTCCCTCTCATGAGCTCCTTTTCATCGGGGCAGTTCTGGATGCAATGCAGTTTTGGGCTTAACCTCTCGAGCAGCAAGTCCAGGATATTCGAGCTAGGATACCGATGTTTCGGACTCTAGCCCGGATTTCGGTGAGAATGAGGCTGCTTGGCCTCATGGCCTCCTGCTGGTGGACCATGCCAGGTGGCATATGCAGGCTCTGCAGTGGGACCTGAAGTTCCAGTGGGTGCAGCATCAGGGGAATCTTTCCGATTGCATCCAGATCTCAGAGGGGACTGCACACCAATTGCAGTGGTGGCTAAAGGACAGGGATTGGGTCAGCGGCAGATCCCTCTCCCTTCCCCAACCAAGGTTTACAGTGGTGACATGGCAGAGTCTGGGCTCCACATCAACCTTCTAGAGCCTCGAGTGATTCGTCTTGCACTGAAGGCATTCCTTCCTTCTGTCAGAGAAAGGGAAGTGCAGGTGTTCACAGACAACACCACCGCCATGTGTTACTGCAACAAACAGGGTGGGTGGGGTCGTGGACCCTAGTTCAAGAGGCTCTTCGCCTTTGGCAGTGGCTAGAACATCAGGACATTTCCCTGGTGGTTCAAAACCTTGCCGGTTCCCTGAACGCCAAGTACGGACGAGATCAGTCGCCGGTGCATGATGGATCACGAATGGCGTCTTCACTCGAAGGTGGTGCAAGGTCTCTTACAGCAGTGGTGAGAGCCTTGGTTAGAGCTGTTCGCCACAAGAGAGAATGCACAATGTCAGTTCTGCACATTGGAATTTCCAAGGCAGCACTCGCTCAGCGACTCTTTTAATCGCGAGTGGAATTGCGGTCTTCTATACGCCTCTCCGCCCATACCACTACAGCCCAGAGTGCTGAAGAAATCAAGCGTGACCGGGCCCAAGTCATTCTTGTGGCTCCGGACTGGGCACGAAGAGTCTGGTATCCCGAGCTCTTGAACACATCGCTTCTCCGATCAGACTGCCTTTTCGGGAGGATATTCTGTCGCAGCAGCAGGGGACAGTCCTCCACCCGAATCTGTCCAGCTTCCACCTCCTTGCATGGAGATTTAGCTGCGACAGTTGACATCTTTCGACTTCCCTCCAGAAGTCTGTAATGTCGTCTTGGCAGCCAGGCGTCCCTCTACTAAAACAGTATACGCCTGTAGATGGAACAAATTTGTGGCATGTTGGGCTGCAAAGGCTGTGGATCCCCTTTCTGCCTCTCTTTCTGAGGTTCTCCTCTTCATACTTTCTTTGACCCAGCAGGGCTCTGCTCTGGGCACCTTTTAAAGGCTATATTTCAGCCATTTTGTCCTTTCTTCGCCTTCCTGGTCAGCCTTCTGTTTTCAAGTCCCCTATTGTAAATCTGTTTCTTAAGGGCATTACTCAGCTTTTTCCTCGTATTTCTTTCGTCATGACCCAGTGGGACTTGAATCTGGTCTTAACTTATCTTATGCGCGCTTCTTTCGAGCCACTACATAATTGGCATCTAAGACTTGATTTTCAAAACTGCTTTTCTGGTTCCCATCACCTCTGCTCGCAGGGTGAGTGAGCTTCAGGCTTGATCTTCAAAACCTCCTTTCCTTGCTGTCCATCCGGACAAGGTTGTCTTTCGAACTAAGCCTTCTTTTCTACCCAAAGTGGTTACCTCTTTCCACATAGGACAGACCATCACTTTGCCCACCTTCTTCCCAGCCCCACATCCTTCCAAGGAGGAGTAAATACTCCACCGTCTTGATCCAAAACGTGCGTTATCATTTTATCTGGATCGCACAAAACAATTCCGGGTAGACTATCAACTCTTTGTTGGCTATGTGGGCGCCAAGAAAGTTCGGGGCATGCAAAAACAGACCATCTCTCAATGGGTTGTCCTTTGCATTAGGGATTAGTTGTTATTTGGCAAAGGAGTCTCCATTTGGACTGCACGTGCATTCCACCAGGGCGACGGTAGCCACTAATGCTTTGGGACGTGGAGTTCCCCTCAGTGACATCTGCCAGGCAGCTACGTGGGCATCTCTGCACACGTTCACTAAACATTACTGCCTGGATAGTCAAGCCCGGAGAGATAGATTCTTTGGCCATTCAGTTCTCCAGGACATTCTGGTGTGAAGTTAGTTCGCAGACCCACCTCCGGGGTTGGTATTGCTGGGGTATCTATTCGAAGGTAAGAAATCTATAACTAATTAATTGTCTCTTTCAGGTGAACTAGTTACTTACCTTCGATAACGATGTATCTGTAAAAGACATATTAATTATAGATTCTTTTCCGCCCCACCCATCCTTCCTTTTCTGTGAACTGGCTTCTAGAGCAAGGGGACACCCTTTCAGGGCCCCAATTTTGTGCACCAGTGGCCAGTGTCTTGCATGGCTCTGCTCTTCTGGCGTGGAACGTTGTGTAAAAGAGCGCATGTCAGTGCCTAGGGGCGGCATCTAAGTAGATACTGTGACGTCATCCCAGCGATCAGGATGACAGACGTGGAGTCGACCAATGCCACCTACAGACGAACAGGGGTACTGCTGAGGAAAAAATTCTGCGGATCCTGTCTGACGCCTGGGGGTAATTCTAAGGTAAGGAATCTGTAACTAATATATGTCTATTACAGATAGATCGTTAACGAAGGTAAGTAACTTGTTCATTAGTATTTAATATTGCTTTCCATGGTGTCATGCACCATCCCACTTTCCTACAGAGAATATTACTTTTGGTTGCTAGTTGCTATAAGGACATGTTAACTTAAAATGTACACATGTACTATTTTTAAATACCATGCACTGTACCTTGTGGGATACAAGACCTACATAGGGGATAACGTTTTAATATTCAGAAGGTATACTTTTACTTGTCAAAAGGGTTTACTTTGACAGGTGGTAGTGTATATTTTGCAGGGTTACAGTCAGGCTACAGTGATAGGTCTGACGTTATGTTTGCAATGCCACTACAGTGGATAGCACAATTAGAATGCAGTTGACTAGAGGCATTTAACTTCCAGGTCCTGCACACATTTTGTACCATATACTAGGAACTTAGAGGGGAAGTTAAATATGGCCAGACAAGCATGCAGACAGGCGCGCGGCAGACACGCAGATGCGCACACACGCGCGCGCACACCCGCAGACGCACACGCGCGCACACACACAGATGCACACCCACGCACACCCACGCAGACCCACGCGCAGACGCAGGCAGGCGCAGGCAGGCACACAGACGCGCACACACGCAGTCAGGCGCAGGAAGGCACGCAGACACACACACGCAGGCAGGCACACAGACGCACACACACGCAGGCAGGCGCACAGACGCACACACACGCAGGCAGGCGCAGGCAGGCGCAGGCAGGCACACAGACGCACACACACACACACGCAGGCAGGCAGGCAGACAGACAGACCCAGGCAGGCAGGCACAGACGCAGGCAGGCACAGACGCAGGCAGGCACGGACACACAGACACACGCAGGCAGGCAGGCACGGACACAGGCAGGCACAGGCACAGGCAGGCACAGGCACAGGCAGGCACAGGCACAGGCAGGCACAGGCACAGGCAGGCACAGGCACAGGCAGGCACAGGCAGGCACAGGCAGGCACATACAGGCAGACACACACACTCCCACTCTCTCTCTCTCTCTCTCTCTCACACACACACACACACACACACACACACACACACACACACACACACACACACACACACACACACACACACACACACACACACACACACTCGCGCACACACACACACTCACTCGCGCACAGACACACACACACTCGCGCACAGACACACACACACTCGCACAGACACACACACTCGCACAGACACACACACGCACAGACACACTTACTCGCACAGACACACACACACACACACACACACACAGAGACAGACAGGCCGACAGGCAGAGACAGACAGGCCGACAGGCAGAGACAGACAGGCCGACAGGCAGAGACAGACAGGCCGACAGGCAGAGACAGACAGGCCGACAGGCAGAGACAGACAGGCCGACAGGCAGAGACAGACAGGCCGACAGGCAGAGACGGACAGGGGCCGAGACGGACACGGGCCGAGACGGACACGGGCCGAGACGGACGCGGGCCGAGACGGGCGCGGGCCGAGGCGGGCGCGGGCCGGACGCGGGCCGAGGCGGACGCGGGCCGAGGCGGACGCGGGCCGAGGCGGACGCGGGCCGAGGCAGGCGCGGGCCGAGGCAGGCAGAGGCGGGCAGGCAGGCAGAGGCGGGCAGGCAGGCAGAGGCGGGCAGGCAGGCAGAGGCGGGCAGGCAGGCAGAGGCGGGCAGGCAGGCAGAGGCGGGCAGGCTCACACACTCACACACCTGAGGCCAGGGGCAACCACTGATGCTTGTGGATGCCAGGCTGGCCACAGGAAATTATGAGTTTTAACTGGTGTTTTAGCCTGTTGGCTGCAAACAGCTTGCAGCAATTTATTGCATCCAAATACTAAATTAAAGTAATTTTACTTACCTTTGAAGAATCATGGTCTCTCGTTCCTCTCAATAGAATTGTTGTTTTGATGTGTATGTAAAGCTACAAATATACTCTTATTTTTATAAATTGGTGTTGGATTTTTGTCATGTTTCTTACTTACATTTTGTTTTGTTACTTCTAAAAGCTTTACACTTTTTTCCATTGATCTTACTGCTCTGTGCCACAGCTACTCGAGACTGAACTAAGGATTTTATTAAAGAAACCTAACTGGACCTTATAACGTTTGTGACATTATTACGTTGTGAGGCATCGCAGTCACACCACATAATCCACTTTCCTACCATCCCAGTTCCTGGTTCTAGAAGTTTGTGACTGTAACCTGTACTAGAGAATTATTCTTACACTTGACTGTTTTCATATGCAGCTCAACCTCTTTTATTGTTTTATTGAAGGTTTTTTGTTTGGAGGATTTTTTATACATACCTTAATTTGTTTTGCAGAGCAATGATGGAGAAGAAAGGTTGGCAGTTGTGCGCCTTCTGGCCAAACTGTTTGGCTCTAAAGATTCAGACTTGGCTTCACAAAATAGACCTCTTTGGCAGTGTTTTCTTGGACGGTAAGCATACTTAATTCATTAGAAAGTTTTTCTGCCATTTTCATTAGTTATTTTATTTTCCTAGAATTCGGTCCATATTGGCCAGCTAGATTAAAATGTGAATGGATTTTCTGATTATAAATGCTTTCCCATGTTGAAAACATTGTCTGTTAAGAACCTACAGTGTTTTTTTTTTGGTCAAAATACACTTTTGTGTACATACTACTTTGTCGTCCATACCCACATATCTGAGTAAGTCCATCAGTTCAAATATGCAACTGTTTTATTCAGAGCATTTCTGCGTGCAGTGGATAAAGTTGTGTATCTTTTTTCCAATTTAGTGGAAAGAGTTTCAAATGCAGGCCCAAAATTATCAATCCTCACAACATTATGCGATCTATGAATTTTAATCCTATTTGTCAGGAAAGAAACGTTTGATTCCCAATCTCTTCTTGTTGAGTATGCTGATACCTGTAACTCATAATCAACATTCCATGCTCTGCAGTTTTCTCAAATCACAGATTGCCATTTGCATGCACTCACGGTCTGGCACAATTTATTGATAAACCTTCTTGCAATTCTTTTACAATTATTTTAATTCATTGGGTACTGTTCACTAAGTCCTCTCCGAAAAGTGAATGTGTTATGTTGCTTAACTTATTTATGCCTTACCCACTTAAAAGTACATTCATATTTCAAAGTTTTACACATCTCATGCAGTTATACATCCTGTTTGATAATTCTCAATGCATTGTGTGCTTCTTCGCAATTCAGTAGAGGAAACCTCTGAAACCAATTAAACACCTCGTGAGTAGGCCTTTGCCTCTGCTCGGCTTAGCTGCAGCCAGCCTACCTACCAATGGTCCTCCGAGCCTGCCCCTTTTTTCTATGGTTTTCCCTTCCCCACAAAGTCCAGAATGTTAGGGTAACCCTACCATGTCCATTTGTACCTTATTTTTTTTCTTTTTTAATTTCAGTTCACGGGGCCTGATTCCCCCATGTCCTGAAATGTTGACCGCAAACTTGCTCTTTATATTGCAGCCATCCAATCAGAACGCGACCTGCTTCAGGACTTAGAGGAGCGAGATGGCTGACCGGAAAAGATGCCCTCTTAGCCAGTCAGGTTACTCAATTTAAAGTTAGGTGCTCTCATGACTAACCCCCCCCCCCCCCCCAAGCATCCCAAGAACCCGACCCTCCAGATATACATATATCTACTTTCTCAAAAACTACTGAAAGTATTTAAACCAAATCACAAAAAGCACTCTTTATGGGTAAAGGTCTACCTTTTCTGACAAATTTGGTGTAGTTCCGTTGAGATGTTTAGGCTTTAGCTCTGTTTTTCCTATGGAAATTGCATGGGGTAAATTATGTTTGGGCACCGCTCCCTCCCCTCACCACCATCCCCCTAGTTCGATTAGATCACATTGATACTTTCATGGAAGGAATTGAGGTAGATGAACTTGAAAAGGCTCTTTTTATGCAAAACTGTGACCTAATGTGTTACTGCACAGTGGCACCTGCCACTTTATAATATATATTTGTGTAGTGCTACATTAGGTCACATGTTCCATAGGAAAGCATTTTTGTTAAGCAGTGTAGGAAGCTGGGTTTCTGTTGCAGTAACCCCCCCTCTACACTTTTTGCCAGACTACTGATGCACTTTAACTTGATGTGCCCTAGGTCCCTGCCAATCGGGTTCCCTGGGCCTGTGTTCTTTCCCAAAAACTGTACATTGTATCACTAATTGGCACCTCTCTGGCCACATGTCAGTCCCTTATAAAAGCTGCCATGGGTACCAAGGGCTGCAGCACTTATTGTGCCACCCTTAGTGGCCCTGTATCTTTACACACACTGCCATTGCAGGCTGCGTGTTTTGTTGCAGAACAAAGTGAAGAGTCGACATGGCACACACGCGCGTGGAGTTACGTTTTTGGACAACATGACATGTATTCTATCCAAACCCTATTCGCTCGCCAACTTTTATTTTTGTTTAATGACTCAAGAAGCTGGTATGCAACTTCCGACCTTTTTGAAAACTTCAAAATTGCCCAAAAAAACCCGTTATAACATTCTAATTGATTTTTCTAATCGTTTTGTTTGTTTTTTAAACAGAGGTTTTTCTGGTTATTTTTCACTTAAATTGATTGAATGCCGCGAGTTAGGATTATATATGCATTCGTCACAAATGAGAAAATGGAATGAATCAGGATTGGGGATTCTGAGTAAATTAGGCATTCAAGGGAGGGCAATTACTTGGGAGGAAGCCCAGGCGAGATCCTCTGGCTCGAATAGACTTTCTTTTTTTTTTTAATATATTCAAATAATTAATTTTTCGAAAAAATATAATGTAGTCCTTGGTACTCCTCCCAGTAATATTGCTTCAGCACTTTGTCGCAAGACTAACCGGCGTAGGTAATTGATATTGTATATTGAATCATCAGGATGAATCCCCTTTGGTATCTAAGATTGTGGAAAAACTTAAAATCAATACAAAATGTGCTTTTTCCTTCCAACATTGGCAAAGAATTTCAATTTTTGGTAATAAGGCTTTGCGTGCTGCCAATTATAAAAGGATGGTATTCTTGGCAAATTGGATGCTTTGTTACACTCCTGAAGCTATAAACAAAATCTATCCAGAGGTATCAAATAAATGTTTTCATTGTGATTCCTCACTAGGTGGCACATATGTTTTACTCTTGTCCAAAGTTTTTTTTTTTTTGAATTTTTATTTTATTAGAAACCGTTAGCACACAATAAAAGACATACAAGGGCCTTCAACCACCAGGGCCGGCCGCTATAGAGCCCTTGGGCCCGCAGTGTAACGCCATACATTCAAATGAACCAGCGGCAAAGCACCCGGCAGTCCGTAAGCACCTGTAACAGGCCATGGCCATAGGCCAGGAGCAGTTTAAGACAACGGTTTCATTTTTTATTAAACATAAAACACACTCAAGGCAATGAGAGTCCGAGATAGCAGCGTGCTCTTCCCAGGACGGGGAATAACATACAGTATCCAAAGCGATTCTGATCCAGAAGCGGTGAAGGGGGGCAATGGGAAAACAAAGCATGGAACACACATTACACACTCCCGCAGAATGCGCGGCTAGGGGGTCAAAGCAATATCGACCTCTAATGGCAAAGGCGGGGCGCAGATACGGCCTCGATATAAATTCCACGGACCCCATACCCTACTCCATTTCCCTGGCTTACCTCTCGCCACATACACCGTCTTTTCCCTAAACATACACCAGTCCATATTCTCCTTCCATACATCAACCGCGGGCGTCCTCGGGGAGCCCCATAGCTGTGCAATGTTACGCTTAGCCACCATATACCCCAAGGTCACCCACTGCGTCTGTGCCCCATTGCAATCATTCGGTTCCCAGACATTCAACAAACACCTCCTAGCCTCTGGCAACAGGGCCACGTGCGTGACCCCCTCCATTACGGTATGGATACCGTTCCAGAATCGCACAATCTCCGGACATTCCCACAATATATGAAGGAACGTGCCCGGCAGGCCACATCCACGCTTACACAATCCATCCATCGAATAACCCATACGCAGCAAACCGGGCCCTGTGACATATACTCTATGGAGGATCTTCAGCTGTACAAACCGTAGGCGGGCCGGGATCGCCACCTCCTTCGGGGAGGCCACCGCCGACACCCAGTCCTCATCATCCAGCTCTAAGCCATCGCCTGTCCATGCCTCTCTCAGACGGAGCAGCAAGTCCGCGCGATCGTTGATGAGTTTCTTGTAAATCAGAGAAATAGTGCGGTCGGGCACATAGCCATCCAACACTCTATCCTCCAGTGGGGAATACTCGGGGATGGCAGCAGCGTCCGGAAAAACCGAACACAGCGCATGGTGGACTTGAGCATATCGGAAGTACTCTCTATCGTTCAATTTATATTCTGTTTTAAGCATTTCAAACGTTTTGAAAGCTCCCTTCACCCAAAGATCACCCACCTTACATATACCAATCATGTCCCATTTCTCAAAGCCTTTCGATCTCCACAAACAGCCCAACCGCCCAGAGGCATACAGCGGCGTCGCCCGAGTCAAGCGATCCCTCCACTCCATCGCAGCATTCGCCGCGTGCCACACACGCACCGCCACCCGCGTGGGTCCCGTCAGCCGCGCGTCCGGGGTCACCGAGTACAGCGCCCTATTATAATCCCCACCCGGGAGCAGGAATTTATCCATCTCGAACGCCGGGTTTAAGGCAGGACCATATATCCTGTGGTTCACAGCCGCCAACTGAGACGCCCAATAGTATCGTTTGATATCGGGGAGTGCAACCCCCCCATCGTACCAAGGGAGCGTTAACTTGGCGAGAGCAATCCGCGGCCGCCCGTCCCAAAACAGTTGACGCTGAAGACCCTCAACCTCCCGGAAATAGCGGGCCGGCACGACATCCAGAGTATTTTGCAAAGCGTACAAAAAGCGAGGCAGCGACATCATTTTAAACAATGCCGCCCGTCCAAGCGGTGAAAGCGGAAGTCGTCGCCATCGTGCGACGTCGGCCTTCAGTCGCTGGAGGGGAGGGAGAAGGTTTCGCTCATAGCGGACCGCGGGATCCAGTGAGATAAAGATTCCCAAATATTTGAACCCCAGGGTAGCAACCTGAACAGGGCAGTCTTGCGGCAGGAGAGGGGCGTCCCCGGAGAGGACGTAGACGCACGATTTGGCCCAGTTGATGACCAGGCCGGAGTTGCGGCCAAAGGAAGTCAACACGTCCACCAATACCATTAGTGACTGTCGGGGGGAAGTGAGATATGGAAGGATGTCGTCCGCGTAAAGGGAGACACGGTCTTCGAACTCCGGCGTCCATCTAATGCCTCGCAACGACGGCTCCCAACGCAACCAGGCGGCGAGAGGCTCCAAAGAAAGCGCAAAGAGAAGGGGTGATAGCGGACATCCCTGTCGCGTACCCCTCCCCAGTGCGAAGGGAGCCGACACCCTACCATTCACCACCACCTGAGCCAATGGGTCAGCGTATAGCAACTTTACCCAACCAATAAACTCGGGCCGAACCCAAATTTCGCCAAAACGGCCCAAATATATGGCCACTCCAAAGTGTCGAACGCCATAGTAGCATCTAAAGATGCCAAGATGGCCGGCTCCCGTATAAACTCGGCTCTAGCCAGCACGCCGTGCAACCGCCTCAAATTTAGGGCGGTATTCCGATGGGGTATAAAACCGGACTGATCCTGATGAATCAAGTCGCCCGCGACCCGAACCAGTCGGTTAGCCAACACCTTAGCCAGAATTTTGGGTTCTGCGTTCATCAGCGAAATGGGCCTATAGGAGGCACAGCGGTCTCGCGGCTTCCCCTCTTTGTGTATCACCACTATGGTGGCGAGACGTTGGTCAGGGGGAAGGAAGCCCGCCGCCCGTGCCGCCGAAAACATGTCAAGAAGATACGGCGCTATCTTATCGGGACGCAACTTATACAGTTCAATGGGAAGACCATTAGGACCCACCGCCTTACCAGACGCGATCGAGCGAATGGCCAAAGCGATCTCATCTGACGACAACTTCGCCTCCATCAATATTGCATCCGCCTCCGATAAGGTTGGCAGTGCGATGTCTCTAAGCAACAGATGAGAATCCTCCTCCGAACGCACGGAAACCTGAGAGTACACCCCGCGGAAGTGATCCGCGAAGCAGTCAACAATCTCCACAGGGTCAGTCACACGCACTCCATCCATTCTCTCCACAACGGGCACCACCCTGCTCGCTCTCTCCTTCTTATCCAACCAAGCAATCAACTTTCCGGCCTTATCCCCCACGTCATACAGTCGCCCTTGCTGCTCTCTATACATCCCTTTAGCAGCTTCCGTGACTAGCTCTCTATAATCTGACTGTTTGAGGCTGAGAACATGCAATTTCTCATCAGTAACTCCACGCTCCAAGTCCTCCTCCATTTCAGCTATTTCAGCCTCCAGGCGAACCACCTCAGCTCTCTCGCACCTCTTAGTATGGGAGATAAGGGACAAGGCCTGCCCCCTGACCACAACTTTATAAGCCTCCCATAGGGAGACGGCCGACGACACCGACCCCACATTATCAGTGAAGTAGTGATCAGTGGACTTGACCAACTCCGCGCGGATCTTAGGGTTACGAAGATACCAGGGGCCAATAGGTGCCACTCTTCCCTCTGTGCCAGGGTCAACCCTCAATTGCAACCATATCGGGGAATGGTCAGAAATACCTCTGGCTACATGACGCACCTCCCCAATCATCCCCGCTTGGGTCGCCGGCATGAGCATATAGTCGAGTCTCGAGAGACTCCCATGGGCCCCCGAGTGAAAGGTATACCGCGCTTGTCCCGGGTGCATCATTCTCCAGCAATCTACCAGTCCCAAAGTGTCCAAAAAATTCCCCAACCAGGCCTGAGCCCTAGGGAGATCCCTGGGGGGGTGACGGTCCTCCAATCCAGAGACCACGGCATTAAAGTCTCCACCCAACACCAAAACCCCTCCAGGGAGCCCCAGGACCAAACGCCCCAAGTCAGCAAATGTAGTTGTCTGCAACCCCGGGGGCACATACACAGCCACCAGTGAAATGGTTCTGCCCTCCCATCTCCCCACCAGCGCCACATATCGCCCCCTATCATCGTGAAGCACCTCGTCCACTGCCAATGGGAGGGAGGTCCTAACCAAGATGCCCACTCCCCTAGAGCCAGAAGTGAAACCAGAGTGAGCGGCAAGGCGATAGCCCCTCCTATTTAGGGCCTGGAAGGAGTTCCCAACCAAATGTGTCTCCTGCAGGAAAACGATGTCGGGCGAGAGCCGCTTCAAGAACTGTAACACCACCCTGCGCTTGATCCTGTCCCCCAGACCATTCACGTTCCACGAAAGGATTCGCAATCCCCTATCCCCCATCCCCCATCCCACTCCCGCACATGATACCCACATCCCGGAGAGCACAACCCGGAGAAATCCGCAAACAACTTCACATTGCCCTGCAAAATGAAAAAACAACAACCATCCCCAACAACCCCCCTCCCCCACAACCCCCCTCCCCCACAGACCCAAAACCACAACTCCCCCCTCCCTGCACCCCTGCTTGAGCCCGAACAGCCCCCCCAACTTGCAGTGTGCCTGTCGCCCTAACATACACCACAAAAGAATCCCAGAAGGAGGAAAGGACCCCAAAAAGCTACCCACAACCCCCAGACATTTGAAGGGCATGATGTGCCGGATTAGAGTGCAATTGAGCCAAGGTGCAAAAAAATAGTCAATCTAGTCCATCGCCAGGAACCAAGTTCTAGTCCTGCTCCACCACATCCCGTCCGCTCTCCTCCGCCCGATCGTCTCGATCCTGTCCCCGCGGTAGGGCATCCAACCAGTCACCAACCGCCTCCGGTCGGTCAAAAAAGTGGGAACGACCCTGGAACTCAACCCGCAACCTCGCCGGGAATAACATCGCGTATTTCAGCTCCATGTCCCTCAGGCGCCGCTTGACACCCAGAAATCCCAGCCGCTGTTTCTGGACCGCTTGCGTGAAGTCCGGATAAAAGCTAACATTAGAGTTCTCAAACTTCAGCAGCCCAGCCACCCGCGACGCCTGAAGGATAGCATCTCTATCCCGAAAGTTAAAAAGTCGGGCGATTATAGGCCGCGGGGGAGCACCCACTTTGGGCGCACCACCCGGAATCCTGTGGGCCCGCTCCACCGCAAAGAACTTTCTCAATCCCTTGGGCGCGAGACGATTGATCACCAGATCCTCCACAAAAAGATCAGCAGCAGATTCCTCCGATCTTTCCAGCACTCCGATGATACGGACATTGTTCCGTCTAGCCCTGCTTTCCGAATCCTCAAGTCGACGATCAGTCTGGTCACTGGCAAGCCGCAACCTACGGACCTCCGTCTGCAGGGCGGCCACGTCCACAGTTAGGCTCGACGCCGCTTGTGACAAGGAGTCGACCCGCTCGTTGGTTTTAGACAGGTCTGCCCTGACCAAATTCACATCGATCAGTACCGCGTCCAACTTATGTGCCAGGGTATCAAATCGCTGACCCACAGCAGCCTTCATCTCCTCAATGGCGCCCATAACGTCCTGCAGGGTAAATTCCGACGCTGGGCCCGCAAGCTCTTTAGACCGCTCAGGCGATTTATGCAGGCCAGCGGGGGATCCCTTTAGCTGCGCGTAGCGGTCCATGTTGTTGGCCTGAGCATAGGATCCCCTGCGGGTTGACTTAGATTTCGACTTGTCCCCTTCGAGTCTCGCCGCCATCGTCCGGAGGCCACCAAGGTTGCCACCCGCCAGGGACAGGGACCCGTTGGCTAATTTAAGCAGACAGAAGATCAGGCCAGACACTCCGCTGTCCGCGCACCTCTGAAACACCAGGGACCCTCAGCCGATCTCAAACAGCAGACTTGAAAACGAAAGTGAAAGTGCGGGGCACGGGGCAGGTCAAGCCCTGCATGCCGCTGTTGTTCACTTCGTACCCGGGCACCTCACCAACTCGAGACCGGGACCTAGGCAATAGCAGGCCGCAAACTTCGGAGGGCAACCATTCGGGTTCCCGGCGTCCGATTAGAATTCGGAAAACGGGTGGCACCTCAGCGCGAATGCATCCGCAAAAGCCCGTCAAATTTAGCAGGATTTAGTCAGGATAGACGTGGGAGGTTGCGGAGGCCCTCGAGAGCCTTAAGCCTATGCGGCCATCTTGGTTGCGCGCTAGGCTCCTCCCCCTCTTGTCCAAAGTTATGTGTGTTCTGGGAGCAAATATTTTCTTATTTTAGTGAAGCGACAGGACAATTGTGTAAACCTTCTCCAGAAATCGTTATGTTCGGCATAAGTACTAAGGATATGTTTTTTTCAGATTCTCATGCTCATTTCCTTGTAATTATGATGTTAGTCGCTCGTTCATTGATTTTACAAAATTGGAAATCCGGGACGATACCACTATTTGAGAAATGGATGCTTAAAATAAATCGAACAAAATGCTTCGAGGAAGCTTATGCTAAACGGGTGGGGGCAACAAAGAAGTTCTTAAAGGTCTGGGATGTTTTTTGTTGATAGTCTCTGATGGATTGCTTATATGCTTTGAAGTCATGTCTTTTTCTTCCATTTGACACTGCTCAATAAAAAATTTATCAAAAAAAAAAAAAGTTTCTGGACAACATGGAAGAGAAAAAAAGAAATAAATGAGTACATGGAACAAACTGAGTTAAAACAGATGAATATTTCTCAAACAAAAAAGTGGCAGAGGTGCCCTAGCAGTGCGGTTGGCTTGGGGTACAGAGGTGCCCCACCCTATATTGTTGTTTATTCAGGTGACAGCTGGGCATGTCACCCAGCCAATGAGCACGCATCGGTGACAGAATACGAAATTAGGACAAACATGGATTATCAGAAGAAGCAGGTGTGCTTCCAAACACTATTATTGTCTTTCACATCCCTGTATGCCATGCCTACAACCCACTGCCCTTGCATAGGTCAGCCACCCCTCTAGCTGGGTGCACTATACCAGTGGTAAGGGTACAGGTGCATGAGCCCTCTACCTCTACAATTCATCGACAGTGTAAGTGCAGTAATGCCATTAAGAGTAAATGGTGCTGGGTGTTTGTCATTACGAACTCCACAGGACCATAGTAGCTTTACTGAAAACTGGCAAGTTTGGTTTCAAACTTCTTAGCACATTAAACCCACACTGATGCCAGTGTGGGATTTAATGAAAAATGCACTCAGAGGGTATCTTAGAGATGCTCCCTGAAAAACGACCAGCCTCTGGTGGTTTCCCTGAATGGTAAACACCAGCCTGCCACCACAAGACATGTTTCAGGACCCCTGGGGTAGGAGCCTTCGCTCCCTGAGCCCAGAAACAAAGCCTTTGTTGGGGAAGTCTTCACACCTCCCCCAGGCCAGAAAGAGCCATCTGTGGCCGGTGAGCTTCAAGGCCTTGCAGCCTTTGTAATGCGATCCCCAGCCTTTCCTGCTATCAGGAGCAGGCTCCCCTTCCTGTCTCCCCTCCTTTTCTGCGGGAAGAGATGCAGGAAAAATTAGACAGCCCAGAAGGTGTGCCCACTTCTGCCAACCCCCCCCTCAGGTGGAGGAGGCAAGGTGAAGCCCACTCTTCAGTGCCCGCCATCTTGCAGATGGCAGGCACTCCCCAATCAGGATTAGGGATTGTGCTCACTCCCACATGTGGGGTGAGCACAGCAAGGGTGTTGTCACCCTAAGGTCAGTAGCCCATTGGCTACTGACCCCAAGACCTCTAAAACGCCCCCTAAATACAGTATTTAGGGGGCAGCCCTGAACCAAGAACTCAGACAAGAAACTACAAGAAGAAGGACTGAACAGCCGTGCCGAAGATAAGAGGACTCCCACTGACTTGGCCCCAGCCCTACCGGCCTTTCCCTACCTTGAACCTGCTGAAGCGAAACTCCGGCGTGTCCTGCAGCCAGCAACCTCAAGAACCCCTAGGACCTGCCCTGCCCTCCAAAGAAAAGACGGTCTCCTGTGAACACCGGATTTGTTCACCAAAAGACTCCAGCTCCGGCGAAATCCAAGAGTTTGAACCACTCTGAACACCAACGCCCACGGCCCGAGTTAGAGTGGCCCAGCACCACAAGGAGGTCTCCCCGGTGATCCAGTCCCAAGATCCGGTGATCCCTCACCTGCCTCAAGCCTCCAGGCACAGCCTGCAGCCTCAATCCGGAAGCTCCCCCCCCCCCCCCCCCCCCCCCCCAACCATGACCAGGAGCTGGTAAGAAGACCCGACCCTAAAAGACACCCCTGCACCGACGTCCCACTGCCTTGGTTGGCCCAACCGACTGTGTCTAACCAACATCCCAACTTACCTCTCCAAGTGATGGTCGCACCCAGAAGACCTTCGTCCCCGAGCCTGCTGTGTGTTTGCAAACCGGAGAATCCCCATTGAAAGTAACTGGGCACCAGACAACAAACCAGCACCCTGCACCCCACCGCCCTAGTGCCGCTGAGGGTGGACCTTAGGTGCCATCTTGAACCCCCATTTGCCCTGAGCTTAAGTCTAGGAACTTCCCTCCCATAACCTTGTGGCCTGCTCGTGAACAGCCACCAACCGGAGGCCCCCTAATCCCCATTGGATAACATTGGGCCTCAGTACTCTGCACCCGGCCGCCCTAGTGCTGCTGAGGGTGTAACAAGAGTGCATCCTTGACCCTGGGTGACCCCCGAGTCTAACTCCAGAAACCCAACTCCCACAACAAAGTACTTACCTGTTAACCGATAACACTATTTCCTCCCATAGGATAACATTGACTGTTTTCTGTGAAAAACTTTCCAAGTGTGGAGTTGGAAAAACTAGAAAAGTCTCACAGCATAACCAGATAACCAAAGCGGTTTTAATGTCCCAGTGCAGTATCCAGGTATACTACACTCTGTAAGAAAAGAAATCTGTAAAGTAATCTACTTGAAATCCTATTGAAAAGCCATAACAAAGTATATGTACAATATTTCAAAGCATTGCATTACCAGTAGTTCTACTGTAATCAAACCAAAGTGTATATACAATTGTAATTCAAACTGTATTATTTCTGCAAAGTATATATTACTTACCTGTGCCAGGCTTGCTTGGTTCTAGGAAATAAAATACCTAAAAGAATATTTCTATACAAACAAAATTGGTCTGAGTTCAGTCTTTGAGTGTGTGACAATCATTTGCTGATTGAGTGTGTACAACAAATGCTTAACACTAATCTCTGGTGAAGCCTTACTGCTCGCCCACACTACCGCAAATGGAGCGTAAGGTGCTATCTACTTTTACCTCTACCTACTTTTGGGGTTCCACTGGACTCTGTGCACACTATACCTCACTTTGGTATAGTATATGTGACTTGATTATAAAAAGGTTATTTATAATCTCAAGGGATGCATAAGGTCCCTTGTACCTACATATAGATTCACTTCTTGGATCTCAATTTCCAACAACCCTGCTAGTGTATTAATAGGTGCGCCTTGGATCAAGGCGAGAACCACGTGTTAACTGCGGCTTCAAATGGTCCGACGCGGAGATTAGCGCGTGACCCACCCCTCTCTGCCTGGAAACAGACATCCAGCCAGACCCCTCCCCAAAACCCTAGGTCCAGCTAATGGATGTTGGTGCTTACCAAATGCATGTGCTCCTAATGCACTATGGTTGTGTAGAGATATTGAAGATGTTATAAATGTTTGCATTTAAGAGTAACTTTGTGTGCAACTGACTGTTGACTTGTGTTCATTATGCTTCACACAACCTCTGGTTGTGCAGAAAAAGTTTCCAACAGGAGAAAGATTCTACAAAGTAGATACTAGCTTTTGTAAGGAGCCTTGAGGTATTAGAGCGGGTCTTGTCACTTCATAATTTATACTTAACATAGAAGACGGCGTGCTTTAGGTACTAAGATATGTATGTGTCCTAGTTTTGCTAAAAAAGATGAGCTATCTGTAAAGTTTTTGCCACAATTTTAAAGGTGGAGGTGGTATTTTCTTTAGCACCTTCAGGCTGTAGTATTTTTTAGCCAATAGTGTTTTTTGGTGGCGGTTTTTTCTCAACTGTTGCATAGAGTGTACACTGTACAATAGATTGTTTTAATACTCTATGGTGTATTTATCATGGTTTTCACTATCTGCAAACAGTTTGAAACATAGTAAACTCTTTTCATAGAGAAAATGTTTACAGTACTCCCTTTGATGCTGATATGAACTTTATTTCTTAATATAGGTTGAGAGTCACAGGTATAATACATATTAAGGCCGTGTTTAGTAGGCTCCTCCAGTTAGAGCACCAGAGGGATATCAATACCTATTTTACTATCAACGAAGGCCCTGCCTCGTCACGCTCCATAGAGTGGTAAGCCTTCAAGGTGGCTGTGAGGGGGGTGTCCCTAAGCTCCTTGGTGGGGGCCCGTAGGGAAGTGGTCCGGGACCTAACTGAGTTGGAGGATGTACTACAGAAACAAGAAGTAGAGGCCCAAATGGACGAACAGGCGGAGTAATCCTTGCAGGAGTCCAGAATAAGGTATGCGGAGGCACTGGAGCGTCTTCGCTTATTGGACTACAGAGCATACACCCAGCGCACGCACTCGGAGGCTGATAGGGCAGGCCCCTTACTGGCACGGCTGATCGCCCCCCCCCCCCCCCCCCCCCCCCAGCCTGCCCTACTCCCATCCTGGTTATTAATACCGCGCAACACGGTCAGGTCCAGACCCAAATGGAGATAAACTCTGCGTTTCAGGCCCAATACGAGGCACTCTATGGAGCACAACCAACGCCAGGCGCAGATGCTGTGGCAGAATTTCTGTCACAGGCAAACCTCTCAGTGCTCACTGCAGCTGAAATCCACGATTTAAAAGCCCCGATTACTTTGGCCGAGATTAGAGTAGCTATTAATTCCGTAGCCCATGGAAAGACCCCAGGCTCTGACGGACTGCCCTTCGAATTTTACTCCACCTTTTCGCCTCAATTGATCCCCAAACTACTATAACTCTATACGACCTCACTCGCGGAAGGGAGGCTGCTCCCTACCACTCGGGAGGCGATCGTCACATCCCTCTTGAAACCAGATAAAGATCCCCTAGATATGTCATCCTACCGGCCGTTATTGATTCTTAACACAGAATATAAAATTCTCAGTAAGCTCCTTGCTAACCGTCTTCTCCCACTCCTGTTGCGGATGATCCACATAGACCAATTCGGGTTTGTCCCACGGCGGAGTACATCGCTGAATGTTCGGCGTTTTCATGCCATCTTGCATGTGTCCGGGCTCCGTCCGGCGGGTGCCGGATGTTTATCCTTAGATATATCGCAGGCCTTTGATACTCTCAGTTGGTCTTGCATGTTGGAAGTGTTGGCAAAGATGGGTGTCCCCCCGGAACTATGTGCCTGGATTCGGTTGCTCTACACCGCCCCTACGGCCCGGGCGAACACAGGCTTGATTATTTCTTCTGCCTACCCCATCTTTCGGGGCACACGCCAGGGTTGTCCATTATTGCCTATTTTGTTTGTTCTGCCGCTCGAACAGTTAGCCCAAAACCTTAGGAGGACCATGGCCCCCCCCCCATGGCATTCAGAATGAAGGGGTCCTGCACTCAGTCTCGCTTTATGCATACGACATGCTGCTGTACTTTCGGGATCTCCAGGCCGACATGAGCGAGGTGGCAGATCTCTTTTTTCGATTCGGGGAGATATCCGGCTTGCTCCTCAATGCTTCTAAATCCATAGCCTACTCCTTCAGTGGAGCGCTGGCGGCCCCGGAGCTCCGCTTCGGGCCCCTGTCCTTAAGGGTGGCACCAGTCACGTTTAGATACTTGGGGATTAATATCTATAGATCCGTGCCAGATATCCTAGCAGGCAATCTGGTACGTACAATATCTTCCATAAGTTCCCAAATTGCATTTTGGAATACATTGCCTCTTACCGTCGCGGGGCGGCTAACGATATCTAAAATGGTGATGCTGCCTCGCTTACTCTACCATTTTGTCAACATTCCAGTGGTGTACCCCGCTTGGATTTTTCGAGAGTTGGATGTGCTGCTGATCTCGCTGGTCTGGGGCCTGGGGAGGCATAGGGTGTCGTTAGCCAAGTTACGGCTACCGAGTGGTGCCGGCGGTACTGTATTGCTGGTCAACTGCAGTGGTTGGCCTATTGGCTGGCTGGGAACAACCTGTTTGAAATCGGGTACACCCCGGCCCACCTAGCACGTGGTACATTGCAATCGTTGTTGTGTCCTGGCTCTCCTAGACTGTTAGACCCCCTGGCCCTCCTGAAAATAGCGCTTCATTATTGGAGATGGGCATGTAAATATGCTAAAATCCAAAATCCATATGCTTCCAATATTCCACTGTGTGGCCTTCCCACGAGGCGGGGAATTCTGAGTGCCAGACAAGTGCGGCCTTGGTCGCAACAAGGAGTGGAAACAATAAGTACCTTCTTTCAGGAAGGAGATCTGATGTCCCACGAGGACTTTGTGAGGGTAAATATGGTACCTGATACCCAGTTTCTGCTGCATGCGGCGATCTCCCGATATATACGGGCACAATGGCGGGAAACGCCGCTGGAACCCTCAACGTTTCACCTCCTGCGCTCCCTCCACATAATGGGACATGGCCGCTACCTGGTCCGTTGGCTGTACCGGGGCCTTGCGGAACACACCCGGATATTCTTGGCTCCTCTCCGGTTGCGGTGGGAAACACACATGTCCCGAACATTAAGTGATAAAGAGTGGACCTATATATTGGAATACCCTAAGAGTGTCCCGCAATTGTAGATTGAAAACTATTCAGATGTTTGTCCTCCATAGGGCTTACCTTACACCTCATACACTAAGCAAGATGTACACCACAACAGTTGCGACCTGTCCGCGGTGTCCGGCGCAGGATGCCGACTTGATGCATATGATGTGGCTCTGTCCGGCGCTGCGAGGATACTGGGGTAGGATAACGCACGTCTTAAATATAATTACTGAACGCCCCTCCTGGGACACAGCAGAGGCTTGCCTATTGGGTCTCCTGCCGCTCCCCCTTAAAGCAAAACTGTTGCGACGTTTTGCCAATCTGGCATTAATGCTGGCAAAGCGCCTGATAACCCAGCGGTGGAAATCTCGAGCCCCGCCGCGTGTGGAGGTCTGAGGTGTTGAGGTGGTCGGTGGCGGAGCGAGAAGCACTACAACAGGAAAAGAGTCGAGGGCTGCGGAAACGTCCGATATTTCGAGAATGGGCACACCTGACTGAGTTGTTTAAGAGTGAGGTGGAGGAGAGTGAGGAGGCTACGGGGCATAGTCCCTGGCATCCCCCAGCACGAGATAGGATACAGGCCGACGGATGTGTCTGGTAATGGATGGAACCAGTCCACTGGTGCGAAGTGTTGAAATTTCCAGAATGTCTGAAGCCACTGCCTGGTGTGTGGTGAGACACGCCTTCCCCCTCCTGTTACACTTGTCCTTCCATCAGCAAGGCCCCCCTCTGGCCGCTCTGCTCGACCTCCATCCTTCCCCTACTGCACGCTTGAGGTGGGGTTTTCATCCCCTCCTTTCCTCCTCCCGAGAGAGAAGATCTGCGTCCCTAGGACTGAATTTCGTGGCACGTTTTGGGTTAACTGGGTGGGCTAGGGTGGGTTGGAGGGTTATTAGGGAGGCATTGCCCCCATAGATGTAGAACCTTGAGGGTTGGGAATGTAGCGGATAGCCATGGCCGGATACATAGTAATATGCTTGTCTGATGTAATTCCAAGCTCTTGTATGTCATATTCAGTATGCATCGACAACTATGTGACACCATTTTTAGGCTTACACAAGAAGCCTGTATTGTATCCTTAGACCTATGTATAATTAACGTGACTAATACAGTCTGTAACTCAATGCTCCTTCCTATGCAAAAATTGAATAAAAGTTTGTTTAAATAAAATAAAAGCGTGGTCGCTCCTTAACGTGATCTATGCTAGCTGGAAAGTGTATGCTATAGGCTTAGTGTTGTATATGATGCTTGTTTTAACACCTAAGTGAGTTGTATCTGTGGTGGCCGTAATAAAGGCTGATATTCTTCTGAGCTATTTATTAGTCAGGCATTGAATGCCATAGTAATTTATAGAGCAAAAGGTGTGTAAACAAAGTTTGGAGATGTCATCAGTGATGTAAATGATGTCTTGGAGCATGTCATGAGTTATATGTGAGGTCATAAACGGTGCTTGCCGGGTGCGCAAGTTATAGTTGGCGCTGCTAACTAGAGCTGCAGAATTATTTTTTTTTGTTCAAAACTTTTGTGTCACTGAGAAATTCACCTAACTATAACGTTACTTTAACCTTTGCTTTTTTCCTGTGAATTTCTGTTTTTTTAAGGAAAATTATTCGTTTTTTAAGTGTATTTATGGAGGAATAACTGAACAATATATCCTGTGTGCGGACATGATTGTGAACGGGAATTGCTTTCGCATTGTAACTTAACAGGAAAGAGCACATTTTGCAAAATGTTTCAAAAAAATTGAGTATAAAACAGAGTAATACAACAATATTTGTGTTGAGATTGTCTATCTCCCCAGTTCTTCTGACTCTCATATTGAGAAATTTTCCTAGCAAGATCATTATTCTATTTTTCATAGCCTTTGTATGTGTTTTTACATTAGTCTTAATTCTAATTCAGAAAGAGAACAACCAGTTTTGTTAATATTGTATAGTATTAAGTTTCATTATATAAATCTATGTTCGAAGCATATGAGCTGCAGATTACACACTGTGCATAGATCGCCCTCTGGTGTTGGGCCCGGATGTTTGCACTTGTTTTTGTCTTGGAAAGTCTTTGGAAGTCAGGAGGTATGTGACTCCTCCTTTGGATCATAGTGCGCATGGGCTTCGGCTCCCTCCTCAGATTGTTTTTTTCCGCCGTTGGGCCCGGATGTGTTCTCGCGTTCCAGTTCGGAACCGTTAACGGTTTTCTCTTTCGACGCGCAATCCTTCCCAACTCGACGGTATTGTTTTCGATCGTGTTTCCAACCACACGCGAACCTTCAACTTCGAAGTCTTCGATTCTGGTTGTCGACAAAGGCCTTCAGGCGTACCCGGGCCTCATCTCCGGCTCATGGAAAGGATGCTGTTTAAAAAGTGTCCTCGATGTGGGTCGAAGTTTTCCCACACTGACCTACTTGAGGTGTGCAACCTCTGCCTCTCACCGGAGCACGAGGCCAGAGACTGTCCAGCTTGTGCCTCTTTCCGCTTCAAAAAGACCATTCGGGGCCGACTAGCTCGAAGGACAATGGCGCGCTCGTCATCTTCGATTCCTGACGACATCTTTCAAGAAGGAGTCGATGTTCCTGAGCAGGGTCGAGTCGAGGAAACCATCAGCGCTTCCGAAGCAGATGATTCCGACGTCTAGGACATCACTCCAGCTCAAAGGGCCGTGAGTACAGATGTCGACCCCGACCCACCCACCCCCTCAACGCCATCCAAGAAGGCTTGAGTACCACCTCCGGGCCCAGGTGCACGCCGAGACACTGCTTCCCAAGCCCCGCCTTCGGGCCCGGTAAAGAAGCCTAGTAAGCCTCTAAGCCTCTCGGGCTCGAGTCCGCCTACCCTCGGTACCGAACATCCGGCACCGAAGAAAAAAGCGTCATCGACCTCATCCACGCCGACCGCTGCTCCCACATCGAAGCACTCTGCGTCGAAGGCTAGCACCAGTTCCTTGGCACCGACAACACCCTCGCAGCCGACTAAAAAAATGCCCATCCAAAGGCACCGATACTTCCAAATCGAAGACCTCGGAACCGAAAAAACAGCAACCGGTTCCAACTCATAAAGACACCGCCAAGCCTAAAACAGCTACAGAGTCGACGCCCAAAAAACTTTCGGCTCCGAAGGCTCTGTCTCCCACAGAAGAACTCTTTCGACCAGATCCTGCCAAAAAGACTCTAATGAAGGACCCCAAAACTGGTCATTTAATGCTCAGCATCAGGAAAAGACCACTGAACATGTGTCAGGATCCCTAATGTGAGTTTCAAAGTGATGCGCAAGGGTTTAAACTCAAGTGTTGCTACAGGGTTGACCAGGCATCAATGGTCGAGTTGGTGGCATGTCCGCAATTCCAAGATGGCCGCTAAGGCGCTGGGGTCGGCGGTCTAGTTGTTGCAATCCAGAGAGGCTGACGTGACACGCGCACGCCTTTGTATTGCGCACTTCACTAAAGACTTTCCCTCAGAGAAGAATGTTTTTCCGAGTGTTCCCAGTTTAAAGTGAATTATCCTAGAGTACGAAGTTTTCAGAGTCTTACCCCTTCGAGATCAATCCCTAGTCAAAAAACAATACTTACCTGAAGAAATAAGAAGACGCTTGGAGTTCGTGTTGAGAGACTTACCTGAGTAGAGATTGGAGACGCCTCGTCTCTTCCGTTCCGAGGGAAGATTCTGCTACACCTGACAGCGAACAAGCAGAAAGCTAAGTGAATTACTGGAAAGGTTCACAGGCACATAAATAATGTCAAGTAATGTCAAAAGATGCAATATCGTTGAAAGTAATTAACTTACCGTATCTGCATTAATAAGATTACCCGGTCCTGTAAAAGGAAAAAGAGAAGTGAGTTTAGAGTGGTGCAGAACCATAGCCAAATAAAAGCTGTAAACGAGCAGGAAAAAAGGTAGACAGGAGAAAGACTTACCAGAGCAATTCCACCACAGCATTAACCTGAGGAGAAAAAAGAGAACAGATATAAAAGGGTTTAAACTCAGGAAGAAATAATCTAAAAGACGAGTTAGAGAATTGAAAGAATAGAAAAAGAAAAGACGACGAGATAAAAGAGAAAGCCCCAGTAAAAACCAGCTGCTGGTAGGTTATGTATATATATGTATATATATATATATATATATATATATATATATATATATATATATATATATATATATATATATATGGTTATTAGATAAACGCTCAGGAATTAAATAGGATTTAATCAAAAAGGTAACTATTTTCCAGATAAATAAAGACATCCATAACAAGAAACGAAGAAAACAGAGTTGGTCAGGAAGAGAAGCACAGAGTTCAGGATTAAGGGTAGGTAGCAAATCACAAGGGAAAAGAAGAAAAGAGATAGAATAGTGTAGAGGAAGAAAGAGAATAAAATTGTTGTGTGTTTTAGTTTTCCTTAGGAGTCTTCGAAAGGCTGTGCGAAGGCTGAAGAAGATATCCAGATAGAAAACCAGAAGGTCCAGAACCAGTCTCTTCTTATATTTATTATTTTATCCACTTTCCCCCTTCCCCCTCACTAACCAGTTAGCCCCCTAAGTACAACTTGGGGCTGAGTGGTTGGAAGTGGGAGTTGGGAAGCTAGCGACTTCTGTTCCTGTGCAAGACAACAGAAAATCAGTGAGAAGCTGTAGGTGAGCCCTGACAACATGCCTTTCCCCACTCACCACCACCAAAGAAGAGACTTTGCTACCTCTCCATTAAAGATTCCTTCTCCTCTTCCTCCTCTTTCTCCACCCCCACCACACCATTCTCCCACACCATCACCTACTCCAATAGATGATGATGATGACGATGATGACAACACCTCAGATGAGGCAGGGGGAGGTGCGGACGGTCAACCCCTTGGGGACCCTACTGGCTCCCCTGACTCCTGGGATGATTATAGTGTACCAGATGTCCCTTACACCCCACAAGATATTTACCCCTCCAGGCCTTCCCCCCGAGGACAATATCTGGTTCAACCAGCTCCTTCAAAGAGCTGCCCAATACCATGGGGTAGCCCTACATACAGTTCCATTAGAGGAGGATTTCCTTATGGATACCTTTGATTCTACACAAAGGTCTACCTCAACACTGCCCATGCTTAAAGGGGTCATTAAGCACACACCAGAGATCTTTAAAGAACCCGTCAGGGCCCGGGTCATCAACCCAAGGATAGAAAAGAAATACAAGGCTGCTCCCACTGACCCAGTATACATCAAGGGCCCCGCACCACTAGACTCACTAGTAGTCTCTAATGCCAGGAAGAGGGCAAATTCCCAAACATCAGGTGATGCACCACCACTAGACAAGGAATCGAAACTCTTAGACGCCTCTGGCAAACGCACAGCGTCACAGGCAGCAAATATTTGGCGCAGTGCTAACACCCAAACGCTCCTAGCCAGATATGACAGGGCACATTATGACGAACTCGATTCCATAATGCAACACCTCTCTGACAAATACAAAAATAGAGCCAGTGAACTAATCCAAGAGGGTAAGACCATCACTAACGCCTCCATTCGCTGTTCCCTGGAAGCAGTAGACACTGCCTCAAAGGCGATCAACACCAGTGTCCTTTTGCACTGGCATGCCTGGTTACGGATATCAGGTTTTAAACCAGAGGTGTACAGAGTTCTATACTCAATCAGCCTTTTGATGAGCAACACCTCTTTGGGCCCAATGTAGATGTGTCCCTCGAAAAAATGAAGAAAGCTACAGACACCGCCAAATCTATGGGAGCCTTGCAATCGCAAGCTCCCAGAAGGTCTTTTCGTCGCTCATCCTTTAGAGGCACCCATCGAGGCTACTCCTCTGATAGCCCCTCCACCTCTTACAAAGCTCCCACACAATCCACCTTTACTAGAGGTTACCAAAGGGGTGGTTACAGGGGGAATAACAGCAAAGGCAGAGGCAAAAATAACAATTCCCGCTCTGCCTCCACACCTACCCCATGACTTCCCTCCACTTCCCCTCGACTATTCCACTCCAGTCGGCGGAATACTTCACCATTTTCTCCTGGTCTGGATAAACATCACTTCAGACAGGTGGGTCCACGAAATCATTCAATCAGGCTATTGTCTCGAACTAACATCTACCCCCCCCAAACATACCACCCAAACACCGTCCAATGTCACAAGAACATCTGTTATTGTTAAAGCAGGAGGTACTCTCTCTCCTACAAAAAAGTGCAATAGAACCAGTTCCCTTGCACCAACACAACAAGGGAGTCTACTCCCTATATTTTCCAATACCAAAAAAGGACGGATCTCTAAGGCCTATTTTAAACCTCAGACCCCTAAACCTATACATACATTCAGACCATTTCCACATGGTCACACTTCAGCAGGTTCTTCCTCTGCTTTCCCAGGGCGACTTCCTTGCTACTCTCGACCTCAAGGACGCCTATTTCCACATTCCCATTCACAACGCTCACAGAAAATATCTCAGATTCGTGGTGGACAGTCAGCACTATCAATTCAAGGTACTCCCATTCGGAGTCACCACAGCACCAAGAGTGTTCACCAAGTGCCTAGCAGCAGTGGCAGCACATCTAAGAAGACAACACCTACATGTCTTTCCATATCTAGATGACTGGCTTATAAATGCCAAATCGTACAATCAGTGTGTATAACACGCTCACGCCACTATTCAACAACTTCACGACCTGCCAAAGGGCGACCGTTCCTCGAGGCAGTTCCTCAAATAGTCATGAAAGCGGATGCATCGCTCTCCGGCTGGGGAGCTCACCTACTACATCACACCATGCAGGGCAGGTGGACACCTCAACAAACATTACTCCATATCAACCACTTGGAGTTAGCCATATTCCTAGCCTTAAAAGCATTTCAGAAACAAATATCAGTTAAGACTGTCTTAGTCCGTACCGACAACATGACAGCTATGTATTATATCCAAAAACAAGGGGGGACACACTCTCTGCAGCTCGCTCAACTCGTACAGAGCATATGGAGTTGGGCTATACCTCAGAACATCTTTTTCCTAGCTCAACATGTATCAGGAGTCCAAAACACGATGGCCGATCTCTTGAGCCGTCAAACAGAACAGATCCAGGAGTGGGAACTTCATCCACAAGTTCAACCGTTTTTTCTGAGTTGGGGGCAACCACATATGGACCTATTCGCCACTCAAGAAAACGCCAAATGCCTAAACTTCGCCGCCAGGTATCCTCACCCATTGTCCAAAGGCAATGCGATATGAAGAACTGGTCAGGCAGATTTGCGTACGCTTTTCCGCCTCTCCCACTCATTCCACTAATGGTGCGCAAACTACAGCAACACTCATTAATGCTGATCCTAGTTGCTCCAACTTGGGCCAGACAGCCATGGTACACCACACTGCTGTAACTCTCAGTAGTTCCGCACCAAAAACTACACCTCTCCACACCTCTTAACCCAGAACCATGGAGAGATCCAACACCCAGACTCCGCTCAACCTAGTGATCTGGCTCCTGAACTCCTAGAATTTGGTTACCTTAACCTTCCTCCTGCCTGTATGAATGTCATCAAAGAAGCTAGGCGGCCTACCACTAGAGCATGCTATGTAGCCAAGTGGAAGAGATTCGTAGTATACTGCCATAACAACGACACTAATCCCCTAGATGTGTCTATCCAACACATCATAGGCTACTTAATACACCTCCAAAGATGCAACCAGGCCTATACCTCTATCAGATTGCATCTTGCTGCCATAGCAGTATATCTACAAAATAGACAGCACCTCTCACTTTTCAGAGTACCTGCCATAAAGGCCTTTATGGAAGGACTCAAAAGATTAATTCCCCCCAGAGTACCACCTTCCCCTGTGTGGAATTTAAACATCGTTCTCACAAGACTAATTGGGCCCTCATTTGAACCTCTACATAAATGTGATCTACAATTCTTAACATGGAAAACTGCTTTCCTCGTAGCCATTACTTCTCTACGAAGAGTTAGTGAACTACAAGCACTAACCACTCCAGAACCCTTTCTCCAGATGCATCTTAATAAAGTTGTTCTCCGGACTAATCCTAAATTCCACCCTAAGGTCATTTCTCCCTTCCACCTCAATGAATCTGTAGAGCTGCCTGTATTCTTCTCGCAGCCACAAACAGTGGCAGAATGAGCTCTTCACACCTTAGATGTCAAAAGAGCGCTACTATACTACATAGAGAGAACTAAACCCTTTCGTAAAACTAAACAATTATTTGTGTCTTTCTCACCACCACACAAAGGCAACCTCCTATCAAAATCTGGGATAGCTAGGTGGATTGTCAAATGCATACAGATTTGTTACCAAAAGCAAAACTTACATTATCTGTTCCCCCTAAAGCCCACTCTACACGAAAAATAGGGGCTTCAATGGCATTTTTAGGAAATATTCCTTTAGATGATATCCGCAAAGCAGCTACATGGTCAACACCACCCACATTAACTAAACACTACTGTGTTGATGTGCAAACTAAACAACAAGCTAGTGTGGACCAGGCTGTACTCAAAACACTATTTCAAACTACTGCAACAGATACTGGTGGTTGCCGCTAAGGGTGGATACTGCTTTTCAATCTATGCACAGTGTGTAATCTGCAGCTCATATGCCTCGAACGGAATATGCTACTTACCAGTATGCATCTGTTCTTGGCATGTAGGGCTGCAGATCTACACACGTCCACCCGCCTCCCCGGCTACCTTCATCTGTTCCAGTATTATCTTACTTAGATACACCACACATGGGCTTCTTTCCTGTTTCTTACTAAGCTCCATCATTTCCCTGCTGGCGAAAACAATCTGAGGTTGGAGCCGAAGCCCATGCGCCCTATGATCCAAAGGAGGAGTCACATACCTCCTGACTTCCAAAGACTTTCCAAGAGAAAAACAAGTGCAAACATCCGGGCCCAACACCAGATGACGATCAATGCCCAGTGTGTAGATCTGCAGCTCTACTTGCCAAGAACAGATGCATACTGGTGAGTAGCATATTCCGTTTTAAGTGTATGATTACTCTTGCGAGAAGCTCATGATTGTTTTAATCTGTCTGGAGTTCTTTTTCATATGTCCAGTTCTTATTTAATGTTAATCTGTAATAAGTCATTAAAATATGGTTGTAATAGTCATATGTATATATTTTTTTTAAAGGGGGTGACTCGTGAGTCGCTCACGGGAGTCAAGCACACAATCCCCTGCGTAGACTGAGAAGTTGAACTTCCTTTTCTTGAGATCATACATTAGGGTTTACGTTAAGAACAGTGTTTTACTGTAATTGTGAGCAAAGTAACAGTTGATTATATTAGTAAAATTGATAATGATTTGTTCCATTGACTATATAAAGCATTCATATTTTTACCATCTCACAAGATGCTTGCGGGAGTTGAACACAATCCCCTGCATGGATTCCGAGTAGGTTGTACTTCCTGTTCGGCTCACAATCTGTTAGTTAAATCGTTCGTTTGGAATTGGTTAATAAGTGTTTTCTTGTAGTTCTGAACAAATTAAGACATTAGAGATGTTGATTATCTTGGAGAAATTGAGATAACAGGTGTATGTAGTAGTGTGTGGGCAGGGATTGTGCTTTTCTGTTAAATCTCTATCTCTCAGATGATGGGTGTTATTAGTATAGTGTGTGAATGGGCTGACCTCTACCGTCGGACCTCTCGCTCAGATGATGGGTGTGCGTAGTAGGATGTGTAAATGGACTGCCGTCTCATTTAAGTCCCCTCTCTCAGATGATGGATGTGCGTAGAAGGGCGTGTATGGAGCAACAGACCTCTCCTGTCCGACCTCTCTCAGACTACAGGTGTCCATACTAACAAGTGTGTGGATGGGCTCGCCTCTCCTTTCAGATCTCTAGCTCAGATGACGGGTGTGCGTACTAGGGTGTGTGGTTGGACTGGCTTCTCTTTTCAGACCTCTCTCTCAAACGACAGGTGTGGGTAGTAGGGTGTATGGGGAGCAACAGACCTCCTATCGGACATCTCTCAGATGACGGGTGTGCGTAGTAGGGTGTGGGGAGGAAATGCCCTCTCCTATCAGACCTCTCGCTTAGATGACAGGTGTGCGTGTGTAGTAGTGTGTAAAGAGAGTCTGCCCTCTTCTGTCACACGTCTCAGATGAGGTGTGTGCATAGTAGGGTGTGTAAGTGGGCTAACCTCTACTGTTGGAGCTATCTCTCAGATGACAATTGTGTGTGGTAGGGTGTGTGGATGGACTGGCCTCTTCTGTTTGACCTTTCTTTCAGATGACTGGTGTGGGGATGGACAGGCTTCTCCTTTCAGACCTCTTTCTCAGATGACTGGTGTACGTAGTAGTATGTAGAAGGGGACTGCCCGCTTCTGTCACACCTCTCTGATGACAGGTGTTCCTTTCAGACCTCTCTCAGATAATAGGTATGCGTAGTAGACCGTGTGAATGGACTGGCCTCCTTTCACATCTCTCTCTCGGGTGACAGGTGTGCTCAGCAGGGTGTATGGGGAGCGACAGGCCTCTAATGTCAGATTCTCTTTCAGATGATAGGTGTGCATAGTAGGGTGTGTGTGGGAAGAGGCTTAACTCTGCATACAAGTCTTCATGCGCCAATGGGTGTATATAATAGACTCTGATAAACACCCTCTCGAGTAAGACTCCTTCCAACAGTAACAAGTGTGCATACTAGAGTGTATTCAAAGGTCACCTACATTTCACTATTTCGCGAGATCGCAACATGTTTTTAGATAAGAAATAACCTTCTGCTCCTCACAGTACTTACCTCTTGCACACTTCCTCTCAAAAAGGACCACAATATGCATTCTTGCGAATGAATTGAGAACTCATTTACTCCTTTTTACAATTCTCAATCCTGCAAGATCATACAAATGAGTTAAAACAATATTTTCTTCACAGTAGTTATTCCCGTCTCATCTCCAAATCTAGGGTGGGCAGCATGCCTTTCTCCTGCCCCCTCATATAGTATTTTTACTTAATTTCCACAACTCCGTCAGTTCTCTACAGTAAATAGTAATGGTGGCCATATAATTTCTGAAATTCCAACATCCATCCAGCCAGAGGTCTAGCGGGAGAAGCTCGCTTTTGGGGGAACGTGAACTCTCACGGGGAAAAAAGGGCATCTCAACCAATCACAGGGCATCATTGTTGATTTTGCGCTCACAGGACTCTCACAAGCCCAACTGTCAAAATATACCATTATTTTTCACCCTTAATATCTCAAAAAAGTACTGAATGGATTAAAAACAATATATGAGGCTGGCTTAATATGTGGTGCACACTGATTTAAGTGAAGCACCGTGCACTAATCCAGACAACCCTTATGGTGATTTAGTGGTCCTCGACTTCCATAGAAAGCTCTCTAATTGGTAGCTGTGGAGAGCAGCATTCAGGCTTCTGCCTGAAGTAGTGTTAAGCAGCTTGTTTTACCAGATCTAATCATGTAGTGTAGGATAAATGGAAAAAAACCAGTGTAGTCTATTACACAGCACTCACTAACACATTGGTATATCTCCTACCGGGAGTTATCAGCACAAATGCACACAATACTTCAATTGCAAACATGTAAGCACACTACACACTGGAGACCATACCATATACTAAAAGTGGAATGCGAACTGTGACTGAAGTCAGAACTTGGACCAAGAGACTCAGAAGAGCGGGATGCAAAATGAACCCCCTAATGTTTGTACCCAGGAACACCACAGAGGCTGTGTGCATAATGAAAATAAAGCTATGTAATCAATATACGTCAACTGGAAAGTCGCAGTGGCAGTTTTGAAGGATCCTTACCAGTGGACCCTGAAGAAACCCCATGGGAGGCAGAAGGTTGAGGAGTCACCTCACCCGTGTATACCCCAGGAACCAGGATACCTACACCAGGGAAGGCAGGTGCGAAGTGACGTTGGAAACCGCCATAGATCTCAATGCAGCACTTCAGTAAAGATGTCTCTGGCGAAGAATGTGCAAGAGTCTTGTGGAATTCAAGGGTGGATTCTTTAAGAGAAGAACCTGCAAGCAGAGGGGGCAGAGTCTATGCCACTCGGAGGTGACCAGGAGGCACAGAAGAGCAATGCCCACCGATGACTGAAGATGTAGGCGGGATGACAGTGACGTTGTCCCTGCAGATGTGAGGGCCAGGCGACGCCGAGGAAGACCAGAAGTCATTCACGAGTGGTCCCATGTCGATAGTCGAGAACAGGATGTCAGTGTCCTGCGGGAGCACCAACAAGCCTTGGCATCAGCAATTGATGTTAAAAACGATGGAGCAATGTTGGGACCAGCAAGGTCCGAGGAAATCACCAAGTGCAAGATAGGCCGAGCAGGCCCCGAGCAAGCAGGGGAGCTCACTGAAGCAAGAGAAGAGCCTCAAGAGGACACACAGGCCAAAGGCACAGGAGTCACAAGAGGACCTCAAACAGCAAACCAAAGAATGATGTTCCCGATGCAGAGGTTGCTGTGAGGACGCTGCTTTTGGCAGGAAGAGATGCTGGAGGCAGGAGCTTCTTGTAACCTGAAGATCTCTGGAGTGCAGAGCCAACAAGCCCTGGCAACGGCAAGTCGACGCGGTACACAGGGCTTCGGTCCCAGCGGTTCTGATTAGGGATACTCTCCTCAAAACATGAGGAGATAGTCTACATACAATGCTATGTGGTGCACTCTTCCCTCCACTAAGAGCCCTGGGAAATACCGCTCTGACCTGGTGTGCGCAGCCATGGGCTCCATTGCCAGGGCAAATAATAAAGGAGATAGCGGGCATCCCTGCCTCGTACCCCGAGCGACTATGCAGGCTTCAGATATCAAGCCCCCTGTCTGTACCCGTGCAGTAGAAGCACTGTAAAGCAGCGCAGTCCACTGTAAAAAGCTTTCCCCCAGTCCGAATTCCTGCAATACATTAAAAAGGTAGGTCCAGCTTTTTCGATATCGACCGCGAAAATGCAATCTTCCTCCTTGTCATAGTATTGCGGGAGGGAATAAACCCGGCTTGGTCCGCATGGATCAATGTCGTCATATGAGACATCAAACGACTGGCCAAGATGCTGCTTAAGATCTTGTAATCAAGATTGAGCATCGCTAAAGGTCTGTATGATGAACGATCCCAAGCAGGTTTGCCCGGCTTGTGAAGGGGGACTATGAGAGCCTCACGCGTGGAAGTAGGGAGGGCTGTGAGAAAGTGGCTCTGTATATACTGTTCCCAAATAGGTTCAGGGTGTACAGAGTCCACAGTCCCCAGAGGTTTGGCAGAGGATAAAGTTAGATATAACCTTCCTCTCTAAAGTGGTAGCTTGGTCGAGCAGTAAGGCAGTATCAGAGGACAGTGTAAAGCATTTGTTGCACACACTCAGTTAGCAAATGGTCTCACACACTCAATAACTGAACTCTAGGCCAATGGTTTATATATAAAAAAATATATGCTTGTTTTATTTTAGAACCAACAATAGGCATTAAAATATACTTTCTCAGAATGAGATGCTTTATATAAAAACTTTTGCAATATGCAATTGACTTTTGTAGAAAGTTACAAGTAGTTGCAATAGGCAATACAATTCTAAACACAATAATGCATTGAGTTCAATGGAAGTTTCAAGTTATTTGCCACTGATTACTTTTAGGATTACTTTTGTGATTCCAGGACTGGATCCTAGATTCAGTCCTGGGTCAGTACTTGGAATCAAGTGATAAAAGTCGACTTAATTACTGTGATGATTTTTAGACAATATTTTGCGATTTTAAAAGTTGACACTTGTAAAATATTTCATAGAAAACAGTCAATGATTCCCTATGGCAGAATATTCGAAGGTATAGTATGTTCTCGTTACTTTTGTAATCCAGTACTGGGTGCCTAGACTCGGTACTGGGACCTTTATTTAAAACAGGTAAGTAATTACGTTTTCAGATAATAAACTATTTTTAAAGAATATTTAAAGAGTGCAGAAATTGACACTTAGAAGAAATTTCACAGAAAAACAGGTGTTCTGTATGGCAGCCTAGGCAGCCTCAGAACAGACGTGGATTGTAGGTTAGGTTTCAGGGGGCATCTCTAAGATGCCCTCTGGGATGCTTGGTACATTAAATACCACACTGGCATCAGTGTGGGTTTAATGTGCTGAGAAGTTTGATTCCAAACTTCTCAGTCTTCAGTGTTGCCATTATGGTGCTGTGGAGTTCGTTTTTGGCGAGCTCCCAGCACCATATACTCTTAAATGGCAGCACTGCTCTTGCAGTGCCCAGGAATGGACCTGGGTACTGTAGGGGCACAGGGGCAAACGGGCCACCATGGGTCGCGGGGGCGCTCCAGGTTTTGGAGGCCTAGCCGGGACCCTGTGGGCTCTCTCGAGGGCAAAAAACTGGGATAACCCCTCCGTTGCAACCTCTGATCGGAGCCAGCCCTCCAAGTAGTTGACTGCATCTTTCCCCTCCGCCCGTTCTGGAACACCCACTATGCGGAGGTTATTCCTGCGGGAGCGCCCCTCGCTGTCTTCCGCCCTCAGCTCCAGTACCAGCACCCTGTTCGCTATCTGTTCCAAGGAGTGCTGCAAGGTGGTCACCTTGTCCGGTTCCTCCTCCAGTGTCCTCTCATTCGCCTTCACCCGCTCCTTTAACTTCTTGTGATCATCTTTTAATAAAGCAAGGTCCACTCCTATAGTGTCTATCTTGGTTTCGAGGGCCTCCCGGGACGCTGTGATGGCCTGCATTATATCCACCAAGGTAGGACTGCTCGGAGTCTCCGCCCCGGGGGTGCTCGTCGCGACTTCCTCGTCTTCAGAACGGTGCCCCACACCTTGATCCTGGAGGATGGCAAATCCCCGCCTCTGCGACGTTCGGCTCATCGCAAGTGCACACCCAGTGCCTCCAGTCGCCCTCCACTCCAACAGCTCCCAAATGGTACAGTCAGAGGCAGCCTCAGTGAAGCACGAGTGGGGAGGTCAGCTACCGTGGTGCCAACAGGCCAGAAGAGTCCAGGGGTGGGGCCCCGTATCCCCCCGGTCACCATTAGAAGGATGGACGGGGGAGCTCCATACAACCCGCACCTCACAGGGGACAATCAATAGCCTGCCAATGCTCTCTAGACCTCCACACCTCCTCGGGTCCCCGCAGTGCAACAGCGCTCTTCAGGGAACCAGTGGCCCACGGGCAGACCCCCTGGTCCCAACCGCCCTGGGGAAGTGCCTCCAGTCTATAGTCCGTAGGCGCGAAGCACACGGCCACTCCTCCAGCACCTGCCGCCCCCACTAGCCCCCTCACACTAACACCACACGCACCGCCAAGCAGTCCGACACTCATCAGGGGTTCAAGGAGTAGAGGCATTCTATGGGGACAGCAAAACCTCAAGAACCAGCAGCCCCGGTGGGCCCACAGCCAAGTTACGCCTCCAGCAGCAGGGCCCGCTGTCAGAAGGGGTATCCACTCACCGCCGGCTGGGCCTCTTCACCGCCGGTTTGCAGCGCTCACCACATTGGAAGGGGTCCACCAGCACATCAAGTCGAAGCAGGAGGCAGGCAGAAGGTCCGCTCTGACGGCCCCCCAGCAGCGTCCTCACAGCGGGCACAGCTTCATGTAGGCCGCCTCTCCAGGCTATCACCGGGCCGCCATCTTAAGGCCAGGCGGAAACGCCCGATCGCGGCGCCTCGCGCGCACCGATCTCCTCTGGGCCAGCCCCGCCGCGATCAGCCTCCAAAGCAAGGCCCGCGTCAAGGCCCCCGACACTTCCCAGATCGAAAAATAGAGAGCAGCAGGCCACAATGCTCTCACCAGCCAGTCTCCGTCGCCATCTTGGGGTGCCGCAGCCAGTCACGCGGCGGGAGAAAGATGGAAGACTATCTCTGTCGCCGACGGGCCCCCGTTGTCGAGGGAGCACCCACCTGGTCAACGGGTATTCCCAATCAGTATGGGGGGGTTAGGGGCCCCAGTTAATCCGCAGGATCAATGCCTACGGAGGGAGGCCGCGAAGGAGCTCCGGAATCCTCGACCCTCTACATCGGCACCAGGCCACGCCCCCCTTGTTGACGCCGTGTTGTTGCTTCGTAGCACAATAAACAACAAATGCTATATTTATTTAACCCGATCGTTCTTATGCTGCTGTCCATCAAATTAGAGAAAATCCGGTTCCAATTCCAGCAGCAGATGCATCAACCCACAGAGCTTTCTCCCCAGCAATGTCTTCTTCCCAAGTTTAACGAAACAAGGCCCTGGTCGGAGAAATGCGCTGATTTCGATGCGCCATTTAAAAGGGAAATTACGGGGTCTTTAAGAATGACTCGCGCCCTGAGGGGTATGTCGCCACGAGAGATATGCCGGGAATGTCGCTGAGTTGTGACTTCGTGTCAGAAAACAGCAGACAGTAAAATGCAAATGCGGTCTTATCGGCGGTCTTGATAAGACAAGCAGGTGAACACCTGGCCTGACCTATTTAAAGAGCAATTTTGCCCCTACTGGCTCCCTGTCTAGTGTCTTTTCACTCTGTAAAAGCTCATGCGTTAACTTGTTATTCCCTGACCTATTGACTTTGCCAATGTTTTTTTCAGATCTAACACAGCAAGAGGTAGCTTTTGATTGCATATGGCCTCACAGATTAAACATTACCTTGTCATCCTCTTTCTTATCCTTATTTACCCAAGACGTGGACAGCTCCTATCTAGTCACCCGCTGTCAAACTTGGCAAAAAAGAGCTTCATTTCTCCTCGCCAAAGCCCCTCACCCCAACCACCCCCCGGTGCTTAGTCAGCCACAACCAGGTAATTAAAATTGTGTGGGGAGGGATGGGGGGGAGGGGAGGGGAGAATGAGCTTCTGATTTTCCAGCGCGCTCGCTGGGATATTACGTAAAAATTAATTTTACGGGGGCCGGATGCATGAAGAGGCTTAAGGGGCATTGGAAAGGGTGAGGGGTTTAGATTGGTAGGGGTACTAAGAGAGGGAAAACACAGTATTTGTATAAAAATGGACAAAAGACAGTCATTTACAACACCAATAGCTCTAACTTAAGCAAATGCGAGACCTATTGCATTTCCAATGCTTGTTTCCTATTGTCACCTGGGGAACCAGTAATGCGTTGGTCTAAATGGAAAAAAGTTTTTATTAATTACTTGGAAAGTCTGTAGTACAAATCTTCCCATACTTCTATGCTTGTTTATTTCAACTGTTGATTTATTCTTTGGTATATCCAACACAAATCAGCCCAATTCTTGCAGCACTGATTCGGCCTTCAGCCGAAACGTATTTTTAAAGACCTTTTCAAGGCTCGAATGCAAATATAATACACATAGTCTTGATATATACAAAAATGTTGGTGAGATTGAGAATTGTTTTACATATTCTCTAAACAGCCAGATGACTAGATAGTTATAGTTAGGACCGTGTTTCCATAGGAAATCCGCAACATTCTATTTGGAATAACTTTGGCGCCGGTTGACGAATCCTCACAAAATTTTCAAAATAGGTGGGGCGCTCCGCTCCTACCCTGAAAGTCTCGGGGGGGGGGGGGGGGGGGGGCTGAGAAAAAAGGGGGGTCTCAAAACGCGTTTTCCCCATGCAATTTTCCATAGGGACCTTTAGTCCAAGGTACAGCCCGAACGGCTGAACAGAATTACTTGAAATTTGGCAGAGAGGTAGTCCTCAGCTCAGGGATGTGCCTTTTGCATATATGGAGTCAATCTGTTCAGTAGTTCCTGAGAAAATTGCAGTTAAAAGCACATACATATCTATAGCCGCGCTTAACGTGCGCAAGCGTAATTCTGATTGGTGGTTACATGTTAGTCAACGTTCGAATCGGTCGAAATCAGGAAGTGTCGGCCGTCATTTTGTTTATTTTCAGTGCGAGAGTGAAAAAGGAAGGTGGCAAACGTGAAAAGGGGGCAGGGTAGAGAGTTCCTGACCCCCTAGCCTTTGTCAGGGGGTCCCTGAAGGACCCCGAAGGCAGAAAAAAACATTTGAATTTTCTTTTAAAAAAATCGCGGGGTGCGCGCACAGTGCGCGCACGGTGAACCCCCCCCAAAAATACGTAGTTTATTGTAAAATAAATATATAAAAAAAATAATACATACATAACTTAGCATTTAAAAAACCGTACAAATTCACTTAAAAAACCATAGGTTTCACACATGTTATAGTTAGGTGGATATTTCACTCGAAAAAAAACAATGAAATTCCCCCCGTTATAGTTAGTTCAGATAACTATAACTCGCGCGGCCGCCACTCTATCACAAGGATGATGTCATCAGTGATGTCATGAGTGATGCCACTGACCATGTCATGAGTGATGTAATATGTGACGTCATCAGCAGTGGACTGCGGTCGCGCGAGTTATAGTTATCTGAACTAACTATAATGGGGGAATTTTCGAGTGAAATATCCACCTAACTATAACACGTGTGAAACCTATGGTTTTTTAAGTGATATATATTCACATTCACTGAAAAAACCATAGGTTTCAGGGGCGTTCTAGTTAGCTGGACATTTCCCTCGTACAAAACCCTAGAAATTCCCCTGTTATAGTTAGTTCAGCTAACTATAACTCGCGCCCCCGCAATGCACTGCTGATGACGTCACATATTACATCACTCATGACATGGTCAGTGACATCACTGATGACATCTCAAATGACATCACTGATGACATCACGGATGACGTCATCCAGTAGGTATGTGTTTCTGTACAGTTTTAATATGTTGAATATATATAGGGAAAGGTCTGTTGAAGAATGAGTGGGTGTACAAGTGTGTGAATGGATGATTTTGTTGGTGCGTAACTGACTCTTTAAGTGAGTCATTAAATGTATCTTACTGCAGACTAGTGACTAAACTGTGTGAATGTCTGTATGTGTCTGTGTATAGGTGTATAAGTGGCTGCATGGTTTTGTGAATAGCTATGAGTGTCTATATGGGTTATTGATTGGTTGTCTGAGTATCTGTATGGGTGCCTGAGTGTTTGTGTGCGTAGGGTGTGTGTGACTATGCATAGATGTGTGAGTGGGTGATTCTATGGGTGCATGGTTTTAAGACTGCATCTGTGATGGACTGTATGGTTGGGTGAGTGTATGTATGGGTGTGTTAGGGATTGAATGTACATCTCAGTGGTACATGTGTGACTAACTACATATGTGAAAGGCAGTATCTATGTGTGTAAGAGTATATAAGTGGGTATATGTGAGTGTGATTGTGAGAGTGGCTGTATGGATGAGTGTGTGCTTGTATCAATGATTCTATTAGAGCGTAAGAATGTGGTACTATTTTTCTGAGTAAATGAACTTGGGTGTTTAACTGTATAGTGAGTAAATTGGACTGTGTTTAATTACTTGCACGACTGACTAGGTGTGTCAGTACCTCAATGGATGATTGGTGGTGTGTGAGTGTCTATATAGGTGTATAAATGCATATGAAGTTCTGTACTGAGTGACTGTAAGTATGAGTGACTGTACAGGTGAGTGAGTGGAGGTGTATGTAGACCTAAGAGTTAATGAGTGGGTATGTAGTTATTGGTATTGGGGTATCTATGATTTTCAAAATGGCCGTCTGAAATTTTGAGTCGGTGTATCAAAGGTTATATTAGGGTGTGTGAAGATGCACTAATTTATCACATGGATGATTTCATCAGTGATGTCATTTGAGATGTCATCAGTGATGTCACTGACCATGTCATGAGTGATGTAATATGTGACTTCATCAGCAGTGCATTGCACGAGTTATAGTTAGCTGAACTAACTATAATGGGAATTTCTAGGGTTTTGTACGAGGGAAATGTCCAGCTAACTATAACGCCCCTGAAACCTATGGTTTTTTCAGTGAATTTCAAAGGTTTTTTAAATGCCAATTCCTAACTATAACGTGCATGAAACCTATGGTTTTTTCAGTGAATGTCAAAGGTTTTTTAAATGCTAATTCCTATCTATAACTTATCTCTGAAGATAGCATGAAAAGCATTCTTTTTTAAAAGTAGGGTGCACATTAGTTTTGTGGAAAAGCATCTTTGTGATTGGTTAAGAAAAAGCAGTTTCAACGTGGAGTACATATCAAAGGATAAAATTTGCTCAGATCAACCACACCTGCAACTTGCATTTGAAAGGCACTGTTCGAACTTAAAACAATTGTCAACTTTTAACCTGCACGTGTTGTAGAATGTTCTAGAAAGTGTGTTGATGGAATACGTTGCACTTCTGAATTCTATGTGTTGTTCAATATTTAAAAAAACGGTTCATATGGAAAATTAAAAAGAAACCAATAGAGAAGTTTTGAAACCTAAAAGAATCAAGGAACTATTCTAATTTATTCTTTACATGTATTTATGTGTGCAGCAACAAAATTATAGACACAACAGCACTAGGAAGAGGAAGAAGCAGGGAGGGCGGGAGATGGGCAGAATGGCACACATGCACAATTAAGTACAACACACATATAGACTAACAATGGCCAAAATGAAACACAACAACAAGCAGCACAAGTCACACAACCTGTCAACATCACACCACTGAACGAGCATAGAAGTGAAAACCACTCTGCATTCATACAGGATGTGTACAAAGGCCAGTCGTTGGTGTTGTGGGATATCTGCGACCGTGGTCATCATGGATGAGATGCCCAGCATGTGGCACATGGTCGAGTTCACTGTGTGTTATGTTGCCAAACGGCTGCACCTCCCTCCCACGAGCCCCCACACTTTTGTACGGTGCACTGTTGTATCTCGTGCACTCGTACAGCACACCATTGTAATGCCTATTTGCGCATGTCCTGCTACATTCCAACTACAACATCACAGTGCCGTTTAGAGGTGGTGCATGCCAGTTTACAACATCAACTGCTCTTTTAGCAGGCCACACCAGAACACAGAGACACACTTACCGCACTTCCTGTACACGGACATGTCTGAGACACCCCGTTCCCCTTGCCGGATAGGCACACCCCTGCACTGACCTGTGAACCCCAGACCAGCACACGCCAGTTGTGCATGCAGGAGGATGCGTGCGTAGCTACACATCCAGGCTCACTGCCAACGCTGAGGTGACAGCACACTGTGATGTGGCAGGGCTCGTGCCTATCATGCTAAGACAATGACCACAGGGACACACTTACTAAGATGTGGGTTTGGGGGGCATTGGCGGTCCTGGAGTTGTTGAGATGAGTCTTCTGGCCCTCATGGGTATCCCTGTATCATGCTCATTGACTCTATGGTACCTGTGGGTGTTCTGGTGTGGCTCTTGGCTGGGTTCCCTTTCATGGTGCAGGTAGTTGTCCTGCTTAACACCAGCAGAAAGCAGGTGTAAAATCCCCGGTGCCAACGTGTCTTATCGCCGGAATTTGTTTCGCATTGCAATTGGTGTGAAAGTTGTGATGTGATTTTTTTCGTGTGCAGAACAATATACGAACTGAGCAGTGTATCTCCTCAAGATCCAGCACCTGACTCACTATTCCCAATCAATATAAATACAATAAGATTTCTTAATAGATTTTGTGTGTACACTGCAAGTGCAGCCAATACCTCAGTGCAATTCAATACAGGATTTTAGTATTTAGAATAAATCGGAAAGGTGCACCTCGTGTCTTTTTGCATGGGAACGGCTACTCTCCATTTCATTATCAGCACTTTAACGGAAGTAAAGTTGAGATAAATCTAACACACTATTCAGAAGTTGGTGCAAACTGCAGATATCACCAGTATTCTAGCGATAAGTCCCCCAAAATTTAACACCATGGTGGACTCCATCAAATAACAGTAATAAGAACAAGAAAGAGTCACACAGCAGTTAAGAGAACAACCAAAAACGTTATTAATTTTTTTTTCAAACTTTATTTTTTATAATAATAAATATATAAACGAAAAACTATTTTCAAACTTTATTTTTTTATTAACATATATATGAACAATAAACTAATAAAATGTAACAACAATAATAAAAAACAACAAGGCGGAACAGTACTGTGGGGACAATGGATGTCAACGACAGACCTGGAAAATAAGAAAGATTGTTAAAAAAACAACAACATGGTATTCTCAACAAAATACCACAAGAAACAAATCACAGATATATAAAATGCATACAGCTAACACAATTTTATAAGTTTAACTTACAAACCCTGTAAATGTTGCCGCTTTAAAATATTTACAGAATCTGAAGAAAATGTTTTGCAGAAGGCACCACACAAACAACGTTTTTCTTCAGTGGTGAGGACATTTTTTACTTTTTCCAAGGAGCAAACAAAGACCAATGCCACCTACGTCACTCGCAAGATTTGCCAAAGAGTTCAGTTACGAGGAGATCCTAACAAAAAATACTCGTGCGCACAGCAAGTATGATGAAACACCTATGGACCCTTCATCCAAACAATCTTGCACGAGAAGAGTGCAAACAGATGAGAAACACTCCTGTTCTGTATCTGTAAAAAAGAATCACAAATGTATATTAATAACTTTCAAATTTATACTATTCCATTACTGTACAAACACATTTTATATAAAAACTGACTATGAAACTATAGCCCTGAACCACAAGTGTGACGATCATTAAAACACTACATGCATAGTGCATACTACTTTGAAGCAGTTCATGCCCTAAAGCCTACCTCACTAAAAGACTACATGCTAACTGACTGAATGATTACAGTAATATATGGAGACACACTTGGTGACTCACAGGGTGTTTGCTAGAAGAGTATGAATACTAACTAGGGAATAGAAGGTGTGAAACACAACTGTGTAGGTGATTAGAGGACTGCATCCATACTGCATAGGCATTTAAAGCAGTCATGTGCTAAGGCCTGGCTCAGTGCATGACTACTTGGGTACTGACTGAATGATTATCGTACAGCAAGGAGAGTGCCTAGGTGAATTTATAAGTGATAGGCTTTTCGCACAGAGAATAGATTAGTACTTGGTACTGAATGGGTCACTAGAGGAGTGCAAAGGCAGTGACAAGTGCTGGACTGTATGGATACTGACTAGGAAATTGAAAGTGTGAAAGACAAGTGTCTAGGTGGTTAGAAGACTGCATGCATAGTGCATAGGGGTTTGAAGCAGTCCATGTGCTAAGGCCTGGCTCAGTGTATGAATACTTAGCCACTGACTGAATGATTAGAGTACTGCAAAGATAGTATCTTGGTAAATTTATAAGTGTTTGGGTTTTAGCACAGTGAATGGATTAGTACATGGTGCTGAATGGGTCACTAGAGGACTGCAAAGAGAGTCACAGGGTATTTCCTGGAAGTGTATGGATACTGACTAGGGAATTGAAGGTGTGAAAGACAAGTGTGTAGGTGGTTAGAGAACTGCATGCATAGTGGATATGGGTTTGATGTAGTCCATGTGCTAAGAACTTGCTCAGTGCATGAATACTTAGGCACTGACTGAATCATTAGAGCACTGGAAAGAGAGTGTCTAGGTGAATTTATAAGTGTTTGAGTTTTGGCACAGTCAATGGATTAGTACATGCTGTTGAATGGGTCTCTAGAGGACTGCAAAGGAAGTGACATGATGTTTCCTGGAAGTGTATGGATACTGACTAGGGAATTGAAGGTGTAAAAGACAAGTGTATAGTATGTCAGAACACTTTTATTTGAAGCAATCTATTTGGTACTTAGAAACTGACTAAATAATCAGACTACTTCCAGGACAGTGCTTGGGTAAAACTTTTAAATTTTCAGTTCTGCCGCAGTGAACAGAATAGTACATGGTACTGCACCTTAGTGTCAAACCCTGACTAGACTAGCTTCTAATGCTACTAAAACTTGACAACATGAGAGGTTATAAATTAGTTATCTGTCAGCAAATACACGATGTTACCAAACGCTTCTTTCACAGTGGTTCCCAAATGCACAAAGACTCAGTGTGATTCTAGACAAGCACCAGTATCCCTAGGAGTTTACCAAAACTAATTCACTACACTGGAAGTGATAAGGGAACTGCACACAATCTACATATTTCATGACTGCAATTTACTGTCAATGCCTGACTCATAT